>NC_034181.2:14894857-15494857 GCF_002021735.2 Oncorhynchus kisutch
CAGCATATATATATAGCTTTCATATATCTTCTAGATATAGAACAGACACTTCCAAACCTTATTCCTCATTATTCATTTTTTCACTGTCTTTCTTGCCATTTATAAATGTGTTATTCATTGAGTTTCTATGGGCTATAGTAGTAAAGGCCAAATTCAATATCCCCAAAAAATGATACCCCTACAAATGATGTCCATTCATTTTATTTCACATAATAATTCACATTTGCAGTTGCTGCAGGATTTATTCCCCTTCTGTAGCAAACTGGCTCAATGCAATTCTCTATTAAAAAGCTTTGATTCATCAGTATGCTACTGTATAAACGTGTGATATGCAGTAGCAACTAAATTCTTGACTAACTGACATTCATTTTGTCAGAAGACTACATTGGAATTATACGATAATATAGGCCAAGCATTGGTTCAAACAGTGACTTACTTCACTGGTTACCTGATTCCACCATTGTATTTCATATCTACCAAACCCTCAACTCACCCACCTTAATCAGGTCTGCACCGGTACACCTGTCCACACATCAAATAGAGCTTCATGAAATAGAATATCAGGGAAATAGAACACATTATAGACAAATGACACAAATTAAGTGCTCTACCTGGAACCAAAAAGGGTTCTTCTATGGGGACAGCAGAAGAACGAACCCCCTTGGAATCCTTTTCTACAAGTTTAGAGGTCAAAGGATATATTATTAACATGGCAAGGTGTTTCTCTCAGTCTTCAGGAGTACAACTCATCAGCATCTATTTGAATATTGTTGTCAAAGGACTGCCACTACCCCTATTAAGACCTGACACACATACATACATACATACATACATACATACATACATACATACATACATACATACATACATACATACATACATACATACATACATACATTCCTTCATTCATTCATTCATACATACATACATACACACATGCATACATTTCAAGGCCTACCTTCAAACTCAGTTCCTCTTTGCTTGCCATCAAATGGAAAATCAGAAGAAATCAGCCAAGA
Organism: Oncorhynchus kisutch; assembly: GCF_002021735.2. Lineage (NCBI taxonomy): Eukaryota > Metazoa > Chordata > Actinopteri > Salmoniformes > Salmonidae > Oncorhynchus > Oncorhynchus kisutch. Next base: position 14,895,877 of record NC_034181.2, read on the forward strand.
ACTCAGAAATAAATTGTAGACCTCCACAAGTCTGGTTCATCCTTGGGAGCAATTTCCAAACGCTTGAAGGTACCAAGCCATAAAAAATTCCATAAAAAAAGCCAGACCACGGTTTGTAACTGCACATGGGGACAAAGATAGTACTTTTTGGAGAAATGTCCTCTGGTCTGATGAAACAAAAATAGAACTGTTTGGCCATAATGACCATCGTTATGTTTGGAGGAAAAAGGGGGAGGCTTGCAAGCCAAAGAACAGCATCCCAACTGTGAAGCATGGGGGTGGCAGCATCATGTTGTGGGGGTGCTTTGCTGCAGAAGTGGCTGGTGCACTTCACAAAATAGATGGCAGAATTATGTGGATATATTGAAGCAACATCTCAAGACATCAGTCAGGAAGTTAAAGCTTGCAAATACACAATGGACCATTTTCTGTCCTAGAGTTTTGGTCCTAGAGTTCCACAGGAACCCAACTGGTTATCTGTTGATCTTTTTTTATCCTGTTCTTTTGAAATAATGATAATGATACAATGATACAAACCTCATACAACCCTCATGTTCTTTTTTGATCTATAAATTTGTCTAGTGGCCAACTATCTAAACTTGTAGCAAGCATGGTTGAATTACCGACCGGGGTGGGGCCCCTTGATAATCAGTTCTAAACTGCAAACATTTGCCTCCACCCTATAGCACAATGTGTGCAATTGCAGGAAATTTGCTGTAAAACTGCACATTTGTCTCTACAGCCCATGGCAAAATTTGTAGATTTGCATGAAATTAGTTATAAAATTGCTAAGTATTCTCTCTGCCCCATGGCAAAATTTATAAGTTCTGTTTTTTTTTCTGTGGCCCCCAACCCCCATCAAAGTTGTCCATCCCTGATTTAAATACATTTGCCAAAGTTATAGAATTACTGCTGTCTGTTCAGAAATGAATTAAATCATTCAGAATACTACACCATGAGAAGGCGTATAATTTAGCCACAGAGGATCAGTAGCGTCCTTTAAGAAATTGCCTAGCTGTGTTATTGTAGCCCAATAACACGGGAATAGCCTGCAGTCGGGAATACACGGCAAACCGGTCAGTGAACAGCATGCAGACAAAATACACCTTTCGCAATATTTTAAATACAATCGTGGAAAAACACAGTTGGAAAACAAATGGCTCCTGCTGAAAAGAGAAGACTCTAATCTGACTGCTGTAGGCTACCAAAATATTTTATCAACTTCCAAATAGCCCTATTGAGAGAACTTTGCTTTTCAACATAAAACAAGAGAGATAGGCTTTTTGTCACAAGGGCATCGGCTGCAGTCAGTGAAACTGGAACACTTTTATTTAGTACTATAATTTTTTACTCTTGTACAATGTGTGTGTCTCCACAGAACTAAGCCGGGGCTATTGATGGATTCACGACGTGGTTGCTTTTATTTCTCTCAGATTCTCAGTTTGGCAGTGTCAAAGAAGCCTGTCCTTTCAATTATTTGTGCGGCATGAAAAGATTCTGCCAATGTCTCTTGTCATGTACAGTAAAATGACCTAGAATTGCATGAAATGTGTTTTTAAAAGGACAAGTTTGTGTATCCAAGATCTGTAAGCGACTCTACTCTACTGCTCTATACCACTATGCAAATGTGATTATATGCATGCAATGCCTTATTATAGAGGGGAATTCTTTGTATCTGTACCTCAGAGCTCCCCAGGTCACACCCCTCTCATGCTCACTTTTTCCTCCAGCGCCTCCCGACTTACAAATTTAGCACTGAACACAGGTAGTCGAGACTCTAGCTGACCACCGTGTACTAAAATATCCCACACATGCCACTAGCCAGCCCCATACTGTATCATGAGTTAGAAGACTAGAAATATGAGGCTATAATATGAAGTTATTTTTTAAGAACATTTAAGATAAATTACAATCAGTGAGCTGGCTAACTAGCAGATTTACATCAATCATCAACATCAATGATCAGCTGACACACTACCCTCTGTTCCCCATGTCAATCATGTCTTTAGAATGCACTTATCCGCTGGACACATGCTGGTTGAATCAATGTTGTTTCCACGTCCACATTGAACCAACGTGGACTAGACAATGCATTGACTTCTGTGCCCAGTGGGTAGCTGCTTACAATTTATGATGAGTGAGGGTGTTGTTGCGGAAATAGTCTTATGATCAAAAATGTCAAAATGTTCACTGCAGAGGCAGTTAGTATGTTGTGATAGTTACAAAAAAAAAGGGGGGGTGCCCTTTTTTCATTTAAAGCCCCTGCCACCTGAAAGGTCTGTGCACGGCCCTGCCATCTAGCCTGGGTACCAGTCTGTTTAGCTGTCATTCCACCTGCCACCTGAAAGGTCTGTGCACGGCCCTGCCATCTAGCCTGGGTACCAGTCTGTTTAGCTGTCATTCCAACTGCCACCTGAAAGGTCTCTGCACGGCCCTGCCATCTAGCCTGGGTACCAGTCTGTTTAGCTGTCATTCCACCTGCCACCTGAAAGGTCTGTGCACGGCCCTGCCATCTAGCCTGGGTACCAGTCTGTTTAGCTGTCATTCCACCTGCCACCTGAAAGGTCTGTGCACGGCCCTGCCATCTAGCCTGGGTACCAGTCTGTTTAGCTGTCATTCCACCTGCCACCTGAAAGGTCTGTGCACGGCCCTGCCATCTAGCCTGGGTACCAGTCTGTTTAGCTGTCATTCCACCTGCCACCTGAAAGGTCTGTGCACGGCCCTGCCATCTAGCCTGGGTACCAGTCTGTTTAGCTTTCATTCCACCTGCCACCTGAAAGGTCTGTGCACGGCCCTGCCATCTAGCCTGGGTACCAGTCTGTTTAGCTGTCAATCCACCTGCCACCTGAAAGGTCTGTGCACGGCCCTGCCATCTAGCCTGGGTACCAGTCTGTTTAGCTGTCATTCCACCTGCCACCTGAAAGGTCTCTGCACGGCCCTGCCATCTAGCCTGGGTACCAGTCTGTTTAGCTGTCATTCCACCTGCCACCTGAAAGGTCTGTGCATGGCCCTGCCATCTAGCCTGGGTACCAGTCTGTTTAGCTGTCATTCCACCTGCCACCTGAAAGGTCTGTGCACGGCCCTGCCATCTAGCCTGGGTAGCAGTCTGTTTAGCTGTCATTCCACTGCTTCTACTCTGTGTCATATGCCAAAGAATGGGCCAGGAACCATCCAGTACTTCCACTTCACAAAGGGACAAAGATAAGGATAGGAAATCATTGTAGAGAATTGGAACATACTGTTCTACTGTACTCAAAGACAACCCAGTTATCACTGTCCACGAAATGAAATGTCTTGTCATGCTATTCAATTTTGGAAAACTGGTACTGCATTTATGACAATTCATGATGTATAGATGATGAACAGATTAAAACTAACTTGCTTGTGTGGTCATGGGGAATTAGTGAGCTGTTACTATCTGTGTTGTTGATCATGCAGTTATTACTCTGTGCATTGCTTCACTACCCTCCTGCAGAGAGTCCTCTAGGGAGTATTACACACCTTGGGTCTAGCACTGACCACATGAGTCAGTCAGACCAATGAGAGAAAATTAATCTGGGCCTTCTGTTTACAACACATTAATATGATGGAGGGCTATGGACTGAATAAAGGCAGGTTTCAAAATGGGTTAAACCTGCCACAGCTAAGCTTATATAGACTGGGCCTTGCTTGCTTCCTTTGCCCTACCTACGTTAACATGAGTCAGAAATATAAACTATTAGTTGTTATACACTGATTACAGATGCATTGTGTTAGGTGATTGAATGCAGGTGATTTGTGTGCTGAGGGCTAACCCCACAGAAAGCAGAGAGGCTGTACTGGTGAGAACCTCAAACACATTAAGGGTGCTTGACGATGATTGGACAGCATGGTTTTTAGATGAGATTATTTTGCTGATTATCCAGGCCAAGGTCACAATGGGGACAACTGTAGCTGTCTGAGGGGAGAGACAGAGGGAGACAGAGCACCTTGAACTACTTCAAATCAAACACTTATTTTGCCTCCAAATAAATGTTGACTCCTGTATGTATCGCACATTAATAAAAAAGTGCAAATGTCTAACTAGAATATACCCAAATAGTTAGAGATAAACTGTAATAGTGTTTGCTACTAAGATTATCAGATAGTTAACAAGGAAGGTCCTTGTTCTGTGTCTATGTGTTGCAGAGCTGAACCACATAGCACCACACAGCAAGGATATACCTCCCACCGAAACAGACTTTCCAGAAGGCAAGCTGTGCTAAATGGCCGCTATAGAGCTGCAGGAAACTAATCCGTATTTTCGGAGGTGAGTGTTGTTATCTCTCTATAGAGATGAATGAGAAAACATAATGGTAAACTTTATTTTACAGTCGGAAATAAAATGTAACATCTAAATAGAGATGACCAATAAGATAACCACACGGTAATGTATTTATTTATTACCAATATGCAATGATTACGTCATTATTATTTATCACTTACTGTGTACTTGATTAACATACATGCAGATTTATTTGGATAGTCCATCTGAAGATTCTCTACAGACTATCAGTAACATTTCAACTAACTATCTACATTTTTACATTTTTTTAGATGCTGTTATCCAGAGCGACTGAGTGCATACATTTGAAATTGAACCCATAACCCTGGCGTTACAAGCGCTAAGCTCTACCAATTGAGCTACACTGTCACGTCCTGACCTTAGAGTCGCCCGTCAGTCGGGAGCTGCCAGAGCCGCCCGTCAGTCAGGAGCTGCCAGAGCCGCCCGTCAGTCAGGAGCTGCCAGAGCCGCCCGTCAGTTAGGAGATGCCAGAGCCGCCCTTCACTCCGGCGCTGCCAGAGCCGCCCTTCACTCCGGAGCTGCCAGAGTCGCCCTTCACTCCGGCGGTGCTGCCAGAGCCACCCTTCACTCCGGCGCTGCCAGAGCCGCCCTTCACTCCGGCACTGCCAGAGCCGCCCTTCACTCCGGAGCTGCCAGAGTCGCCCTTCACAGTCCCCAGTCCGGGGTCGGTGGTGAGGGTCGCCGCTCCAAAGGCACCACTGACATGGGCCCAGACTAAGGTGGAGTGGGGTCCACATCCCGCGCCAGAGCCGCCACCGCGGACAGATGCCCACCCAGACCCTCCCCTATGGGTTTAGGTTTTGCGGCCGGAGTCCGCGTCACGTCCTGACCTTAGTTCCTTTTTTATATCTCTGTTTTAGTTTGGTCAGGGCGTGAGTTGGGGTGGGCATTCTATTTTTTGTATTTCTATGTGTTTGGCCTGGTATAGTTCCCAATAAGAGGCAGCTGGCAATCGTTGTCTCTGATTGAGAACCATACTTGGGCAGCCTGTTTTCCCACTATGGGTGTGGGTAGTTATTTTCTGGTCAGTGTTTTGTTGCACCTTACAGAACTGTTTGTTTGTCGGTTTGTTTTTTTTTTGTTCACTATTCATCTTGATTAAAGTTATTCTGAATACGTACCACGCTGCACCTTGGTCCTCTTCACCTTCTTCCACCTACGACAACCGTTACATACACAGAACTGAGCTACTAATCCTAGCTCTAACCCTAACCTTAACCCTTATCCTAACCATAAACTTAATCCTTACCCTAAACCTATCCCTAACATTAGCAAGCAGTTGATTATCAACACATAGTTTGTTGATAGTATAGAAATCCGGACTATCCGAATAAAGTTGGAATAACCAGATTTTCTCCTGTCATTCTAACCCCGCTCCAAGTTTCCAAAGGCAAGCTAGTGCGATTGCCAGGCGTCAGTTCCCCCACGGAACTGGGGGACGCCACTGACTTTGAGAACGATTCTCACGGCTGGGGTTTCGACATTGTATACAGTATTTCTACTCTGTCAACTGGGTCATCGGCTTCATCTTCTACTTTCTCTGCTACTTCTTCTTCCCTGCCTTCCGAAGACGGCTGAGAGAGTGAACCAGAGAGTGAAGGACAGTGCCTGTTGCACATCACCCACCTTGAATCGGAGCAGAGATGGTCAGCATTTTGAAACTACTAAACCATAAACTTGATTGTTTAAAACCTGGACATTTTATGTAAGCATGTCTTACCTTGTTTCAAAGTAGCCTAGCCTAGCCAAAATACCACCATAGAAATGTTGATGGAATTATTTTGTATTTATAAACACTTAATATGGTGTTACAGATGTATTTTTATTTTTGGACAAGTCCCTTTAAGCTTTCGGACAACTAAAACTTCCGTCCTACTTGTCCTGGGGACAAGTGGCAAAAAAAAATGAGGTCAAGCCTTGGAGCATGACCAGAAAGTCCCCAAACAGTATAGGACATATAATACGCCACATTATCATCCGTTACAGCCGGGTTCTTTCAACGGTAGAAGCAGGGAATCACTGATTCATTCACCCAACACTGTGATGTTGTCAAGATGTAATTTGTTATGAAGAAGAATAGCCTTGCACATTGACTGAGACTATCTCCTTTAAAAGGAAGTCAGGGGTGGTTGTAACACAAAAACACAGTGGTGAGTTTTCTTCAATTCATTTCCTTTTTACTATAATGTTGTCATCTCCACCTGCATTGCTTGCTGTTTGGGGTTTTAGGCTGGGTTTCTGTACAGCACTTTGAGATATCAGCTGATGTACGAAGGGCTATATAAATAAATTTGATTTGATTTGATTTGATTCAACAGTAATACAAGTAATGGATTGCTTCAACAGTAATACAAGTAATGGATTACCGCATCTCATGTTGCTGTCTGAGCGTTCATTGACAGTCCGCCTGTTTATAAGGCTGATAAAAAGCAAGAGGCAGATGAGAGATGTGAAACTTGATGTAATTTCCCCTGGCTTTACACTGTGACTATGGAGTCATGGCTGAGTTGCTCTGTGAAATTCTCTGATGAGGAACAGCCCTACCACTGTTAGCCTTCTGTTTCTGATTGGCCCTCAGGGTAGACATGGAATATCCTGCCCTCCACTCCGGGTACCACAGCCACTCCCACCTCTCCCTCCAGATTCTCACTCTTGGTACTTTCAATGGCTGCAGAAACACCATCAATACACACTTCAGGTTAGCTGTCATTCACAGATGTGATCAGCACAACAATGAAAAGCAGGACATATTGAATAAGAGATTCCTTATCTGAATGAATTAACGAATGAATGAGGCAGCTGTGCTCACCAGACACAGAGGGGCTGCTGGACACCTTGATGAGGCCCATCCTGTGGCCAGACATGCACCTCTTCGTGCCTCTGACGATCTGGCCAGACTCAAAGTGGTTGATGAGGATGGTCGACAGGATCTGAGCATTCTCTATGTCGTGCCTATGAGGACAGCTACTGAACATAGTGTAGCCATCTTTGCCCTGAGCACAAAACAAGAGAGGATATAAAGGAGGATATTGTCAATGTTTATTTCGCTCTGATGCCAACATGGCTGCTTGCTATACTGCTGTGAGGAGACAGTTTTACCTGTCCACTTAAAAACACTGCATCCTCCGCTGCTAACTAATGGATGACTTTATTTGTTGTATATAATGTAGGGAAAATGTACAACACTATTCCAGTAGCTGTGGCTGCGTGTGCTAATATGAAGCTGAAGACTATACCCTACCTTAGTTAAGAATTCTTTCATGGCCACTGCATATTTTCTGTCTCTATCTAGACTCTTGCCTTGAACCTTCACTGTCTTAGAGATGACTCTGTGTCCAGGTTTTCCATTGGGATTAAAGCCAAACTGAATCCCTGAAACCTGGGGAAATCTGGAAAAATACATATTGTGTCAAAAACTATTGTGATTGCTTCTCCTGTGAGAATAAAGCAGTAACTACAATAAAACCAGTTCACTCATAATGTGGTTTTGGTGCCTTTTCAGTGTGTTCCAGTGCGGTACCTTCCATCTAAATCAGGGTAGATGCTGACCCCATTCTCCAGGCCTTCGTAGAGCTGCTGCCCAGTGGCCTCCACCACCAGCACTGGGTCCTTTAGTGGCAGGATCTGCAGCAGGTCATGCATGGTCAGGGGACCAGCCGGGTGCAAGCGGTCAGATCGCAGAGTACCTATACAGGGACAGAATCATGATTCAACAGACAGACCTGGGTGCCAAACTTTTTCAGAATTGAACAACTCTGCACAATTTTTTTATTTATTCTGAAATCAAATATGGAGGCAATATTTAATAAATAAACCTAAACTATGCTTATGACTGGAACAAAAAATGAATGGAAGGTGTAATAACCTGAGTTTAAAATCGCCGCTTCCGCATGAGTGGCCTCCAGCATGGCGTTGGTGATCAGATTACCCAGGTTGCACTCTGCTCGTCTCACGGTGGCACAGCGTCCATCCAAGGTCACGTCTGTGTGGCACAGGACCTCTCCAAGCATATGCTAAGACAGAGTGACATAAATTCATAAAACATAATCTTAGTGGCATCTGGGCTGGCTACTAACACAAACACACACTAGGCTGTGTAGCTGATCAAGCTGTAACATAATACTCACCTGCATATTATCAGTGTATCCTTTCACAATCTGTTTGATTTCCGCATCTTCCTCAAGGTCTCTCATTGTAGCTCTCTTTTCACAGGTGTACTTGAACGTCCCATCCTGGTCCTTCACAACGTCAATCTTTGACAGGTACCTGAACTCTGAGCCACTCTTTACGATCAGAATCCCATTGACCTCCAGAACCCCGTACTCATGGTCATGTCCTCCCAGGATGAGATCCACACCGTTGGACTCGGATGCTAGCCTGATGTCATTACGCCACCTCATGTGTGTGACTGCGATGACCAGGTCAGCCCCTTTGTCCCTCAGCTCAGCAGAAAGGTGATCAGCTGTCTCCACATAGTCTGTGTAGTGGATGTTGTTCTTGTCCACAGTGCCCAGGGTATCCAGCCAGTCCTCCTCTACCAGGCCCATGACACCGATCTTTAGGCTGTTCCACTCCAGGATGCTGCTGACCATGCCATGGCCCAGCGTTTCATGGGTGAACCTTTGAGAGAACAATTTGAATTTGTTTGTTCACATTGAAATAATACACTAGAAGCAAAACAACATAGAACAAAAGTAGCGTTGCTTCGCATTGTCCTGCAAACCAATAGTCCTTCAGGTACAACAGAAGATGTATTGAAAATTGAGAAGTACAGTGCTCAGAACTGTGTTAACCCACCGTCATATAGTATTGCAAGGTGAAACTGACCTGTCGTACACATTGCTGAGGAACCAAGGGAAGGTCATATTTTTTGTCTGCTCTTCCAAGTAGTCCACACCGAAATCAAACTCATGATTTCCTTAGAAGAGGACAATGAAAATACATAAAGTTGTGTGTGTGTGTGTGTGTGTGTGTGTGTGTGTGTGTGTGTGTGTGTGTGTGTGTGTGTGTGTGTGTGTGTGTGTGTGTGTGAGAGAGAGAGAGAGAGAGAGAGAGAGAGAGAGAGAGAGAGAGAGAGAAAGAGAGAGAGGGAGAGAGAGAGAGAGAGAGAGAGAGAGAGAGAGAAAGAGAGAGAGAGAGAGAGAGAGAGAGAGAGAGAGAGAGAGAGAGAGAGAGAGAAAGAGAGAGAGAGAGAGAGAGAGAGAGAGAGAGAGAGAGAGAGAGAGAGAGAGAGAGAAAGAGAGAGAGAGAGAGAGAGAGAGAGAGAGAGAGAGAGAGAGAGAGAGAGAAGAGAGAGAGAGAGAGAGAGAGAGAGAGAGAGAGAGAGAGAGAGAGAGAGAGAAAGAAAGAGAAGGTCATAAAAGAGAGAGTTCTCTATGTGTTTTGCACTTGGATAAATGGATGTTCTCTGGATCATTTGTGTGTATACAATGAAATAGTAATGCATGGTTGGAGAGACACACTTACCATACACCGCACAATGGACTCCTAATTTATTTAGAACATCTACCATGTGCTTTCCCTTGGTGACTGTGCTTAGCAAAGAAGGGCTCAAACAGTCACCACTGAAAACTACTAAAGGATTCAGCGACTGGAATACTTTTAGAGCAGTGGCAAACCTGGGGGGAGAAAACCATAGCCAACATTTCGTTTTGTGAAATTCTAATGTATCCTATACAAGACTAGTTAGATTGCCCAAAGCTAGACAAAGTGAAGTTTCAACAAGGCTGGATCAAGGCAACTGATGTTAATGTTAAGCCTACATTTCCTTTCGAGACTCGCTAACTAACGTTAGCTTGCTAGGATTAGCTCAACTTTACCTTGCAGCACCGCCAACGGGTTCTTCTGGTCTTGCTTCTATTTCGTACACATCATTGAAGTGTAAAATAGTGAGAACTACTTCTGGTTTGTTACAAGTCACATTTGTTTCCAAACTTAAAAGATATTCATCCATGTTTTATTAGGCTACTTTTAGTGATTGTTGCAGAACTAGCTCTTTTTCCTTTTTGCTCAGATGACACAGTTAAGCGAACTCGAACGTATCTCCTTGGAGATAAACGGTCGCGCACCCTGAAGAGGAGAGCGCGAACGCAATGAACTAACCTGGGGCACTACCATTTGGTTAATTTACTGCAGTGGGCTAAATCAGGGTCACATAGAGTCATTATTGGTAGTCTTAAACAAATCTACTTCGAAACAAAAGTATACACCTCACACACATGGTTATTGGCTTAAAAAAGAAGACACTGTACCATGTCAGATATAGAGTTGAAAAGTATTACATTTTGAGTTTGCATCCCAATATGACATTTCAAATACATCACAGGTGACTGAAATATAACAAAACTCTTTGACATAGAAACACCGGATTTTCGAAGTATTTTTTATATTTTTTATGAATTATGTAATTATGAAATATATTAATAACATTCCACCCATGAGGCCAAAGAGGCGCTTTTGGTCATTGACTGCAGGAAAGGGCTACCGCAGGCCTAGGTAATCCAATATCGCAAAATTGAAAATGTTTAGGCTATTGCGAGTCTTGGTTAAATGTGTTTAATTATATGTTACATAAGAAATTAGAACCGACTAATTATCCTACGAAAAACTGCGCGTGGGATTTCAGCGACTGGACAGCTCCACGTCCAAGCGGTATTGTAGCACTGTGGACACTGCAATTTTATCTAATACCTTTGACGAATTTTTGCAAATATAATGAATTGTTTCATAGTGTAACCATTTCCCATGGTAGTGCTAGACTAGGCAATGCCTAGGCTATTTAATGAGAATACATTTAATGAGAATTTTACCCGAGTCTAGGCTCTGGTTTGCTGGGTCCTATTAGTATTCCTGTCCTATGGGTGTGCAGTGTTGCCAGCCACGTCAGGCCTGTAGCAACTGCTTGTCTCCTGCCTCACCAAGGCAAGGTTAGATACACTCGGCTGAAGACACTCGAAGAAAAAGACCTTGGGAACAAATTCAGCATCTTGGCAACCAGGAATTGCTTTCCTCTCCGTTTCTAGTAGGCCTAGTGATTAAGCAAGTGTTATCATTGCCTGAAGTTACATAGCTTTCTTTATTTGGACGTTTCGCAACATTTTTGCTTTTCCAAAAGGGAATGTTTGCATAGCTACATTGCCGAAGACCCTCCTCAAGCCGTATTCTCCGCGTTTAATGGAAACGCACAATTATAAGAAATGGTTGCATTTTGCGAATACCAGTGATTGCTTTCTACGGACCATCACAGCTGCGGTGCGCGAGGAAGGACGCCTCAGCTTGTTGGACCCGGGTCGCGTGTGTGTATGGGCTACGGTTACCGTATACCATCAGTTGGACTGCTGGAGTGAAGGTGACTCGCGCCCCCTTTGCAGTCGAGGCAATGCGGACAGGAGTCGCAGGCGCTCATCCGGTACTTCTGCGCTCTGACGGCAGCCTGCAAAAATATATTATTCTTCTTAGACGGTAGAGAGAGAGAGAGAGAGAGAGAGAGAGAGAGAGAGAGAGAGAGAGCAGTAATACACCACAGATAAACTATCTATCCTATCCGTTTTAGGATATATCCTACTGGAGAGGTTTCGACACCACAAACGATAGATAGAACAGGATATCGGCCAATAGGTGGTGGTGGAGTTTAGGGGACGTAGATTAACAACGTTCTGTATTAGAGCTGTTTTATTAGTGGATGTGTATGCATGAGTTCTGCACCGAATGGGCGCAAGAACCGCCCCAGATCTGCCGGGAACATCTTCCAGATCGGCAAGGCTCCCTACCGAGACCCGGAGAGGAGGGAGAGCACGGAGAGCACCCGCAAAGCCCAGCGCGCCGTGGCGGACTGCAGAATGGTGGGTATGGAACTTGTGACATGTAGCCCACAGTGCGTATTTCCTCTGCAGGAAATGATGCAGCTAGTCGTATATTCATTCACCCTTTCTTTCTTTAACTAATTTCAGCAATTTGCACTGATGTTGGCTGTTTAAACGGTAACAAACGGACCCCCCCCCCCCCCCACCTTTCTATGTATTGTCTAGGGGAAATTATATACATTTGCGTTGCTGTTGTTGCAGAGAAGACAATTTGACCTGCTCATGTTTTTATACCCCTTCTTTGTCACTGATTGCGATAGTGCGATTTGCATTTTGGAGCATCAAGTGATGAAAGCCTGTCTGACGGTGATTTGGTGTGATCTCCAGTATCGCCCACATTACAAAGTTGTCTAACGGGCTCTGTTTGATGGACGAAGACGGCCACTGATTTGACAGGTGCTGGCAGAAACGTCCATAATACATTCTCTCCCCTCACATACATCAGTAAACGTCACTAAGTCTCATCACGGGAAGAACAGCAGAACGTGTCTGAGTCTCGAGCGTTGTCCCATCCTAAGGATCCTATGCTCTAATTCGGTGCACATAGCCGAATTTATCATACGGGGTTGTCGTCTATGACTAATTGATTCGTTTTAAAATAGACATTCTAGGTGTCATTTCATATCCTATGCATATCGTAATGTTTTTAGGTATCAATATTGATTAGCCTATATTTTGTATCTTGGAGGTTAGAATAGCCTAATACCCCTGTCCAGGGATCGATGGTTTTTTGGAAATGGCAGTCAATTTATTCAAGCTCTAGTCTATACTAGAGCTTGACTGCCATTTCCAAAAAAAACATCCAAAAGAAACGATCGACTGAAAGATGGTTGATGTCCATAAGCAGGATGGTGCTGAATGGCTAGGGTAACCTAGTTTTTGAACTTGCAGTGCCGAAATATTGATTGTGGCACCAATGAAAAAAACTAAAGCTGCTAAATTGACAGCCTACCTGTGAATATAAGATGACAATTTATCTGATAACCTACGTTGTTCTGGCAACTGCTGTCACAAGGTGGCCTATATTGCAAATGTGTCTGCTTATGAAATTCTAACAATTCCCCATCAGAAAGGCACATATGTTTGCAATAGCCCGCATTAGTTAACCTATATGGAAGAACATTGCAAGGTCTCGCTGGGGCTCGCGACAGAGGAAATTCTAGGTCCAGATCATTTTGGTTTCCTTTTTATTTCTCAGATTGTGCAGGAGTTTAACACGCTTGTGGCGCTGTATCGTGAGCTGGTCATCTCCATTGGCGAGATCTCTGTCGACTGCCCGTCGTTACGGGCCGAGATGCACAAGACCCGAACTAAAGGCTGCGAGATGGCGAGAGCCGCAAACCAGAGCCTGTCAGTCATTTCAGGGTAAGTAGCGGTCGCTGTCCTTGGTGCTGAAAGACAGCGTTTGGGCAATTTCACAGACATGGGCCACAGGCTTCTATAAAGACCTCCTTTTGGAAATGTAACTTAGGTTTCAGTCTAGAGTGGCCTGTTTGAGCACTGAAATCTTGGTCTGTACAGGGTTGTAATTTGCATGTCTTTTTCTGTCTTATGAAGGATGAAGGATATAACAGAGAAACATAGAGTAATAGACTAGAGGGAGAGAGAGAGAGAGAGAGAGAGAGAGAGAGAGAGAGAGAGAGAGAGAGAGAGACAGAGAGAGAGAGAGAGAGAGAGAGACTGGTGAGAGCATTTGAGGTCATGCACTTCTACAGTTTAGTGGGCTATCCTAGTCTCTGAGTGTGATACTGACCTGCTATACTTAAACCTGCTGCTTGGGAGTTGGACATTTGGCTACAGTATTGCAGAAGAGTTCCACTGAGCTTGGAGTTGATTCAGACAGTAATGGAGTTGGTCTGTGGATTTTGGGGCAGTGCCAGACCAAGGACATTTTTGAGAGAAAGCAGTATTACTTCTTTGGAGGATTTAGCCTTAATTTTACTTTGTAAACCTGCTGCTAACAACATGACTTGTTAACATTACAGGTTATCGACCAGCTTTTCAGATCTTTTCAGTACCCGTTATATAGTTTTTACTTCTCTTATACATAGATCTCTGTGGAAGGTTTCTAGTCTTCCTACAGATGTAAGATCTTAATTTGATTTTGATCACTCTATCGCAGGGGAACCACGACAAAGTGATCAAATAAACTTGTAGTGTATTTGAGGTTTAAGGCTTCTGAAGTTTGTCATTTCCACTTTGAAATTTCAGACTTGATTTTCCCATACGGAAAATGTACTGAATGAACCCCTACATTTTTTTTCATTAATTATAATCCACATAATAACTCACATTTACTTTTGCTGCAGGATTGTATTCCTGCTACAGCACACTAGCTCAATTTATATGTTAACGCACATGAACTAGCTCTAAATAAAGCATTGCCTCTTCAGTTCCCCATAATTTTGTTACGATATGATAATATTGTGTGGTTAAATGTGGACGTTTGTACTTGCCCTTGCTATAACCTATCCATTTAATAATGAATCATCTTGCAGTGTCTTTTAAGAGATCTCAGAATGTGTATCTTTCATTGCATGTCACACGCATGACAGGGCATGTGCATCTTGGCTGGGGTAGTGAGCCACACCTGTGACAGCCTGGGCCCCTCTCAGAGCTCAGAGACACATGGAGACACTCAGAGACACTCTGATAAGATGGCTGTGTTAGCATGAATAATACAGCATGACTGGACCCCTCCCCATAAAACTTTACCTTTTTATAACCCCCCCCCCCCCCCCCAAACTAAAACCCTAGTCTCACCATTGTCTGTCTGTTTGTCTGTCTGTCTGTCTGAGTGATGCCGGACCTCTCCAATATGCCAGAGGAAATCCGATAAGCAGAAGGATGGTATTGATGACAGCAGTACTTTAGCCAGCTAGCAGCACTCTGACAGGAAACACAAGCTGATTGAGAGAGCAAATGTGCTTTTTGTGAGAAATGTAAGAAGCATTAAATGCATGAAAAATCCAATTAACACAGAAAAACATTATCTCGGCAGTTACAGATTTGTCTGGGTACCAGTTTGTTTGCGCCATCATGCTACTCCTTGCCACTCCTTTTCAAGCTGAGTGGCAAGGAGTGGCATGATGGCACAAACAGATCTGGAACCATGTTAGTTACAGAGAGGAGTTGGCTTTTGGAACAAAATCAGGTCAAGTCTCATGTGAAAAAGACTTAAAGGTTCAATGCAGCTTTTTAAAAATCTCAATATCAAATCAATTCAGTACGTTACCGTAATCGTTTTCCATTAAAATGGTCAAAAATTAACAAAAATAGCTTTTTAGCCAAAAAATCTTTCTGAACCAAGAGTTTTGCTAGGACTGTCTGGGAGTGGTCTAAGTGTGGTGGGGGAGGATACCAAAGCGGGAGAGGGGTCTAATGGGGAGAGATTATTGACAAAGAGGTTTGGAACTCTTTTTGTTGTTGGTCTATTACAATTTATACTGCCTGGAGATGTTACCAGGAAAGCCAAAACTTCACCCATGCAACACCTGCTGATTATAATGTCCTGAGTAGATTGTATTTTAAACCAGAAACTATCAATGAAATAACACTGATCAACATTTTCCACACTTTTACAATGTTAGTTTCATCAGCTGTTGTACAATATGAAACAAAACACAGGAAAAACATCATTCCGACTGTGATGGGCCTTTGAAGCCTAAAAAGCAAGAAAAAGAACTACGTCCCCACATTTCCCAAGCTTAATCCAAGCAATTTGAATCTTCTTGTACAAAATGGACTGATGCTATGTGTGAAGAGGTGGAAATACTCTCTCTGTTCCCTCAGGTCTGTCGTTTTGGCTGAACCTTAGGAACTCAACATGGCTTCCCAGACGTTGTTGAACTGTCACCTTATTTCAATTGAAAAAATGTCATATAGTTTTTAATTGTGTAGGACTTTTATGTAATCCTTGTGGTAAAGGAACATTGTAGATGTAAAGCAAAGTTTTGTGCAAGCAGATAGAGTATTATGCCATATCATGGGTAATCCCGATGTTGACTGGCATTTTTGTGTTGCCCTGACAGGCCTGAGGACGGAGAGATTCACCCAGAGATCTGCAGGCTCTTCATCCAGCTGCAGTGCTGTTTGGAGATGTACATCACAGAGATGCTCAAGTCTGTCTGTCTGCTGGGATCCCTGCAGCTCCACAGGAAAGGTAGGGAATGCCTGACATAAAATGACATAGCAACATTATAACCTGAAATCACTATTATAGCCAGAGACATGAAGCCTAACGGGATCAAAAACAATCCTAACTGAGCTATTTTGAGCTACAATTCACTGTTTATTGTGTAAAACATGTAATGACCTTTACACTACTATTATTAATAGTGTGTGTGTGTGTGTGTGTGTGTGTGTGTGTGTGTGTGTGTGTGTGTGTGTGTGTGTGTGTGTGTGTGTGTGTGTGTGTTCCAGGGAAGGATTGCTGTGGGCCTCCCAGGATTGACGGTAAGGTGGATGAGAGCTCAGACATCCCCATTCTAGAAGACACCTCCTCCCCCATGGACTGTCATCAGCTCTGCTGGCTGGTCACCACAGACATAGACAATACTGAGAGGTGGGCCCACTGTGTGTGTGTATTATTATTATAATTATGTGTGCATTAGCAAAACACACATGAACACAACGTGAATATGATTTCATAGGGACATGAGAGAGATGAAGAACCTTCTCAGTAAACTCAGGGAGGCGATGCCTTTACCACTGAAGAACCAAGGTAGGGCCTCCACAGGGGCGCTCACATGGTTTCTATGCTTGGATCTTATGCGAGTTAGATACACAGTTAAAATTACTTTGAGATTAGTTTGGACATGTAATGGGCTTATCTCTGTTTGTACCCAGATGACAGCAGCTTGCTGAACCTAACTCCCTACCCACTGGTCCGACAGAGGAAGAGACGGTTCTTTGGGCTCTGTTGCCTGGTAACCAGCTAAGGGGCCTGCCCTCCTGGGTTGAAGGCAGGAACGGTAATGCTTAAGTTGAAGTGTTGTTCATGGCACATCCATAAAGTGTCCTATGCACATCATAATTCAAGTGTCAAAAGACAAGCTATAAAAGCTTTGTCAACTGGAATGACATACATTATTTGCATGTCACGACCAATATATTTATTTGCATTATGACATGGTGTCATAAGATATTGACAGTTATCATAACAGTGCCCCATAAAGGAAAGAGCATAGAATTAAATATTTTGTAATGTGTCATGGGCAACACTGCACGTAAAGTGCTACTGCGGCAACAAAGACACCATTAACCACAATCCTTCACCACTTGTGTCTCCCACCACTATATTACTGCCATTTCCAATATCCAATACAGTTCTCTCTTTGTTGAAAAGGCTACCCCATTTTATAATTTTATTTTGTAATACAAAGATAAATTGTAATTGCAATGTAATGAAACCAATAGTCAAAACATATATTTTAAATGTTTTGCAACTGCTTTTCTTTTCATTTGGTACAGAAGTCCAACCTTTTTGTTTGGTACAGAAGTCCAACCTTTTTGTTTGGTACAGAAGTCCAACCTTTTTGTTTGGTACAGAAGTCCAACCTTTTTGTTTGGTACAGAAGTCCAACCTTTTTGTTTGGTACAGAAGTCCAACCTTTTTGTTTGGTACAGAAGTCCAACCTTTTTGTTTGGTACAGAAGTCCAACCTTTTCGTTTGGTACAGAAGTCCAACCTTTTAGTTTGGTACAAAAGTCCAACCTTTTCATTTGGTACAGAAGTCCAACCTTTTCATTTGGTACAGAAGTCCAACCTTTTCGTTTGGTACAAAAGTCCAACCTTTTCGTTTGTCAAAGGTTTTCGGAAGAGAGAGACTATTTGAAACAATGTCAACATTTAGTTTCTTCCATAAAGCTGAATTGATGAATGAATGAATTGTGTGTAGGACACAATTTGATCCTTAAGTTTGTTTCAAAAACAATGTTAGCAAGTACGACACTTGCCATGTGTGGCAATACTTTTCCAATATGACCGGTCATTGAAGTTAGACACTTGCAGTAAACAGATATGCTATGTTAGGGCTCCATTCAATCTGTATCCCTGAAGCGTTAAAGATTGCACAATTTAAATGTAAAGGTAATTTCCGATTGAGTTGACATATGCAGCATTTACTGTGAATGCAGTCTCCGCTAACATTGCCTTTGATTTTTCAATCACGCTTTAAAGCTGAACTTCCGTGATACGCATTGAATAAAGCCCTTAATTTGATCACTCTGTTGTCACAGATAATGAAATCTTGTAGTGTATTTACATTTTTAAAAGTATTCTAAAGTTTGTAATTTCCAGTTTAAAATGTCAGACTTGACTTACCCTAATGTAAAATGTATCAACCCCTACAAAAAAATGTCCATCCATTATAATCCACATAATAATTCACATGACCTGTTGCTGCAGGATTATTTTCCTGCTGTGAAAAACTAGTCAAATTAAGATAGCAGATCTGTACATGTACACTACTAGATAAAAGGCATAGAGCTGTTTTTCCAGAGCAGAGAAAGTCTGTGCACTACGTCTGTTGTGTGTTTCGTTCTCTGTTTTCCATTTCTAGCTGACCCTGTACTTCCTGTACTGACCTTGATTTAGTCTTCCATGAACCAAACACCTGTACCTGACTTTTACTTTCCATCTTCAAGGAGGAATATATTATACAATACTAACAAAAATATTAACTTCTTTGCACATACAATATCTATCTATAAATTAAGACATTAGACATACTCTATGTATGTATATACACATACTCTCCAATCGATGAGCTCTGGAAAATCTTCGAAGTTGAGATAGATTGGTGAAGTCTTGGTTGGTATAAGCAGGTGAAGTCTCCCTTTTTAAAGGCACAGTCTGTGCGGGTAGTGGGGACTCAGCATGGGTCTTGCTTATTAGTAATAGTGATATATGTGTAGGGCATGGAGAAGGTACAGTACTGTAGTCAAAGCTGAAATAAAAAGCTGTATGTCATTTTACATTGTTAATAAACTTTTTTATTTAAACCGACTGATGTGGGTTTTTTTGGTCTTAATTCTCTATAGGCCCTACTCAGACTTGAGATAATTGGACTTAACATGGATTTAAGTAATAAACATTTCCTAAATCTGAATCGGCCCTAGACAAATATTTGTTTGTAGACAGAATTCTACAAATTAGTAGTATAGTAGTATTCTTAAATGATACTACAATGATCAACTGGCTCAAATCAATTGATAGGAATGCTTCATTTCTATAAGTTTTCATACACATTTGAGCCAATTTTCAGTCTAGTTCCATGTCTCAATGAGATTATTAACATTGTGATATTGTTTCCCTGTTGCCTAGAGCATTGTCCCATGATGCACCAATTCCCCCAAACGGTCCCAAAACCCAAGTGCCTGTGAGTTAGTGTTCTATCCACTGGGTGGAGACAGACTCATACAGCTAAGTATCAGCAAGATCATTCTCATCCATATTCAAAGGCTCAGTTTAGATTTAGCCTGCAGATGTGAAGATGCAATGCAATGTTATGTTAACATCTATAGATGATCCATTTGAATAACAATTCAATGGATGTTATGAGAAAGAGTGCAAGTGGAGAGATGATGCAACCCACACACACACACGCATAGACACGCGCACGCATCCACACACACACAAACACACACACGCATCCACACACACACACACACACGCATCCACACACACACACGCATGCACACACACACACGCACATATCCATACACACACGCATACACACATGCACGCATCCACACACACACACGCATGCACACACACACGCACATATCCATAGACATGCACGCATCCACACACACACACACACACACACACACACACACACACACACACACACACACACACACACACACACACACACACACACACACACACACGCACACACACACACACACACACACACACACACACACACACACACACACACATCCAGACACACACACGCGCAACCACACACACGCATCCACACACACACACACACACGCATCCACACACACACACGCATCCACACACACAGAAATGTACACAGACACACACATATCCACACACACACGCATACACACACGCGCACACACACACACACACACATCCACACACACGCACAAATCCACACACACACACACACGTGTCCAGGCACACACACGCATCCATACACACACACATGTATGCACACACACACGCATCCACACATACGCATCCATACACAGGCCTCCACACAAACACACATATCCACACACACACACGCATACACACACACACATCCACACACACACTCGCATGCACACACACGCACGCACGCATCCACACACACACGCATCCTTACACACGCATCCACACACACACACACACACATCCACACATACACGCACGCACGCACCCACACACGCACACACACGCAAAATTCTGAGTGAGAGAAAGTGCTGCCCGAGGTCATCACAGCCAAGCCCCCTGAGAAGGACCATCTGGCTTGGTGAATTACGGGACAAAAATACACTGTATTTGGAGAAAAAACATGGAACATCCAGTTCAAATGATACACTGGCAAACCTATTGGGAATACCCTAGTTTAGCTACTACATCAATTAAAAGACTATTGTCATCTATTATTATGCATTTACAAACCTGCACCCAATGACTTCAGTATTAATAACTTTTGTATCCAATCCTTTAGTATGCAGTTCATCCATTTTGCCATGCCAGTCTTGCAGTATAGAGCCATTTTATGTTTACAAGAAAATATCATGTTCACATTGCATTGTAATAAATCCTGTGATGACATCTGTAATGGGTGCGTGTTGGTGGCAGGGAAGTCAGGCGCAGGAGAATCGAACTTGGTATAAACGGAGTTGTTTAATCAGTGCTTCACAAAACTACAAAACCAAAATACAAAATAATAAAAAGTGGGTACAAAACCCGTCGCGCACCAACACATAATACACAAACATACAATCAAACATGACATGAGGGGAAACAGAGAGGGAAACATGTAATTGATGGGATTGGAACCAGGTGTGAAAGAAGACAAGACAAAACCAATGGAAAATGAAAAATGGATCAGTGATGGCTAGAAGGTCAGTGATGTCGACCGCCGAACACCGCCCGAACAAGGAGGGGGCCCGACTTCGGCGGAAGTCGTGACAACATCTGCAATGTTGTGGACGATAACCATCTGATTACATTTATGCTAATTTACATGAGCTGCATCTGAAGTCAGACGGGATTGTATTTATTTCGATGTTAAAACCTGTTAAGCCTACCCCCTACTTTTTCGAACATTCTGTTAAAAATCGCGCAACATTTCAGCGTCCTGCTACTCATGCCAGGAATGTAGTATATGCATATGATTAGTATGTGTGGATAGAAAACACTCTGACGTTTCTAAAACTGGTTAAATCACGGCTGTGACTATAACAGAGCGTGTGTTTCATCGAAAAGCGCAAGAAAAACTGATCACTGAAAACTGGAAAAAATATCAATGCATGTATTGTCTATGGGACACCAAATTAAATGGGGCTGAGATTGCAAGTCCTACAGCTTCCACACGATGTCGCCAGTCTTGTGAATTGCCTGTGGGTTGTTTCTTGGTCAAACGAAGAAGAGAGACCCCTTTCCATCCGGTCTCTGACAGGAAGTTTTGGAAGAGAGATTTCCGAACATGATTTGAAGACGTGGAGCTATTGAATACACATCGCCCCGTGATCAATTTGATAGATTATTAACGTTTACTAATACCTAAAGTTGGATTACAAAAGTATTTCGAAGTGTTTTGTGAAAGTTTATCGTCAACTTTTTTAATTTTAAAAAATGACGTAGCGTTTTGAAACTGTGTTTTTTTCTGGATCACACAGTTTCCATAGATGGATATTTTGGGTATATATGGACCGATTTAATCGAAAAAAAGACCCAATAGTGATGTTTATGGGACATATAGGAGTGCCAACAAAGAAGCTCGTCAAAGGTAATGAATGTTTTATATTTTATTTCTGCTATTTGTGTAGCGCCGGCTACGCTAATTATTTTGTTTACGTCGCATTCAGGTATTTTGGGGTGTTGCATGCTATCAGATAATAGCTTCTCATGCTTTCGCCGAAAAGCATTTTAATAATCTGACTTGTTGGCTAGATTCACAACGAGTGTAGCTTTAATTCAGTACCCTGCATGTGTGTTTTAATGAACGTTTGAGTTTTAACGAGTGCTATTAGCATTTGGCGTAGCGCATTTGCATTTGCTGATGGCTAGATGAGACATCTGCGTGTCGGGTGGGCTTAAGAGGTTTTTAACAAACCACTCTGATTCAAATCAAATCAATTTATGTGAAAGTATTCACCCCCTTGGCATTTTCCCTATTTTGTTGCCTTACAACCTGGAATTAACTTCTTGCGTCGAGCCATCCCGGATCCGGGATCGTGAATACAGCCTCAAGCTCATTACCATAACGCAACGTTAACTATTCATGAAAATCACAAATGAAATGAAATTAATAGGCTAGCTCTCAAGCTTAGCCTTTTGTTAACAACACTGTCATCTCAGATTTTCAAAATATGCTTCTCAACCATAGCAAAACAAGCATTTGTGTAACAGTATTGATAGCTAGCGTAGCATTTAGCGTTAGCATCAGCAGGCAACATTTTCACAAAAATCAGAAAATCATTCAAATAAAATCATTTACCTTTGAAGAACTTCAGATGTTTTCAATGAGGAGACTCTCAGTTAGATAGCAAATGTTCAGTTTTTCCAAAAATATTATTTGTTTAGGACAAATCGCTCTGTTTTGTTCATCACGTTTAGGTACGAAAAAAACCTGTATCCAGGAGTGTAATTATCCCCACAGCTCATTAGCATAACACAACGTTAACTATTCATGAAAATCGCAAATGAAATGAAATTAATATGCTAGCTCTCAAGCTTAGCCTTTTGTTAACAACACTGTCATCTCAGATTTTCAAAATATGCTTCTCAACCATAGCAAAACAAGCATTTGTGTAACAGTATTGATAGCTAGCGTAGCATTTAGCATTAGCTTCAGCAGGCAACATTTTCACAAAAACCAGAAAATCATTCAAATAAAATCATTTACCTTTGAAGAACTTCAGATGTTTTCAATGAGGAGACTCTCAGTTAGATAGCAAATGCTCAGTTTTTCCTGAAAGATTATTTGTTTAGGAGAAATCGCTCCGTTTGGTCCGTCACGTTTGGCTACCAAAAAATCACAGCCATATAAGGAGACAATGGAAAACAGAGCCTCAAAAATTCTGTCCATTTCCTGGTTGAAGTTTCATCTTGGTTTCGCCTGTAGCATGAGTTCTGTGGCACTCACAGATAATATCTTTGCAGTTTTGGAAACGTTAGAGTGTTTTCTTTCCAAAGTATATGCATAGTCGAGCATCTTTTCGTGACAAAATATTGCGCTTAAAACGGGCACGTTTTTTTATCCACAAATTAAAAGAGCGCCCCCTATATCCAAGAAGTTCAAATAGATTTTGGTGTACAGGAATCTTTAAGTCATACCACAGATTCTCAATTAGATTGAGGTCTGGGTTTTGATTAGGCCATTCCAAGACATTTAAATGTTTCCCCTTAAACCACTCGAGTGTTGCTTAGGGTCATTGTCCTGCTGGAAGGCGAACCTTCGTCCCAGTCTCAAATCTCTGGAAGACTGAAACAGGTGTCCCTCAAGAATTTCCCTGTATTTAGCTCCATCATTCCTTCAATTCTGACCAGTTTCTCAGTCCCTGCTGATGTAAAACATCTCCACAGCATGATGCTTCCACCATTCTTCACTGTGGGGATGTTATTCTCGGGGTGATGAGAGGTGTTGGGTTTGTGCCAGACATTGCGTTTTCCTTGATGGTCCTAAATCTCAATTTTAGTCTCATCTGACCAGGCTACCTTCATCCATATGTTTGGGGAGTCTCCTACATGCTTTTTGGCAAACACCAAACATGTTTGCTTATTTTTCTCTTGAAGCATTGAATTTTTTCTTGCCACTCTTCTGTAAAGCCTAGCTGTGTGGAGTGTACGGCTGAAAGTGGTCCTATGGACAGACTCCAATCTCCACTATGGAGCTTTGCAGCTCCTTCAGGGTTATCTTTGGTCTCTTTGTTGCCTCTCTGATTAAAGCCCTCCTTGCCTGGTCCTTGAGTTTTGGTGGGCGGCCCTCGCTTGGCAGGTTTGTTGTGGTTCCATTTATTAATAATGGATTTAATGGTGCTCCGTGGGATGTTCAAAGTTTCGGATTTTCTATAACCCAGCCCTGATCTGTACTTCCCCACAACATTGTCGCTGACCTGTTTGGAGAGGTCTTCATAGTGCCATTTGCTTGGTGGTGCCCCTCGCTTAGTGGTGTTGCAGACTCTGGGGCCTTTCACAACAGGTGTATATATACTGAGTGTATATATAACAGGTGTATATATCATGTGACAGATCATGTGACACTTAGACAGGTGGACTTTATTTAACTAATTATGTTACTTCTGAAGGTAATTGGTTGCACCAGATCTTATTTAGGGGCTTCATAGAAAAGGGGGTGAATACATATGCACACACCACTTTTACGGGGGGGGGGGGGGGGTTGTATAAGTTTTAGAAACAAGTCATTTTTTAAATTTCACTTCACCAATTTGAGCTATTTTGTGTATGTCCATTACATGAATTCCAAATAAAATTTCATTTAAATTACAGGTTGTAATGCAACAAAATAGGAAAAACAACTAGGGGGATGAATACTTTTGCTAGCCACTGTAGGTAGGGCTGAAGTGACTGTGCATAGATAACAAAGATCGAGTAACAGCATTGTAAAGAAAAAGGGGAGAGGTCAATGCCAATAGTCAGGGTGGTCATTTGATTAGTTGTTCAGCATTCTTATGGCCTGGCAGTTGAAGCTGTTAAGAAGCCTTTTGGACCTAGACTTGGTGCTCCGGTACCACTTGCCGTGAGTTAGCAGAGAGAACAGTCTATGACTTGCATCGCTGGAGTCTTTGATTCTTTTTTTGGACCTTTTTTGGACCTTCAGCTGACACTGCCTAGTATAGAGGTCCTGGATGGCAGGAAGCTTGGTCCCAGTGATGTACTGGGCCATACGCACTACCCTCTGTAGCGCCTTATGATCTGATGATCTGATTCCAGGCAGTTGCCATACCCGGTAGTATTACAATGCTCTCAGTGGTGCAGCTTCAGAACCTTTTGAGGATCTGGTGACTTTTCCTGAAGGAGAATAGGTGTTGTCATGCCGTCTTCACAATTGTCTTGGTGTGTTTGGACCATGATAGTTTGTTAGTGATGTGGACACCAAGGAAGCTTGAAGCTCTCGACCCGCTCCACTACAGCCCCGTCAGTGTGAATGGGGGCGTGTTTATCCCTCCTTTTCCTATTGTTCATGATCAGCTCTGTCTTGCTCGCTTTATAGGGAGAGGTTGTTATCCTGGCACCACACTTCCAGGTCTCTGACCTCCTCCCTATCTGCTGTCTCATTGTTGTCGGTGATCAGGCCTACCACTGTTGTGCCATCAGCAAACTTAATGACAGTGTTGGAGTCATGTTTGGCCACGCAGTCGTTGGTGAACAGGGAGTACAGGAGGAGACTAAGCACGAACCCCTGAGGGGCCACCGTGTGGAGGATCAGCGTGGCAAATGTGTTGTTGCCTACCCTTACCACGTGGGGGCAGCCAGTCAGGAAGTCAGGGATCCAGTTGCAGAGGGAGTTGTTAAGTCCAAGGGTCCTTAGCTTAGTAACTGTGCACATAACTTTTCATGATTTAAAAGTAATTACCGATTGAGCCGACATATGCAGCGTTTACCATGAATGCAGTCTCTGTGAAAGCAGAAACATTGCTTTTAAAAGTCAATCCCGCTATAATGCTGATCTCCTGAGCTATAGTTGAATTGAGCCCTTTATCTCTTTGAAAATAACATGATAGTTGGATAGTTGTGGACAGGCTATGTGCACAATGCTCACTGCCCACAAAATGAAATGGAAACTGAGCTGCACTTCCTAACCTCCTGCCCAATGTATGACCATATTAGAGACACATATTTCCCTCAGATTACACAGATCCACAAAGAATTCGAAAACAAACCCAATTTTGATAAACTCCCATATCTACTGGGTGACATTCCAGTGTGCCATCACAGCAACAAGATTTGTGACCTGTTGCCACAAGAAAAGGGCAACCAGTTAAGAACAAACCACAAATACAAATGTAAATACAACCCATATTTATGCTTATTCATTTTCCCTTGTGTACTTTAACCATTTGTACATTGTTACAACACTGTATACATACTTTATTGTTTTGAAACTTCTGTATGTGTAATGTTTACTGTTCATTTTTATTGTTTATTTCACTTTTGTATATTATCTACCTCACTTGCTTTGGCAATGTTAACATGTTTCCCATGCCAATAAAGCCCCTTGAATTGAATTGGATTTAATTGAATAGTTGAATTACTGAGTGTGACGACCCTCCCACTCTGTCTGCCGTATTCTCTCTTTGTTCTTGTTTCCTTATTAGGATGCCGGTGGGCGGAGTTGGGAGGGTCGTCAGCTACATGGGAAACACCTGGGCCCAGTGTGTCCCAGGATAAATACACCACTTCCCCATTCATGGAGGAGACTCTCCCCATGCAGACACCTTTATAGATTTTGTTGTGTCTTGGTGGTTTTTAGTTGTTTTCTTTGGCACCTTTCAACACCCTGCATTATCACATTCAAAACACTCACTTACACTACTGATTACACACACCATTGTATATTGTACTTAGTTTACTTTATTTAATAAATATATATTTTGTTACTCCTTATCTCCAAGTTGTCTCCCTTTTGTACGGGGTTTTGAGCCGGTTTGTGACAAAAAAATAATCCCAAGCGTGTGTTTTGCTGCAGTCAATCTCTGATACATCTGTCTGAGTGCTTCTGAATGTAAAGGAGAGTTGTTATGTAACTGGTAATGGAGGTTTGAGTGTCATGGGTGTGTGTTCTGCAGCTTGTGTACACACACACACAAACAGGTCTGCCTTTCACAGAGCTAACAGGCAGCTAGCCAAGAGGAGGAATGGAGCGTCAATCACAGTAATATTCTTGGCTGACTGAAAGGAGTTTGGTTAATTTGGAAAGGAAAGACATGAACAGACAACCTCTACTGAACCAACAGCATGTAGAAATGTGTGGACAGAATGTGTTTCTATTCTCTGAGAAGGTTGTTTTTGTAAATTCTATTTCTGCCTGCAGTGACTTGTCAATCCTTTGCATGGTGCCAAAACATTTCAAACTACTTTTGTAATACAACTTTAGGTATTTTTTAATGTAAATAATCAATACAATTGAAGATGGGATGATCTGTGTTCAATACAGGAGGAAAACAAATACTGGTCATGCGCCTCTAACAGTACACTTGAAGTGACCTTCGTTTTGAACAGGGCTACTTCGTTACACAAAGGAAAAACCTCAACCAATTTCTAAAGACTGGTGACATCCAGTGGAAGCGGTAGGAACTGCAAGAAGGTCCTTTTGAAATCTGGATTCCCAATGAAATCCCATTGAAAAGAGAGTGACCTCAAAAAAAAAATCTGAATGGTTTGTCCTCGGGTTTCGCCTGCCAAATAAGTTATGTTATATTCACAGACATGATTCAAACAGATTTAGAAACTTGAGAGTGGTTTCTATCCAGATATACTAATAGAATGCTAATCTTATCTTCTGGGGATGAGTAGCAGGCAGTTGAATTTGGGCATGCATTTCATCCAGATGTGAAAATACTGCCCCCTGTCACCAAGAATCCCCTCATCAATCTACACACAATACCCCATAATGACAAAGCTTAAACAGGTTTATAGATATTTTGCAAATGTTAAAATAAACATATGAAAAATATTTAGATAAGTATTCAGACCCTTTACTCAGTAGTTTGTTGAAGCACCTTTGGCAGTGATTACAGCCTCAAGTCTTCTTGGGTATGACGCTACAAGCTTAGCACACCTGTATGTGGGGAGTTTCTCCCATTCTTCTCTGCAGTTCGTCTCAAGATCTCCCAGGTTGGATTGGGAGCATCGCTGCACAACTATTTTCAGGTCTCTTCAGCGATGTTCAATCGGGTTCACTGGCCACTATACCATAAAAAATAAATAAATAATAAATTAAATGTATTTATATAGTCCTTCTTACATCAGCTGATATCTCAAAGTGCTGTACAGAAACCCAGCCTAAAACCACAAACAGCAAGCAATGCAGGTGTAGAAGCATGGTGTCTAGGAAAAACTCCCTAGAAAGGCCAAAACCTAGGAAGAAACCTAGAGAGGAACCAGGCTATGAGTGGTGGCCAGTCTTCTTCTGGCAGTGTGGAGATTATAACAGAACATGGCCAAGATGTTCAAATGTTCATAAATGATCAGCATGGTCAAATAATAATAGTCACAGTAGTTGTCGAGGATGCAGCAAGTCAGCACCTCAGGAGTAAATGTCAGTTGGCTTTTCATAGCCGATCATTAAGAGTATCTCTACCACTCCTGCTGTCTCTAGAGAGTTGAAAACAGCAGGTCTGGGACAGGTAGCACGTCCGGTGAACAGGTCAGGTTTCCATAGCCGCAGGCAGAACAGTTGAAACTGGAGCAGCAGCACGGCCAGGTGGACTGGGGACAGCAAGGAGTCATCATGCCAGGTAGTCCTGAGGCATGGTCCTAGGGCTCAGGTCTTCAGAGAGAGAGAAAGAAAGAGAGAATTAGAGAGATACTTAAATTCACACAGGACACTGGATAAGACAGGAGAAGTACTCAAGATATAACAAACTGACCCTAGCCCCCCGACACAAACTACTTCAGCAAAAATACTGGAGGCTGAGACAGGAGGGGTCAGGAGACACTGTGGCCCCATCCGATGATACCCCCGGACAGGGCCAAACAGGAAGGATTTAACCCCACCCACTTTGCCAAAGCACAGCCCCCACACCACTAGAGGGATAACTTCAACCACCAACTTACCATCCTGAGACAAGGCCGAGTATAGCCCACAAAGATCTCCTCCACGGCACAATCCAAGGGAGGAAGATCACGTCAATGACTTAACCCACTCAAGTGACGCACCCCTCCTAGGGACGGCATGAAAGAGCACCAGTTAGCCAATGACTCAGCCCCTGTAATAGGGTTTGACGCAGAGAATTCCAGTGGAGAGAGGGGAACTGGCCAGGCAGAGACAGCAAGGGCTGTGCTCCAGAGCCTTTCCATTCACCTTCACACTCCTGGGCCAGACTACACTCAATCATATGACCCACTGAAGAGATGAGTCTTCAGTAAAGACTTTAAGGTTGAGACCGAGTCTGCGTCTCTCACATGGGTAGGCAGACCATTCCATAAAAATTGAGCTCTATAGGAGAAAGCCCTGCCTCCAGCTGTTTGCTTAGAAATTCTAGGGACAATTAGGAGGCCTGCTTCTTGTGACCATAGCGTACGTGTAGGTATGTACGGTAGGAACCAAATCGGAAAGATAGGTAGGAGCAAGCCCCTGTAATGCTTTGTAGGTTAGTAGTAAAACATTGAAATCAGCCCTTGCCTTAACAGGAAGCCAGTGTAGGGAGGCTAGCACTGGAGTAATATGATACATTTTTGGGGTTCTAGTCAGGATTCTAACAGCCGTATTTAGCACTAACTGAAGTTTATTTAGTGCTTTATCCAAGTAGCTGGAAAGTAGAGCTTTGCAGTAGTCTAACCTAGAACTAACAAAAGCATGGATACATTTTTCTGCATCATTTTTGGACAGAAAGTTTCAGATTTTTGCAATGTTACGTCGATGGAAAAAAGCTGTCCTTGAAACAGTCTTGATATGTTCATCAAACGAGAGATCAGGGTCCAGAGTAACGTCCTTCACAGTTTTATTTGAGACGACTGTACAACCATCAAGATTAATTGTCAGATTCATCAGAAGATCTCTTTGTTTCTTGAGACATAGAACAAGCATCTCTGTTTATTCCGAGTTTAAAAGTCGAAAGTTTGCAGCCATACACTTCCTTATGTCTGTTGATTTGTCAGAGGACAAACCATTCACAGAGACAAACATATCTTTCCAACAGATAAGATCTAAACCAGGCCAGAACCTGTCCGTGTAGACCAATTTGGGTTTCCAATCTCTCCAAAAGAATGTGGTGATCGATGGTATCAAAAGCAGCACTAAGGTTTAGGAGCACAAGGACAGATGCAGAGCCTCGGTCTGATGCCATTAAAAGGTCATTTACCACCTTCACAAATGCAGTCTCAGTGCTATGATGGGGTCTAAAACAAGACTGAAGCATTTCGTATACATTGTTTGTCTTTAGGTAGGCAGTGAGTTGCTGCGCAACAGCTTTTTCTAAAATGTTTGAGAGGAATGGAAGATTCGATATAGGCCGATAGTTTTCTATATTTTCTGGGTCAAAGTTTGGCTTATTCAAGAGAGGCTTTATTACTGCCACTTTTAGTGAGTTTGGTACACATCCGGTGGATAGAGAGACATTTATTATGTTCAACATAGGAGGGCCAAGCACAGGAAGCAGCTCTTTCAGTAGTTTAGTTGGAATAGGGTCCAGTATGCAGCTTGAATGTTTAGAGGCCATGATTATTTTCATCATTGTGTCAAGAGATATAGTACTAAAACACTTGAGTGTCTCTCTTGATCCTAGGTCCTGGCAGAGTTGTGCAGACTCAGGACAACTGAGCTTTGGAGGAATACGCAGATTTAAAGAGAAGTCCGTAATTTGCTTTCTAATGATCATGATCTTTTCCTCAAAGAAGTTCATGAATTTATTACTGCTGAAGTGAAAGCCATCCTCACTTGGGGAATGCTGCTTTTTAGTTAGCTCTGCGACATGATCAAAAAGAAATTTCGGATTGTTCTAATTCTCCTCAATTAAGTTGGAAAAATAGGATGATCGAGCAGCAGTGAGGGCTCTTTGAAACTGCACGGTACTGTCTGTCCAAGCTAGTCGGAAGACTTCCAGTTGTGTGACGCCATTTCCGTTCCAATTTTCTGGAAGCTTGCTTCAGAGCTCGGGTATTTTCTGTATAACAGGGAGCTAGTTTCTTATGACAAATGTTTTTAGGGGTGCAACTGCATCTAGGGTATTGCGCAAGGTTAAATTGGGTTCCTCAGTTAGGTGGTTAACTGATTTTTGTCCTCTGACCTCCTTGGGTAGGCAGAGGGAGACTGGAAGGGCATCAAGGAATCTTTGTGTTGTCTGAGAATTTATATAGCATGACTTTTGATTGGTTGGGGTCTGAGCAGATTCTTTGTTGCGAAAGCAAATGCAATAAAATGGTGGTCCGATAGTCCAGGATTATGAGGAAAAACATAAAGATCCACAACATTTATTCCATGGGACAGAACTAGGTCCAGAGTATGACGGTGTCAGTGAGTAGGTCCAGAGACATGTTGGACAAAACCCACTGAGTCGATGATGGCTCCGAAAGCCTTTTGGAGTGGGTCTGTAGACTTTTCCATGTGAATATTAAAGTCACAAAAAAAAATTATATTATCTGCTATGACTACAAGCTCCGATAGGAATTCAGGGAACTAAGTGAGGAACACTGTATATGGCCCAGGAGGCCTGTAAACAGTATCTATAAAAAGTGATTGAGTAGGCTGCATAGATTTCATGACTAGAAGCTCAAAAAACAAAAACGTCAATTTTTTTTGTAAATTGAAATTTGCTATCGTAATGTTAGCAACACCTCCGCCTTTGCGGGATGCATGGGGGATATGGTCACTAGTGTAACCAGGAGGTGAGGCCTCATTTAACACAGTAAATTCATCAGGCTTAAGCCATGTTTCAGTCAAGCCAATCAAATCAAGATTATGATCAGTGATTAGTTCATTGACTATAACTGCCTTTGAAGTGAGGAATCTAACATTAAGTAGCCCTATTTTGAGATGTGAGGTATCACGATCTCTTTCAATAATTGCAGGAATGGAGGAGGTCTTTATCCTAGTGAGATTGCTAAGGCGAACACCGCCATGTTTAGTTTTGCCCAACCTAGGTCGAGGCACAGACACGGTCTCAATGGGGATAGCTGAGCTGACAACACTGACTGTGCTAGTGGCAGACTCCACTAAGCTGGCAGGCTGGCTAACAGCCTGCTGCCTGGCCTGCACCCTATTTCATTGTGGAGGTAGAGAAGTTAGAGCCCTGTCTATGTTGGTAGATAAGATAAGAGCACCCCTCCAGCTAGGATGGAGTCCGTCACTCCTCAGCAGGCCAGGCTTGGTCCTGTTTGTGGGTGAGTCCCAAAAAGAGGGCCAATTATCTACAAATTCTATCTTTTGGGAGGAGCAGAAAAACGTTTTCAACCAGCGATTGAGTTGTGAGACTTTGCTGTAGAGCTCATCACTCCCCCTAACTGGGAGGGGGCCAGAGACAATTACTCGATGCCGACACATCTTTCTAGCTGATTTACACGCTGAAGCTATGTTGCGCTTGGTGACCTCTGACTGTATCATCCTAACATCATTGGTGCCGACTTGGATAACAATATCTCTATACTCTCTAAACTTGCCAGTTTTAGCTTTAGCCAGCACCATCTTCAGATTAGCCTTAAAGGCCTGGTGGAGTGCTGCAGACATGGTTGTCCTTCTGGAAGGTTCTCCCATCTCCACAGAGAAACTCTGGAGCTCTGTCAGAGTGACCATTGGGTTCTTGGTCACCTCCCTGACCAAGGCCGTTTTCCTCTGTTTACTCAGTTTGCGCCGGGCAGCCAGCTCTAGGAAGAGTTTTGGTGCTTCCAAACTTCTTTCATTTAAGAATGATGGAGGCCACTGTGTTCTTGGGGACCTTCAATGCTGCAGACATTTTTTGGTACCCTTCCCCAGATCTCGACATAATCCTGTCTCGGAGCTCTATGGACAATTCCTTTGACCTCATGACTTGGTTTTTGCTCTGACATGCACTGTCAACTGTGGGACCTTATGTAGACAGATGTTTGCCTTTCGAAATCATGTCCAATCAATTGAATTTACCACAGGTAGTCTCCAATCAAGTTGTAGAAACATCTCAAGGATTACCAATGGAAACAGGATGCACATGAGCATCATTTCGAGTCTCATAGCAATGGGTCTGAATACTTGTGTAAATGCGTTTTTTTATTTTTTATACATTTGTAAAAATGTAGTTGCTTAATTATTATGGGTTATTGTTTGTAGCTTGATGAGGGAAAAAATGTTTAATCAATTTTAGAATAAGGCTGTAATGTAACAAAATGTGAAAAAGTCAATGGGTCTGAATACTTTCCGAATGCTCCGTATGTAACTCTAAATTGGATGAGGTCATTTTATACATGGGTAAGTAGAATTAGGGTTCTATTCAAGCCGTATCACGGAAATCCAGCGTTACAGCGTGAATTAACTTTAAAGGCAATGTTCCCGCGTCAGCAGAGACTGCATTTACGGCAGACACTACCGATGACAGTTCAATAGTAAACTACCATTCAATCAGTAACGTTTCATCGATACAGACTGAATAGAGCCCTTAGTTCTTATGCTACTGTTGTGACTTTTTTATTGGAACAAAAATATGTATTATCAAATCCAAACTAATGGATGATTTATATTGCTTTAATGTCTTTGAAGCAGTGCGTTTGAAGAGTCATGTAAAATTAACAGAGATGAGACAAAATTAGTGAAGGAGGGTATTTTCTGTCATTATCACAGACATGCTGATTCAGAGGAGAGGAGACCATTCTCTTGTGTCCTTAGGCGCCACAGGGCAGTATGCTGCCAATGGACACCTTCTCCCATTTACATCTCCTCAGTCCTGCCTCACACTCGCTCAGCATCTGGGTAGCACTGTCAGCCTCAGCCCCCAGATGGATACACAGACTCAACCCTGTCCTCAAAGCGACACCTGTTTGTTAGTCCTGTTAGAAGGAGACACGGAAAATGTCCTTGAGATCTGGTGCAGTTTGTACACACACACACACACACACACACACACACACACACACACACATATGCACACATGCTCATTTGCACGCGGTTGCCCATGTAAGTACACACACAAGAAAACTGAGGTGTTGAGTTGTACCATCACAGGTCTCCCACAGCTGGCAGTCACTCAGTGCAGGGTGAAGTTGTGTGGGTTGGCCACTGGCAGGCGCTGTCCTCTGTCAAGTTGTAGTACACTGCAGGGCGTGTATCTCGCACACGCTCATTCTGAGAGGGGTCAGAAAGACAGAGTTGGTGGCACACACTTCTTGAGATGATCTGGACAAAAGAGCAACATGAAAACCTGAAACCACTGAAATTAGGTCAGTTTTGTGTTTCCTCTCCTGGTGGTCAAGATGTGAACTTGAGGCTGAGCTGATCTTAAATATTATAGAATTTATCATAGCTCCTAGTTAGAATATGCAGTCAAAAGGTGCCAAAAAGGTTGGTAAAACGTGCGCGCAATCTTAAGCCAGTTTCTCCCATGGTTTGCATTGCACTGTTGGGTCATCAAGAGGATTGAGCATTTTGGGTGCAGAATTCATAAAGGAAAGAAGGGAAAAAAATACCATAATTAATCTGAATTAGAGAGAATACCATCAGGTAATAGTTGCAGAATGAATACATCTCCAGATTGGTGGAACTGGGTATGGTGTTTGTGAAATGCAGCTGAATCAAGGTAACCTACCCTGGTGATGCTATGTGATGGTATTGGGGTCCGGTGACCCAGAGGATCTCTGTGTCTCCCCTCAGGTTAGGACAGAGGGATCATATCTTCTATGCCATAGGTGGGCTTGCAGTGGGAGCCTGTGACAGCATTTTGAAGGGATGGGACATGACACCTGGAGCATGGCAAAAGATGAGGGAACAATCATAATGATGTTGTGTGGTGTGTGTGTGTGTGTGTGTGTGTGTGTGTGTGTGTGTGTGTGTTTGTGTGTGTGCGCGCGGTCGTCATTGAAGCACAACTTACTCTTGCACTCTTTGGGAGCTGTGCTCCATGTCTGATCACCAGTGCACTCTGTGATTCTAATTCCAATCAGATGGCAACCCTCCATACAGGTGTATTAAATCTTACTGTCCACCATAAACATCTTTTGGATCCTGAGTTTAACAGCACAAATGATGGTCAAACACAGTCAAACCATTTCCAGATTGTGATATCTACTAATGTAGGAACTTACAACAACTGCATTATAATAAAGAGACTGAAACGTCTACATGGTAGACTAGGGTGTTGTACAAGCTTCTGGAGCCAGCCCAGTGCAAATACATGGTGATCAGTTCATCCACAGTTGTGTTAGTGCGAGTTTAGAGCAAACGTCTATATGCCCTGTAGCTTTGCTTTATCTTGGCCAGGTCGCAGTTGTAAATGGGAACTTGTTCTCAACTGGCCACCTGGTTAAATAAAGAAGAAGAAAAAGAAGAAGAAAAGCTCTCCAGCAGCAGCACTGAAGGAAACAGGCAGTAGTAGTGGCTGTCTGTCCATCTCTTCTTACCACGACAGTCATTAGGGAGAGGAGGTGTGCTTCCACAGGTCTCGAGGTGAGAGGGTCAGGGCAAAGCACTGAGGCTCCATGGTCCTGGAAGTAAACAAACAAGTAAACAAACAAACAAACCAACAGGCGTACACCAAACAGATGTTCAGTAAGGTAACCGCAGGGTAATATGAAGGCTGAATTAATAGAAGACAGCAATGTGTTGCTCCTGCTATGCTTTTCCAACACTGGCTTTGCTTGCCTGATTAGCACTTTGGCCTACAGAAGTACTTCGTGAAAGGTGCTATGTATACAGTCCATGTCATTCATTTGTTGTGTTGTGTTCATGTATAAAGTCTTATCACTAAAGTCAACAGAAGCTGCAATGATTCTAACAGGATGTATTGCATGTCTCAGTTGCTATGGCAGCGTGCCGTCATCCTGGCCTCCCCTTTGCAGTGATGGCAGCCTCTCTGGGGGGCATGAGTACTGCATGTGCGGGTTCGTGACCTCTGACTTACAGAGCAGTAAGTCCAGCCAGACCAGCAAGACCAGCTGCCATGGATCACCCCTTAAGGAGGGAGGGAGGGAAATAATGGTTGAATGTAGGGTTGTGGTGAACGAAACAAGGAGAGTGAAAGGGGAAGGAAGGATGGAGAGAGGTTATGCATATATCTGTATGTACAGTATGTCTGAAAGCACCCAGAAATAAATACACAAATACCATCATCTGGAGTATCCACACGACATGTAAAATGTTACCTACCCTCTACCTCCTTCCCCTTCTCACAGGCCAGTCTGTACCAGGTTTAAAGATGTATTTACACTCATTCCCCTCTATCACCACCAGGCTGTTGTTCCTGCAGGGCTGGCTGAAGCAAGGGTGCCTTTCATTTAGGTACTGCTCTATGGCTGTCTTCAAATGGAGCCTATTCACCCCAGCACACTGCACCTCCTTTACCAGCTCATACAGAGGCCTCATCTGGAAACATGCACACCACACACAACATGGGACGAGTAATATAGCAAGCGTTTTCCCCAGCTTTTTTTACTCTACCTTTGTATGTAATCAAGCAATGATGCCAATAATCTCCCCAACAAACCGAAAACATTCCCAGAACATTAGCTAAGATCCCCATTAAGTTCACTAAAATGTTGTGCACAACATCTGTAACAGCCGCCACAGAACATTCCACAAAAGTCTAGGTTTCCAGGTAACAACACAATGTACCAGTAATGTTGTCCCAGCAAACCAAAATTGGTTCTGTGAAAGTTCCCAGAACATTTGTTAGGTTGTGGCAAATGTTCTCATAACACAAACACTGTCCAGTAGTGCTGATGATTATGCAAGGTTTGTATGAAACATTCTGCTGATGTTGCAAGACCGTCCCCAGAACACATTTAGTCTGTTCTTTAAAGGTTCCCAGAATGTTTAATTAGGTTGTGGGAACAGTCTGGTGGGAACATTGTAGGGACATCACAAAAGGTGTTCCCTAAACACAAAAAAAACAGTCCAATTGTGCGGCTGATTATACAATGTTTCTTCTAGGGTGTAAAAGAACATTCACTTGATGTTACAAGAACGCTCCCAGAACACATTTACACTTTTTTGGTTACTACATGATTGCATATGTGTTATTTCATAGTTGTGATGTCTTTCTCTATTCTTCTAGAATGTAGAAAATTGTGCAAATAATAAAAACCCTGGAATGAGTAGTTGTGTCAAACCTTTTACTGGTACTGTAGGTAGGGATAAAGTCGATAGTCCAACTGTGGTTAGTCCAACGTCATCATCCTGTTGCTCTCTGATAGCCATTGAACTCTACCGTGCAAATATACCATGTGTTATAGGGAAATAATTCACTCTCTAGAATCCCCTTCAAGCCAGTCAGAAACAAGTATTCAACCATTCCATGGTATAAATACAGGGATTCCAATGCACTAGACACTTTAGCTGCAGCTCATACAATTACACTACATGTAACTTTCACCAGTACTTTGGTGTCCAGCCAAATGCTAGAATCAAACTATACTATATAAAGGTGGGTTCCAAGGATGTCAAAAAGCTCTGATGGCCATTACTAAACCATTATTATATACTTTGTTTTTTTAGTCTTGTTCACCATCTGTTGTGGGGCACCATGCTCCAACTCACTGCCATTGGGGCCAACAGTGTAACCAACAGAGATGACATGTTCTAGCCATGGCACTCTGTTACTCCCACTACTACTGTATGTCACTAGAATGATACGTCTGAGGTGTCTATATTAGGACAGCCTCTGTCTCAGCTGATCCAGTCTCAGCAGGAGTTGCCTGAGTTGTCTCACCCATCTGTTTCTCTGTTTCTTAGTCGATGCGGAGCAAGGCGTGGAAGAGTTCGCACAGAGTCCTCTCAGACAGGTAACGGGTTTCAAACCTTCTCACCACTGTCCTATAGCTGGCGTAGTCGTACATGGTGGGGAAGGTGGCCAGAACCTTCCAGAACCTTCTCAGACATAGAACGGTATCCTCTGGCATTGTTATGGAACTGAGCCAACTCCACGTCGTTCTTTACCACCAATAGGTGGTTCTTCTATGCAGCAAAAAAACAGTGTCACAATAGGCTAATTTTAACACAGTTTTCAAAAATGTAACTATCATCTCTGGAAGAAGAGAGGTGTGAGAGGAGAAAACAATGAATATCAAGTAAATAGTGGAAATGAAATAAAACATAACCCTTGGTAGAAGTAGACCTGTCACCATCGTCGTAAGGAGCCGACCCGAATGCAGCGTGGTATGTGTTCATGATGATTTTCTTATTAAAGAAAGCACTGAACACTGAATACAAACTATACAAAACAATAAACGAATAACGACCGTGAAGCTATAATGAGAACTGTGCTGACACAAGCAACTAACATAGACAATCACCCACAAACAAACAGTGAAACCCAGGCTACCTAAGTATGATTCTCAATTAGGGACAACTAATGACACCTGTCTCTGATTGAGAACCATACTAGGCCGAAACATAGAAATCCCAAAATCATAGAAAAACAAACAGACTGCCCACCCCAACTCACGCCCTGACCATACTAAATAACGACAAAACAAAGGAAATAAAGGTCAGAACGTGACAAGACCACTATAATACAGGTCAGGTCACTCTTGACACCCCACTCCACTGAAAAACATTTTAGCGTAATTTTCCTTCAATTCTACACAGTTTGCCATAGGACATACAGACAATGTTGCAGTTTTAAAGCAAATCTAAACAAAACACATCACTGAGTACCACTCTCCATATTTTCAAGAATGGTGGTGACTGCATGATGTTAGGGGTATGCTTGTCATCTTCAAGGACTAGGGAGTTTGTTCAGATACAAAGAAACGGAATAGAGCTAAGAACAGGCAAAATCCTAGAGGAACACCTGGTTCAGTCTGCTTTCCAAAAGTCATTGGAAGACAAATTCACCATTCAGCAGGACAATAACCTTAAACATAAGGCCAAATATACACTTGAGTTGCTTACCGAGATGACATTGATGTTCCTGAGCGGCCTAATTATAGTTTTGACTTAAATCTGGTTGAAAAGCTGACAAGACTTTAAAATGGTTGTCTAGCAATGATCAACAGCCAACTTGAC
This sequence comes from Oncorhynchus kisutch, assembly GCF_002021735.2. NCBI lineage: Eukaryota > Metazoa > Chordata > Actinopteri > Salmoniformes > Salmonidae > Oncorhynchus > Oncorhynchus kisutch. Next base: position 14,935,118 of record NC_034181.2, read on the forward strand.
AGAGCTTGAAGAATTTTGTGCAAATGTTGTACAATCCAGGTGTACAAAGCTCTTAGAGACTTACTCAGAAATACTCACAGCTTAATCACGGCCTAATGTTATTCTAACATGTATTGACTCAGCGGTGTGAATACTTATGTACATGAGATATTTCTGTAATACATTTTTCAATAAATGTGCAACAATTTCTAAAAACATGTTTTCACTTTGTTACTATGGGGTATTATGTGAGCTGGTGAGGAAAACAATCTATTTAATCCATTTTCAATTTAGGCTGTAACACAAAAAAAAATTGTATGAATACTTTCTGAAGGTACTGTATACCACAACATTGGTTGCCTTTCATGACTCAAAGCATGAGTTTAGTGGAGCTCATGGTCATGACTTCTGATTATTGGTTTGGTTCCTTACCTGTGTTTTAGTGCAGCCGTCACACTCTGACCACTTGCCATATGATCCCCAGTGGCAATGCGCCGTTTCCACACAATTATTGGGTGAGAGGAGAGGAGAGGAGAGGAGAGGAGAGGAGAGGAGAGGAGAGGAGAGGAGAGGAGAGGAGAGGAGAGGAGAGGAGAGGAGAGGAGAGGAGAGGAGAGGAGAGGAGAGGAGAGGAGAGGAGAGGAGAGGAGAGGAGAGGAGAGGAGAGGAGAGGAGAGGAGAGGAGAGGAGAGGAGAGGAGAGGAGAGGAATGCTGCGGTTAAATTCTATTTACTTAGTGTAAATTTAAAAATTTTACACTGAGTCTAAGGATTCTATCAGATCCATGCTAGCCGACACCCACAGTGGTTGTTTTGGCTGTGTCGGAGGAGCTCCGTGTGTTAGTTTATCACGGACACACCCGACTTTATAATCTGACAAATCCCATGCAGCCGCTTTAGAAGTTCAGACACTGGAATGCCTGTTCTAATTGTCTTCACCTTGATTAGACTGACCTGTCACTGTCCCAAGCTTTACATGTTTTATTTAACGAGGCAAGTCAGTTAAGAACACATTCTTATTTTCAATGATGGCCTAGGAACAGTGGGTTAACTGACTGTTCAGGGGCAGAATGACAGATTAGTACCTTGTCAGCTTGGGGATTTGAACTTGCAACCTTTCAGTTACTAGTCCAACACTCTAACCACTAGGCTACCCTGCCGACCATCAGTAAAGACTATTAGTAAATTACACAATGTACATGGGACAACATTTGTACATTTCAATAGCTCCTAATATCAATGACTTAAAAACCTCAAACCAACTATAAATTGTATAAATTCATATCGAAATAAGCATATAATGACAAAGTAAAAGTGTTCAACATGAAAATATTGACCCATATACATGGTGTAATTTATTCTATCCAAAGTCAAACCAACTGTGTTTGCCACAGTCGCACACCAGCAGGCTGAAGCTAATTGGCAAAATGATGAGTGACTGTAACTGTGTACTGTTTTGGCAGAGTGAATGTACAAGCGCTTCCCATGTGTGAACAAACACTCAAGAGGCACCCACATCAAAGCACGCCTCCAAGACCTAAATCTCATTCTCAGTAGCATTTCTCAATGAAGAGGACTGCAACTAAGGCTACATCAGCCAGTTCAACACCTCTTAAAGCTGGAATCCATAGCGGTGAAACTGCCTCGTCCGTTTGCATTATTATATCAACAAAGAAATGACTTCAAAACAAACTTTTGAAGTGACATAATTGCGCATCATTGGAGGTGCAATAGAACCGCAGAGTACAGAGCCCCACAGTGGAGGTGTCATAATACCCATAAAACCTAGCAGTCAAACAGGGAAATGGTTCCAATAGTTTTTCCACCATTCATTTTTCCCAAAGGGGATTTTAGAAACACTTAAAATAAAGACTATGTTTGGTGTAGGGTTACCCTGTCGTGACGTTTTGATAACCATGGAAATCTCTCTCGGACAAGGTGACTTTTTTCCATATATTCGGCTCTATTTACTCTCAGATTAGAAAATGGTTGTTACCATTACCATGTAGATATCATTCAAAACTACAAATCCCTGCAAGCTCCTGTACGTCGTCTCCAGCTGAAACCTTTTCTAACAGGTATTGTGTCAATTTAAACTTGCACAAGACAGTTCACAGAATTGGAAATTGAAAGAAATTTAGGCAATTTATGAATTACTACATTTTGATAACATTAGTTAGTTAAATAGTTAAATTCTTACCTTTGCCTCAATTCGGCAGTCTAGTCCAGGTCATCATGGCATTTGTCGTTCTTAATGATATCCAAATTAGCATTTCATTTCACGTTCATGAAAGCTACTTAAATGTCCTAGTTTAACTAGTACACATTTAAGGCCTACTCCTGGCTTAATCTAAGCCCCGTCTGTGAAACCAGCCCTAAAAGCCTTTGGTTTTAAATATACTTAGGTATCAAAAGTGAAAGTATAAAGAATTTAAAATGCCTTACATTAAACAAACTAGAAGGCACAATTGTCTTGATTTTTTTTAAATGTACAGTTAGCCAGAGGCACACTCCAACAGTCAGACATCATTTACAAATGATGCATTTGTGTTTAGTGAGTCCGCCAGATTAGAGGCATGAGGGATGACCAGATCTGTTGATAAGTTGGTGAATTGGACCGTTTTCTGTCCTGCTAAGCATTCAAAACGTAATGAGTACTTTTGGGTGTCAGGGAAAATTGAAGGAAGACAAAGTACATTATTTTATTTAGGAATGTAGTGAAGTAAATTATGTCAAAAATATAAATAGTAGTACAGATACCCCAAAAGACAACTTAAGTAGTACTTTAAAGTATTTTTACTTAATGGGTATCATGACTCTTACTGTGGTAATCTATTCACTAAGAATTATTTTTACCACGATGCAGGATGCTCCTTTGCCCCATTTCATTAACAAAACAAAAACAATAAGAAATGCGCCTGCCTGGGGCAACCAGCTGGATCTCAACTTTAAAGCAATATGGAGGATGTCTAGTAGGTGTTTCACCTTCCCAGTTCTCAGTGAAGACAAGGGAAAAAACTAAGATAGGTAGCAGTTTTACACTTTTACTCGACAATAGTCCAACTGTACGCTGCTGGCTGCATGCATTTGCTGCCTGAGATAAGCAATACACTCTGCAAAACACTAGGGGGCAACATAGAGCTGTTTCACCCTCACGTGTCTGGCACTACTGGCATCTCCAACAATTACAGTAAGCTGGATCAAGTATGTATGAGACAAAGAATACTTTTTTGACTTGTGTTGTTGTTGTTGACGTCTGTAGGAAGTCCTGCTGTGTATGATGAAACACCAAGCTCTCTCTGCAGGGCTGTTATTAGCCTGCTGACAAAAATATAATTTAGCAGATAATGGTGACAAGGTGGTGGCTAAGGAGATGTAGACATACACATAGACACACACGTAGGCATGCAGGCACTCACTCACACACGCACGCACGCACTCACACACACACACACACACACACACACACACACACACACACACACACACACACACACACACACACACACACACACACACACACACACACGCATTACATAGTTGCCAAATCCTACCCTCTATTTGAAAAACTGATATTTACTCATATTGAAGGAGCACATATCCTGACATGATTTGGATCCACAGAGAAACCCAGGATGGATCCTCTGCTGTTTATGCAGGGAGCTTAATGTTCAAATGTGAGGAAACTACATCCACTTATAATTGTTGACATACATCAGCTGTCAGTGTGTTCCTGAAGGCAGAGGGAGCTAACAGGTCTGTATGCATATCGAGCCCCTGCAGGCTGCCAGTGTAATGGATGGTCTGAATAAGCAGGTGGAAACTATGTAACCCTCCTCTGGAATATGAAACTCCTCCAGTGAAATATGAAACTCCTCCACTAGAATAGGAAAGTCATATTTGTCTGACTAGGGATGTTAATGTATCCCCTCTGAATAATCACCTGTCTGTTTGTCTGTCTGTCTGTCATTACACTGTAACTGGTTCAGGGTTATTGCTAGGTTAGAGTTAGGGTTGTGGCTAGGGTTAGGATTGAGATGGGGAGTAGACATGAAGCTGATCGGGTTACCCCAAAAAATGAACTCTAACTCTCTGAATTCTCAATGCAACCCCAGAAAGTGTTGCGTGTAATGTGACTCAGCTAAGTACTCCAGGACCCATGCCTGGGCTAAGTAGAGAGTTTGCTACACTGTCAGCCAGCAAACCATGTCTTCCATTAAAGCTGATCTCAGGGTTTGATTGCCCTTTTAAAGAGTCATCTAAGACTGCCATCTGGCCTGCGTAGGCCTGCTGAGGTAGAGGCAATTGCCATCTGCTTTGAGGATGTGATGAATGTGATGAATATAATTTAAAAGTGTTTCTCAGGCTTGAATGTTTTTGTGTTTTATTATTTTTTATTATATATTATATACAGTGCATTCGGAAAGTATTCAGACCCCTTCCATCTTTTCACATTTTGTTACATTACATTATTTTGTTACATTACATTATTTTGTTACATTACGTAATGTATTTTATTTACAAATGTATTCATTTTTTCCCCCCTCATCAATCTACACGCAATACTCCATAATGACAAAGCGAAAACAAGTTTTTACAAATGTTGCTAATATATTACAAATAAAAAACAGAAATACCTTATTTACATAAGTATTCAGATCCTTTGCTATGAGACTCGAAATTAAGCTCAGGTGCATCCTGTTTCCTTTGATCATCCTTGAGATGCATCTACAACTTGATTGAAATCCACCTGTGGTAAATTCAATTGGTTGCACATGATTTGGAAAGGCACACACCTATAAGGTCCCACAGTTGACAGTGACTGTCAGAGCAAAAACCAAGCCATGAAGTCGAAGGAATTGTCCGTAGAGCTCCGAGACAGGATTGTGTCAACGCACAGATCTGGAGAAGGGTACCAACAAATTTCTGCAGCATTGAAGGTCCCCTAGAACACAATGGCCTCCATCATTCTTAAATGGAAGAAGTTTGGAACCACCAAGACTCTTCCTAGAACTGGCCGCCCGGCCAAACTGAGCAATCGGGGCAGAAGGGCCTTGGTCAGGGAGGTGACTTTTTGGTCACTTTAACAGAACTCATCCTCTACTATCCCCCACTTTCATTCTCCTCCCTTAACTTCTCATTCCTCCTCTTCTTTAAAAAAAATACTTTTCCCTGCTCTTTTTCATTTTCTTCAATTTTTCAGTCTATATCCTCCTTTTATTCTAGACTGGTTCTCTCATTCCCCCTCTTTTAATAAAAGCTACACCCAACCTGTTTTAGTCTCCTTCATCCCTTGAAACCATCACCCTTCTCACTCTCACTCACTTATTTTAATTCCTCGGCTCATTCATCCACCCCCAAGGGAAGATCTCCTGCCCCCACTTTCACGTTAGAGAAAAGCACATGGTTTACCTGAGACGGAGAGGTTGTATTAACGTAGGTGTCCGACTGAAATATGATATATGATGGCGCCGGAGGGGATGGCTGCCATTTTATTGGTTCTTAACCAACCGTGCTATTTATTTATTTTTTTTACATTGTTTATAACAATGCATTGTTTTGCATTGTTTTGTACATAATGTTGCTGCTAACGTCTCTTATATACACCAAAACCGGAACAGATCCTCATCCCTGCCATTCACTGGAGAAAGAAACTGAGATTTTGTGGAAAGAGATCGCGGTGCCTTGTGAGGATCAGGCGACAGGTGTGTAAGAACTGACGCTGGATTAGTGAAGCAGGTACGGAGAGTGAACATTTAATATAGCACAGACATGGAACAGAACAGGAACAGCTTCAGAACCGGGTAACACAACAACATATGACAATTGTTTCCAAGGGTATGGAAGTCGGCCATAATAACGGCCATCTTTAAATCAGGCGACCCTGCTAACGTGAGTTAGAACAACTGATTGCCCACCTCAACAACAGCCCCTTCACATTACACTCCATGCAGTTTGGCTTCAGAGCGAAACACTCCACAGAAACGGCCAACTGCTTTCTTCTGGAAAATGTGAAGTCCAAGATGGACAAAGGGGGTGCTGTTGGGGCTGTGTTTCTGGACCTAAGGAAGGCTTTTGATACTGTTAACCATGAGATTCTCATCACAAAATTGTCCAAGTTCAACTTTTCCCCTGATGCCTTGAGATGGATGAAATCATACCTTGAAGGCAGAACTCAGTGTGTCAGAGTGAGCAATGAGCTGTCGCCCACTCTTAGCTATGATGTGGGCGTGCCCCAAGGGTCAATACTGGGGCCCCTCCTGTTCAGCCTGTACATTCATGATCTGCCTTCTGTCTGTACTGGGTCTGAAGTTCAAATGTATGCAGATGATACAGTGATATATGTGCATGCAAAGAGCAAACAACAAGCTGCACAAGAACTCACTACTGTAATGGTCCAGGTTACAAAGTGGCTCAGTGACTTGTGTTTGCATCTCAATGTGAAAAAAACTGTTTGCATGTTCTTCACAAAGAGGGCAACAGATGCTACTGAGCCAGATGTCTATGTGTCAGGGGAGAAGGTCCAGGTGCTATCCGATTTTAAGTACCTTGGCATCATACTTGATTCCAACCTCTCTTTTAAAAAGCATGTGAAAAAGGTAATTCAAATAACCAAATTCAACCTAGCTAATTTCCGATTTATACAAAATTGTTTGACTACAGAGGTAGCAAAACTGTACTTACAAATCTATGATACTCCCCCACTTAACATACTGCTTGACTAGTTGGGCCCAAGCTTGCTTTACAACATTAAAACCTATTCAGTCTGTCTACAAACAGGCTCTCAAAGTGCTTGATAGGAAGCCCAATAGCCATCATCATTGTCACATCCTTAGAAAGCATGAGCTCTTGAGTTGGGAAAATCTTGTGCAATACACCGACGCATGTCTTGTATTCAAGATCCTTAATGGCCTGGCTCCCCCTCCACTCAATATTTTTGTTAAACAGAAAACCCAGACATATGGCAGCAGATCCACAAGGTCTGCCATGAGAGGTGACTGTATAGTTCCCCTAAGGAAAAGCACCTTTAGTAAATCTGCATTCTCTGTGAGAGCTTCCCATGTCTGGAATACACTGCCATCAGACACACATAACTGCACCACATATCACACTTTCACAAAATGCTTGAAGACATGGCTAAAGGTCAATCAGATTTGTGAACATGGTCCCTAGCTGTGTGTTGCCGCTCTCCATGTTGTCTGTTGTCTGTAGCTTGTGAGGTGTGGAAACACTTTGTTGCTTTTATGAATTTTGACTTGCTGCTTTTTGTTCTATGCTGCTCTGTCTGTATGCTACGTCTTGCTTGTCCTATGTTGCTCTGTCTGTATGCTATGTCTTGCTTGTCCTATGTTGCTATGTCTTGCTTGTTCTATGTTGCTATTGTTGTTTTTAATAACCTGCACAGGGACTGCGTTGAAAATTAGCCGGTTGGCTAAAACAGGCACTTTTACTGAAACGTTGATTAATGTGCACTGTCCCTGTAAAAATAAAAAATAAACTCAAACTCAATTAATGCAGAAGCTTGGAACAGAACTGGGAAACAGACAGATATAGGGGAGTTAATAACACATTGAGTCCAAATGAGTCCAATGAATCGCTGTTGCGCATGGCAAGAGAAGCAGCTGTGCGTAATGATGGTTGCAGGAGTGCCCTCGAGCGCCAGGGAGGGAGAGCGGGAGCAAGCGTGACAGTGTGGCTAATCTGCCTTTGCCATCCGTACTGCTAGCTAACGTTCAATCGCTGGAAAATAAATGGGACGAACTGAAAGCACATGTATATTACCAATTGGACATTAAAAACTGTAATGTCTTATGTTTCACCGAGTTGTGGCTGAACGATAACATGAATAACATTCAGCTGGTGGGTTATACACTCTATCGGCAGGATAGAACAGCAGGATCTGGTAAGACATGGGGTGGGGGCCTATGCATATTTGTAAACAACAGCTGGTGCACGATATCTAAGGAAGTCTCGAGGTTTTACTCGCCTGAGGTAGAGTATCTCATGATAAGCTGTAGACCACACTATCTACCTAGAGTTTTAATCTGTATTTTTCATAGCTGTCTACATACCACCACAGACCGATCCTGGCACTAAAACCGCACTCAATGAGCTGTATACTGCCATAAGCAAACAGGAAAAGGCTCATCCAGAGGCGGCGCTCCTAGTGGCCGGGTACTTTAATGCAGGGAAACTTAAATCAGTTTTACCTAATTTCTATCAGCATGTTAAACGTGCAACCAGAGGAAAAAAACTCTGGACCACCTTTACTCAGCACACAGAGATGTGTACAAAGCTCTATCTCGCCCTCCATTTTTATTTTTTTTATTTTTTTATTTTTTTTATTTCACTTTTATTTAACCAGGTAGGCTAGTTGAGAACAAGTTATAATTTGCAACTGCGACCTGGCCAAGATAAAGCATAGCAGTGTGAACAGACAACACAGAGTTACACATGGAGTAAACAATTAACATGTCAATAACACAGTAGAAAAAAAGGGGGAGTCTATATACATTGTGTGCAAAAGGCATGAGGAGGTAGGAGAATAATAAAAATGTTGCAGATTAACACTGGAGTGATAAATGATCAGATGGTTATGTACAGGTAGAGATATTGGTGTGCAAAAGATCAGAAAAGTAAATAAATAAAAACAGTATAGACTATGTACAGCTGCAGCGATCGGTTAGCTGCTCAGATAGCAAATGTTTGAAGTTGGTGAGGGAGATAAAAGTCTCCAACTTCAGCGATTTTTGCAATTCGTTCCAGTCACAGGCAGCAGAGAACTGGAACGAAAGGCGGCCAAATGAGGTGTTGGCTTTAGGGATGATCAGTGAGATACACCTGCTGAAGCGCGTGCTACAGATGGGTGTTGCCATCGTGACCAGTGAACTGAGATAAGGCGGAGCTTTACCTAGCATGGACTTGTAGATGACCTGGAGCCAGTGGGTCTGGCGGCGAATATGTAGCGAGGGCCAGCCGACTAGAGCATACAAGTCGCAGTGGTGGGTGGTATAGGGTGCTTTAGTGACAAAACGGATGGCACTGTGATAAACTGCATCCAGTTTGCTGAGTAGAGTGTTGAAAGCAATTTTGTAGATGACATCGCCGAAGTCGAGGATCGGTAGGATAGTCAGTTTTACTAGGGTAAGTTTGGCGGCGTGAGTGAAGGAGGCTTTGTTGCGGAATAGAAAGCCGACTCTTGATTTGATTTTCGATTGGAGATGTTTGATATGAGTCTGGAAGGAGAGTTTACAGTCTAGCCAGACACCTAGGTACTTATAGATGTCCACATATTCAAGGTCGGAACCATCCAGGGTGGTGATGCTGGTCAGGCGTGCGGGTGCAGGCAGCAAACGGTTGAAAAGCATGCATTTGGTTCTACTAGCGTTTAAGAGCAGTTGGAGGCCACGGAAGGAGTGTTGTATGGCATTGAAGCTCGTTTGGAGGTTAGATAGCACAGTGTCCAAGGACGGGCCGGAAGTATATAGAATGGTGTCGTCTGCGTAGAGGTGGATCAGGGAATCGCCCGCAGCAAGAGCAACATCATTGATATATACAGAGAAAAGAGTCGGCCCGAGGATTGAACCCTGTGGCACCCCCATAGAGACTGCCAGAGGACCGGACAGCAGGCCCTCCGATTTGACACACTGAACTCTGTCTGCAAAGTAATTGGTGAACCAGGCAAGGCAGTCATCCGAAAACCCGAGGCTACTGAGTCTGCCGATAAGAATATGGTGATTGACAGAGTCGAAAGCCTTGGCAAGGTCGATGAAGACGGCTGCACAGTACTGTCTTTTATCGATGGCGGTTATGATATCGTTTAGTACCTTGAGCGTGGCTGAGGTGCACCCGTGACCGGCTCGGAAACCAGATTGCACAGCGGAGAAGGTACGGTGGGATTCGAGATGGTCAGTGACCTGTTTGTTGACTTGGCTTTCGAAGACCTTAGATAGGCAGGGCAGGATGGATATAGGTCTGTAACAGTTTGGGTCCAGGGTGTCTCCCCCTTTGAAGAGGGGGATGACTGCGGCAGCTTTCCAATCCTTGGGGATCTCAGACGATATGAAAGAGAGGTTGAACAGGCTGGTAATAGGGGTTGCGACAATGGCGGCGGATAGTTTCAGAAATAGAGGGTCCAGATTGTCAAGCCCAGCTGATTTGTACGGGTCCAGGTTTTGCAGCTCTTTCAGAACATCTGCTGTCTGGATTTGGGTAAAGGAGAACCTGGAGAGGCTTGGGCGAGTAGCTGCGGGGGGGGGCGGAGCTGTTGGCCGAGGTTGGAGTAGCTAGGCGGAAGGCATGGCCAGCCGTTGAGAAATGCTTGTTGAAGTTTTCGATAATCATGGATTTATCGGTGGTGACCGTGTTACCTAGCCTCAGTGCAGTGGGCAGCTGGGAGGAGGTGCTCTTGTTCTCCATGGACTTCACGGTATCCCAGAACTTTTTGGAGTTGGAGCTACAGGATGCAAACTTCTGCCTGAAGAAGCTGGCCTTAGCTTTCCTGACTGACTGCGTGTATTGGTTCCTGACTTCCCTGAAAAGTTGCATATCGCGGGGACTATTCGATGCTATTGCAGTCCGCCACTGGATGTTTTTGTGCTGGTCGAGGGCAGTCAGGTCTGGAGTGAACCAAGGGCTATATCTGTTCTTAGTTCTGCATTTTTTGAACGGAGCATGCTTATCTAAAATGGTGAGGATGTTACTTTTAAAGAATGACCAGGCATCCTCAACTGACGGGATGAGGTCAATGTCCTTCCAGGATACCCGAGCCAGGTCGATTAGAAAGGCCTGCTCACAGAAGTGTTTTAGGGAGCGTTTGACAGTGATGACGGGTGGTCGTTTGACTGCGGCTCTGTAGCGGATACAGGCAATGAGGCAGTGATCGCTGAGATCCTGGTTGAAGACAGCGGAGGTGTATTTGGAGGGCCAAGTTGGTCAGGATGACGTCTATGAGGGTGCCCTTGTTTACAGATTTAGGGTTGTACCTGGTGGGTTCCTTGATGATTTGTGTGAGATTGAGGGCATCTAGCTTAGATTGTAGGACTGCCGTGGTGTTAAGCATATCCCAGTTTAGGTCACCTAACAGAACAAACTCTGAAGCTAGATGGGGGGCGATCAATTCACAAATGGTGTCCAGGGCACAGCTGGGAGCTGAGGGGGGTCGGTAGCAGGCGTCAACAGTGAGAGACTTATTTCTGGAGAGAGTAATTTTCAAAATTAGTAGTTCGAACTGTTTGGGTATGGACCTGGAATGTATGACATTACTTTGCAGGCTATCTCTGCAGTAGACTGCAACTCCTCCCCCCTTGGCAGTTCTATCTTGACGGAAGATGTTATAATTGGGTATGGAAATCTCAGAATTTTTGGTGGCCTTCCTGAGCCAGGATTCAGACACGGCAAGGACATCAGGGTTAGCAGAGTGTGCTAAAGCAGTGAGTAAAACAAACTTAGGGAGGAGGCTTCTGATGTTGACATGCATGAAACCAAGGCTTTTTCGATCACACAAATGGTGTCCAGGGCAAATCTTTGGCATTTGGCAAATCTGACCATAATTCTATCCTCCTGATTCCTGCTTACAAGCAAAAATTCAAGCAGGAAGCACCAGTGACTCCTGCTTGAGTCACTGGTGCTTCCAGTCTATGAAAAAAAGTGGTCAGATGAAGCAGATGCTAAACTACAGGACTGTTTTGCTAGCACATACTGGAATATGTTCCGTGATTCTTCCGATGGCATTGAGGAGTACACCACATCAGTCACTGGCTTAATAATTAAGTGCATCGATGACGTCATCCCCACAGTGACTATACGTACATACCCCCAACCAGAAGCCATGGATTACGGGCAACATTCACACTGAGCTAAAGGGTAGAGCTGCCGCTTCAAGGAGCAGGACTGTAACCCAGATCTTATAAGAAATCCCGCTATGCCCGCCAACGAACCATCAAACAGGCAAAGCGTCAAAACAGAACTAAGATCAAATCGTACTACACCGGCTCTTATGCTCGTCAGATGTGGCAGGGCTTGCAAACTATTACAGACTACAAAGTGAAGCACAGCCGAGAGCTCCCCAGTGACACAAGCCAACCAGATGAGCTAAATAACTTATATGCTCGCTTCGAGGCAAGTAATACTGAATCATGCATGAGAGAATCAGCTGTTCCGGACAACTGTGTGATCACGTTCTTTGCAGCTGGTGTAAGTAAGACCTTTAAACAGGTCAATATTCACAAGGCCGCAGGACTAGACGGGTTACTGGGACCTGTACTCCGAGCATGCGCTGATCAAATGTCACGTGCCTTCACTGACGTTTTCAACCTCTGTCTGAGTCTGTAATACCATCAAAATAAAGAAAGTTTCACACTTCATCTATTAACTCCCAGCAATTTAATGGGTATTTACTAACGTTTTCGGCATAACTGTGTCTTCCTCAGGGTAATGTCATGAATACTTGAACCAGGTTATGTAGGCAAACAGTGCAATTAGTGCAACCAATGACAATAGTGAGGGGTATGTCATAATGATTAAGTTAATTAAAATGAAATAGTCTAACTGTTAAAAAAAACAATAGTTTATGGCATATTAAACATACCTCCACACAAACAATTGATCTGGGTGTGCGCCAGCTCATGTTTTATAATCTACTTGTTGATTCTATAATACCAACATGTTTCAAGCAGACCACCATAGTCCCTGTGCCCAAGAAACCCTAGACCCACTCCAATTTGCATACCGCCCCAACAGATCCACAGTTGATGCAATCTCTATTGCACTCCACACTGCCCTTTCACACCTAGACAAAAGGAACACCTATTTTAAAATGCTATTCATTGACTACAGCTCAGCGTTCAACACCATAGTGCCCTCAAAGCTCAGCACTAACCTAAGGACCCTGGGACTAAACACCTCCCTCTGCAACTGGATCCTGGACTTCCTGATGGGCTGTCCCCAGGTGGTAAGGGTAGGTAAACAACACATCCGCTACACTGATTCTCAATACGGGGGCCCCTCAGGGGTGTGTGCTCAGTCCCCTTGATAAAATAATTTAAATGTTGAAAGATGATTAAATAATTCCACTCTGAAGCCTTATAATTGTATGAAATTGATTAGAATCATAAAATTATAATCTGATGATGTGTGTAGTTTTAGTCAGAATTAGGTTAAACAATGTGTCTGTATAGTGGAAAAACACAGACTGTCTGAGCAAGGCGTAGCTCAGGATTTGAACTTGTATGTGGGGGCTGAAGAAAGATACAGAGAACAGTTCAACTGTGTTTGGACCAACCTGGCTAGGCCTCTGAGGAACCTATGAGAGCATAGGGAGTACTTCTCAAGGTTTCCCCAATCTTGGGGGAATGGAACTGTTGGCTGGGCAGTGATACACAGTGGTGAGAACTATAGAGATAAAACTCACCTACTGTTTGTGTGGAAGTATGTGCGCAGCTATAAAATTGATGTCTTTGTATAATGGACTTCAGAACGTTCTCGTGAATAAACACTTTGATTTTTGTAAGCCGGGACTCTTGTCTGCTTTATTCAACCAGAATCTTACAAACTCTGGGTTGCAGACTGAGTAGATTAATTGAAGTTTATGAACATCGATAACAAAATTCTCATGACACCCCTCCTGTACTCCCTGTTCACTCATGACTGCATGGCCAGGCACGACTCCAACACTATCATTAAGTTTGCCGATGACACAACAGTGGTAGGCCTGATCACCGACAACGACGAGACAGCCTATAGAGAGGAGGTCAGAGACCGTGTGGTGCAAGGACAACAACCTCTCCCTCATCCTGATCAAGACAAAGGAGATGATCATGGACTACAGGAAAAGGAGGACCGAGCACAACCCCATTTCTAATCGACGGGGCTGTAGTGGAGCAGGTTAAGAGCTTCATGTTCCTTGGCGTCCACATCACCAACAAACTAACATGGTCCAAGCACACTAATACAGTTATGACGAGGGCACGACAAAACATATTCCCCCTCAGGAATTTGGCATGGGTCCTCAGATGCTCAAAAGGTTTTAGAGCTGCATCATTGAGAGCATCCTGATGGGTTTCATCACTGCCTGGTATGGAAACTGCTCGGCGTCCAACCGCAAGGCATTACAGAGGGTAGCTCTGCCATCCAGGACCTCTATACCAGGCGGTGTCAGAGGAAGGCCCTAAAATTTGTCAAAGACTCCAGCCACCCTAGTCATTGACTGTTCTCTCTGCTGCCGCACGGTAAGTGGTATCGGAGCGCCAAGTCTAGGTCCAAGAGACTTCTAAACAGCTTCTACCTCCAAGCCATAAGACTCCTGAACATGTAATCAAATGGCCACCCAGACTATTTGCATTGCACCCAGACCCCTTCTATGCTGCTGCTACTCTCTATTATCTACAGATAGTCACTTTAATAACTCTACCTACATGTACATATTACCTCAATTACTTCGACACCGGTGCCCCCGCACATTGACTCTGTTCCGGTACCCCCTGTATATAGCCTCCACATTGACTCTGTTCCGGTACCCCCTGTATATAGCCTCCACATTGACTCTGTTCCGGTACCCCCTGTATATAGCCTCCACATTGACTCTGTTCCGGTGCCCCCTGTATATAGCCTCCACATTGACTCTGTTCCGGTACCCCCTGTATATAGCCTCCACATTGACTATGTACTGGTACCCCCTGTATATAGCCTCCACATTGACTCTGTTCCGGTGCCCCCTGTATATAGCCTCCACATTGACTCTGTTCCGGTACCCCCTGTATATAGCCTCCACATTGACTCTGTTCCGGTACCCCCTGTATATAGCCTCCACATTGACTCTGTTCCGGTACCCCCTGTATATAGCCTCCACATTGACTCTGTTCCGGTGCCCCCTGTATATAGCCTCCACATTGACTCTGTTCCGGTACCCCCTGTATATAGCCTCCACATTGACTCTGTTCCGGTACCCCCTGTATATAGCCTCCACATTGACTCTGTTCCGGTACCCCCTGTATATAGCCTCCACATTGACTCTGTTCCGGTACCCCCTGTATATAGCCTCCACATTGACTCTGTTCCGGTACCCCCTGTATATAGCCTCCACATTGACTCTGTTCCGGTACCCCCTGTATATAGCCTCCACATTGACTCTGTTCCGGTACCCCCTGTATATAGCCTCCACATTGACTCTGGTCCGGTACCCCCTGTATATAGCCTCCACATTGACTCTGGTCCGGTACCCCCTGTATATAGCCTCCACATTGACTCTGGTCCGGTACTCCCTGTATATAGTCTCCACATTGACTCTGTTCCGGTACCCCCTGTATATAGCCTCCACATTGACTCTGTTCCGGTACCCCCTGTATATAGCCTCCACATTGACTCTGGTCCGGTACCCCCTGTATATAGCCTCCACATTGACTCTGTTCCGGTACCCCCTGTATATAGCCTCCACATTGACTCTGTTCCGGTACCCCCTGTATATAGCCTCCACATTGACTCTGGTCCGGTACCCCCTGTATATAGCCTCCACATTGACTCTGTTCCGGTACCCCCTGTATATAGCCTCCACATTGACTCTGGTCCGGTACCCCCTGTATATAGCCTCCACATTGACTCTGGTCCGGTACCCCCTGTATATAGCCTCCACATTGACTCTGTTCCGGTACCCCCTGTATATAGCCTCCACATTGACTCTGTTCCGGTACCCCCTGTATATAGCCTCCACATTGACTCTGTTCCGGTACCCCCTGTATATAGCCTCCACATTGACTCTGTTCCGGTACCCCCTGTATATAGCCTCCACATTGACTCTGTACTGGTACCCCCTGTATATAGCCTCCACATTGACTCTGTACTGGTACCCCCTGTATATAGCCTCCACATTGACTCTGTTCCGGTACCCCCTGTATATAGCCTCCACATTGACTCTGTACTGGTACCCCCTGTATATAGCCTCCACATTGACTCTGTACTGGTACCCCCTGTATATAGCCTCCACATTGACTCTGTTCCGGTACCCCCTGTATATAGCCTCCACATTGACTCTGGTCCGGTACCCCCTGTATATAGCCTCCACATTGACTCTGTTCCGGTACCCCCTGTATATAGCCTCCACATTGACTCTGTACCGGTACCCTCTGTATATAGCCTCCACATTGACTCTGTACTGGTACCCCCTGTATATAGCCCCGCTATTGTTATTTTACTGCTGCTGTTGAATTATTTGTTATTCTTAAAACTGCATTGTTGGTTAAGGGATTGTAAGCATTTCGCTGCAAGGTCTCCAGCTGTTGTATTCAGCGCATGTGACAAAAACTATTTGATTTGAAACCTAACATCCATTTTAATATCATCCTCCAGTGAGGGTTAGATATGACCAAAAATCACAGATGATCATGTGACATGCATGTCTACCCTTCACTCAAGTCCTAAGTGTTACAGGAGAGGTGAATTTACTTTGTGAACTGAAACTCCCTTGTTTCCTTTAACAGTACACTATTAGAAAAAAGGGTTCCAGAATGTTTTTTTTAGCTGTCCTGATAGGAGAAACCTTTTTGGTTCCAGGTAGAACCCTTTTGGGTTCCATGTTGAATTCTCTTTGGAAAGGGTTCTACCTGGAACTGAAAAGGGTTCTTCAAATGGTTTTCCTACGGGGAAGGCCGAAGAACCTTTTAAGGTTATAGATAACCTTTATTTCTAAGTGTGTATGGCTGCTGACAAGTGAAGGGAATGGATTGGTCCTCACTTCTGGTAACCCAGCATAACCCAGCATGACCCAGCACAACTTCATTACTGAGAACAGGCTGTACTGAAAGGGTTATACTGTATTTAGAAAGCGAGAGATTAAGAAACACACACACATACACGACCAGTGCCGGTACAATGGTAAACAAACAAAACTCTGTCTGCTAGGAGTAAATATTCATTAGTGCTCGATAAACACACCTGGATGCCGTCGGATGGGTACGGCGGAGTGAAGGTCAGAGGAAACACAACATAATAACAAGGTCACATAATGCACCTCTCCTGGTCACCAGCTAGGATGGTCCCTGGAGGCTCTTTTGAGTAGGTGGAAAGTCAAGGTAAATATGGAGACATGCATTAGACGTGAACAATTTAATTGTAAGAAGTCAGAGTCAATCACTCATTTCAGACGTCCACCACCAATGTGAAGTAGCGAAAATAGCACCATAGAGCAGTGGTAGTCATTACGCATCTGGCCCGCGATCCCTTAATTTGCAGCTCGCAGCGATTTTCCTATTCATAATACATAACAATGATACAATTTCATTTCAATGTGTTTAATGCAGGCCTGAATCACTTCATGGAATACATCTATTGTTCCCTAGACGGAAGATAGATGGCAGTAGAGCGCAGCTGTTGAACAGAAAGGCCAAAATAGAACGTTTGCCCGAAATAGAATGCAACTGCTCAGCTACAGCGACCGACACATCAGTTGCTACTAGTTAATTTTGGATCGATTTATTGTAAAAAAGAAACAAATATCTATTGACAATGAAAATGAGCGGCAAGAACTAGAGAACAACGTGACAGCTATGAACTAACAACCACCGGAGAACCAGGAAAATCAGGAAGATGGCGGCTGGGAAACGCAGCCAGCTAACGTGGCTAATGTTGTTCCAGGGGCAAAGAGAAGGATATGGTTGATTCAAGAAGAACACAAAGTTTCAAGAGAAATGGACAGACAAGTATTTTTCTGTACTGCATGATGGGACTAGCTCACTTATTTGCCAGAAGGCAGTCAGCTGTTTAAAACGAGCAAATTTAGATTGACATTTCCAGTCACACTATGCCCACTTTGACAAAACATATCTGCCACAAAGCAACCTCAGAAACAACCAAATAGCGCAACGGACAACAAAAAATGGTCAGATCTAGCACTGTTGCAGAGAAAACGACAGAAGCAACATATGAGATTGCTTGGATACTCGCAAAATCAAGGCCTCAGCCGAAATATTGTATGCTGATTTCACAAACAAGGAAGCTATTTTAAAGCAAATTAAGGGACTGCAACTCTCAGACTCGACCGTAATACGCGTAGAAGACAATGGCGAGGACATCGGTAAGCAACTGATTACTGACATAATCGGGGTGCTGTGTTTTAGTATTGCGCTTGACGAAAGCACTGATGTAAGTGACATTGCCCAATTATGTGTTTGGGTCATTCAGAGAGGAACTTTTATGTTTGCTGCTCCTTCAGGGACAAACACGAGGAGAGGATATTCTGAAAGTCATTAGATTTTTTGCTGATAATAATATTGACTGGTCAAATCTGGCATCTGTGTGCACTGATGATGCTCCAAACATGCGAGGGAAGGAGAAGGGACTCATAGGCCTGATGAGAAAGAGAGAGGATATTCCCGAATGTGTTACGTTTCATTGTATCATTCATCAAGAAGCACTTGTGGCTAAACTCAAAGACTGTGACTTACAGAATGTGATGCAGGAGGTCGTGCGCGTGGTGAACATTATTATTGTGAGGTTACTGAACCACCGGTAATTCCGGGAGTTGCTGGTGGAGTTTTGGAAAGATTTCTCTCTCTCCTCCCTCAAATCTGTGAATTTGTTGCATGCAAGGGGAGAGAGGAGCCGGAGCTGGATGATCCACAGTGGATATTAAAGCTGGCTTTGTTAACCGACATCACCTGCTACCTGGACACGGTGACTCTCCAGCTCCAACGGAAAGCTAAATCTCTGGGTAAAATTCTGCGTGTGGTCACAGCATTTTAAAATTAAATCACCACACTGTTCATACCTGACAAACAGTTTGTTCATTTCCCAAAACTCAGAGCAGTCACCACATCCAACCCAGACATACTGCAACATTTTAGCTATGATGCATTTGTGTGTGTGTTGGAAAAGTTGAAGTTGGCTCAAGTCAAGGTTCAAGGATATCATGGAGTACAAGGAGTTTTTCAACTTCATTGAGAACCCCTGTCATGTGCCAGTGTCTCTGACCCCAGTCATCACAGCCCTCTACTGACCGTAATGGAATAGAGAGTGAGATAGTGTCATCTCTGACCCCAGTCATCACAGCCCTCTACTGACCGTAATGGAATAGTGTGAGATAGTGTCATCTCTGACCCCAGTCATCACAGCCCTCTACTGACCGTAATGGAATAGAGTGAGATAGTGTCATCTCTGACCCCAGTCATCACAGCCCTCTACTGACCGTAATGGAATAGAGAGTGAGATAGTGTCATCTCTGACCCCAGTCATCACAGCCCTCTACTGACCATAATGGAATAGAGAGTGAGATAGTGGAGCTACTGGCAAATTACACCTTGCAAGGTGAACTATGATCAGGTGTTACCCATTTCTGGAGCCGTGTGTCAGACAGAGTATCCACTTTTTTGTCAGCACTTATTCATGTGAAGCAACATTTTCAACAATGAACATTGTGAAACAAAAACCGAGAAATAGACTGACCAATGCACACTTGGATTGCCTCACAAGGATTGCAACAGACTATACATTTAGAATGAATTCAGTCAAGGAGCAGAAGGGACATTTTCGTTCATCTAACTACTGAGGTGACCCTTAATATGGGTCTTATACATGTGATGTAGCCTATTTGATGTGTGCATGTATACATTTGTGATGTGCTGCACATCAAATCGATTGCATACATATTGGAAGAAAAATTACAAATTAAAGATCTGTGGGGCCCTCTGAATGATTGTCTCCAACCAAATTGGTCACCTTACAAAAACAAAGTGAGTTACACTGCCATAGAGAGTCAGACATACAGCTTTATTTGATTGGGCATCACCCACTTAAAACAGAAACTCTCTCATTGTAACACACAAGGTTTGGTCTTTACAACAATTTTACAGCGATTGACTTATCACAAATAAAAGAACAGAAAGGCAATGACTGCAATATGGATGAAGTAGATTCATGTCAACCCTGGATGACTTATAAAGTAAACACATGTAGGTAGATTTATTTTATACTGTGCATTTCAAGTTTATTACATAGGTATATAATAGTCTCTCAGAGTCGAAGTGAAACATATACTTAGTCCCCCCAAAAAATAGGTAAAATTGTTTTAGTTATTGAATGTCCTATGTCCTGTCGTGTTTAACTGTTGCAGTGCAAACAACTCAAGTAGTTATAGTCAGGTCATCCAAAATCAATGAATCCACTGAGAGACAAGCAATGTATTTACAAATATCTTTTGATTCATGCACATAGTTAATTAGTTACAAAAAATATAGTTTTACTGTCAAAGACAAAACATGTATTGGCCATATAATTTGTTAAAACAGATACTTCTGTCGAAGCATTTCTTGTGGACAATTCTTGGCATTCATTTTCATTTACAATTAAATGGTGATAAATCCATTACACTTACACTATATACAAGCTTTTCACATGATATAAAATATAATTTAAGATGAAATCATAATGAAGTCATTGGCACATAGAAATGGTATGAAAATGTTCACAACTCTGAACAATACACATAAAACCCACACACTTCAACTCCCTCCCTCACTCCCTTTCTCAAATAAAAACAGAACTGAAACAAGTTGGAAATGATCCGTTTACGCACAAGACACACAAACACATTCAAAAAGGAAACATTTCCTTCTTTTTTAGTTCACAATCATAATAGTTGACAAATGTTTCCTCAAAGAATACATTCTCTGTAAAAGAAGCAACAATAATCTTAATAGTTGTTTTTTGGAGAAATGAGGGAAAGCGTTTGATACATATGCAATTATGTTCTTGCTTGCATAATGTGTAATAGAAATGTAAGCAAAAACAAAGTGATACAGGTTTTATTCTTTCATTCCTCACTATGCTGCAAGTGCCACTTCAAATATGATTTGCCTTCTTCGATGAGCATTTACAGTTTGTCCCAAATAGGTGCAAAGCATGGGAAACATCTTTCTACTAGATGGAACGCAGAAAAAGCAGACAAACACCTGAATAGAAGTAGAGCAACAGACAGTTCATCTATTCTAATATAATCAATTCTATATAAATGAATGAACACAAGGATGAGATGATCTCACAGTCTACACATCTTTCAAAACAGAAGGGCAATGATTTACAAGAAGATTAACTAAATGTGCAGGGAGAAGGCAACAATATACGTACTGTGATGACGGGAACGATTCTGAGACAAAATAGTCAGAATATCCTAGATTTGACCTTCTAAAGAGGTCAAAAAACTTTTGCTCTGCAAAATTCAATTGTGGCAACCTAAGTGAATTGTGTATGCCAAGCAAGTTTAGTATGCCAAGTACATTTGTATGTCATACGCGAGTACTTGACATGCAAATCAGGTTGACGACCATAAACTGTATTACTTGCACCAATGAAGATGAGTTTTGATGAAGGTTGACCATCACGGTCACTAAAATACGAACAACATTAATTTTGTAGAATACTCTAATAAGCTAGTCTTAACCTCACAAGAAGTGGGAAGGCCAGGAACATTGGTTGTGTGATCAGAGGATAGAAGCAGTTATCGTCACAGCAGATGTGAAGCGAAGCAAAGCGAAGTGTCATTAAAAAACAATTGCCCTTTTGACCCCCAGAAAATATAAAACCAAAAGTTTCTCTCACTGAGCAGTCAAGTCCATTCTCCCTCCTCTGTCTTCTCCTCCCTCTCCCACTCCCCTTTCTCCACCTCTCCCCCATCCTCTACCTTCCTTTCTCCACCTCTCCCCTCCCTACCTCCACCATATCTCCCTCCCTCCCCTCTCGCTCGCTCCCTCCCTCTCGCTCGCTCCCTCTCCCTCTGTCAACTACTGTAGCCCTAGAAGAGTCAGAGGACCGCCTCTCTTCCTAAAAATGAACACCAAAGAGAAAGAGTGAGAGAGCGAGCGTAGCCTCACATGGCTGAGGATTGAACTCTAAACCACCCCGTCGGTCAGTCTCAGGTGGCGTTTTCTTCCTCGTCTTCCATATGGTAGTTGAGAGTGATGACAGCACTGACGAAGTCTCCCAGCTCTACGAAGTCAGCTGTGATGATGTTGATGCCGCTCTCTCCCGGCCTCTGGGCACGGATCCACAGCATCATACTTGGAAGAGCCCTGCAGGGGAAAACATGCAGACACCTGCATCACTGTCTTTTGTGAATTCTAAGTGTTATACTTAGCCACTGAAAAGGATGGGGGTAAGGAGAGAGAGAAACTTTCCTCAGGTGGGTTCAGAGGTGGCTGTTTTGTTTTGAGTGGTTCCGACCCCTTGAGTTTTTCCACATTTTGTTACATTAGAGAAAACATATTGGGTGAAAAGCCAGATATGTTTCCTCCTGCCACAACCTGAGGGACGGCCATTGAAAAGTGCAATGTCAATAATATTTCCCTTCATAACTTGCCATGTGGCTTCTCAGTCATGTTGTGACTGGCCTACTACGGATTTAATCTATTATTATTAATCTCATTAATATTGTTGTAAATACTATATTTGTGTAACGTCTGCTTCCAACTCACACCCTCAAACACGTAGATCCCCTGAACACAGCTCACTTTCCAACCCACTCTCAAACACCTAGATCCTCTGAATGCAGTACACTCTCCAGATCCCAATCACCTGAATTCTAATCACCTGTTCACACAACGGTATGTCATTATCACACACTATTTAGTTCAGTTCTTTGCACCCCATCACCAAGGTATTGTTTGTTTTGTGACACGTCTTTCAGAGCTCTGTTTTCCCCGTGATTGTCTCCTGTGTATGATAGTGAGGCAGGCATAAACTAACGACACCTTTTGCCAATTCCCTGCCTGTACTTTAGCCTATGGGATTTCCTGTTATCTACCTTTTGACTGATCTCCCAGACTACATTACTAGCCTCTTCCCTGCCTGTACTGTTTCCCTTTTAGACCCCCTGTGTATGACCTACTGCCTACCCCTGGACCCAGCTACCTGCCTCCTCCTGTGTATGACCTTCTGCCTGCCCCTGGACCCAGCTACCTGCCTCCTCCGGTGTATGACCTTCTGCCTGCCCCTGGACCCTTCGCAATAAACACCTGCTGCGCCCTGCGCTTTAAACCAGCTCTGTCTCCCCTCGTGTTCATTACAATTTGACAATTTTCCAGTCCTGCTAGCCATTCAAAATGTAACGAGTACTTTTGGATGTCAGAGTAAAAAGTACAGAATTTTCTTTAGGAATGTAGTGAAGTTAAAGTGACTTTTGTCAAAAATAGAAAAAGTAAAGTACAGATACCCCAAAAAACTACTTAAGTAGTACTTAAGTCATTTTACTTAAGTACTTTACACCACTGATAAGTTAGGGCTACAGCGCTTGCTAGGACAGATGTCCCAGCTGCAACTCCAATTTGTACTGAGAGGTGTGAAAGCCCTTGAACCCAACAATGGAAACAGAGAATCATAACCTCCCCCTCCCAAATGCAGAGGCCTCTGAGGCCCTCTGCCCCATGGCTTCCTTACCTCCCAGTGCAGAGCCTCCCAGCTTGAAGTTGCGAGTAGTTTTTTTCAATTTAAATTTTTTATAAATACGATCAATGACTGGGACAACGTTGATTCTTGGTTTTGTCGGGTTTAGCTGTACAGTGCGTCTATACAATGTGTGTGATGATAGGTGTTCTATTGACTTGAATATGATGTGTGTGGCTGGTATGAGTTTTGGTAGCTGTTTTTTAGCACTGCACAAAAATAGTACAAACAGAAGCTCCTCAGGGACAATCCAGAGAGACAATTTGCAGACTGCTAAAATACTGGGAAGATTAATCAATAAAATGTTCCACACAGACATTCCCCTGGCATGGCACACTGCTATACGAGCACACTACCTCTCCGTCAAGAAAAGATAATGGCGGGGGGGGTAGAATAACATCACGCCAGCCCAGACCCACCTGTTCTCACCTGCTCTCCGCCACATATCTGCTAATTGCACCATTTCTCTCCATCACCGATGCGCTTTCAATATTTAGATAATGACGTGTACGATTTTTCCATTGTCTTAATGATGGAGGATTGTTTGATTTACAGTTAATAAGTATACGTTTTTTTCAAGAGAATTAACGAGGAGAGTATCGTGCAACCCATCGGGTATCTCATAGCCCCCTCAGATAACGTCTTGAAGTACGCAGACAGATTAAAAAGTACATTTCCATAGTAATATTTCTGACAGCCAATGTCCTAACTCCACCCATAACTCTTGGGCTTTATAGCATTCCCAGAAGGCACGTCTTATGGAGTCATTGTTAGGTTTACACTTAAGACAGAACTGTCGTTGTGCTGTATCTGAAAATATCTACATTTGACAGTCCAAAATTGCCTTTTAATTCTGTTATTAATGTAAATGTATGCCTTTAGTTTTCCCATGTGATCCAATATATCAGTGCATTCTGAAAAGCTATCCAACGATTGTTACATAGGGTTGTGCTTTATAGGAGTGAGAGTTTCTTCCATATTGGTATAGTGTTCTTAACTATGAAGTTGTTAATGTTCTTAACTTTATCCTTTGAAAACAGACACGTGAAAACATTCTGGGAGGTGAGCATGTGCATCTTCAATATGTACCCATTGTTCCTCTTAAGTGCGTTTAACAATATGTTTCAAGTAACAGCCTTGGCTGGCAAGTTAAAGTTAACTTTTCGGTTCATATAGCATTATGAGATGAAAGGGAGTTCCATGCAATAATGGCTCTATATTATACTGTATGATCACTTTAATTTGTTCTGGTTTGTGAAAAGGACTGTGAAGACCCCTGGTGGCATGTCTGGTGGGGTAAGTGTGTGTCAGAGCTGTGTGTAAGTTGACTATGCAAACCATTTGGACATTTCAACTCATTAATCTTTCTTATAAAAAGCAGTAGTGATGCAGTCAGTCTCTCCTCAACTCGTAGCCAAGAGAGACTGGCATGCATAGTATTTATGAATGATTACAATGAAGAGCAAGACATGCCGCTTTGTCCTGGGCCAGCTGCAGCTCAACTAGGTCTTCCTTTGCAGCACTTAACCACATGACTGGACAATAATCAAGATAAGACAGAACTAGAGCCTGCAGGACTTTGTGGAATGTGGTGTAAAAAAAAAGAAGATCATGTTATGAAACCCTCCACATATTTACAACTTTTGAATCTATATGTTTTGACCATGACAGTTTACAATCTAAGTAATTTAGTCTCAACGTCATCAACAGTCACACCACTCATTACCAGATTCATCCTATGTCTAGAGTTTAGGGAATGAGTTGTACCAAATACAGTTCTTAGTTTTAGAGATGTTCAGGACCAGTTTATCACTGGCCACCCATTCCAAAACTGACTGCAACTCCTTGTTAAGTTTTTAAGTGACTTCATTAGCTCTCTGTGTGTGTGTGTGTGTGTGTGTGTGTGTGTGTGTGTGTGTGTGTGTGTGTGTGTGTGTGTGTGTGTGTGTGTGTGTGTGTGCGTGTGTGTGCGCGTGTGTGTGCGTGTGTGTGCGTGTGTGTGCATGTATATGTCCCACCATCTCTTTTCAGTCTTATGTTCCAACATCTAAAAAAAATAATTTTACATTGGATACAAGTATAGAGTCCAGGCTTCAAATCATACACCATACAACTTTACAAAATAAAAACATACAATGCTTTCTTTCATTATTTGTTTGTTGCTGCATAAATGCAATGGCTCACTGTTCACCCAATTTGCCAATGAAGTACTAATTAAAATAATTGGCAACATCAAATGGTTTGGTGATGAGTCGAATTTGTCTTTATGCCCAACAATTTCATTTAAAGTACTCCAAAGGTGTTTTTCCATCATTCTTTATATCACTGATATTGGCTTCACAATACAGTTATTTTTGTTTAGTTTCTCAACTTGCAATTAGTCGGCCACTCAGATGTGCAGCCAGACTTAGCCATTATTTTTGCCCCATCTCTTTCAACCATACAGCTTTTCAATTCCTCATCAATCAATGGAGCTTCAACAGTTATAACAGTCAGTTTCATAACAGGTTCATTTTAATAAATAATTGGAAGAAGCAATTTCATAAATTCATCAAGAGCAAATTCTGGATGCTCCTTATTAATCACATCAGACCAACACATTTTTTTACATGGACATCAGACACAGCAAAAAAAATGGTATGATCTCTTATGCATTATTTTAGGGCCAGCTTTTGGAACTTTGGCCCCCCTAGATATAGCCATTATATTGTGATCACCACATCCAATGGGTACAGATACAGTAGAACTCTGCACTAGCTGTATTAGTAAACATGTGATCAACACATCCAATGGGTACAGATACAGTAGAACTCTGCACTAGCTGTATTAGTAAACATGTGATCAACACATCCAATGGGTACAGATACAGTAGAACTCTGCACTAGCTGTATTAGTAAACATGTGATCAACACATCCAATGGGTACAGATACAGTAGAACTCTGCACTAGCTGTATTAGTAAACATGTGATCAACACATCCAATGGGTACAGATACAGTAGAACTCTGCACTAGCTGTATTAGTAAACATGTGATCAACACATCCAATGGGTACAGATACAGTAGAACTCTGCACTAGCTGTATTAGTAAACATGTGATCAACACATCCAATGGGTACAGATACAGTAGAACTCTGCACTAGCTGTATTAGTAAACATGTGATCAACACATCCAATGGGTACAGACACAGTAGAGCTCTGCACTAGCTGTATTAGTAAACATGTGATCAACACATCCAATGGGTACAGATACAGTAGAACTCTGCACTAGCTGTATTAGTAAACATGTGATCAACACATCCAATGGGTACAGATACAGTAGAACTCTGCACTAGCTGTATTAGTAAACATGTGATCAACACATATGGATGATATCTTTCCTATAGTGTTTGTAAACACCCTGGCAAGTTGATTAAAAACATGAACCAGATTACAGGCACTGGTTACAGTGAGAAGCTTCCTCTTGAGCTGACCTCTGTTTACATCACATACACTGAACAATATGAAGCAGATCTACAGTGGCTTTCTGAATGTTCTGATGATAGCAAGTTAATGATTTCATGAACATTATTTCTGAGGCTATATTAATATGAGCCATTTTCAGCCTTTTCCTAGGTAGTTTCTCAGAGATACAGTCGTGGCCAAAAGTTGAGAATTGCACAAATGTTAATTTTCACAAAGTCTGCTGCCTCAGTCTCTGCATATTTTTGTAAGATGCTACTATGGAAAACTGAAGTATAATTACAAGCATTTCATAAGTGTCCAAGGCTTTAATTGACAATTACATGAAGTTGATGCAGAGTCAATATTTGCAGTGTTGACCCTTCTTTTTCCAAGACCTCTGCAATCCGCCCTGGCATGCTGTCAATTAACTTTTGGACCACATCCTGATGGCAGCCCATTCTTGCATAATCAATGCTTGGAGTTTGTCAGAATTTGTGGGTTTTTGTTTGTCCACCCACCTCTTGAGGATTGACCACAAGTTCTCAATGGGGTTAAGGTCTGGGGAGTTTCCTGGCCATGGACCCAAAATATCAAATGTTTTGTTCCCCAAGCCACTTAGTTATCACTTTTGCCTCATGGCAAGGTGCTCCATCGTGGTGGACAGGGCATTGTTAGTCACCAAACTGATCCTGGATGGTTGGGAGAAGTTGCTCTTGGAGGATGTGTTCTTTATTCATGGCTGTGTTCTTAGGCAAAATGGTGAGCGAGCCCACTCCCTTGGCTGAGAAGCAACCCCACACATGAATGGTCTCAGGATGTTTACTGTTGGCATGACACAGGACTGATGGTGGCGCTCACCTCGTCTTTTCCGGACAAGATTTTTTCCGGATGCCCTAAACAATCGGAAAGGGGATTCAGAGAAAATAACTTGACCCCAGTCCTCAGCAGTCCAATCCCTGTACCTTCTGCTGAATATCAGTCTGTCCCTGATGTTTTTCCTGGAGAGAAGTGGCTTCTTTGCTGCCCTTCTTGACACCAGGCCATCCCCCAAAAGTCTTTGCCTCACTGTGTGTGCAGATGCACTCACACATGCCTGCTGCCATTCCTGAGCAAGCTCTGTACTGGTGGTGCCCCGATACCGCAGCTGAATCAACTTTAGGAGACGGTCCTGGTGCTTGGACTTTCTTGGGCGCCCTGAAGCATTCTTCACAACAATTGAACCGCTCTCCTTGAAGTTCTTGATAATCCGATAACTGGTTGATTTAGGTGCAATCTTACTGGCAGCAATATCCTTGCCTGTGAAGACCTTTTCGTGCAAAGCAATGATGACGGCATGCGTTTCCTTGCAGGTAACCATGGTTGACAGAGGAAGAACAATGATTCCAAGCAACCAGCCTCCTTTTTAAGCTTCCCGTCTGTTATTTTTACTCAATCAACATGACAAAGTGATCTCCAGCCTTGTCCTCATCAACACTCACACCTGTGTTAACGAGAGAATCACTGACATGTCAGCTGGTCCTTTTGTGGCAGGGCTGAAATGCAGTGGAAATGTTTTTTAGGGACTTTGCAATTAATTGCAACTCATCTGATCACTCTTCATAACATTCTGGAGTATATGCAAATGTACATCATACAAACTGAGGCAGCAGACTTTGTGAAAATGTATATTTGTGTCCTTCTCAAAGCTTTTGGCCACGACTGTAAACATAATATGGAAAAGAACAAACAAACCAAGAGAAAAAAAAAACTTTCAGCAGCTGCAAGGGTTGAAGCTACGGAGGGAAAAAAATGAAGTTGTACGTGCATATGTATTCCTCCCTTTGCTATGAAGCCCCTAAATAAGATCTAGTAGAACCAATTACCTTCAGAAGTCACATAGTTAAATAAAGTCAATCTGCGTGGAATCTAAGTGTCACATGATCTCAGTATATATACACACGTATGTATGTATGCATGCATGCATGCATATATATACACATACATACTGCTCAAAAAAATAAAGTGAACACTAAAATAACACATCCTAGATCTGAATGAATGAAATATTCTTATTAAAATACTTTTTTCCTTTACATTGTTGAATGTGCTGACAACAAAATCACACAAAAATGATCAATGGAAATCAAATTTATCAACCCATGGAGGTCTGGATTTGGAGTCACACAAAATTAAAGTGGAAAACCACACTACAGGCTGATCCAACTTTGATGTAATGTCCTTAAAACAAGTCAAAATGAGGCTCAGTAGTGTGTGTGGCCTCCACGTGCCTGTATGACCTCCCTACAACGCCTGGCCATGCTCCTGATGAGGTGGCGGATGGTCTCCTGAGGGATCTCCTTCCAGACCTGGGCTAAAGCATCCGCCAACTCCTGGATAGTCTGTGGTGCAACGTGGAGTTGGTGGATGGAGCGAGACATGATGTCCCAGATGTGCTCAATTGGATTCAGGTCTGGGGAACGGGCGGGCCAGTCCATAGCATCAATGCCTTCCTCTTGCAAGAACTGCTGACACACTCCAGCAACATGAGGTCTAGCATTGTCTTGCATTAGGAGGAACCCAGGGCCAACCGCACCAGCATATGGTCTCACAAGGGGTCTGAGGATCTCATCTCGGTGCCTAATGGCAGTCAGGCTACCTCTGGCGAGCACATGGAGGGCTGTGCGGCCCCCCAAAGAAATGCCACCTCACACCATGACAGACCCACCGCCAAACCGGTCATGCTGGAGGAAGTTGCAGGGAGCAGAACGTCTCCACGACGTCTCCAGACTGTCACATGTGCTCAGTGTGAACCTGCTTTCATCTGTGAAGAGCACAGGGAGCCAGTGGCGAATTTGCCAATCTTTGTGTTCTCTGGCAAATGCCAAACGTCCTGCACGGTGTTGGGCTGTAAGCACAATCCCCACCTGTGGACGTCGGGCCCTCATACCACCCTCATGGAGTCTGTTTCTGACCGTTTAGCAGACACATGCACATTTGTGGCCTGCTGGAGGTCATTTTGCAGGGCTCTGGCAGTGCTCATCCTGCTCCTCCTTGCACTAAGGTGGAGGTAGCGGTCCTGCTGCTGGGTTGTTGCCCTCCTACGGCCTCCTCCACATCTCCTGATGTACTGGCCTGTCTCCTGGTAGCGCCTCCATGCTCTGGACACTACGCTGACAGACACAGCAAACCTTCTTGCCACAGCTCGCATTGATGTGCCATCCTGGATGAGCTGCACTACCTGAGCCACTTGTGTGGGTTGTAGACTCAGTCTCATGCTACCACTAGAGTGAAAGCATCGCCAGCATTCAAAAGTGCCCAAAACATCAGCCAGGAAGCATTGGAACTGAGAAGTGGTCTGTGGTTATCACCTGCAGAACCACTCCTTTATTGGGGGTGTCTTGCTAATTGCCTATAATTTCCACCTGTTGTTTATTCCATTTGCACAACAGCATGTGAAATGTATTGTCAATCAGTGTTGCTTCCTATGTGGACAGTTTGATTTCACAGAAGTGTGATTGACTTGGAGTTACGTTGTGTTGTTTAAGGGTTCCCTTTATTTTTTTGAGCAGTGTACACACACACACACACACACACGTACTTAAGGCACCACAACAAACCTGCAAAAAGAGGGCCACCCACCAAAACTCACAGACCAGTCAAGGAGGG
This sequence comes from Oncorhynchus kisutch, assembly GCF_002021735.2. Lineage (NCBI taxonomy): Eukaryota > Metazoa > Chordata > Actinopteri > Salmoniformes > Salmonidae > Oncorhynchus > Oncorhynchus kisutch. The sequence continues at coordinate 14,965,604 of NC_034181.2, forward strand.
CATTAATCAGAGAGGAAACAAAGAGACCAAAGATAACCCTGAAGGAGCTGCAAAGCTCCACAGCTGAGATCAGAGTATCTGTCCATAGGACCACTAAGTCATACACTCCACAGAGCTTGGCTTTGCAGAAGAGTGGCCAGTAAAAATACATTTCTTTAAGAAAAAAATAAGCAAACACATTTGGTGTTCACCAAAGGCATGTGGAAGAAGATACTCTGTTTAGAAGAGACTAAAATGTAGCTTTTTGGTCTTCAAGGAAAATGCCATGTCTGGCACAAACCCTACACCTCTCATCACCCTATACCCACAGTAAAGCATGGTAGTGGCACCATTATGCTGTGGGGATGTTTTTCATCGGCAGGGACTGGGAGACTGGTCAGAATTTAAGGATGGCGCTAAATACAGGGAAATCTTAAGGGAAACCTGTTTCAGTCATCCAGAGATTTGAGACTGGGACGTAGGTTCACCTTCCAGCAGGACATTAAACCTAAGTGGTTTAAGAGGAAACATTTAAATGTCTTGGAATGACCTAGTCAAAGTCCAGACCTCAATCCAATTGAGAATCTGTGGTATGACTTAAAGATTGCTGTACACCAGTGGAACCCATCCAACTTGAAGGAGCTGGAGCAGTTTTGCCTTGAAGAATGGACAAAAATCCCAGTGGATAGATGTACCAAGCTTATAGAGACATACCCCAAGAGACTTGTAGCTGTAATTTCTGAAAAAAGGTGGATCTACATAGTATTGACTTTTTGGGGGTAAATAGTTATGCACCCTCAAGTTCTGTTTTTGTTTTGTTTTGTTTTTTGCTTCACAAGAAAAAATGCTTTGCATCTTCAAAGTGTTAGGCATGTTGTGTACATCAAATGATACATTCCCCCAAAAAATACATTTTAATTCCAGGTTGTAAGGCAACAAAACATGAAAAATGCCAATGGGGTGAATGCTTTCACAAGCCACTGTAGATATGCTTTCATATTGTTGAGTAACTGGATAAAGTTATCATTATACAGTTGAACTCGGAAGTCTAACACGAACCAAAACCGGCTGCGCACTTGCGCCATCGTGCACACATTTATTTTGTCCCCCTACACCAAACACGATCACGACACGCAAGTTAAAATATCAAAACAAACTCTGAACCAATGACATTCATTTGGGGACCGGTCGAAAAGCATTAAACATGTATGGCAATTTAGCTAGTTAGCTTGCACTTGCTAGCTAACGTTAATTTGTCCTATTTAGCTAGCTTGCTGTTGCTAGCTAATTTGTCCTGGGCTATAAACATTGAGTTGTTATTTTACCTGAAATGCACAAGGTCTTCTACTCCGACAATTAAAACGGCCAACCGAATCATTTCTAGTCATCTCTCCTCCTTCCAGGCTTTTTCATCTTTGAAATTATATGGTGATTGGCATCTACACTTTTACCCAGACAACCGGCAAAATATTTTGTCTTTCAATCACCCACGTGGGTATAACCAATGAGGAGATGGCACGTGGGTACCTGCTTCTATAAACCAATGAGGATATGGGAGAGGCAGGACTTTCAGCGCGATCTGCGTCAGAAATAGAAGTTCTATTTTAGCCCTTGGTGTCGCAGACGCTCGTTGGCGAGCAATAATTGAATAACATGGATTTCTACATTTATTTCACGACGCTCGCGCACGAGACGTGTCCGGTCTGGTCAGCATGTTAGGTTGGAACCATTAAAACTTGTTTTTCAGCCACTCCACAAATTTCTTGTTAACAAACTATAGTTTTGGCAAGTCGGTTGGGACATCTACTTTGTGCATGACAAGTAATTTTTCCAACAATTGTTTACAGACTGTTTACAGATTATTTCACTGGAGGCAGGGGGATGTGGATGTGTTGCTGAGAGGGGAGAAAAGTCTTGGGCTGATTCTATAGTTAGAGCAGTTACACTCAGAGAACCACTTCTCTGGTTAGATTACTTTTCTGTTTAGACAGGGGAGAGAGAGGACATCACCAACTGGCATTGTTCTATTGTCAGAGACATTGTTCTGCACACCTTCACCCCCTGACATGTTGGCTGGATTCACAACAAGTGTAGCTTAAATTTGGTCTCTTACATTTGTGATTTAATGAACGTCTGATTTTTATAGTCATTTATTTGGCGCTCTGCATTTTCCCTGGCTTTTGGCCAGGTAGGACACGTCCCACATATCCCAGAGGTTAATTATATATCCAAGGTTTTAGAGTATTCCTAAAATATTTTTAGGATCGGAGGCATTGAGTTTTTAATATTGGTCAGGTATATCAGGAGACCATCAGCAAATAAGTTTAGTTTATATTAAATATTTACCAATAATGATATCTGAACATTTGGATTCAGTCTAATTCATTCTGCAAGTGGTTCAAATGCCATTGCAAACAAAAGGGGGGAATCCCTGCCTAGAGGCCCTTTCTAAAGAAATTCCATCAGATAATGTATTGTATATATTTTTGCTTTATAATATTTGTATTAAATGTATTTCAGATGGACAGTTTTGAAATGAAGAGGCCATTCAAGATGGTCGAAAGCCTTTTCGGCATCTACAGCCATTATTGCTGAATCTATATCTTGTTTTTTAGCGTATTGTATGATACTGAAACATGTTTTGTATTTGTACATTTCGATTTTAAGTTGGCGAGGGCACTAGAACAGTCTGCAGCACCCGGTCTCACCCTACTGTTTGCAGATTATCTGGTGCTTCTGTCCCCAACCAAGGAGGGTCAACAGCAGCACCTAGATCTTCTGCACAGATTCGGTCAGACGTGAACCCATTGCCCTCTATGGTTGTGTGGTCTGGGGTCCACTCACCAACCAATAATTCACAAAATGGGACAAACATATTTTCTTCAACGTTTACTTTACCAGGCAAGTCAGTTAAGAATAAATTCTTATTCATAATGACGGCCTACCCTGGCCAAACCCTAACCCAGACGATGCTGTGCCAATTGCGCGCCGCCCTATGGGACTCCCAATCAAAGCCGGTGGTTATACAGCCCAGGATCAACCCAGGGTCTGTAGTGACGCCTCTAGCACTGAGATGAAGTGCCTTAGACCGCTGCGTCACTTGGGAGCCCCAAAATTGAGAGACTGCATGCAGAATTCTGCAAAAATATACTGTGTACAACACAAAACGCCAAACAATGCACGCAGAGCAGAATTAGGATTAGACCCACTAGTTATCAAAATCCAGAAAATAGTTGTTCAATTCTACAACCACGTAAACGGAAGCGATGGCCACACATTCCACCACAAAGCCCTCACCTACAGAGAGATTAACCTAGAGAAGAGTCTCCTGAGCCAGCTGGTTCTGGAGCTCTGAAGGAAACACATTTGGACAAAACCAAATTATGAGAAAGTGAAAATAACTATTTGACATACTGGAAAGAATCAACCACAACAAAATTGCAAAATGGAATGCTATCTGGCCCTAAACAGAGAGTACACAGTGGCAGAATACCTGACCACTGACTGACCACAAATTACGAAAACTCTTGACTATGTACAGACTCAGTGAGTATAGACTTGCTATTGAGAAAGGACACCATAGGCAGACCTGGCTCTTGAGAGAAGACAGGAAATGTGCCCACTGCCAACAAAATGAGATGTAAACTGAGCTGCACTTCCTAACCTCCTGACATATGTATCACAATAGACACATATGTGACGCGCTTTACTACTTCACAGGAGAGCCATTTGAACAAACTTTTTTGAATCAAAATGTGTTTTATTTTGGCAGAGATGCATTCTGGAACATGCCAACTATCATCTGCTTTAATGACAAACTCGTATGCCATCTGTAAATACAAATACAATTGTTCAATTACGAGCCTAGTTGGTTTAGCCACGGATAAATGTATTAACCTTCCCGCTAGTCATGATTGGCTGAGATAATGAGTGGGCTGGACATGCCAAGAGATGAGTTTGGATTGGTCTGCTATGTAGCACGCATCTGTCTACGAGCTGGTCTGTATGTGTAAGTAATCCTTTCTAACTCTGCTTTTTTAAAAGATATCACGTAGTAGAACTGCATAAGTGTTTCTCTCCACTTTCTGGAAGACAGAGTTTTGAAATCAGTGGAATTAGAGTATGATAGCTAAGGAGAAAATTATGGCTTTTGATTGCACAGAGACACACACACACACTAACCTTTCTGTAATGGTCTCCCTCAGTCCGCTAGCCACTCCTTTCATGACAGTGCTGGCCTTAGGTGTCAGGACCACTTGGGAGACAAAGAATGTTCCCTTCCTCCTGCAATCACATCCAACCTTACTATACAGCCACAATTAAAGATGCAATAAGTGCTTTTCCCTGTTTAAGTCACCACACTGTACAGGAAAAGACAGGGTGAAATATAAAGGAACAGTCAGACCTGCGGTCAGCCACAGAGGCCTGGAGGAACTGGATCAGCTTGTCAGGGTCAGTGGTGTTGGCCCAGGGAGCAGGCATCATCTGACCCGGCCACAGGAAGGGCACCTCCAGGGCCATAGGACTATGATAGAACACCAATACCTGGTACTCATTCTCCCACAGGTACTGGAGACTCACCTAGAGGCAGGGAGAGAAAGGTTTGTCTTTAGGAAACTTCCAGAGCCATAGTGGGAGCAGATTCGCTCTGCAGAGTGATCAATAGCCGGCACAGCCACAAAGCAACTCTAACCTTAACCACACTGCTAACCCAAATACTTCAGCCAATTTTGACTTTGCAACTGGCTTATCTTAGGCGAAATCGATCAGTGCTCCAGGACCAGACTCATGACAATAAACATCAACCTGTATATTGGACACTATGCTCTTGAGGGAGCACAGAGATTGAAAGTGTTTGTTTGTACAGTAGAGCATCTTACCTCCTGAGCGAAGACAACAGGGCAGAGTTTCTCCCCGAACACATCCCTCAGCATTGAGACCAGCTTCTCATGGTGCATGTTCTGAACCCCGTAGAAGTGGTTAAAGTCCAGGAACACCACCTCTCTGGCATGGGCCGACAGGAAGGAGCTTATCTGCTCCAGGCCTTCTCTCACCTGGAAGGACAACCCAACACACACCCCAAAGGAGAGCAGAGAGCGTGTCAGACCAGTCATACTCAGGAACGTCAGGAACATCTGGTAAAATAAAAAGTTACAGGGATGCGTTCTATTCACCGTGGCGCTGAAGAGACCGTGAGCGAAGAAGAGTTCGTTGTCTGGGTCTCGGGGCTTGGTGGAGATGCGCAGGTCAAAGAAGCGGACGCCGGCCTCCAGCTGGCTGGAGAAGTTCATGGTCTGAGTGGCGAGCCATTTGCGCATCAGCTTCTTGGCCACCGTGCCAAAGACGGACACAAAGTTTTGGACGGCATCAGTCTGCTCAGGACCAACCGGAGAGGACTCATCTATGTAGAAACTGAACGAATCATGTGAACCTGGGGGGAATAAAGGTTATAGTGGAGGTGTGCAGAACAATGTCTCTGAACAATAGAACAATGCCAGTTGGTTGAGAGGACTGAGTGATGTCTTCTCTCTCTCCCCTGTCTAAACAGAAAAGTAATCTAAACAGAGAAGTGGTTATCTGAGTGTAACTGCTCTAACTGTAGAGTCAGCCCAAGACTTTTCTCCCCTCTCAACAACACAACCAGCCCAATGTGACTTTTTACCCAGAAAAACATAGATGAAACCCACAGTGGACCCCACAGGGTCAGGCTACAGTACACAGTCAGCCCTATCTAAAGCCCCTGGCAACAGAGACAGTTATCCAAGAGGAGGGCTGGCTACCCTTGGCCCAAAGAGCAAACCTTCTCCAGTCACAGCAACCACACAAGAACCCCACAGACCAGAAAGTGACCCTAACCCAAAAGCACAGAGAAAACCTCACAGGCAACCACAAAAGTAACAGTGCAATGAAAGCCACATCCCAACTTATGACCCCAAAGTGTGAGCAGAAGCATCACTCAACCAAACAGGACAGAGACGTCAGTGGCTGAATTTACAGCAGAGAAAATTCCAGAGCAAATCTACCAATCACAAACACCACGACTTTAACAGTCACAATAACAACACGGCAGGCCGTACAATGACCTCAGCGTCACAGTCGAGATAGTGACCGTAACCAGAGCAGACAGCTCTAGGGGTCAACCAACAGCAGCACAAAGTTGTCCACACGGTCTCATAGCCCAGAGAGGGATCTTCAGTAACCACAACAGAGATGACTGCAGACTCAACCACACTACAGGGCTGACCCGCACCACAGGGCTGACCCGCACCACAGGGCTGACCACACTGTCACAAAGCCCAAAGTTAACTCAACCACAACAGACGGTCACCGTAGCTCAAACATCAGTCAGCCAGCCAGCTGACCCTTAAAAAGTCACAAGAGAGATTACAACAATCAACCTCTCCACAGGCACTGAACACAGAGAGAGACCGTCATCCTACACAGACACACACACACACACTTGAGTGCACATCAACCACACAGTCAGCATCGTTCTAAGTTCCCATTTATCAATGTTCTGCCCAGGATTGTCTGCTCTTACACAAAACCTTGGAGTAGAATAGAGGCTGTGTTATGCCTTGTGTGTAATGGAGTACCTGTTATAGAAATGTTCTGACAATATTCCTCGGTTTCTCCAGTAGATATATGATTGGGTACAATAGAGCCAGCCCAGCTCCATGCCTTGAGATATGAAAGATCCCTAGTGTTTCTATCAAATATACCTATAGCATTTAAAAAGAGATTAGGCCAAAGGACCGTTGCTAGATTATCAAAGGTGTTTTATGCAGTGAGTCAGTTCACTGATGATGCGTGTAGTTGAAAAGGTGTGCAAAACAAAAATGGTAGCTACACATCTTATATATACATACACACACAAATTACTGTTCAAACCTTCATTAATAAGAAATGTCAGCTATACCTTGTATGACCAATCATTTCAGGAACAAATCCAGGTTGAGGGAGGAGCTACATGAGACGATGACACTTATTTCTCGACTATCGCTATTCTGTGATGATAACTAGAGCAAAGCCAATCCATCAAAAATAAATCAATAAATCAGTGGAAATAAGATGGGTAAACATGCTTTTCAGCCTAGAAGGTCAGAAAAGCTGTGTCAAATTAATATTCAATGAATCACATTAATCATAAAAAGACCATTGAGCACCGTTCGAGATGTGTTGTAAATAACACCGCTGTTCATCTCGTAAAAGGGATTCCCTGCCTCTCTCCCCCTGCTCACCACTCCTGTAAGCTGATGTTAAAAATAGTCAGGTGGGAGATCAACACTAGCCTCACCAGTAAATCACATTTTATTGGTCACATACACATGTTTAGCAGATGTTATTGCGGGTGTAGCGAATTGATTGTGCTTCTAGCTCCAACAGTGCAGTAATATCTAACAAGTAATATCTAAACAGGGGGGGGGGGGGGGGGGGGGGGGTTGTATCATTTGATGTCCACAACATGCCTACTACTTTGAATATGAAAATGTTTTATTGTGAAACAAACAAGAAATAAGACAAACTTGAACATGCATAACTATTCACTCCCCAAAAGTTAATACTTCGTAGAGCCACCGTTTGTAGCAATTACAGCTACAAGTCTCTTGGGGTATGTCTCTATAAACTTGGCATATCTAGCCACTGAGATTTTTGCCCATTCTTCAAGGCAAAACTACTCCAGCTCCTTCAAGTTGGATGGGTTCCGCTGGTGTACAGAGACTTGCAGTTGTAATTGCTGAAATATGTGGCTCTACAAAGTATTGACTTTGGGGGGGATAGTTATGCATGCTCAAGTTTGTCTTATTTCTTGGTGGGAAGTTTGCCCCCGGTAATGCGTAGGGCAGACCGCACCACACTCTGGAGAGCTTTGCGGTTGTGGGCGGTGCAGTTGCCATACCAGGCAGTGATAAAGCTTGACTGGATGCTCTCAAATGTGCATCTGTAAAGGTTTGTGAGTGTTTTTGGTGTTAAGCCAAATTTTCAGCCTCCTGAGGTTGAAGAGGCGCTGATGTGTCTTCTTCACCACACTGTCTGTATGGTTGGACCATTTCAGTTTGTCAGTGGTGTACACCGAAGAAATTGAAGCTTTCCACCTTCTCCACCTCAGTTCCATCGATGTGTCTGGGGGGGGGGGCTCCCTCTTCTGTTTCCTGATGTCCACAATCTCCTTAGTTTTGTTGACGTTGAGTGAGAGGTTTTTTCCTGCCACCACACTCCCAGAGCACTCTCCTCCTCCCTGTAGGCGGTCTCATCGTTGTTGGTAATCAAGCCTACTACTGTAGTGTCATCTGCAAACTTGACGTTTGTGTTGGAGGCGTGCTTGGCCACGCATTCATGGGTGAATGGAGTACAGGATGGGGCTGAGCACGCACCCTTGTGGGGCCCCAGTGTTGAGTATCAGCAAAGAGGTGTTGTTTCCTACCTTCACCACCTGGGGGCGACCCGTCAAGAAGTCTAGGACACAGTTGCACAGGGCGGGGTTCAGACCCAGGTCCTCGTTATTGATGAGCTTGGAGGGTACTATGGTGTTGAATGCTGAGCTGTACTCAATGAACGGAATTCTTACATCGGTATTCCTCTTGTCCAGATGAGACAGGGCAGTGTGCAGCTTGGCGGTGATTGCATCGTCTGTAGATCATTTGGGGCGGTAAGCAAATTGGGTCTAGTTTGAGAGCTAAGGTGGAGCTGATATGATCCTTGACTAGTCTCTAAAAGCATTTCATGATGACAGAAGTGAGTGCTACGGGATGATAGCAGAAGTAATTGAACTAAATTACTTTCTTAGGTACAGGGACAATGATGGCCATCTTGAAGCATGTGGGGGCAACAGACTGGGATAGGGAGAGCTTGAATATATTTGTGAACACAGCTGGTCTGCGCATGTTCTGAGGACGTGGCTAGGGATGCCGGCAACCTTGCGAGGGTTAACTCGCTTAAATGTCTTACTCACGTCGACCACGGAGGAGAGACCACAGTCCTTGGTAGCGGGCCGTGTCAATGGCACTGTATCATCCTCAAAGCAAGCAAAGGTGTTCAGCCTGTTCGGAAACAAGACGGTGCCAGCGTCGTGGCTGGTATTCCGTATATAATCCGTGCTTGTCTATAGCAGAAGACTGAGGTCATCATGTCCTATGAATGGCTTCTGATTGTGCCTGGTTTCACTAGTTCATCTGGAGCACAAATTAATGTTGAGACATAACCAACGGCTTACAGGAAGTACTTAACATGTGATTAGCATAACCTTGAAGGCTTGGACTAATTCCTCGGAATTACAGAACGAAGCATTTCCAGAAACAAACAAATCCCTCCTCTCACTACTTTATAGTGGCTTAATGAAGGAGATAAGTCACAGATGTTGTTCTATTAAATGTTTGCCACAAGTTAAGTCAGTAGGTCTACCTGAACAATGCCAAATAAAGTGTCATTAAAGAGTTACATGTTATGGTTCATCTTTTTTAAATTGTATGGTTTATTTAGGTCCCATGTGGCTCAGTTGGTAGAGCATGGCACTTGCAACACCAGGGTTGTGGGTTCAATTCCCATGGGGGACCAGTACAAAAACATATATTAAGATGTATGCACTTATTGCTCTGGGTAAATGACTAAAATGTTCTCTTTCCATTTTCTCTGAAAGGTGATATACTGGATATGATACACTCAAACTCCTAGGTTATTCCACACCTACTTATAGATGCAGACGCTTACAAAAAACACAGGAAGTTAAAACCATTAGAAGGAATGAACAGAGGAGAGGATTATGTGGGTTAGAGGTGCTCTCTTTCAGACAGAGAATATGGTGTGTTGAGCAGAGACACCACCATGTAGAAGGTGCAGCAGTGGCTACTAATCTGTTTCACACACCATTACTGCTCAGCCCTCTCCTAACACCCTTTAGGACACAGGAGAGAATTCCCTTCATCTTCTGCCCCTTTTCCTCTGCTGCCGTCTGATCCCCTCTATGTCCATCTCCTAGTTTCTCTCCTTCCGCTCCCTCTATCAGTCTCTCTCCCAACCCCCTATTTTCCTCTTCCCACAATGGTCCCTCATCAACCCTCTCCATTCGGTCTTCCTATCCATTCCCTCCATCAAATCATCTCTCTCCTCCTATGGTCTCATTCTGTCCTCTGGTATGAGTCATTGAGGACACAGTGTGCAGCTACAGATTAGTGATTATTGTTGTTGTTTTTGGGAAAAAGATCAACTTCTTCCCACTGTAAACTCAATTAACTGCCAGTAGTGCAGCAGAGTACTAGCGTGGCTATCAGATTTGTTTTGCACTCAACTATGTATCGATATGGCCTTATTCGGTAAAACAATGACAAAATGTCAGACTGGCAACCAGGTGTGCAGAGTACACTACAGTAAATTTGAGTGAAATATACAGACACAGATCCATAGCCATAGCTACAATCAAACTGTCAAGCACTATTTGGATAATCTTAACGTAAATTGAGTTTTCCATATGTCAAATGTTTATTTGCTTCTACATGGCAAAATTCTCTATGACATACACGGAGACCAATCCTAGGTAGAACATAACGTTCTGAGAACCACATGTTCCTTAGGACAACCACACTCTCACCAAGCTCTATGGTCATTTTGCATACAACCTTAGCACAACTTTCTGGGAATGGTGCAAGATAGTTGATTGGCTTTGGAACATTCTCAGCATATAATTAAGAAACACTACTTTAATATACATTTTCCTAAACGTTCAAAATTCCTTTACTTTTTAAAAAATGTTCTAGTAACTTAATTCAACTTGTTTGACTTTGGAAATGTTCTCAAATAGTTGAAAGGACAGCCCCCTTATTTTCAAATTTTCGCCTAAATGACATAGCGCAGGCCCTGAAGCAAGGATATTCATATTCTTGGTACCATTTGAAAGGAAATGTGGAAATGTGGAAATGTTAATTGAATGTGAGAGAATATAACATAATAGGTCTGGTAGAAGAAAATACAATGGAAAAAAAAACTACCATCATCTTTGAAAGGCGAGAGAAACGTCCCAGTTAGAGCATCACTGGTTGTAATTCCAATGCCGTCCACAAGATGGCAGTAGTGTATGTGAAAAGTTTCTGACAGAAATTCTACGTTTCTGACAGAAAAGCTACATCAAATTTAGTGTGAAGTCACCCAAATACATTTGGGCAAATCGTGAAGGAGATACTTGCATTCACATTACATTTCTGCAAGAATATCATCAAATCTGTCTACTTGGACTTTGATTTAGCTTTTCCAGTATTAGTAGCCATATAAGTTCAACATTTGTAAAACAACCAGTTTTCATAACTTTCCATATTCTTAACATTTGTCAAAAATGAAAAGGTATGCTTGTCGTAAGAGGTTAGTAGGTACATTTTACAACATATACATGGTTTCTGGATACTAACGTAAAGCCCAGCTCATTGGCTATCTAGCTAGATTTGTTTGACCCCGATTGGTGCTTATTTGACAAAGTTAGAGTTGATCAAGTGAAGACCACCCGTGTCATCGGCGTGCCATGAAGGCGTCGCTCTCTGACCAAATATGGTGTCCTATAGGATATACTACACCCCTAATGATATAGTGAATTCTCGTTACATTCTAGGATATGAGAAATACATACAAACGTGATATGACTCATTGAAACAACGTTTAGGGTGAGATTCGCAGATTCCTTTCTTTGCAAATTGAACGAGTGGAAATACATAATTGATCTTGCATGCTATAAGGACCTTTTTAGGATATGAAAAATGCTTTTATCTAACAAAACGACACTTCATGTTATCTCTTGGACCATTTGGATGATAAATCAAAGCAAGATTTTGATGTGTACTTACATTCTGAATCAAATTTTATTTGTCACATACACATGCATTAACATCTGCTAACCGAGTGTAGCGAAATGCTTGTGCTTCTAGTTCCGACAATGCAGTAATAACAAACAAGTAATCTAACTAACAATTCCAAAAAACTACTGTCTTATACACAGTGTAAGGGGATATAGAATATGTACATAAGGATATATGAATGAGTGATGGTACAGAGCAGCATAGGCAAGATACAGTAGATGATATCGAGTACAGTATAACATGAGATGAGTATGTAAACAAAGTGGCATAGTTAAAGTGGCTAGTGATACATGTATTACATAAGGATGCAGTCGATGATATAGGAGTACAGTATATACGTATGCATATGAGATGAATAATGTAGGGTAAGTAACATTATATAAGGTAGCATTGCTTAAAGTGGCTAGTGATATATTTACATCATTTCCCATCAATTCCCATTATTAAAGTGGCTGGAGTAGAGTCAGTGTCATTGACAGTGTGTTGGCAGCAGCCACTCAATGTTAGTGGTGGCTGTTTAACAGTCTGATGGCCTTGAGATAGAAGCTGTTTTTCAGTCTCTCGGTCCCAGCTTTGATGCACCTGTACTGACCTCGCCTTCTGGATGACAGCGGGGTGAACAGGCAGTTGATGTCCTTGATGATCTTTATGGCCTTCCTGTAGCATCGGGTGGTGTAGGTGTCCTGGAGGGCAGGTAGTTTGCCCCCGGTGATGCGTTGTGCAGACCTCACTACCCTCTGGAGAGCCTTACGGTTGAGGGCGGTGCAGTTGCCATACCAGGCGGTGATACAGCCCGCCAGGATGCTCTCGATTGTGCATCTGTAGAAGTTTGTGAGTGCTTTTGGTGACAAGCCGAATTTCTTCAGCCTCCTGAGGTTGAAGAGGCGCTGCTGCGCCTTCTTCACGATGCTGTCTGTGTGAGTGGACCAATTCAGTTTGTCTGTGATGTGTATGCCGAGGAACTTAAAACTTGCTACCCTCTCCACTACTGTTCCATCGATGTGGATAGGGGGGGTGTTCCCTCTGCTGTTTCCTGAAGTCCACAATCATCTCCTTAGTTTTGTTGACGTTGAGTGTGAGGTTATTTTCCTGACACCACACTCCGAGGGCCCTCACCTCCTTCTTGTAGGCCGTCTCGTCGTTGTTGGTAATCAAGCCTACCACTGTTGTGTCGTCCGCAAACTTGATGATTGAGTTGGAGGAGTGCGTGGCCACGCAGTCGTGGGTGAACAGGGAGTACAGGAGAGGGCTCAGAACACACCCTTGCGGGGCCCCAGTGTTGAGAATCAGCGGGGAGGAGATGTTGTTGCCTACCCTCACCACCTGGGGGCGGCCCGTCAGGAAGTCCAGTACCCAGTTGCACAGGGCGGGGTCGAGACCCAGGGTCTCGAGCTTGATGACGAGCTTGGAGGGTACTATGGTGTTGAATGCCGAGCTGTAGTCGATGAACAGCATTCTCACATAGGTATTCCTCTTGTCCAGTTGGGTTAGGGCAGTGTGCAGTGTGGTTGAGATTGCATCGTCTGTGGACCTATTTGGGCGGTAAGCAAATTGGAGTGGGTCTAGGGTGTCAGGTAGGGTGGAGGTGGTATGGTCCTTGACTAGTCTCTCAAAGCACTTCATGATGACGGATGTGAGTGCTACGGGGCGGTAGTCGTTTAGCTTAGTTACCTTAGCTTTCTTGGGAACAGGAACAATGGTGGCCCTCTTGAAGCATGTGGGAACAGCAGACTGGTATAGGGATTGATTGAATATGTCCGTAAACACACCGGCCAGCTGGTCTGCACATGCTCTGAGGGCGCGGCTGGGGATGCCATCTGGGCCTGCAGCCTTGCGAGGGTTAACACGTTTAAATGTCTTACTCACCTCGGCTGCAGTGAAGGAGAGACCGCATGTTTTCGTTGCAGGCCGTGTCAGTGGCACAGTATTGTCCTCAAAGCGGGCAAAAAAGTTATTTAGTCTGCCTGGGAGCAAGACATCCTGGTCCGTGACTGGGCTGGATTTCTTCCTGTAGTCCGAGATTGACTGTAGACCCTGCCACATGCCTCTTGTGTCTGAGCCGTTGAATTGAGATTCTACTTTGTCTCTGTACTGGCGCTTAGCTTGTTTGATAGCCTTGGAGGGAATAGCTGCACTGTTTGTATTCGGTCATGTTACCAGACACCTTGACCTGATTAAAAGCAGTGGTTCGCGCTTTCAGTTTCACACGAATGCTGCCATCAATCCACGGTTTCTGGTTAGGGAATGTTTTAATCGTTGCTATGGGAACGACATCTTCAACGCACGTTCTGATGAACTCGCACACCGAATCAGCGTATTCGTCAATGTTGTTATCTGACGCAATACGAAACATCTCCCAGTCCACGTGATGGAAGCAGTCTTGGAGTGTGGAGTCAGCTTGGTCGGACCAGCGTTGGACAGACCTCAGCTTGGGAGCCTCTTGTTTTAGATTCTGTCTGTAGGCAGGGATCAGCAAAATGGAGTCGTGGTCAGCTTTTCCGAAAGGGGGGCGGGGCAGGGCCTTATATGCGTCGCGGAAGTTAGAGTAACAATGATCCAAGGTCTTTCCACCCCTGGTTGCGCAATCGATATGCTGATAAAATTTAGGGAGTCTTGTTTTCAGATTAGCCTTGTTAAAATCCCCAGCTACAATGAATGCAGCCTCCGGATAAATCGTTTCCAGTTTGCAGAGAGTTAAATAAAGTTCGTTCAGAGCCATCGATGTGTCTGCTTAGGGGGGGATATATACGGCTGTGATTATAGTCGAAGAGAATTCTCTTGGTAGATAATGCGGTCTACATTTGATTGTGAGGAATTCTAAAATCAGGTGAACAGAAGGATTTGAGTTCCTGTATGTTTCTTTCATCACACCATGTCACGTTGGCCATAAGGCATACGCCCCCGCCCCTCTTCTTACCAGAAAGATGTTTGTTTCTGTCGGCGCGATGCTTGGAGAAACCAGTTGGCTGCACCGCTTCGGATAGCGTCTCTCCGGTGAGCCACGTTTCCGTGAAGCAAAGAACGTTAGTCTCTGATGTCCCTCTGGAATGCTACCCTTGCTCTGATTTCATCAACCTTGTTGACAAGAGACTGGACATTGGCAAGAAGAATGTTAGGGAGTGGTACACGGTGTGCCCGTCTCCGGAGTCTGACCAGAAGACCGCCTCGTTTCCCTCTCTTTCGGAGTCGTTTTTTTGGGTCGCTGCATAGGATCCACTCCGTTGTACTGTTTGTAAGGCAGAACACAGGATCCGCGTCGCGAAAAACATATTCTTGGTCGTACTGATGGTGAGTTGACGCTGATCTTATATTCAGTAGTTCTTCTCGACTGTATGTAATGAAACCTAAGATGACCTGGGGTACTAATGTAAGAAATAACACGTAAAAAAAACAACTGCATAGTTTCCTAGGAACGCGAAGCGAGGCGGCCATCTGTCGACACATTTCACCTTCAGAAGTGAATTTCTCAAACCTATTGCTGTGAAAAAGTGTTTTGTTGTTCAGAGGTCTCCTCAAACAATAGCATGGCATTTTTTTCTCGCAGTAATAGCTACTGTAAATTGGACAGTGCAGTTATATTAACCAGAATTTAAGCTTTCAGCCGATATAAGACACTTACATGTACCGACATTTGTTGTTTCTCTAATATCTGCGATGGTGACAGGAAGTGCTGCATGATTTACAACTGTCCCGTTGACAGGACACCGATCCCTAAGAGGTTTTAAGAAAACTTTTTCTTTGGGAATTTCAGTGCCTCAGCATAATGTTTCCTACAGGTTAACATCATGGTTCTATTTAAAGAAATGTTCTCAAATTGGTCTGAGAACATTAAAAACTTTCCATGAAAACCTCAAAATATTTACCGTTCAAAGGTTAAGAATGTTATTTAAAAACATATACATTCTGTTCTCATCATCAACAAAACTTTGTCCCAGGAAAACTTTAAAAGGAACCAAAGTAAAACAAAACCTCCCTGCAACTTAAAAATAAGTTGACTTCTCTTCTCAGAAAGTTTTTTAAAAAATGTTTTTTTTTAAGTTACCGGTCAGGAAATGTATGGCTTCGTCCCCAGAACCAAATCTGTAATAAACTGTAGTACATCATACTGTAGAATACTATACACTGTAGTATCCCTTGATCCTCACTACAGAGTGTTGTAGTATACCGTAGAATACTATAGTAAATACTACAGTATTGTCCACAAAAACACTAGTCTGCCCAAACACTACAGCAAATTCTACCGTATTTCATTTGCATATACCCTGCCCAATCCCCCAATTTGTGCCACCCATAAATGAGAAACATACATGCAAAGTATACAAGTTAGAGAGAAGCAGAAGCTCTGAACTATCCATTCACACCCCAGTCCAACCAGTTATGGAAAAGGTGCTCTTTAAGAATTTATCCAGTAGGTTTCCTCAAGGAGAAAGTCTCCACTTCATATTATTTTACTACAGTATTACTATAGTTAACTGTAAATACTACAGTATAGCCCTATGTTTTTGTCAGTGAATATGTTACGAATCCCTTTTGGCCCGACAGTCTAGGGGGGATGGTAATGAGACCCGTAACATAACTCATGCAAATTATAATTGTGACAAAGTAAAAGTGTGAACGAAATAACCAGGACAACTGAAATCTACCGTCAAACTCAAAGTTTATTTATAAACACACGGTAATGGGGGGGGGAGCAGGAAAAGGGGCTGAGCTGGACCCAAGGAAAGAAACAATAAATATACAAAAACACCCCTAAGCTAGACAAGCCTACTTTAACAACAGCAAACTAACTAACCAAAAATACAGTGGGTGGTCCGCCCAGTTCTAACTAGTGTATTTAACAAAGTTCACCTACGGGTAGTGTATGCCCATGGGCCCATGGGCGACAAACAAACACCATAACCAAAAACAATACTCACAGATGATGACAAAGTGCTATGAGGTGCTCAAACAAAAGAGAGGTTAAGACATAAAGCTAGAGTGAAACACAGAGTCCTACAGACATGGCATTTACAGAGAGATTGAGCTCTAGAGCAAACAAATGATGGGGTTTTTAAACCAAGGGAAAGGAACTGTGATAGGGTAGGAAACAGTAGGAGGTGTGTCTTCTGATTGATGATTGACTGATTGGGGAGTGATGATTTTCACCTGTGAGGGGAGAAGGAGAGAAAAGAAACACACACAGGATACACACACACACACACACACACAGGATAACTGTATCCGTAACAGAATACAACAGTTGAGTCTGCAAAAACACTACAGTGAATACTATAGTATTAATGCCATAGTATACTATAGTATTTTTTCCACGAGGGTGGGACCAGAAATGGGGTGGCAGGGTAACCTAGTGGTTAGAGCGTTGGACTAGTAATTGAAAGGTTGCACGAGCGAATCCCTGAGCTGACAGGATAAAAATCATTCTGCCCCAGAACAAGGCAGTAAACCCACTGTTCATGGGCCGTCATTTAAAATAAGAATTTGTTCTTAACTGACTTGCCTAGATTAATAAAAGGTAAAAAATTTAAATCAGCCAAGACATGACCCCTCAATTTAGACCAACCAGCCCACTATGCTAAAGATGGACAGGCCCACCTGGCATTTGTCCAAACTGCTCTATGTCCAGTCCCTTTCTGTATAGAACCGTAGCAGAGTGGCAGCCAGCGTGAACAATGTGCATGTGGTCAGGCACTTAAAGTCATAACTGCACTTAGCAAAGGCTGAGATTGACAGCAAGCTAGTTGGAGATGTGACAACATGGAGCATGTCCATTATGTGAAAATCACTTCGCTCTCCGGTCCTCTTTAAGTTTCTATTTACCACTTTCTCATTTTCCA
Organism: Oncorhynchus kisutch; assembly: GCF_002021735.2. Lineage (NCBI taxonomy): Eukaryota > Metazoa > Chordata > Actinopteri > Salmoniformes > Salmonidae > Oncorhynchus > Oncorhynchus kisutch. Next base: position 14,983,254 of record NC_034181.2, read on the forward strand.
TTACCTCTCCCCCACACTTTCTGTATATTCCCTACCCCTCTCTCACCCTTTCCTTGCCCTTCTCTCAGTCCTCACCTTTCTCCCTCCCCTTCCCAACTTTACTTTGATTAACCCCCTCCTCTCTCAACATTTAACTTCAGTGCAATGTCATATCTTGAAATCTCATCCATGCCCACTATAAATTCCTCTGGGAAGGTTTACCCTTCCTCCTCTGGAGCTCAAGTGGTGAATAAGAGATTGGACAAAGGGATGGATGGACAAATACATGGACGGATGGATGGATAAATCCTGTCCCAAGGCCCATTTGTATTTATTATGGATCCCCATCTATCCACTCTTCCTGGGGTCCAGCAAAATTAAGGCAGTTTACATTTTACAGTACATTCATAACAGATTTCACAACATATTGTGTGCCCTCAGGGCTCTACTCTACTTATCTATAACACAAAATGAATGTGTACGTGTGTGTAGTGCGTATGTTCCCGTGTATTTGTATGCATGTGTCTAGGTTTGTGTTGCGCCACAGTCCCGCTAGTCCTTAAGGTGTTTTTTTTTCTGTTTTTTTTAAACAATTTTATTGCTGGCATGAGTTACTTGATGTGGAATAGAGTTGGCTCCATCTAGTCTTGGCTCTATGTAATACCGTGCACCTCCCATAGTCTGCTCTGGACTGTGAAGAGACCTCTTGGTGGCATTTCTTGTGGGGTATGCATGGGTGTCCAAGCTGTGTGACAGTAGTTCAAAACAGACAGCTCGGTGCATTCAACATGTCAATAACTCACAAATACAGGTAGTGAATATAGGACAAAACACACATCACAACAAGAGACAACACTACATAAAGAGAGATCTAAGACAACATAACACAGCATGGTAGCAGCACAAAAACATGGTACAAACATTATTGGGCAAAAGCAACAGCACAAAGGTCAAGAAGGTAAGATATAACAATACGTCATACAAAGCAGCCACAACTGTCAGTAAGAGTGTTTGAATGAAGAGATTGAGATAAACGGTCCAGTTTAAGTGTTTGTTCCAGTCGCTAGCTGCAGCAAACTGAAGAGAGGACTGACTTAGGGATGTGTGCGCTTTGGGGACCTTTAACAGAATGTGACTGGCAGAACGGGAGTTGTATGTGGAGGATGAGAGGGCTGCAGTAGATATCTCAGATAGGGGGTAGTGAGGCCTAAGAGGGTTTTATAAATAAGCATCAACCAGTGGGTCTTGCGAAAGGGTATACAGAGAAAAAATAAAAATGACCAGTTCACAGAGGAGTGTAGAGTGCTGTGATGTGTCCTATAAGGAGCATTAGTGGCAAATCTGATGCCCGAATGGTAAAGAACATGTAGCCTCTCGAGAGCACCCTTACCTACCGATCTGTAAATGATGTCTCTGTTATCTAGCATGGGTAGGATGGTCATCTGAATCAGGGTTAAATTAGCAACTGGGTGAAAGAGGAGCGATTACGAATGAGGAAACCAAGACTAGATTTAACTTTTTAGCCTGCAGCTTTGATATGTGCTGAGAGAAGGACAGTGCACCATCTAGCCATACTCCCAAGTACTTGTATGAGGTGATGACCTCAAGCTCTAAACCCTCAGAAGTAGTAATAACACCTTTGGGAAGAGGGGCATTCTTCTTACCAAACCACATGACTTTTGTTTTGGAAGTGTTCAGAACAAGGTTAAGGGTAGAGAAACCTTGTTGGACACTAAGAAAGCTTTGTTGTAGAGCATTTAACACAAAATCCGGGGAGGGGGCAGCTGAGTATAAGACTATCATCTGCATATAAATGGATGACAGAGCTTCCTACCGCCTGAGCTTGGGGCCTAGGATTGAGCCTTGGGGTACTCCCTTGGTGACAGGCAGTGGCTGAGACCGCAGATATTCTGACTTTATACACTGCATTCAGAGGTAGTTAGCAAACCAGGCCAAAGACCTCTCAGAGACACCAATTCTCCTTAGCCGGCCCACAAGAATGGAATGGTCTACCGTATCAAAAGCTTTGGCCAAGTCAATAAAAATAGCAGCACAAAATATTGCTTAGAATCAAGGGCAATGGTGACGACACTGAGGAACTTTAAGTTTGCCGTGACACATCCATAACCTGAGAGGAAACCAGATTGCATATCCGAGAGAATACTATTAACATCAAGAAAGCCAGTCAGTTGATTATTACATTAGTCCAACACGTTTGATAAACAGGGCAAAATAGAAATAGGCCTTATAAGAGTTAGGATCAGGTTGATTTCCCACTTTAAATGAAGGACGAACTGTGGCTGCCTTCCGAGCAATGGAAACCTCCCCAGAAAGGAGAGAGAGGTTAAAAATGTTTGAGATAGGTGCAGGAATCTTAGAGAAGAAAGGCTCTAAACCATCTGACCTAGATGTTTTTTGGGGGGTCAAGTTTAAGGAGCTCCTTCAGCACCTCAGACTCAGTGACTGCCTGCAGGGAGAAATGTTGTAGCGGGGCAGGGGAAAAAGAGGAAGAAGCATCAGGGATAGTCACATGAGAAGGGGTGGGAGATGAGGAAATGTTGGATGGTCAAGGAGGCATGGCTGAGTCAAATGGGAATCCTGACTTAATGAAGTGGTAATTAAAGAGCTCAGCCATGTGCGTCTTGTCAGTAACAACCACATCATCAACATTAAGGGACATGGGCAGCTGTAAGGAGGAGGGATACTCTCCAGGTCTTTAACCGTTTTCCAAAACTTCTTGTGGTTAGACCCACAGAGAGAACTGCTCCTTAAAGAATCTAATGCTGGCTTCCGGACACCTTGATTGCACGCATTTCTCATTTGCCTGAATGATAGCCAGTCAGCCTGAGTACGCATGTGTCAAGCCGTTCGACAAATGCAATTCTTGAGGTGGAGTAACTCTGCAAGATCACGGTCAAAACAGGGGTTGAACCGGTTTTTAATTCTCATTTTCTATATAGGGTCATGTTTGTTAACAATACCACTGAAAATATTTTTAAAAGAATGTCCAAATGTCTTCAATACCATTTTACAGAGGCCAGTTCATGAAGGAAGGCATGCTCATTAAAGTTTAGCACGCGTATGACAAATCAAGACAGGTAGTTTCACTGAGCAGCCATTACGAGCACAGGCTGTAAAACAGTGATCACTAACGTCATTACAGAAAACACCAGACTGATACCAATCAGGATCATTTGTGACGATAACGCAAGAAGAGTAGCTTTTTCTGGGTGTTTGGTGTCATGCAAATGAAATCAAAATTTTATTGGTCACATACACATGGTTAGCAGATGTTAATGCGAGTGTAGCGAAATGCTTGTGCTTCTAGTTCGGACCACACAGTAATATCTAACAAGTAATCTAACAATTTCACAACTACATTTTACACACAAGTGTAAAGGAATAAGAATATGTACATATAAATATATGGATGAGCGATGGCTGAACGGCATAGGCAAGATGCAGTAGATGGCACAGTATAGAGTACAGTATATACAGTGGGGCAAAAAAGTAATTAGTCAGCCACCAATTGTGCAAGTGCTCACACTTAAAAAGATGAGGCCTGTAATTTTCATCATAGGTCATTTTGTCTGTCATGTGAGAACTTGCACAATTGGTGGCTGACTAAATACTTTTTTGCCCCACTGTACATATGAGATGAGTAATGTAGGGTATGTAAACATTATATAAAGTTGGAGGTGTGCATGGCCACGCAGTCATGGGTGAACAGGGAGTACAGGAGAGGGCTGAGAATGCACCCTTGTGGAGCCCCAGTGTTAAGGATCAGCGGGGTGGAGATGTTGCTTCCTACCCTCACCACCTGGGGGCGTGACATCAGAAAGTCCAGGACCCAGTTGCACAGGGCGGGGTCGAAAACCAGGGTCGAGCTTAATGACGAGTTCGGAGGGTATGATGTTGTTAAATTCATGTGTGATAATCTGGGAAAGCTTTAGGGAGTCCCATTGCTTTAGGACTTGGTCAGGTGGTTTAAGCATGTCCCAGTTTAGGTCACCTAGCAGAACAAATTCAGACTTGGTGTAAGGGGCCAGGAGATAGCTTAAGGGCAGGTACGGTACAGGCCGGTGCTGATGGAGGACGATAGAGTCGTTGGAATGTTGACCTTCCAACAGGACAACGGCCCTACACCCCCGTCTGGGGTCCTAACTGCTCTGTAGCAGGTTTTCATCAAGGATCTCTGTACTTTCCTCTGTTCATCTTTCCCTCGATCCTGACTAGTCTCCCAGTCCCTGCCACTGAAAAACATTCCCACAGCATGCTACTGCCACCACGAGTCACCGTAGGGATGGTGCAGGGTTTCCTCTAGACGTAACACTTGGCAATCAGGCAAAATAGTTCAATCTCCGTTTCATCAGACCAGTGTGCCTTCTACTGAGGAGTGGCTTCTGTAAGGCCTGATTGGTGAAGTACTGCAGAGATGGTTGTCCTTCTGGAAGGTTCTTCCATCTCCACAGAGGAACTCTGGAGCTCTGTCAGAGTGATCATTGGGTTCTTGGTCACCTCCCTGACCAAGGCCCTTCTCCCCCAATTGCTCAGTTTGGCCAGCACTAGGAAGAGTCTTGGTGGCTCCAAACTTCTTCCATTTAAGAATGAGGCCACTGTGTTCTTGGTGACCTTCAATGCTGCAGAAATGTTTTGGTACCTTTCACCAGATCTGTGCCTCGACACAATCCTGTCTCAGAGCTCTACAGACAATTCCTTCGACTTCGTGGCTTGGTTTTTGTTCTGACATGCACTGTCAACTGTGGGACCTTATATAGACAGGATTGTCCACAGATGGACTCCAATCAAGTTGTAGAAATATCAAGGTTGAATGTGCTTCTACATCTGCATTGCTTGCTGTTCTGGGTTTTAGGCTGGGTTTCTGTATAGCACTGCGTGACATCTGCCGATGTAAAAAGGGCTTTATAAAATACATTTGATTGATTGCTCAATGGAAACAGGATGCACCTGAGCCTCTCAGCAAAAGGTCTGAATACGTATGTAAATAAGGTATTTGCAAAAAAAAAATCAATAAAAAAATTATTGTTTTGTCATTATGGAGTATTGTGTGTAGATTGAGGATTATTTATTTTTGAAATCCATTTTACATTTAGGCTGTAACGTCACAAAATGTGGAAGGGGATGGGGTCTGAATACTTTACTAATGTACTGTACATATAGCGGTTTGTGCAGGGGACTGTTAGATACATATGTATGCAGGGGCTGCCACACTGGGTGCCCGTGGAATGAAGGAGCCCCCTGGCCACCGACACCAATTCAATATCTTTTCCACGTTGGTTCAACGTAATGTTGTTGAAATTATATGGAAACAATGTTGATTCAACCAGTGTGTGCCCAGTGGGAATGATCTGAAGTGAGTGAATAAGTAGATGGCATAGTAATTTCTCAAACATCATAGGTTTGCTTTAAAATAACATAAATACATCCTGTTAATGTATCTAAATTAGACGGCAGCGTAGCCTAGTGGTTAAGAGCGTTGGACTAGTAACGGAAAGGTTGCAAGTTCGAATCCCCGAGCTGACAAGGTACAAATCTGTCGTTCTGCCCCTGAACAGGCAGTTAACCCACTGTTCCTAGGCTGTCATTGAAAATAATAATTTGTTCTTAACTGACTTTCCTAGTAAAATAAAAAAGGTAAAAAAATATATAAATTAAAAAGACCAAATTATCCACTTACGGAAACACAACATCACTATCGGAAAAGATGGAGAAAAGGACTATCCCGCCCACTTCACTAAGAGTAGATTTAGCAGGTGGTAACTTGTGGAATAGACACGGGCTGGAATGTGGTTTTAACCTATCAGCATTAGAACCACCCGTTGTAGAATACCACTCACTGGCTGCACTCATATACAGACACTCTCTGTGTGGCAGAGCTAGTGACAAAATGCATATATAATGAACATACAGTATTGACTTCCTTTGAGTCGTCCTTCCTGCAAAAGTTGTCGGTCCTGAATAATGCAAACATGGTCATAATGAAGTTTAGCTGTAAACGCAGACAATTGTCAACTCATTTTAAGCTTGTTTGCCCTTAAGACGTGCACTGTCTCAGTGATACACAGAAAGCCTGTTTAATGCTGATTAAACTGTCCACTCTTTTCTTCTAAAAACCTCTGTCTTCTGCTGTACTATAAACCTCTCAATCGCTTTTCTTTTTCCTCATCGGTTTTATTTGTTGCTTTTGTTCATGACCATGTCCTCTGTTGGTCAGAGGCTCAGCAGGTTAGAACAGAGCCAGAGCAGGGGGAAGCCAGAGCAGGGCAAACAGATGGCCTCACTAAGTCAGAAGTTAGAGGCAAGGGTTGAAGTCATTGGAGAGCAGCTCTGCCAAGGTGAGGAGATGAGGGCAACACTAGGAAAGAGTACACAACCTTGTGTGTACAGGTTGTATTTAGGCTGTTCGAGCGAGCGAGGTGTTCACATGAAGGAGAAAGGGAGAGTGTGTGCACGTCGTCACAGAGATATGGAATTATATATCTCGTCAGCCAGAGATATTGGCAGCCCCTACATACCCTGATCTGATAAGCCAAGCTACGTTGGACAGCTTTCAGAGTCTGGTCTCAAGATAGATGGATGTAATTTCCAAGACATTAAACATCGATTGAAAACGTGGTTAGTCTGTGCTACAGACACAGTAAAAAATATAATTATGCCATGTTAACTTTTTTGGAAGAAGGTCAGCTAGCACTCCCTGTGGTATCCATTCCCAGTAACGCTTACATAAATCTGCACTAACAGATAATACACCATACAGAAATACAAATCAGGCCACTGTTGAACAGTGTTGACAAAAATGTGAATACCAGAATGTCTACATGCGAGGCTGGGTTCCAATCTGATTGTGCTGTAGCCAAATAATTTGGCTGTGTTTTGGGGTAGGTAACTATGTAATGCCTCTGTTGAATGCAGAAACACTGAGATGGATCCCCATCCCCAGGCATTATAAAAATGTAGAATCAAGTATAATCCTCTGGCTGAAAGGACTGATATGATCGGCACTCATCCTCCCATTCGTTCCTCTTTCACTGGTTCAGTGCTTCTCTCACTTTCACTGGGAACAGAAGCTCTAACCCTGCAGCAGTAACACATAGCTGCTGCCTCTACAAAACATCCTCAACCAAATCAGCAGCCGCCAAGTTTGGCAGCTGAAACTAAGGGAAATTGGCTTCTGGCAAGGAAAATACACACACGCACACACAAACATGTAAAAAAATGTTGTGTTGGTCTGATGTCAATGAGGAAGTGAATCCAGATGCAGCACTGGAAGTATTTGTAAAAGTACTCATGCCAATTGTTGACAAGCATACACCTGTTATGAAATTAACTGTGAGAACTGTTAGAGCCCTCTGGATTGAAGATAAATAAAAAAATTGTATGGTTCAAATATATTATGCAAAATACGTGTCAGGCTGCTAAGCTGATTGGTTGACATACTGTACATTTAGAAATATTGTGATTAAACTTGGTAATAAAAATAACCAATTCTAAGATAAATGACATAAAAACACAAGGGAAAAACACTTCAGTAGACCATATGATATCATGGCCCAAAAAAACGAATCTCCCTTGTTCATTGAAGTTATTGGGTCATTTATAACAAAACCTTGCAATGTTACCAATTAGTTCAATGATTATTTCACTAGTAAAGTGGAAAAACTCAGAAGTGAAATGACAACATTGTGCAATCATATTTTTCTATAAAAGATCTAATAATGAAAGATAAGGATTGCTGCTTTGAATTTGGTCAAGTTAGTGTGGGAGAGGTAGAATAACTATTGTTATCCATCAATAATGATCAGCCACCAGCTTTAGACAACCTTGATGGGAAACTATTGAGAATGGTAGCAGACTGTATTGCCACTCCTATTTGTTATATATTTAACCAAAACCTAAATGAGTAGGTCCACAGGCGTGGAAGGAAGCTAAAGTAATTCCACTGCCTAAAAATAGTAAAGCATCCATTTCTGGCTGTAACTGCCGCCCAATCACTTTGTTGCCTGTTCTTGGTAAACTGATGTAGAGAATTGTGTTTGACCAAATGTAATGCTATTTTTCAGAGAGAAAGTAAACTACTGACTTTCAGCATGTACACATTCAAAAGTTTGGGGTCACTTAGAAATTCCCTTGTTTTTGAAAGAAACATTTTGTCCATTTTAAAATGACATCAAATTGATCAGACATACAGTGTAGATATTGTTAATGTTGTAAATTACTATTGTAGCTGGAAACGGCCTTCTACATCGGTGTACAGAGGCCCATTATCAGCGACCATCACTCCTGCGTTCCAATGGCACGCCGTGTTAGCTAATCCAAATGTATCATTTTAAAAGGCTAATTGATCATTAGAAAACCCTTTTGCAATTATGTTAGCACAGCTGCAAACTGTTGTTCTGATTAAAGAAGCAAGAATTCAAGAAGTAATAAAACTGGCCTTCTTTAGACTAGTTGAGTATCTGGAGCATCAGCATTTGATGGTTTGATTACAGGCTCAAAATGGCCAGAAACTCGTCAGTCTATTCTTGTTCTGAGAAATGAAGCCTATTCCACGCGAGAAATTGCCAAGAAACTGAAGATCTCGTACAACTCTGTGTACTACTCCCTTCACAGAACAGCGCAGACTTTCTCTAACCAGAATAGAAAGAGTGGGAGTCGTCTGTGCACAACTGAGCAAGAGGACAAGTACATTAGTGTCTAGTTTGAGAAACATACCTCTCACAAGTCCTCAACTGGCACCTTCATTAAATAGTACCTCAACGCCAGTCTCAACGTCAACAGCGACGAGGCGGCTCCAGGATGCTGGCCTTCTAGGCAGAGTTGCAAAGAAAAGCCATAAGTGCGAAAGTATTCACACCCCTTGGCATTTTTCCTATTTTGTTGCCTTAAAACCTGGAATTAAAATGTATTTTTTGGGGGGTGGGGGTTGTATCATTTGATTTACATAACCTGCCTACCACTTTGAAGATGCAAAACACTTGTAGTGAAACAAACAAGAAATAAAGACAAAACAGAAACCTGAACATGCATAACTATTTAAACCCCTCCCCCAAGAGTTCATACTTTGTAGAGTCACCTAAGTCATACTACAGATTCTCAATTGGATTGAGGTCTGGGCTTTGACTAGACCATTCCAAGACATTTAAATGTTTCCCCTTAAACCACTCGAGTGTTGCTTTAGCCGTATGCTTAGAGTCATTGTCCTGCTGGAAGTGGAACCTCCATCCCAGTCTCAAATCTCTGGAAGACAAACAGGTTTCCCTCAAGATTTCCCTGTATTTAGCGCCATCCATCACTCCTTCAATTCTGACCAGTTTCCCAGTCCGCGCTGATGGTGTTCTCGGGGTGATGAGAGGTGTTGGGTTTGTGCCAGACAACGTTTTCCTTGATGACCAAAAAGCTAGACTTTAGTCTCATCTGACCAGAGTTCCTTCTCCCATGCGCCTTTTGGCGAACACCAAATGTGTTTGCTTATTTTTTTCTGGCCACTCTTCCGTAAAGCCCAGCTCTGTGGATTGTACGGCTTAAAGTGGTCCTATGGGCAGATACTCCGATCTCCACTGGAGTTTCGCAGCTCCTTCAGGGTCATCTTTGTTGCCTCTGATTAATGCCCTCCTAGTCCGTGAGTTTTGGTGGCTGGCCCTCTCTTGGCAGGTTTGTTGTGGTGCCATATTCTTACATTTTTAATCATGGATTTAAATGGTGCTTCATGGGATGTTCAAAGTTTTGGATATTTTCATATAACCCAACCCTGATCTGTACTTCTCCACAAATTTGTCCCTGACCTGTTTGGAGAGCTCCTTGGTGTTGCCTCTCTAGGTAGGTGTTGCCTCTCTAGGTAGGTGTTGCCTCTCTAGGTAGGTGTTGCCTCTCTAGGTAGGTGTTGCCTCTCTAGGTAGGTGTTGCCTCTCTAGGTAGGTGTTGCCTCTCTAGGTAGGTGTTGCCTCTCTAGGTAGGTGTTGCCTCTCTAGGTAGGTGTTGCCTCTCTAGGTAGGTGTTGCCTCTCTAGGTAGGTGTTGCCTCTCTAGGTAGGTGTTGCCTCTCTAGGTAGGTGTTGCCTCTCTAGGTGTTAGACATATCTAATATTGGCAGAAAGCTTAAATTATTGTTAATCTAACCGCACTGTTAATGAAGCTTCCAGTTGAGGACTTGAGGAATCTGTATGTTTAACTAGACACTAATGTACTTGTCCTCTTGCTAAGTTGTGCACCGGGGCCTCTCACTATTTGTATTTTGGTTAGAGACAGTTTGCTCTGTTCTGTGAAGGGAGTAGTACACAGGGTTGTATGAGATCTTCAGTTTCTTGGCAATTTCTCCCATGGAATAGCCTTCATTTCTCAGAAGAAAGTGCTTTGTTTCTGGCCATTTTGAGTCTGTAATCGAACCCACAAATGCTTATGCTCCAGATACTCAACTAGTCTAGAGAAGGCCAGTTTTATTGCTTCATTGAATCCGAACCTATTCAGCTGTGCTAACATAATTTCAAAAGGGTTTTCTAATGATCAATTTGCCTTTTTTAAATGATAAACTTGGATTAGCTAACACGGCATGCCATTAGAACACAGGAGTGATGGTTGCTGATAATGGGCCTCTGTACGCCTATATAGATAGTGTTAATAAAAATATCTGCCGTTTCCAGCTACAATAGTCATTTACAACATTAACAATGTCTACACTGTATTTCTGATCATTTTGATGTGATTTTAAAATGTTTTTTTTTGTCCAAGGGAATTTCTCATTTCTAAGTGACCCCAAACTTTTGAATGGTAGTGTATTTCTCTTTTCTTTTTTACCTTTATTTAACTAGGCAAGTCAGTTAAGAACAAATTCTTATTTTCAATGACAGCCTGGGAACAGTGGATTAATTGCCTGTTCAGGGGCAGAATGACAGATTTGTACCTTGTCAGCTCGGGGATTTGAACTTGCAACCTTCCGGTTACTAGTCCAAAACTCTAACCACTAGGCTACCCTGCCGCGTATATGGAGAAGGCCGCTCAACTTGTACTGCACTGATTCAGATGACAGATTATTGGTTTTAAAGAAATGGATTATAAAATGATAGTTTGAGCTGCATGGTTAGATTTCAGTGCAACCTTAAGGTTATTGATCATAAATTGATATAAAAAAATTGCTATGGCTTTACATCGCTTGCCATTCCATGGTTGGAGAGTGATTTATCCAATATAACCCAGAAAGTGTTTGTCAATGGAAGCTTTAACATCAGATAGTGGTTGCTCCTTTAAAAGTTGAGTTAGTCTGTTAGCACAACTTGCGGGCTGCTGCAACATTTTGTGGCACGTCATCTAATTGTCAGCCATTTTTCTGTTAGTTGTAGTTTGACCACCAGAGGGCATCTATGAGAAGCATTTGATAGTCTACCATATTGCAGTCACACAGGAGACCGGGGTTCTTTTCCCCGACGGGGAGGAAGGAGTCGGCTACCTCTGTAAATAATCATTTGTTTTTAACTGGTTCCATGTATTATTTCATAGTTGTGATGTCTTCACTACTATTCTACATTGTAGAAAATAGTACAAATAAATACAAATCCTGGAATGAGTAGGTGTGTGTCCAAACTTTTGACTGGTACTTGCTTAATTCATTTGATTAATATTATGGTGTTCCTATTCCATGAAAAATGAAAAACCCTCGGTTTCCATTAGGATGGAACAGAAAATATGGCGCAGTACAACGTGACGCTCATAAATTCAAAGCATCATCAGTTTGTAAATTCAGACAGTTTCGCTCTCGGAGCGCACACTGGACGTTCGGGCCAAGGAGTAGGGTTGATTTTAGCGTTCTGGCCTTACGTCTGTCAAGCACCCAAGCGAACATTGGCTAGCTACCTCCAGACACAAAATGTGACCACTGACCCTTTTACTCGCCCTAGCAGAGCTGGTTATGCAGTTTGAGCGTAGATGACTAACTGTGCTGCTGGAAACAATTTAAATTACGCTTTTTGCCGACGTTTACTGACACCGGCCATATTCAACAGAAGTTGAGCACTAGTAAATTCATTATTCTGTGCTCTGGTACTCTGACGAGTGCACTGAAATCTCAGTAGATAGCCAGAGGGAATTTACCAAAGTACCCGAATGTCCATTGAGAACGCACAACGACTATACCATTTAGCTAAGCTAAGAATTACAGGAATAATCAAGTCAATGAATGTTGGGTAGTTAGTTAATATACTGGCAAGTTTGATGTAGAACTACTTACATTAGGTAGATAGCTAACATACCGGTACATACTGCTGTAATGATATGCTATGTGTTTCGTAAGGACAGCGTAGCTAACAAATTGCCAGCCAACATAAGGTGTAAGGTAACTTATTTGAAAAGCCATTACTTTATTACATTGAGTAGCAAGCTACCGCAAGGACACGCTCTAGTGACTCAGAGGCTTGAGCATACCTTTGGTGCAGTCGACAGCACGCTGGACTTCGGACATGAAGTTTGAGGGTTCGAAACCTGCTCCCTGCATTTGAAGTTGTGCACAATTATCAGTTTATTAATTGGTTTATATTGCCCATTCATTGTCAGTTACAGACACTGTAGTGCATTGGGACTGTAAAACATAAATCAGTGCTCTAACTCCCCCTTGGTCATTAGGTCAAATCTGGTCTGTGGTAGGACAGGGTTTTCCCACACCTCTTTTTGTCCAGTGCAAAACTTTATTTTCAATCAAAAATAATTTCTGAAAGCAAAAACAAGGCTTCAAAAGTACAACTTTTTTACAATCCAATAATTTGTATCGGAACGCAAAACTTTACATTTTATTCCAAATATATATTTTGAGAACAAAAAAAGTATTAAAACAAAACTCTAGTCAATTTTTTGAGTGTCAGTTTGACTACAACCAATACTGTTCAGCCTTTCTTTCTGACAAAGTTATCGCGGACACCTACGAAGGACTGTGTGATGATGGTATCAGGTAAGCAGCACAGGGCGTTCCGTCAAACTTCTCATAGGAGATAACTACTAACTATGTATTCAGTGTCGGTTCATTACTTTCTGCTATATTACATACATACCATAGAATTATAAATCATGCAATTATATTTCTCAAGCTAACCAAAAACATTTAGCTACAAATGCCTGTTCTTGCCATTTTCAGTTGAATACATCTAACTTTCTTTCATGGCAACTCACAAGCAGGCCATGTCCCATTTGCTTCATAGTCAATATATAATCATATTTCATGAGTGTAAAGGTTAGCTTTTTACAGAAGGATGAAAGAACACAATATGTCTGTCAGGGAACGCTATTCTGATATGTCAGATGAAGAGTTAGACCAGAATGTCAGGGCAATTAAGGCAAGGATGCCCCATGTGGGCTTTAGAATGGTCAAAGGAAGTCTGAGCAATCGTGTACAATGGCAAAGAGTTCGGGAGTCTTTGCAGGGTGTAGATGTTGAAGGTATCATTGCCTGAATGATCCAGCTTCGTTGCATTACTTTGTTCCTGCTCTCGTGCACATTGATACAGATCATAAATTGATGAGGTACTAAGATGTATAATGTCTCCAACAAACCTAAGAAATTACTTTTTTATTCTTACTTATTCAGACACATTTTCAATGATGTATGAGAGAGGAAGCCAGTCCCGTCATTGCCACCTCACCTGCTCTTAAGATAACCTTCGGGCTGACTGGGAGCCAAGGATGGTTAGGAGACACCGCTAGAGACACTATACAATTGTGATGAACTGAGAGAATATTAGGGTAGCACTGTAATTCATTAATCATATGCCGTCTTCCCTGCTTAATGCAGATGAAGGGAGTTAGATATGCATAGGTATATTTCTGTATAAATTCATTACAAATCAGTCTTTACTTAAATCATGTTTCTAGTCTATTGCATAGTTACAATGTGTAATCATGGATGTCCCAGGAGCAGGAGTGGTAAACACTGTTGGAAGTGTATAATTGTAATACATACATGCAGACACAGCGTCATTCAAATGGAGTGTGATACACCTGGTATTGGACAGGACTGAAAAGGAACGTCCGTGATTCATCGTTGGGCCGCGGGTGTGAAATAATCAGCAGACTTCTGGCATTACATATCTGGCTAAAAGACTACTGTAGCTCTGCTGGAGTCACGTTTATTGATCATTTTGACACCTTCTGGAAACAGAAGATACAGTACAGGATTGATGGAGTGCATCCAAATCATCTTGGCTTCTGGACTCTGTCCGTGCATTTCAAGGCTGCGTTGAAACAATGACTGGTAAATGATCCAAGACCAGCTCAGTTAATCCCTACCATTGTGACAATGAGTCATCATAATGCTGCATCAAATGTACATCATTTTAGGGGCATTGGCAAACAATGTAAGTAATTTAAGTACCCCTAATTGCACTGAATAGTGTACATCTGTTTATCCTACAGCTATTGTATGCAGTAATCATGAGCCTATAAACCGGAGTTACACTGTTAGCACTGAGGCGGTGTGCAATAGTAGGAAGACCATTTTATGCAGCTCACCCTGCACTATCAGCTCCAATGTAAATAACATGAGTAAGTCTACCTCTGCTTTTAATGCTTTACTGTGAAGCATATCAATCAAACAACCCAGAAAAGTGCTAAAAATAGCCCATATTAACTTTTGTAGCCTAAGAAACAAGGTCTTTTTTACATTGTCGGCTCAGGGATTTGATCTTGCAAGCTTCTGGTTACTAGTCCAACGCTCTAACCACTAGGCTACCTGCCTCCCATGGTTATAACATCGACAGAAATGCCAACAGTGGTGGTTTTGCTGTCTATATTCAGAACCACATTCCTGTAAAGCTTAGAGACGATCCCATGTTAAATACTGTTGAAGCAATATGGCTACAGGTTCATCTGCCTCACCAAAAGCCTATTCTTGTGATAAGCTGCTATAGACCACCAAGTGCTAACAGTCAGTATATGGATAATATACTGTATGTGTGAAATGCTTAATGATATCACATATATTATATTTTCTGGGTGATTTAATATTGACTGGCTATCATCAAGCTGCCCACTCAGAAATAAACTTCAAACTGTAACCAGTTATCAATCAACCTACCAGGCTAGTTACAAACAGCACAGGAATGAAGTCATCAACATGCATTGATCACATCTTTACTAATGCTGCAGATATTTGCTTTTAAGCAGTATCCAAATCCATAGGATGTAGTGATCACAATATAGTAGCCATATCTAGAAAAAACTAAGTTCCAAAGGCTGGGCCTAATAGTGTATAAGAGGTCATACAAGACGTTTTGTAATGATTCATGTGTTGATGATGTGAAGAATATTTGCTGGTCTGTGGTGTGTAATGAGGAGCAACCAGACGCTGCTGGTCTGTGGTGTGTAATGAGGAGCAACCAGACGCTGCTGGTCTGTGGTGTGTAATGAGGAGCAACCAGACGCTGCTGTGCTATGGTGTGTAATGAGGAGCAACCAGACGCTGCGGGTCTGGTGTGTAATGATGACCAACCAGACGCTGCTGGTCTGTGGTGTGTAATGAGGAGCAACCAGACGCTGCACTTGACACATTTATGAAACGACTTATTCCAGTTACTAATAAGCACACACCCATTAAGAAAATGACAAAAAACTGTTAAATCCCCTTGGATTGATGAGGAATTGAAAAATGGTATGGTTGAGAGGGATGAGGCAAAAAGGTATGGCAATTAATTCTGGCAGCCCAACTGATTGGCAAACGTACTGCAAATTAAGAAATCATGTGACTAAATAAAATAAACTACACTATGAAACAAATATAAATGACATAAAGAATGATAGTAAAAAGCTTTGGAGCCTTAAAATGACATTTGGGGGGAAATCTTTTTTTTCCATTCATTGAATCAGATGGCTCGTTCATCACAAAACCCACTGATATTGCAAACTACTTTAATGATTTATTCATTGGGAAGATTAGCAAACTTAACCATGACATGCCAGCTACAAACGCTGACACTACACATTCAAGTATATCGGACCAAATTATGAAAGACAAACATTGTTTTGAATTCCGTAAAGTCAGTGTGGAAGAGGTGAAAAAAGTATTGTCTGTCAACAATAACAAGTCAACAGGGTCTGACAATCTGGATGGAAAATGACTGAGGATAATAGCAGATGATGTTGCCACTCCTATTTGACACATCTTCAATTTAAGTCTACTAGAGAGCATATGCCCTCAGGCCTAGAGGGAAGCTAAAGTCATTCCGCTACCCAAGAATAGTAAAACACCCTTCACTGGCTCAAATAGCCGACCAATCAGCCGGTTACCAACCCTTAGTAAACTTCTGGAAAAAATTGTGTTTGACCAGATACAATGCTATTTCACAGTGAACAAACTGACAGGATTTCAGCATGCTTATAGAGAAGGACACTCAGCAAGCACAGCACTTACACAAATTTGCTCATCTCCCATCCTTCACACACACGCACATTCTCTGTCTGTTGCCTGCATCGCAGTCATAGTTGTTTTCGTTACCAATAATAACTTTGGAAATGTGTGCGTTTCTATCGAAGTATGTGCCTTATTATGTTATAATAGTTTCTGCATGTCAGGTTGTCGTTTCTACTGTAACATAATATTAGTGTATATTCCTTATAACCGCGGACACAAGGTAATGCTACTCATTTCATAACCTTTATGGTGTTATATCGTGCTTATGTAGCTAGCTACATTCTATTAGATCTGTAAAACAATGCTATTTGCGTCAGAGAAGTATTGGCTTGTTGTATTTTGAAGCTATCCTAGAAAAATGTAACAATATCTTCTTATACCACTTGGTTGTTTTCTGAGTGCATTCCACAAAGCTGTTTATCATGTCCACCTTTTCCACTGCCCCCATCTTGAGGTTATAGTCAAGCACACAGTCTGGTTTCTCTCTCTCCCCTCATGTGGTCCACTTTCCTAGTGGCAGACATGGTTGCTGTATGGACAGTGGAGAGGACATGGATGTTTTGTTTGTCATGCCATTTTACTGCCAGCTGTTGGCATTTCTTATTTTGTATAACGGGTCATTTAGGATGGCAGTAGCATTGTTGATGAAATGCAGTCGTCGCAGCAGAACTAGGAAGCAGCCTTGGGAAAAGACGGTGGAGCTGCAAACATAGGAGCTCCAATATTCTCTTAGGGAGTTCTTTACTATCCCTATGAAAAGGACTGTCACCAGGAAGGTGTACATTTCACTAAATTGTGGTTCCCCCTACTCCTGGCTCTCTTCTCCTGTAGCTCCAAGGCATAGTGATTGGTCTCTGCTATGTCTCCCACCAGCTCCTCTGTCAGAAACAACTTGAAGCACTCTGCCTCAGATGGAAATGGAAAGGGGTGTTGCACTCCAGACTGGGACTCAAAGCAAACAGCAGGGCCAGGAGGGGTGAAATGGATAGCAGCCTTCCAGCTACCACAGAACTCCTTCACTTCATTCACTGTCCGTCTGCCTCCATCACCACCAGCATCTTCAAAGGGAACTGGGACGTTGTCAGTGGACAAGGGGTCCTTAACGGCTGGGGGGCAGCTCCTCACCATCAGAATCGAATTCCTTACTTTCAGACTCAGTTAGAATTTGAAAAAATCTCCATAATTTAGAAATTTTTGAGTCATCTCCTTTTTCAAGACATTACTAATTCTACAGCTTAGCTCACTAGCTACATACATTAACAACAACACTGAATGGCTCAGAGTGAGGTTACATGATTGACTGCCCGCACCATTTCTATCAATAGATCACTATCAGAAAATATTGTGGGGTAATTTATATATTTACTGTTTTATTCACGTCTTTCAGGTACCGGTGATAAATCATGTATAGATTGTAATGGGCACATAGTATGTGTGTAAAATACTTTTTTGAAGGTTGTACTGATTATGAAATTTGCACACTGTAGCTCTAACTCAAAAAGGTTTTGGGACACTGTAAAGTCCATGGAGAATAAGAGCACCTCCTCCCAGCTTCCCACTGCACTGAGGCTAGGAAACACTGTCACTACCGATAACTCCATGATATTCGAGAATTCCAATAAGCATTTCTCTACAAGTGGCCATGCTTTCAACTGGCTACCCCAACCCCGGCCAACAGCTCTACACCCCCTACAGCTACTTGCCCAAGCCTCCCCAGCTTCTCCTTCACCCAAATCCAGATAGCAGATGTTCTGAAAGAGCTGCAAAACCTGGACCTGTACAAATCAGCTGGGCTAGACAATCTGGACCCTCTCTTTCTAAAAGTATCCGCCGCCATTGCTGCAACCCCTTTTACTAGTCTGTTCAACTTCTTTCGTATCGTCCGAGATTCCTAAAGATTGGACAGCTGCTGCGGTCATCCCCCTCTTAAAAGGGGGGGACACTCTTGACCCAAACTGCTACAGACCAATCCCCATCCTGCCCTGCCTTTCTAAAGTCTTCAAACAGATCCCTGACCATTTTGAATCCCACCGTACCTTCTCCACTATGCAATCCGGTTTCCGAGGTAGTCACGGGTGCACCTCAGCCACGCTCAAGGTCCTGAACGATATCATAACTGCCATCGATAATAGACAATACTGTGTAGCCGTATTCGTCAACCTGGCCAAGGCTTTCGACTCTGTCAATCACTGCATTCTTATCGGCTGACTCAATAGCCTTGATTTCTCTAATGACTGCCTCGCCTGGTTCACTTCTGAGAGAGTTCAGTGTGTCAAATCGGAAGGCCTGTTGTCCGGACCTCTGGCAGTCTATGGGGCTACTACAGGGTTCAACTCTCGGGCCGACTCTTTTCTCTGTATATATATCAATGATGTCACTCTTGCTGCTGGTGATTCCTTGATCCACCTCTACACAGACAACAACATTCTGTATATATCTGGCCATCCTTTGGACACTTAACAAACGTCCAAACTAGCTTCAACGCCACACAACACTCCTTCCGTGGTCTCCAACTGCTCTTAAATGCAAGTAAAACTAAATGCATGCTTTCAACCGATCGCTGCCCACACCCGCCCGCCCGACTAGCATCACTACTTTGGACGGTTTGGACTTATTTGTAGTTCTCCACATATTCTAGGTGTCTGACTAGACTGTAAACTCTCCTTTCAGATTCATATTAAGCATCTCCAATCCAAAATTACATCTAGAACTGGCTTGCTATTTCACAACCAAGCCTCCACTCACGCTGCCAAACATACCCTCGTAAAACTGACTATCCTACTGATCATCGACTTCAGCGATGTCATTTACAAAATAACCTCCAACACGCTACTCAGCAAACTGGATGCAGTCTATGCCATCTGCTTTGTCACCAAAGCCCCGTATACCATCAACCACTGTGCCCTGTATGCTCTTGTCGGCTGGCCCTCGCTACATATCTGTCGCCAGACCCACTGGCTCCAGGTCATCTATAAGTCCTTACTTTTTTTTGAGAATTCAGGAAGTGAATGGTGGAATGTGAATTATGGTAGACGACACACCCATAACATGCATATTATAAACAGACCAAACGCATCTGGTCTTCTTAGGTCTCTGTGAGGAAAAAAAATTATGGCTGCGCGCTGAAACTAATCATCAGCGGATTATTTTCGATTTCTAGAAAGTGTGTAACTATTTCGATCAGTGATGAGCTCACCTGTGATTAATTATAAATAGTAATTGCTATTAGCTAATTCATATTGTATTTTATGTCAGCCGAGAGTTAGAAAATATGACCGCTTGTGTTGCGTCAATCTTTCCTCAGTTAGCGCTAGGACAAATGTAGCCTACATTTTTCCAGTTTAGATGATTGTGTTATGCTGTAGATACTTCTGTGAATATCTGAACCTTGCATCCAAAAATAAACTTCTCACATTCTGGACATAACTTTGTAAGGACAGTTTGTGTAAATAGTTTCTGAAAAAAAGTGGCACCAGCTCAAATGCTGATTGCTGCCTCATGTGAAACTGGCCGTTCTAAATAAGCATTCTAAATCACACGAGTGTGATCGTACGCTTCAGGGACCACTGTAGAACGATCACACCCATGGGATGGTAGGTGTGAAAGGGTTAACGACCGTTCCACAGGTGCATGATCATAAATTATTTATGGTTAATTGAACAAGCA
Source organism: Oncorhynchus kisutch (assembly GCF_002021735.2). NCBI lineage: Eukaryota > Metazoa > Chordata > Actinopteri > Salmoniformes > Salmonidae > Oncorhynchus > Oncorhynchus kisutch. The sequence goes on from NC_034181.2 coordinate 15,003,300, forward strand.
TGGGAAACTGTGTTCAAACCCTTTACAATGAAGATCTGTGAAGTTAATTCGTAAAAATCAAAATATTTTTGACAGACAGGGTCCTGAAAAAGGGCAGTTTTTTTTTTTTGCTGAGTTTAGTATGAACTTTGAACTCTTATTCACTAAAGAAGTGATACATCCTAGACATCGAGTTATCAGCAGCAGCTGTAAAAGTGTGTGGACTAGGCAAGGACGGACAATCTCTTTAGAAAGACAGGGTACTACAACGTACCCGTTCTACCACACGACGACAGGGTACTACAACGTACCCGTTCTACCACACGACGACAGGGTACTACAACGTACCCGTTCTACCACACGACGACAGGGTACTACAACGTACCCGTTCTACCACACGACGACAGGGTACTACAACGTATCCGTTCTACCACACGACGACAGGGTACTACAACGTATCCGTTCTACCACACGACGACAGGGTACTACAACGTATCCGTTCTACCACACGATGACAGGGTACTACAACGTATCAGTCTACCACATGATGACAGACTACAACGTATCCGCCCAGAAATATTATTCAAGGGGCATCTCTGCTGGGCAACCCAGCCTTCCATCTTTGACCAATTGATCAAAGCGCAGCTCAGAGTAAATATACACTGCTCAAAAAAATAAAGGGAACACTTAAACAACACAATGTAACTCAAAGACAATCACACTTGTGAAATCAAACTGTCCACTTAGGAAGCAACACTGATTGACAATAAATATCACATGCTGTTGTGCAAATGGAATAAACAACAGGTGGAAATTATAGGCAATTAGCAAGACACCCCCAATAAAGGAGTGGTTCTGCAGGTGGGGACCACAGACCACTTCTCAGTTCCTATGCTTCCTGGCTGATGTTTTGGTCACTTTTGAATGCTGGCGGTGCTTTCACTCTAGTGGTAGCATGAGACGGAGTCTACAACCCACACAAGTGGCTCTGGTAGTGCAGCTCATCCAGGATGGCACATCAATGAGAGCTGTGGCAAGAAGGTTTGCTGTGTCTGTCAACGTAGTGTCCAGAGCATGGAGGCACTAGCAGGAGACAGGCCAGTACATCAGGATTTTATTTTTTATCCGTTATTTTACCAGGTAAGTTGACTGAGAACACGTTCTCATTTGCAGCAACAACCTGGGGAATAGTTACAGGGGAGAGGGGGATTAATGAGCCAATTGTAAACTGGGGATTATTAGGTGACCATGATGGTTTGAGGGCCAGATTGAGAATTTAGCCAGGACACCGGGGTTAACACCCCTACTCTTACGATAAGTGCCATGGGATCTTTAATGTCCTCAGAGAGTCAGGACACCCGTTTAACGTCCCATCCGAAAGACGGCACCCTACACAGGGCAGCGTCCCCAGTCACTGCCCTGGGGCATTGGGATATTTTTTAGCCCAGAGGAAAGAGTGACTCCTACTGGCCCTCCAACACCACTTCCAGCAGCATCTGGTCTCCCATCCAGGAACTGACCAGGACCAACCCTGCTTAGCTTCAGAAGCAAGCCAGCAGTGGTATGCAGGGTGGTATGCTGTGGAGGAGGCCGTAGGAGGGCAACAACCCAGCAGCAGGACCGCTACCTCCACCTTTGTGCAAGGAGGAGCAGGAGGAGCACTGCCAGAGCCCTGCAAAATGACCTCCAGCAGGCCACAAATGTGCATGTGTCTGCTCAAACAGTAAGAAACAGACTCCATGAGGGTGGTATGAGGGCCCGACATCCACAGGTGGGGGTTGTGCTTACAGCCCAACACCGTGCAGGACATTTTTCATTTGCCAGAGAACACCAAGATTGGCAAATTCGCCACTGGCACCCTGTGCTCTTCACAGAATTAAGCAGGTTCACACTGAGCACGTGACAGTCTGGAGACGCCGTGGAGAACGTTCTGCTGCCTGCAACATCCTCCAGCATGACCGGTTTGACGGTGGGTCAGTCATGGTGTGGGGTGGCATTTCTTTGGGGGGGGCCGCACAGCCCTCCATATGCCACCTCATCAGGAGCATGGCCAGGCGTTGTAGGGAGGTCATACAGGCACGTGGAGGCCACTACTGAGCCTCATTTTGACTTGTTTTAAGGACATTACATCAAATTTGGATCAGCCTGTAGTGTTGTTTTCCACTTTAATTTTGAGTGTGATTCCAAATCCAGACCTAAATTTGATTTCCATTGATAATGTGTGATTTATGTAAAGAAAAATGTATTTAATAAAAATATTTCATTCAGATCTAGGATGTGTTATTTTAGTGTTCCCTTTATTTTTCTGAGTAGTGTATTTCTTGCATTTTCCTTCTCCAAATCGGCGGTTATTTAGAAGGTATAAGATTCTATTTTTGATGGCATAGTTTCATAAGGTCCGATTGAGACCCAATCATCTTGTTCCTCAGTCTTCTTTGTGTAACCAGCAATCATATCGGTTTTGTCCGCTAGGGAAGTTTCCTTGTATGACATAATAAGTAATCAATGTATGATCCATCCTGTGTATATGTAATTGTGTGAATATTTAGTTATTTAGTAAATAAACCAAATTCTTGTATTGCTGACTTGTTAGCCAGGGTTTGTGAAGATATCTGAATGTTGTAAAATTTATGGTAGAGACTGAATAAGGTGATGATTAATAATTGACTGCTATTGATATAAAATAATTACCAGGTCTTTTTTATTTTATTTATTTATTTTACCTTTATTTAACCAGGTAGGCAAGTTGAGAACAAGTTCTCATTTACAATTGCGACCTGGCCAAGATAAAGCAAAGCAGTTCGACAGATAAAACGACACAGAGTTACACATGGAGTAAAAACAAACATACAGTCAATAATGCAGTATAAACAAGTCTATATACAATGTGAGGTGAGAAGGGAGGTAAAGGCAAAAAAGGCCATGATGGCAAAGTAAATACAATATAGCAAGTAAAATACTGGAATGGTAGTTTTGCAATGGAAGAATGTGCAAAGTAGAAATAAAAAATAATGGGGTGCAAAGGAGCAAAATAAATAAATAAATTAAAATTAAATACAGTTGGGAAAGAGGTAGTTGTTTGGGCTAAATTATAGGTGGGCTATGTACAGGTGCAGTAATCTGTGAGCTGCTCTGACAGTTGGTGCTTAAAGCTAGTGAGGGAGATAAGTGTTTCCAGTTTCAGAGATTTTTGTAGTTCGTTCCAGTCATTGGCAGCAGAGAACTGGAAGGAGAGGCGGCCAAAGAAAGAATTGGTTTTGGGGGTGACTAGAGAGATATACCTGCTGGAGCGTGTGCTACAGGTGGGAGATGCTATGGTGACCAGCGAGCTGAGATAAGGGGGGACTTTACCTAGCAGGGTCTTGTAGATGACATGGAGCCAGTGGGTTTGGCGACGAGTATGAAGCGAGGGCCAGCCAACGAGAGCGTACAGGTCGCAATGGTGGGTAGTATATGGGGCTTTGGTGATAAAACGGATTGCACTGTGATAGACTGCATCCAATTTGTTGAGTAGGGTATTGGAGGCTATTTTGTAAATGACATCGCCAAAGTCGAGGATTGGTAGGATGGTCAGTTTTACAAGGGTATGTTTGGCAGCATGAGTGAAGGATGCTTTGTTGCGAAATAGGAAGCCAATTCTAGATTTAACTTTGGATTGGAGATGTTTGATATGGGTCTGGAAGGAGAGTTTACAGTCTAACCAGACACCTAAGTATTTGTAGTTGTCCACGTATTCTAAGTCAGAGCCGTCCAGAGTAGTGATGTTGGACAGGCGGGTAGGTGCAGGTAGCGATCGGTTGAAGAGCATGCATTTAGTTTTACTTGTATTTAAGAGCAATTGGAGGCCACGGAAGGAGAGTTGTATGGCATTGAAGCTTGCCTGGAGGGTTGTTAACACAGTGTCCAAAGAAGGGCCGGAAGTATACAGAATGGTGTCGTCTGCGTAGAGGTGGATCAGGGACTCACCAGCAGCAAGAGCGACCTCATTGATGTATACAGAGAAGAGAGTCGGTCCAAGAATTGAACCCTGTGGCACCCCCATAGAGACTGCCAGAGGTCCGGACAGCAGACCCTCCGATTTGACACACTGAACTCTATCAGAGAAGTAGTTGGTGAACCAGGCGAGGCAATCATTTGAGAAACCAAGGCTGTCGAGTCTGCCGATGAGGATATGGTGATTGACAGAGTCGAAAGCCTTGGCCAGATCAATGAATACGGCTGCACAGTAATGTTTCTTATCGATGGCGGTTAAGATATCGTTTAAGACCTTGAGCGTGGCTGAGGTGCACCCATGACCAGCTCTGAAACCGGATTGCATAGCAGAGAAGGTATGGTGAGATTCGAAATGGTCGGTAATCTGTTTGTTGACTTGGCTTTCGAAGACCTTAGAAAGGCACGGTAGGATAGATATAGGTCTGTAGCAGTTTGGGTCAAGAGTGTCCCCCCCTTTGAAGAGGGGGATGACCGCAGCTGCTTTCCAATCTTTGGGAATCTCAGACGACACGAAAGAGAGGTTGAACAGGCTAGTAATAGGGGTGGCAACAATTTCGGCAGATAATTTTAGGAAGAAAGGGTCCAGATTGTCTAGCCCGGCTGATTTGTAGGGGTCCAGATTTTGCAGCTCTTTCAGAACATCAGCTGAATAGATTTGGGAGAAGGAGAAATGGGGAAGGCTTGGGCGAGTTGCTGTTGGGGGTGCAGTGCTGTTGTCCGGGGTAGGAGTAGCCAGGTGGAAAGCATGGCCAGCCGTACAAAAATGATTATTGAAATTCTCAATTATGGTGGATTTATCAGTGGTGACAGTGTTTCCTATCTTCAGTGCAGTGGGCAGCTGGGAGGAGGTGTTCTTATTCTCCATGGACTTTACAGTGTCCCAGAACTTTTTTGAGTTAGTGTTGCAGGAAGCAAATTTCTGCTTGAAAAAGCTAGCCTTGGCTTTTCTAACTGCCTGTGTATAATGATTTCTAGCTTCCCTGAACAGCTGCATATCACGGGGGCTGTTCGATGCTAATGCAGAACGCCATAGGATGTTTTTGTGTTGGTTAAGGGCAGTCAGGTCTGGGGAGAACCAAGGGCTATATCTGTTCCTGGTTCTAAATTTCTTAAATGGGGCATGTTTATTTAAGATGGTTAGGAAGGCATTTTTAAAAAATATCCAGGCATCCTCTACTGACGGGATGAGATCAATATCCTTCCAGGATACCCCGGCCAGGTCGATTAGAAAGGCCTGCTCGCAGAAGTGTTTCAGGGAGCGTTTTACAGTGATGAGTGGAGGTCGTTTGACCGCTGACCCATTACGGATGCAGGCAATGAGGCAGTGATCGCTGAGATCTTGGTTGAAGACAGCAGAGGTGTATTTAGAGGGGAAGTTGGTTAGGATGATATCTATGAGGGTGCCCGTGTTTAAGGTTTTGGGGAGGTACCTGGTAGGTTCATTGATTATTTGTGTGAGATTGAGGGCATCAAGTTTAGATTGTAGGATGGCTGGGGTGTTAAGCATGTTCCAGTTTAGGTCGCCTAGCAGCACGAACTCTGAAGATAGATGGGGGGCAATCAGTTCACATATGGTGTCCAGAGCACAGCTGGGGGCAGAGGGTGGTCTATAGCAGGCGGCAACGGTGAGAGACTTGTTTTTAGAGAGGTGGATTTTTAAAAGTAGAAGTTCGAATTGTTTGGGTACAGACCTGGATAGTAGGACAGAACTCTGCAGGCTATCTTTGCAGTAGATTGCAACACCGCCCCCTTTGGCAGTTCTATCTTGTCTGAAAATGTTGTAGTTTGGAATTAAAATGTCTGAGTTTTTGGTGGTCTTCCTAAGCCAGGATTCAGACACAGCTAGAACATCCGGGTTGGCAGAGTGTGCTAAAGCAGTGAATAGAACAAACTTAGGGAGGAGGCTTCTAATGTTAACATGCATGAAACCAAGGCTATTACGGTTACAGAAGTCGTCAAAAGAGAGCGCCTGGGGAATAGGAGTGGAGCTAGGCACTGCAGGGCCTGGATTCACCTCTACATCGCCAGAGGAACATAGGAGGAGTAGAATAAGGGTACGGCTAAAAGCTATGAGAATTGGTCGTCTAGAACGTCTGGAACATAGAGTAAAAGGAGGTTTCTGGGGGCGATAAAATAGCATCAAGGTATAATGTACAGACAAATGTATGGTAGGATGTGAATACAGTGGAGGTAAACCTAGGTATTGAGTGATGAAGAGAGAGATATTGTCTCTAGAAACATCGTTGAAACCAGGAGATGTCATTGCATGTGTGGGTGGTGGAACTAATAGGTTGGATAAGGTATAGTGAGCAGGACTATAGGCTCTACAGTGAAATAAGCCAATAAACACTAACCAGAACAGAAATGGACAAGACATATTGACATTAAGGAGAGGCATGCTTAGTCGAGTGATCAAAAGGGTCCGGTGAGTGGAGAGGTTGGTTGGTGATTTAGACAGCTAGCCAGGGCATCGGTAGCAAGCTAGCATAGGATGGAGGTCTGTTGTTAGCCACCTCCTGCGCTCCGTCAGTAGATTAGTGGGGTTCCGTGTGGTAGAGGGGATCAATCCAAATCACACAACAACAACAAAAATAAAAACAATAGATATAGTTATAGAGGCCCAAGAAAAAACATAATAATAATAATAAAAAAATAAAAAAAATTGTCCGATTGTCTATTCAGATAGCAGCCGGTAAGACAGCTAACGGTTAGCAGGCCGCAGATGGGCGTTCAGGTAACGTCGCGACGGAGGAGCCAGCCGAATAACCCCTTCGGGTAGATAACGTCGGCAGTCCAGTTGTGAAGGCCCGGTGGGGCTCCGCGAAGGCAGCAAAACGGGTCCGGATAGGCGACTGCAGCCCAGGTGCGATTGATGGAACTCAGGAGTGATTGACGGAGCTTGCTAGCTCCGGAACAATTGATGTTTGCTCCGGAATCGACGAAGGCCGATAGTCACACGGATAGCAGCTAGCTAGCTGTGAGATCCGGGCATGAATGTCCAGAGAGCAGTCGAAATCCAGGGACATGGAGAGAAAAATTGGTCCGGTATGCTCCGCTCCGAGCCGCGCTGCGCCGTACAGAACTGGCGATAGACTTTCGAGCCAAAGGATAGCCGATGACCACAAACCGTGGTTAGCTGAACACCAACGACTTACCAGTAAAGGAGCCAACTAGCTTCTGAACTAGCTTCTGGATTAGCTTCTGGCTAGTTGCAGGCTAGCTTCTTGGAGTTTCTGGCTAGCTTCTTGGAGGATTACAGATCTGAGGTAAATAATACTTTTTTATAAATATACATTGGTGAGGCGGGTTGCAGGAGAGTGTTTTGAAGATGAGTTGATGGAAAATAAAAATAAAATGTGAAAAAGTTGTAAATATATATATATATACAGGACACGACAAGACGAGGACAAAAGACGTCTGAACTGCTATGCCACCTTGGGAGAAAAAAAAAAAAAAAAAAAAAAAAGAGAGTTCATTCGGGAAGACAACAGCTCTATAAACATTCTACCGTGGTGCTCGGACTTCCTTGTTAATTACATTTACATGATTAGTTTAAATCAGGTAATATTAATTACACAGAATTGATTTGATAAAATAGCATGCATTATCATTTAATCCATAGTAAAGACACGACACACGTCGGCTACTACATCAACACTCAACAAAGAGCAGCAGTTAGTTTCAGAGTGGGTGGCAAGGAATAATTAAGCCCTGAATATTTCTAAAACTAAAAGCATTGTATTTGGAACAAAAACACTCACTAAAACCTAAACCTCAACTAAGTCTTGTAATAAATAATGTGGTAATTGAGCAAGTTGAGATGATTAAACTGCTTGGAGTAACTATAGATTGTAAATTGTCATGGTCAAAATATATTGATGCAGTAGTAGCTAGGATGGGTAGAAGAAGTCTTTATACAATAAAGCAATGCTCTGCACTAACAACAAGGCAGGTCCTACAGGCCCTAGTTTTGATGCACCTGGACTATTGTTCAGTCGTGTGTTCAGGTGCCACAAATAGGGACTAGGGAAAATAGGGAATAGGGAAAATTGCAATTGGCTCAGAACATGGCAGCATGGCTGGCCCTTGGATGGACACAGAGAGCAAATATTAATCATATGCATGTCAATCTCTCCTGGCTGAAAGTGGAGGAGAGATTGACTTCATCACTACTTTTATTTGTGAGAGGTATTGAGATGTTGAATGCAGAGAGCTGTCTGTCTAAACTACTGGCACACAGCGCAGACACCCATGCATACCCCGCAAGACGTCTCTTCACAGTCCAAGTCCAGAACAGACTATGGGAGGCACACTGTACTACATAGAGCCATGACTACATGGAACTCTATTCCACATCAAGCAGTAAAATGAGATTTTTTTTTAAATATACATTTTTTTAAAACACCTTATGGAACAGCGGGGACTGTGAAGCAACGCAAACATTGGCACAGACACATGCATACACACGGATTTAGTACTGCAGATACAGTATGTGGTAGTTGTGGAGTAGGGGCCTGAAGGCACACAGTGTGTTGAGTAATCTGTGAATGTATTGTAATGTTCTTTAAATTGTATAACTGCCTGAATTTTGCTGGACCCCAGGAAGAGTAGCTGCTGCCAAAGCAGCAGCTAATGGGGATCCATAATAAATACAAATACCTGAACCACACCTTTATTTGCCAAGGAAGAGTACCTGATCAGTGAATATATTCAATGTACAGGCTACAATGTGGGGATCTAATGTACTGTAGTTATTACCACGCATGTATATAGGACTTGCAACCTTAACACAAAGTTATTATACTCAATCCGTAGGCTTCATTAATGCCATTCAGACTCGATACAACAACTATGATAGCTGAGGTTCATAGGTTCTGAACTAACATTCATAACAGACGTTTTAGGGTCCATAAACAGATCGGCTACATACTGTAGCCATTTACACATCCATAGGCACAGTTATTTTTATCCTCCACTACACAATAAGCAAATAAATTGTTAGCTAGCTAAGTTACTTCAGATGTATTGCATGGCAAATATAAGCAAGGCAAGCTAATACAATTGTATATTCAATTTGCAGTAAATGCTTTAGCTGGCTAGATTCTTTACATCCAGTGTTTCACAAGACGATAGCCTGGTGTGCTGGTTCTCTAAGTAATTCCTAAAACATTAAACACGAATGACAAAGTCACTCATGTCATAACACCAGCTAGTTAGCAAATTTTCGCTAGTAAACTAACTTGCTAAATAGCGATTTTCGTAAATTTACTTTATGACAAAAAAATATGCACAATCGTTTGTCTCTACATTAACTAACATATTCCTTGTAAATGTTTTGCTTGACTCGTTGTGACATTATAATGACTTACATTTGCCTCCACCGTAATGTTTTGTCAGCCATCTTTGCTGAAGAAAGTCACCAGGGATGGGTGTCTCGCGTCAAATTCGTCATCGGAACCACTCGATATGATTGGTCATATAAAAACCTTGGGACCCCAAATGCATAATGAGTGCTCTAACTTCCCTTTGCGGTGGTCTGGAGCAATGAAGCCATGACGCTGGGTACCTCTAAGTCCCGCGGTGTTCTCAACTTTTAAAAGAGGAACCACTATGTACAGTGCGGTGTCCCTCAGGGCAGTAGCCTTGGACCATTGCTCTTCTATTTTTACAAATGATTTGTAACTGGTCTTACACAAAGCTAGAATGACTGTGTGTGGATGATGGGTGATTCGTAATAAAAACTGGTCTTAAATCTAAAAGCATTGGATTTGGTTAAAAATCCGGTAAAATATATTAGAGAAAAACAAATCAACCGTTCTTTTGTATTTTATTGTTCCATCATCTTTGAAATGCAAGAGAAAGGCCATATTGTATTATCCCAGCCAAGGTGCAATTTATATTTTGACCACTAGATGGCAGCAGTGTATGTACAAAGTTTTAGACTGATCCAATGAAACATTGCATTTCTGTAAAATGTTGTACAAGAATGCCCAAATATGCCTAATTTGTTGAATGGTAACTTTCCATGTTGGACCGTGCAGTTAGATTAACAAGAATTTAAGCTTTCTGACTATCAGATATGTCTATGTTCTGGGCAATTCTCTTGTTACTTACAACCTCATGCTAATCGCATTAGCCTACGTTAGCTCAACCGTCCCGTGGATGGGACACCGATATCGAAGAAGTTTTAACCTCATCAAATTGATTGTGAATACACTGTCTGGCTATAGCTAGCTACATCATCTCATTATCTGCATATACAGTTGAAGTCGGAAGTTTACATACACTTAGGTTGAAGACATTAAAACTCGTTTTTCACCACTCCACAAATTTCTTGTTAAACTATAGTTTTGGTAAGTCGGTTAGGACATCTACTTAGTGTATGACAAGTCATTTTTCCAACAATTGTTAACAGACAGATTATTTCACTTATAATTCACTGTTCACAGTTCCAGTGGGTCAGAAGTTTACATACAAAGTTGACTGTGCCTTTAAACAGCTTGGAAAATTCCAGAAAATGATGGCATGGCTTTAGAAGCTTCTGATAGGCTAATTGACATCATTCGAGTCAATTGGAGGTGTACCTGTGGATGTATTTCAAGGCCTCCCTTCAAACTCAATGCCTCTTTGCTTGACATCACAGGAAAATCAAAAGAAACCAGCCAAAATTGTAGACCTCCACAAGTCTGGTTCATCCTTGGGAGCAAATTCCAAACACCCGAAGGTACCATCTGTATGAACAATAGTACGCAAGTATAAACATCATGGGACGACGCAGCCGTCATACCGCTCAGGAAGGAGACGCGTTCTGTCTCCTAGAGATGAACGTATTTTGGTGCGAAAAATGCAAATCAATCCCAGAACAACAGCAAAGGACCTTGTGAAGATGCTGGAGGAAACAGGTACAAAAGTATCTATATCCACAGTAAAACGAGTCCTATATCAATGTAACCTGAAAGGCTGCTCAGCAAGGAAGAAGCCACTGCTCCAAACCACCATAAAAAAAACAGACGGTTTGCAACTGCACATGGGGACAAAGATCGTACTTTTTGGAGAAATGTCCTCTGGTCTGATGAAATAAAAATAGAACTGTTTGGCAATAATGACCATCGTTATGTTTGAAAGAAAAGAGGGAGGCTTGCAAGCCAAAGAACACCATCCCAACCATGAAGCACGGGGTGTGGCAGAATCATGTTGTGGGGGTGCTTTGCTGCAGGAGGGACTTGTGCACTTCACCAAATAGATGGCATCATGAGTCAGAAAAATTTGGATATATTGAAGCAGCATCTAAAGACATCAGTCAGAAAGAAAAAGCTTGTTCGCAAATGGGTCTTCCAAATGGACTCCAAGCATACTTCCAAAGTTGTGGCAAAATGGCTTAAGGACAACAAAGTCAAGGTATTGGAGTGGCCATTACAACACCCTGACCTCAATCCTATTGAACATTTGTGGGCTGAACTGAAAAAGCGTGTGCGAGCAAGGAGGCTTACAAACCTGACTCAGTTACACCAGCTCTGTCAGGAGGAATGGGCCAATATTCACCCAACTTATTGTGGGAAGCTTGTGGAAGGCTACCCGAAACATTTGACCCAAGTTAAACAATTTGTAGGCAATGCTACTAAATACTAATTGAATGTATGTAAACTTCTGACCCCCGGGGAACGTGATGATTTATTTCATTCTCTCTACTATTATTCTGACATTTCATATTCTTAAAATAAAGTGATCTTAACTGACCTAAAACAGGGAATTTTTACTTGGATTAAATGTCAGGAATTGTGAAAAACTGAGTATAAATGTAAAGGTGTATGTAAACTTCCGACTTCAACTGTAAGTCATCATTATTGATATGTTTATTTCCCAGATATACATGTTTCTTCTCACCTCATGTCAATATCATTTCTGATCGGGAAAACGACTCAAAAGCCATGTCTAGTATGCCATTCTTATTTTCGCCCTCAAATGATGTCATCCTTGCATTGTAGGAACTGGGTTCTACAGTTTGAACCCCTGCCATCTCTTGCCCGTCGCCACTGCCCAGCCATCTAGATGTGTGAAGGGTAGTGGATTTTCTGTAGGGAAGCTAATTATCTATCATGTATGACATTCCTGGGAGTGTGTAAACTTACATTTTTTTTATTACCATAGCATTTTTTATGTTCTCTATAGTTATGTACTTGAAACCGTATCAATTCCGCTCATTTGGAAAAACTCTTGGCAGACTTGACACAAAATATAGTGTAGTAATGGAATGTTTCACTGGATCAATCTGAAACTTTGCACACTGCCGCAATCTTGTCGCCAAAATCTAAATTCCGCCTTGACTCCTCTGATGATATGGCCTCTCTCTTGCATTTCAAAATGGAACAAAAATAAACAGAAAAAAACATGCATTGTTTAAATTATCTTTTACCAGACCTAAATGTGTTATATTCATTCATTTCACCATTCCAAAAACTTCAAAGTGTTTCCTTTCAAATGGTATCAAGAATATGCATATCCCTACTTCAGGTCCTGAGTTACAAGCCGTTAGATTTAGGTATGTCATTCTAGGTGAAAATTGAAAAGGGTACGATTCATAAGAGGTTTTAACGGGTGTAAATCCACTTCACGTTTTTGTATATCAATGTGTCATATCATAGTTGACAACTCATTCTTTCAGTCGTCGTTGACTCTTCATTCGGAGCAGATATTTAGATTTCATTTTTGGAAAATGACAAAACTGAACGAGATTTTCCAGAAATTCCAAACTTTGCATCTGCACACTTATTCCAGTAAATGTGTTTTGTTTATGTTCAGTGTACATTGTTTAAAGTAGTCCTTGTGCATAGAGTTTGTTAAACTTTGAAATCAATGGTTATTGTTTGGTATACATTTTTTTTTTTACACCTTTATTTAACCAGGTAGGCTAGTTGAGAACAAGTTCTCATTTGCAACTGCGACCTGGCCAAGATAAAGCATAGCAGTGTGAGCAGACAACAAAGAGTTACACATGGAGTAAACAATTAACAAGTCAATAACACAGTAGAAACCAAAGGGGGAGTCTATATACAATGTGTGCAAAAGGCATGAGGAGGTAGGCAAATAATTACAATTTTGCAGATTAACACTGGAGTGATGAATGATCAGATGGTCATGTACAGGTAGAGATATTGGTGTGCAAAAGAGCAGAAAAGTAAATAAATACAGTATGGGGATGAGGTAGATGAAAAAGGGTGGGCTATTTACCGATAGACTATGTACAGCTGCAGCGATCGGTTAGCTGCTCAGATAGCAGATGTTTGAAGTTGGTGAGGGAGATAAAAGTCTCCAACTTCAGCGATTTTTGCAATTCGTTCCAGTCACAGGCAGCAGAGTACTGGAACGAAAGGCGGCCAAATGAGGTGTTGGCTTTACGGATGATCAGTGAGATACACCTGCTGGAGCGCGTGCTACGGATGGGTGTTGCCATCGTGACCAGTGAGCTGAGATAAGGCGGAGCTTTACCTAGCATGGACTTGTAGATGACCTGGAGCCAGGGGGTCTGGCGAAGAATATGTAGCGAGGGCCAGCCGACTAGAGCATACAAGTCGCAGTGGTGGGTGGTATAAGGTGCTTTAGTGACGAAACGGATGGCACTGTGATAGACTGCATCCAGTTTACTCAGCAAACTGGATGCAGTCTGAGTGTTGGAAGCCATTTTGTAGATGACATCGCCGAAGTCGAGGATCGGTAGGATAGTCAGTTTTACTAGGGTACGCTTGGCGGCGTGAGTGAAGGAGGCTTTGTTGCGGAATAGAAAGCAGACTCTTGATTTGATTTTCGATTGGAGATGTTTGATATGAGTCTGGAAGGAGAGTTTACAGTCTAGCCAGACACCTAGGTACTTACAGACGTCCACATATTCTAGGTCGGAACCATCCAGGGTGGTGATGCTAGTCGGGCATGCGGGTGCAGGCAGCGACCGGTTGAAAAGCATGCATTTGGTTTTACTAGCGTTTAAGAGCAGTTGGAGGCCACGGAAGGAGTGTTGTATGGCATTGAAGCTTGTTTGGAGGTTAGATAGCACAGTGTCCAAAGACGGGCCGAAGGTATATAGAATGGTGTCGTCTGCGTAGAGGTGGATCAGGGAATCGCCCGCAGCAAGAGCAACATCATTGATATACACAGAGAAAAGAGTCGGCCCGAGAATTGAACCCTGTGGCACCCCCATAGAGACTGCCAGAGGACCAGACAGCATGCCCTCCGATTTGACGCACTGAACTCTGTCTGCAAAGAAATTGGTGAACCAGGCAAGGCAGTCATCCGAAAAACCGAGGCTCCTGAGTCTGCCGATAAGAATATGGTGATTGACAGAGTCGAAAGCCTTGGCAAGGTCGATGAAGACGGCTGCACAGTACTGTCTTTTATCGATGGCGGTTATGATATCGTTGAGTACCTTGAGTGTGGCTGAGGTGCACCCATGACCGGCTCGGAAACCAGATTGCACAGCGGAGAAGGTGCGGTGGGATTCGAGATGGTCAGTGACCTGTTTGTTGACTTGGCTTTCGAAGACCTTAGATAGGCAGGGCAGGATGGATATAGGTCTGTAACAGTTTGGGTCCAGGGTGTCTCCCCCTTTGAAGAGGGGGATGACTGCGGCAGCTTTCCAATCCTTGGGGATCTCAGACGATATGAAAGAGAGGTTGAACAGGCTGGTAATAGGGGTTGCGACAATGGTGGCAGATAGTTTCAGAAATAGAGGGTCCAGATTGTCAAGCCCAGCTGATTTGTACGGTTCCAGGTTTTGCAGCTCTTTCAGAACATCTGCTATCTGGATTTGGTTAAAGGAGAACCTGGAGAGGCTTGGGCGAGGAGCTGCGGGGGGGGCGGAGCTGTTGGCCGAGGTTGAAGTAGCCAGGCGGAAGGCATGGCAAGCCGTTGAGAAATGCTTATTGAAGTTTTCGATAATCATGGATTTATCAGTGGTGACCGTGTTACCTAGCCTCAGTGCAGTGGGCAGCTGGGAGGAGGTGCTCTTGTTCTCCATGGACTTCACGGTGTCCCAGAACTTTTTGGAGTTGGAGCTACAGGATGCAAACTTCTGCCTGAAGAAGCTGGCCTTAGCTTTCCTGACTGACTGCGTGTATTGGTTCCGGACTTCCCTGAACAGTTGCATATCACGGGGACTATTCGATGCTATTGCAGTCCGCCACAGGATGTTTTTGTGCTGGTCGAGGGCAGTCAGGTCTGGGGTGAACCAAGGGCCGTATCTGTTCTTAGTTCTGCATTTTTTGAACGGAGCATGCTTATCTAAAATGGTGAGGAAGTTACTTTTAAAGAATGACCAGGCATCCTCAACTGACGGGATGAGGTCAATGTCCTTCCAGGATACCCGGGCCAGGTCGATTAGAAAGGCCTGCTCACAGAAGTGTTTTAGGGAGCGTTTGACAGTGATGACGGGTGGTCGTTTGACTGCGGCTCCGTAGCGGATACAGGCAATGAGGCAGTGATCGCTGAGATCCTGGTTGAAGACAGCGGAGGTGTATTTGGAGGGCCAAGTTGGTCAGGATGACGTCTATGAGGGTGCCCTTGTTTACAGATTTAGGGTTGTACCTGGTGGGTTCCTTGATGATTTGTGTGAGATTGAGGGCATCTAGCTTAGATTGTAGGACTGCCGTGGTGTTAAGCATATCCCAGTTTAGGTCACCTAACAGAACAAACTCTGAAGCTAGATGGGGGGCGATCAATTCACAAATGGTGTCCAGGGCACAGCTGGGAGCTGAGGGGGGTCGGTAGCAGGCGTCAACAGTGAGAGACTTATTTCTGGAGAGAGTAATTTTCAAAATTAGTAGTTCGAACTGTTTGGGTATGGACCTGGAAAGTATGACATTACTTTGCAGGCTAACTCCGCCCCCTTTGGCAGTTCTATCTTGGCGGAAGATGTTATAGTTGGGTATGGAAATCTCTGAATATTTGGTGGCCTTCCTGAGCCAGGATTCAGACACAGCAAGGACATCAGGGTTAGCAGAGTGTGCTAAAGCAGTGAGTAAAACAAACTTAGGGAGGAGGCTTCTGATGTTGACATGCATGAAACCAAGGCTTTTTCGATCACAGAAGTCAACAAATGAGGGTGCCTGGGGACATGCAGGGCCTGGGTTTACCTCCACATCACCCGCGGAACAGAGAAGGAGTAGTATGAGGGTACGGCTAAAGGCTATCAAAACTGGTCGCCTAGAGCGTTGGGGACAGAGAATAAGAGGAGCAGGTTTCTGGGCATGGTAGAATATATTCAGGGCATAATGCGCAGACAGGGGTATGGTGGGGTGCGGGTACAGCGGAGGTAAGCCCAGGCACTGGGTGATGATGAGGAGGTTGTATCTCTGGACATGCTGGTAGTAATGGGTGAGGTCACCGCATGTGTGGGAGGTGGGACAAAGGAGTTATCAGGGGCGTGAAGAGTGGAACTAGGGGCTCCATTGTGAACTAAAACAATGATAACTAACCTGAACAACAGTATACAAGGCATATTGACATTTGAGAGAGACATACAGCGAGGCATACAGTAATCACAGGTGTTGAATTGGGAAAGCTAGCTAAAACAGTAGGTGAGACAACAGCTAATCAGCTAGCACAACAACAGCATGGCGTAGACTAGGCAACGGGGCCAACAGATAGAACAAACAAGCAGAATGGAGTACCGTGATTAATGGACAGTCCAGCGTGCATCAGCTATGTAGCCAAGAGATCAGTGTCCAGGGGGCAGCGGTGGATGGGGCAGGGAAGCTGGCCTGGCGAGTGTTATCCAGGTAAAAAAAAAATATATAACAATGACTAAATAGCTTGTAGCTAGTTAGCTGGTTAGCTTCTGGAGGTTCTTGAGTGTGTTCTAAAAATAAATAAAAAATAATAGCGATTCCGTATCACATTGGGTGAGGCAGGTTTCCGGAAGGTATAAACAAATTAAAAGTCAAAAGAGATAGAAAGTAAATATGGGTCCGGTGAGCGTTTGAGACGCGGCGATTCAGGCGGTTAGCAGGCCTGTGCTAACAAGCTAACAGTTTGTAGGCCCGGGCTAGACAAGGTAGCAGTTAGCGGGCCGGAGTTGGACAAGCTAGCAGTTAGCAGGCCGAATTAGCAAGCAGGGAGATAGCGAGGGCTACAGAGTTAGCCTTTGGGGGACGTCGCGATGGGGTGAGTCTGTTTATTCCTCCTCATGCGATGACATCGGTAGACCGGTCGTGGGCCCGGGTATTGTAGCTCAGGAGTATGCTACGGTGGTAGCACAGGTGCTACGGCCGGGCTAGCTTCAAGCTAAGTCGGTGGAAACGCTAGCCAGGAGTAATCCGAGGTTGCGGTTTAGCTAGATAGCTAGTTGCTGAAAAATCCAGCTGAAAGATGTTCCGTTTGCGGTGGGAATCCGGGGATGAAAAATAAATGGGTCCGTTGTGCTCTGGTTAAAGTCGCGTTGTACGAACAGGCGAGAGCTTTCCGAACTACAGGTTAGCTGATGACCGGTTAGCTGGAGACCGCTAGCATACCCGCTGGTTAGCTGGCTAGCTTCAGTTGAGGGGTCCCGAAGTAAATATAAATACTTTAGGAAAAATAGCTACATTGGGTGAGTCGGGTTGCAGGAGAGTATTTGGAAGCTTAGGGTTTAGCAAAATGTTTTCAAAGAGATATGTGGAGAAAATATGTAAAAAACGAAAAATAAACGATATATACAGGAACACGACAGGACAGGACGACCTACTGCTACGCCATCTTGGGAACGTAAGTCTCCGCCTGCCTGCGTGTGTGTGCCAGTGTATGATAAGTGAAGCTAATCACTAGAATTTTCAGGATGTTAATTGGCCATTCCACAAAAGGAGTGAAATCATTGAATTGGGTCTTAATCCAGACAGCCAATCAGAGCTGCAGTCTCAGGAGACCTGCCGCATGATTGGTCGAAACCTCTAAACAGCTGGCAGCACTTTTGGATGCTAATGCCAAGACAATGGTCCATTACAACACTTGAAACATACTTCTTTCCTTCCATCTTGTTTCTATCCTGTCTTCCTAGAAGGGATCGCAAAGGATCTGAGATACACTATATAAAACAGAAGTATGTGGACACCCTTCAAATTAGTGGATTCGGCTATTTCAGCCACACCCATTACTGACAGATGTATAAAATCGAGCACACAGCCATGCAATCACTATAGACAAACACTGCACTGTTTTATCATTTGTTTTCTATGTAATGTAAGTGCTTTAATATGTTTGGACACCAGGAAAAGTAGCTGCCTTGGCAGCAGCTAATGGGGATCCTAATAAATACAAGTCCCAAAAGCAACATCAGCACAACAACTGTTCATCGGGAGCTTTGTGAAATGGTTTTCCATGGCCGAGTAGCCGCACACAAGCCTAAGTTCACCATGCGCAATGCCAAGGGTTGCCTGGACTGGTGTAAAGCTTGCTGCCATTGGAGTCTGGAGCAGTGAAAATGCGTTCTCTGGAGTGATGAATCATGCTTCACCATCTGGCAGTCCGACAAACAAATCTGGGTTTGGTGGATGCTAGGAGAACGGTACCTGCCCAAATGCATTGCACCAAAAGCTAGGTGGAGAAGGAATAATGATCTGGGGCTGTTTTTCATGGTTCGGGCTAGGCCCGTTAGTTCAATAGAAGAGAAATCTTAACACTACAGCATAAAATGACATTCTAGACAATTATGTGCTTCCAACTTTGTGGCAACAGTTCAGGAAAGGCCCTTCCCTGTTTCAGCATGTCAATGCCCCCACGCACAAAGCAAGGTGCAAACGGAAATGGTTTGTCGAGATCATGTGAAAGAACTTGACTGGCCTGCAAAGAACCCTGACTTTACCTCCATCAAACACCTTAGGGATGAATTGGAACGCCGACCTCACGAATGATCTTTTGACTGAATGGAAGCAAGTCCCTGCTGCAATGATCCAACATCGAGTGGAAAGCCTTCACAGATTATTGGGCTGTTATAGCAGCGTAAGTGGGGAGCATCTCCATATTAATGCCCATGATTTTGGAATGAGATGTTTTTAATGAGCAGGTGTCCACATACTTTTGGTAATATAGTCTATGAACTAGGCAGGGTGCAGGCATATGGAAGGTTTGCTTTTAACGTTTGACAATATGCAGACTGATGTCAGATCACTGGTTTCCTCAAGGAAGGAAAGGATGAAGGTCTTTGAATGGGTCAAGGATGTCTACAGTCTGCAAAGACAGGAGATTGACCAGATAAAAACCTTTTTAATGGGGATTTAGAGATCCCTACAAATCAATAAACCCACAAATAAAACACTTAAATAACACTATAACGTAATATTATGTGATGTAGGCTACTCATGAGCAGTACATAGGCTATCATGGTTGCAATGCAATGAACCCTGTTATGCCCCGTTTGGGCTAACAGCCTACGCACTGCCAAAGATCACATTGACATATAACCTGCTATATCCTACCAAAAAAAGGGACGATTTCAGTTATACATTAAAACATATTTAAAAGGAGCACAACGGGCCACTAGTTGAAATGACATTCGAATGTATTAACTTGTATTAGCAAGCTTTTAGTAAGATCATTCATACCCCTCCCTCAAGGACACATTTGATTTTAATCAAGCCGATAGACCGCGACACACGTCTCAGCCTTTGGCATAGCATATCGAGCCCTAGCAGCTCAACTGTATCCTATTCGTTTGAAGATAGTGTTGCCCTTACACATAACTCTCGCCTTAACGCAACAAGTGCCATCTCTCCAACGTGGTTTTGAGAGACTACTGTAGCCTATAGCCTACGACTTTAGTGAGAACGAAACAACCCTTTGTATGGAATTTGACAATTCTGTCTCGTTTATTAGTCTGAAGAGGTCACCGGCTAGGTCACGGACTTCACAGTCAGTTCTACAACTCAATATTTCTGTCGTAGATAGACAAATAACACAAGAAATATCTGGACCGGGCGGCAGCGTTAACCGAACCAGTAACTGCAAGGTCGCTGGTTCGAATCCCGAGCGGACTAGGTGAAAACTCTGATGTGCCCTTAGGCAAGGCACTTTACCCCAATTGCTCCTGTAAGTCGCTCTGGCTAAGAGCGTCTGCTAAATGACCAAACGTAAAATGTCTAATCTATGGAAGAAGCCTAAATGACTTCACTGCAAGATCAACAATACACATTTCCAACACTTCAATGCGCACCTTTACGCAGCCGTGAAAGCGAAGATGGGACTCTTACCAGGAATGGCCAGGTTGGTGAGCGGGATGCTGTGCATGCTCTCCGGTAAATTTGCCATCCAGTCGGCGAACCTGGGTTCGCTTTTCCCGTGAGAGGAAGCCATGCCACCGCGCACTATATTCCCACTCTCTGCCTGCGCGAGCGTTGAGTGCGCTTTCTCTATGCAGCGCTCGCTCCCCTTACTACTCACCCACACGCAACACGCACACCAGCGTGCCTGGGAGTGAGTTCACGCCACACCCCCTGAATGCGATCATGTGGATATCGAACACGTTTCATAGGATATGTCGATAAAGAGTTGTGTTTTTGATAATTGTGATTTTAGGGTGATCTCATGGCGGGCGAGTGATGTATTCCTGTGAAGTCATTGAATTGAGGGTGGGCCCAGCCATTGCCAGTTGACTTAATTAAATAATTAGTTCTATGTCCCATTCTGGTTGAAACCGCGAATGGCTCTCCTGCTCTCCACTACAAATACTGCATCCATGGTTTTGTGTTTGCCCGTCCGTGTATAGCGCCGCTGTCCACTCCTGTGGTGCTGAATTCATCAAATCTGCTTTCCCGACACCAGCGCTTTCTGGAGAAGCGCCTTGGGAATAAGACACGTTAACCGATTGATGTTACCTTCTCGCTTGTATGGATTTGTACATTTTTACTTGAATAAATGCCGTTTTTTGACTTGGGGATGAGCTCACCTGAGCGGAGTACCGGCACCACAACATGTCTACTGTTTGAGCTCTTTTAAAATATCAGCTCAAAAGTATTGTGGAGCTCCTGCACCTCAATATAAATAGGACCGGCACCCAGAATGATACATATTTCAGTCCAAGTCAAGCACTGAATATATGCATAACATTGGACATATTTTGACACCAGGCCAGTTTAAAAGAGACCTCACTCAAAAACACATGTTTTGTCTAAATAGACTAAATTATACATCTACTTCGCCTTATATTTAGACATGTGTACCCTTGATGTGCTACCGACTGTTTCACAACATATTCGCAACAATTGTAATTTTTTTCCTGTTGATGATACAATATCTATATTCTCTTTGAACCCCAAGAGTGAAGAACCTCTGGTTGCGTTCTACATTCATATAAAATCGCTCAGGTAACTGGAACGCGCACTCTTCTAATGTGGACAAATCGATTAAAAAATGTCATTGCATGTCAATCATCCAAATAGCGACCGGGAACCTGCTGTGTTGACAAAGAAATGAACGACTTAATTGCCTCTAGTTGCTCGGAGCTAAATTATGTCAAACGTGGCTAATGAAGGAGTAACTTTAGGGCAGAACATGCAGTACAGTGATATGATACGATTGAGTCAGCCTTGCAGCTTCTCAGAGGAGAGATGGAGCATTCATTCAGTTTGTTCAATGAATTCGACAATGATACAGAGCTCAACTCACCAAGAGATCGCCATAGGTGTTCAATACTCTCAACATGCTTCATTCCTTCCTTCACTGTCACACAGAAATTATGAAGAAATATTTGAGGTGTAATAAAACAAAAAATAATTCAGGAAGTAGTGCCAAAGAACTTTGAGACTTATGTGCAACACGCAAAAGATGGGATGGCGAAAAGCAATACAACAGAAAATGGACATCAAGGTAAC
The DNA here is from genome assembly GCF_002021735.2 of Oncorhynchus kisutch. Classification (NCBI taxonomy): domain Eukaryota; kingdom Metazoa; phylum Chordata; class Actinopteri; order Salmoniformes; family Salmonidae; genus Oncorhynchus; species Oncorhynchus kisutch. Next base: position 15,025,100 of record NC_034181.2, read on the forward strand.
ATACCTAGTTTAATATAATACACAAATACAGGGCAGGGAAACCTGTGGGTAGAAAATGTAAGGCCTCACATTGTAGTAGCTGAAATACCTGAAACCATGTAGCCTGTATTATTAAGTGTTTGTTTCCATGAGGCTGACCATTCAACTGAAGTACCAAACTAGGATGAAGTGGAGAGCCTCAAACGCAAATAAAAATCTAGATAATATCAGTTTTGATGTCAGACCAGAGCTGTGCTTCCTCCCTTCTTCTCCAATTCATTCCCATTTCACTGCATCAGTGAACACAGTATGTCTGAAACTAGTTGGAGCTATTACTTACAGGGGACACCTATCTACCGGAGTACCTGGCTGATGCACGTCTAAGGAGGGGAGTGAACAAGTGCAGAAGGGAGGGGACAACTGACTGGAATGAAATGAAGTCCATCATTGTTTGTGTTATACGTTTTGGAGAGAATAGCCTCTGTGTTGATGTAGCATAAAACATCTCATTAAAACATGATGTTATTACTAAATACATATTACACAGTTCCTCTTCAGTTATGTCAGGGACAACAATTATTTTCAATTCAATTCATATAATATCATCAACATCATCACGCTGTTGGTTTCTTAACAACCACAACCAAACTAGGCATCGCTTAGTTACATCAATGGATGTTACAGTAATGTTTCAGTGACGTTATGATTTAGTAGACGGAAGCGGTGTTCAGTAACATTAGGATGAACTTTGTTGATTAGTTCATAGTTTGTGTTCCTTCCTTCACACATACGGAGAGATTAACACAGCCTTCAAGCCATAGTTCCTCTCCTCGGACACTTCCTCCAGCTTCTAGACCTGTTGCATGGGCCTCAAGTTTGGAGACACCTGTTGGACATCAGAGAGGGTGAGAGAGAGTGAGTGGGAGAGAGAGTGAGAGTGAGAGTGAGAGTGAGTGAGTGAGTGAGTGTGAGAGTGAGTGAGTGAGTGAGAGAGAGAGAGAGAGAGAGAGAGAGAGAGAGAGAGAGAGAGAGAAAGAGAGAGTGGGAGAGAGAGAGAGTGGGAGAGAGAGAGAGTGGGAGAGAGAGAGAGAGAGAGAGAGAGGGAGGGAGAGAGAGTTTTGAAAGGAGAGAAACCATCTGTTACTATTTTTATTTAATTTGACCCCTTTTTCTCCCCAATTGTTTAGTAGCTACTATCTTGTCTCATCGCTACAAGTCCTGTACGGGCTCGGGAGAGACGAAGGTTGAAAGTCATGCGTCCTCCGATACACAACCCAACCAAGCCACAGGAGTCGCTGGTGCGTGATGAGACAAGGATATCCCTACCGGCCAAACCCTCCCTAAGCCGGACGACGCTAAGCCAATTGTGCGTCGCCCCACGGATCTCCTGGTCGAGGCCGGTTACGACAGAGCCTGGGCGCGAACCCAGAGTCTCTGGTGGCACAGCTGGCGCTGCAGTACAGCGCCCTTAACCACTGCGTCACCCGGGAGGCCCCATCTTTTACTATTGATAGTATTTCACTGAGCAGGATCAATAATTTAGTCTGCTACCTTACATAAACACTCTTGGTTTTGTGGTTACGAAGACAATTCAAGTCAAATATGGATTTACTGAGGGTATTATGTTTCAAGTGCATTATATGTTTCAAGTTTATTTTGTAACTAGTAAATATGCAACTTTCCAATGTGGAAAGTTGGCTGGCTAAAGCATTGTTCTTGCTTTGGACAACACAACCCTGGAGTGGCCAGACCGGCTGTCCCTGTATGACTCACCTCAAAGTGTGCTCCTGTGCATGTCTTAATGTCCTCTGGGGTCAGCCCCTCCCACACCTCAATCAGAGTCAGACCTTTAGTCTTGTCCACATCAAACACAGCCTGAGAGAGCACGAGAGAGAGAGAGCACGAGAGAGGGAGAGCACGAGAGAGAGAGAGCACGAGAGAGAGAGAGACACACACAGACAGAGAGAGAGAGTGAGAGAAAGAGCGAGAAAGACAGAGAGAGAGATACAAACAGAGACAGAGTGAGAGACAGACAGAGAGAGAGAGAGAGACACAGAGACAGAGAGGGAGAGACAGAGAGAAAGGGAGACAGAGAGAGACAGAGAGAGAGAGAGAGACAGAGAGAGAGACAGAGATACAAACAGAGACAGAGTGAGAGAGACAGACACAGAGAGGGAGAGACAGACACAGAGAGGGAGAGACAGAGAGAAAGGGAGAGAGAGAGAGAGAGAGAGAGAAAGGGAGAGAGAGAGACAGAGATACAAACAGAGACAGAGTGAGAGAGACAGACACAGAGAGGGAGAGAGAGAGAAAGGGAGACAGAGAGAGAGAGAGACAGAGAGAAAGGGAGACAGAGAGTGAAAGGGAGAGAAAGGGAGACAGAGAGAAAGGGAGACAGGGAGAAAGGGAGACAGAGAGAGATGCATGTATTCAATAAGACAACATCTGAAATGCTGGGTGTGGGGCTAGAGGGTTGGACCGCTGCCTGTTGAGTTCTCTGGCAGAGATCCACTTTACTTCAAACAAAACTCAAGGTCGGCAATGCACTCTGCAGGGTCCTGCATTTCAGCTCAATAGGTTAATGTCTACAGACAAGAGAAAAGTGCTTATTTGTTCAAATCATCAGAAAATTAAGATTGAAATTAAATGTCACTATTCTCAATGGCAAAAAAATATCCCAAGAAAGATCTGGCTGTATGAGAGAATAGGAAAGGTCCACAGCTAACACCAGAATCTACAAGAGTTCCACTGTCTGACATTACTCTGTGTTAACAAGGCCCGACTGGCCTGACCCAAGTCTCACCCTAGCTACATTCTTACAGTGTTGGTCTCTCCTGCCATTTTAGACTCCCAATAACACTGTCTGCGTCTCAAACCACACCATGTTCGTAATAGCACTACTTTAGACCAACATTTAATTTGGGATACAGCCTGCTGTTGTAAGATATGGGCTTTGTCTCAATGCTCTAAAAGAGCTTGCTATCCTCTTCTCCGATCATGATACTGTATTGCTTGACCTGTAATTTAGAAAAATAACACAAGGGAAGGAAGCAATTAAAAAAGATGGAGCCATAACCCAGCTACAGTGAGCACAGGCAGAGCCAGGAGATGGATATGAGATATGTATTGGAGAGGCTATGGTGTAGTCAGAAGCACAGGGGCGGGGGGGGGGGAGAATATATAGAATATAGAGAGAGAGAATATAGAGAGAGAGAGAATAGAGAGAGCGAGAGCGAGAGCGAGAGCGAGAGCGAGAGCGAGAGCGAGAGAGATACAGTATCACTCAGGAAAGCTGTCAAAACCTACAGCTAACTTGTAGGATGGAGTGATAGGGAGAGGGAGAAGGATAAAAGTGTGAGGGAGAGCAGAAGGGAACAGGGAGGAGAAAACATGAAGTATGAAAAGAACAATACAAAGTCAGAGTAAGAGGGGAGGGCAAAGGGAGGGAGAGACTTGTCTAGGACTTTCTGTGATGTTAGTGACTGGACCACAGCTTAAAGCCATCCTCACACTAACATCGATTAGTGTCTGAGCCGAGGCCAGTCCTGTTATTCACTAGGGCTGTCTTGTGGAATTAGCTGGTCTTCTGTGGTTTATTAATAGAAGGCAACATAAGAGGGAAATAACCAGAGGACATTAAGTACAACTCTGAGAATAGACTGCCAACTGTTGCCAGTATAGTGGTTACTGCCAATACCACAGGTAGCAGTTCACTGCTGCCGTTGACTCTGACAAACAGTCACCACCCCAGAGAAAGGGTTACTCTGGGGACCCCATGGTGGCCAACCACATTCCACAGGGTTACTCTGGGGACCCCATGGTGGCCAACCACATTCCACAGGGTTACTCTGGGGACCCCATGGTGGCCAACCACATTCCACAGGGTTACTCTGGGGACCCCATGGTGGCTAACCACATTCCACAGGGTTACTCTGGGGACCCCATGGTGGCTAACCACATTCCACAGGGTTACTGTGGGGACCCCATGGTGGCTAACCACATTCCACAGGGTTACTGTGGGGACCCCATGGTGACTAACCACATTCCACAGGGTTACTGTGGGGACCCCATGGTGGCTAACCACATTCCACAGGGTTACTGTGGGGACCACTGCTGCCATGGTGACTAACCACATTCCACAGGGTTACTGTGGGGACCACTGCTGCCATGGTGACTAACCACATTCCACAGGGTTACTGTGGGGACCGCTGCTGCCATGGTGGCTAACCACATTCTACAGGGTTACTGTGGGGACCGCTGCTGCCATGGTGGCCCTCCAAATGTACCTTTACACAGACATCTGCATGCCGCACACACAACTATTTCACTATTGCGAAAAGGGCCTCAGACATGTTTCAAAAAGTTCTGAGGGTAGAAGTGGAAAAGGGCTGAGACGAGATGCACCCTAGGGCTGCAGGTACCTACCACCACCAGACTCAACCCATATCAGCAGCAGCAGCATCATCACATTAAAAAATATACTTCAATTAATCTCTCTGTTATCAGAGGGCTGAATGTGTGTTGTTTATGTTCAAGGGCAAACGGGTGTATGCACGTGTGTGTGTATGCACGTGTGTGAATTGTGGAGAGCAGGTTTTAGGCTCCCCGTTTCCTCACTCATTTTGAAAACACAATGAGGCAAGATTTTAATTATCCTGAGGACTCAGAACAGAACAACGTGTAACCAGGAGGGCCATCACTGCCACTCTCATCCAACAGGCTTAAACTGTAGGGAAACACAATAACCGACTAGACAGCCTGACCCTATTGCGTTTAAGGTAGTGTAGTGGAAGGATTTAAAATGGTTAGGAGATAAAGGGCTGTATTTTAACAAACCTAACATAATGGTAAATCTAAATCTAGCGCCAAACCCGCCAAACCACGGTTCTTAACACCCGCCCGCTTAACCAGGAAACACCGTTCAACCGACGACTGAGTTCATCCCGCAGGCACCCGGCCCGCCACAAGGAGTCACTAGAGCACGATGAGCCAAGTAAAGCCCCCCGGCCAAACCCTCCCCTTACCCGGACGATTGTGCACCGCCCTATGGGACTACCGATCACGGCCGGTTGTGACACAGCCTGGGATCAAACCCGGGTCTGTAGTGACGCCTCTAGCACTGTGATGCAGTGTCTTAGACGGCTGCACCACTCGGGAGGCCCTGAGAACTAATAATTGTAATCAAATTCGAACAACTTATTTTAAATAGGCTGTCTCACTCTTACAGGCAACATAACTGGAAAAATATCCAATATAAAGAGAAAGGGAGAATGTCCATTCACCGTTATACACCTCCAAAATATAACATTCTATATCCATATTGGAACCAATTTACAGATCACATTCACACACCTCATGGAAGTTCTATTGCAAGCACACAGCGGACATTGTTACCATAATACCAGAAAGGTGAATCATTCTAATACATTTGGTTGTAATAAAATTATACAAAAAAACAAGCTTTTTTTAAACAACAACAATAAATAAATGTAATGACATCATAAAATCGGCAGGATAAAAAATAAACTAATTGCTGTTGAACCAGCCTTTGTTAAAGTAGGCCTAAGGGAAGGCTTGGGTTATGAACATATGAAATGGAAAACAAGCTATTTTTACAGGTTACAGATGAATTCTAAATGCAAGGTTCACCGTATTCAAAGAGGTTCTCATATCTTATTTCAGGATGGGCATGGAGGGGGTTTTACAGGACCAGCATGGCTAAAATAATGTGTCAGCTCACTGTTTTACTCCTCTCAAACTTTGTATTTGAATAAAGCTTTGGTGATTAAGATTGATTTCCATGCGGTCTCAGGAACCAAACCCTTTATCGACAGTCTTCACTACTTTGCAATTGCATTGAGCAGACAAAAAAACCCTTCATTGAGCAGAGGGGAGGATATGCTTGGTTTTTAATCAAATAAAATGAAATGGGAAAGAACATGAGTTTTTTATGTTTCTAAACAGGAAGTATACAGACACCAAAAGCACATTATGCTGCTCTTGTTCCATGTTCATATGGGCAGTGTGCATCACGGCTGGATAGGCTGCATTTCCGCTGTAAAAATGATAGAAATTAGTACTTTGAATCAAGTTAAGGACACGCCTAAAATATTTCCACCCCGCCCATCTGAGCGCAAGCGAGCTGATATAAGAGAGGTAAATTGCAGAACCTGGCGTTAGGGCTGGAAAAAGTTTTTAAATGACAAAATTGCAAACTAGCGCGCATTTGACACTAGCGCCTCCTTAGCACCAGCTGAAAATAGAACCCGTACTGTTAATGCAAGCAGCACTGATGGATGCCAAACACTATGTATGTGCAGTCCAAGCAGTCTCTCTGCTGGTCTCCACTGCTGAGCTGTCTCCATATCATCCAACTGTCCTGTCCCTGCCCCTGCCCCTTCAACACAAACACACACACCTCATTTATAGTAATGTGAATTCATACAAAGGCAATAATACAATAGACAGATGTTGGGGATAGGAGTGGGTAACGGGGGAGCTTATACTGTAGGTGGAGAGACCGAGAGAAACAGTCAAGGCTTTCTTGAAAAGCTCGTCAGCTCTATATGTCTGTTGTCACCTGCTCTGAAGCACTAGGTGGAGAGTGTTGTTCCAGGGGTGGGCAGCGGGCACAGTACCATCCAGCCCCCCACCTCATCAGATAAATGTCTAGTTAACACACATTGGCAGGCTGCTGGGGGGAGGAAGGAGACAGGGGAGGTAGAAAATAGGGAAAAATAACCAGAGAAGAGGCCAGGTAGAGAAGAGAGTGATGGGGGATGAGAGGAGAAAGAGAGAGAAAAGAGAGAAAGAAGAGAAAAGAGGTATTAAGAGAAGGGAGGGAAGGATGAGGATAAGGGAGGAGAGGGAGGAGGGGCTCACGGCAGTGGATAGGAGACACATTAACCTTTATAAATTTTGACAGAAATCATCCAGCTGGGAATCATGTTGTGCATTCGCTCTAAAATGCACCCGAGCAGAAAGGAGTGGATAGACGAAACCCTGGTCATAATTCTATAGCCACCTATAGCGAGACTAAAAGAGTGAGAGCGAGAGAGAGACGAACAGACATTCAGAAAGAAGAAAGGAAGAGACGGAGAAAAGGAACATGCAGAGTCTGGCGAAATCGGACACGGAGAGAAACGCGGCTACAGGACCCACACAAAGCTCCCACATTGATCTGCCTCTCTACCCCCTGCAATACTGAACACACAAAGACATAGAATCAATGATCCTATGCAGACCTCCATTACACCACTGTGACCCCTCTATTCTGGCCAGCCAACCTGAATATGGAGCCATTGATGTCTGCAGGCAGCCTTTTGTCCTGGTCAGCACAGCAGACATCAACAGGCACTATTCAGGGCCACAGGATGTCTGCTCTGGTCTGCTCTGACAGGTTTGAGTATAATAACGGTCAAAATTTTAACAATTAAATAATAACCAGGGCATTGATGAGAAAAAACATGTACCTGCTAGCTATGTGATATTCAGACAAACTTGTACCTGCTAGCTATGTGTTATTCAGACTGAAACATGTACCTGCTAGCGATGTGTTATTCAGACTGAAACATGTACCTGCTAGCTATGTGTTATTCAGACTGAAACATGTACCTGCTAGCTATGTGTTATTCAGACTGAAACATATACCTGCTAGCTGTGTTATTCAGACTGAAACATGTACCTGCTAGCTGTGTTATTCAGACTGAAACATGTACCTGCTAGCTGTGTTATTCAGACTGAAACATGTACCTGCTAGCTGTGTTATTCAGACTGAAACATGTACCTGCTAGCTGTGTTATTCAGACTGAAACATGTACCTGCTAGCTGTGTTATTCAGACTGAAACATGTACCTGCTAGCTACAGTGGTTGCTCAACTAAAGGTTTTGAGATTATGCTGCGGGATTTAGAGGACATTTGTGGTTTAGTACCCTGGGTCACTACTTCATTGCTACAGACCAGCGCAAGAAGAGTTAAAGCACTGAATACGCTTTTGGGTCCCAAGGCGCTACTGTGTCTCTAAAAATACACTTATTTTTTTGATACTACTCATCAGTATTACTTACACTACTCTAAGAGAAACTTAGACAACAATTAGGGTGTGGAAATGTTAGGATTATTTTACTCCTACTGTAGTACTGTAGCCCACTCCCTACAAGTCATGTTGTACAGTGCCAGAGTGGCGCAGTGGTGTAGTGTGGCGCAGTTGTCAATTTGCATCGCAGTGCTTTTCCAATTACTTCTAGAGTTTGGGATTTACAAATGTGTGCTATTCATGTCATTTTTCATTAAATCAATTTCGGATTTAAGTGTAACTTTTGACTGACGCCTTTAGTGAGAGGTCTAATGCTCTGATATTTAATAATTTCTACTCTCCAGAATTCATATCTAAGGGGCATTTTTCACGCCATCCCCCCTTCCTCCTCCTCCCTTCCCCATGGGCTAGGTCCGTCTTCTGTGCGCTGCTCTGCGGCCTGTCCCGTGCCTCCTGCCCTCGTGCCTTAAATCCCGTGCGCCTACCACTATCTCAGTGGATAAAGCTGGAGAACTGCAAGGCAATCCTATTGTGCGCCACTCAGGAGCCATGACCAATAAGTTTGGGGTAACTTAGAAATGTACTTGTTTTTGAAAGAAAAGCTATTTTTTTTGTCTATTCAAATAACATCAAATTGATTAGAAATACAGTGTAGACATTATTAATGTTGTAAATGACTATTGTAGCTGGAAACGGCTGATTGTTTTTGGAATATCTACATAGGCGTACAGAGGCCCATTATCAGCAACCATCACTCCTGTGTTCCAATGGCACGTTGTGTTAGCTAATCCAAGTTTATCATTTTAAAAGGCTAATTGATCATTAGAAAACGATTTTGCAATTATGTTAGCACAGCTGAAAACTGTTGTGCTAATTCAAGAAGCAAGAATTCAAGAAGTAATAAAACTGGCCTTCTTTAGACTAGTTGAGTATCTGGAGCATCAGCATTTGTGGGTTCGATTACAGGCTCCAAATGCCCAGAAATGTGTCCAGAAAATGGCCAGAAACAAAGCACTTTCTTCTGAAACTCATCAGTCTATTCTTGTTCTGAGAAATTAAGGCTATTCCATGCAAGAAATTGCCAAGACACTGAAGATTTCGTACAACGCTACTGTGTACAGAACAGCGCAAACTGGCAGAATAGAAAGAGGAGTGCACAAAGGCGTCAGTCAAAAGTTACACTTAAATCCGAAATTGCCGAAATTGATTTAATGAAAAATGACATGAAAAGCACACATTTGTAAATCCCAAACTCTAGAAGTAATTGGAAAAGTAGATATAAATGATTTGTGACATTGTGGTTACAATAAAGTACATAAACAGGATGTAAATAAGATGCCTTGTTTTTCATTACAGTAGTGATGGACAGCTGGATGATTTTGAAAACAGCTTTTCAAACACTTGTTTTTCACAAGTGCACTGTAGTACTGTCCATGACTGATGCAACCTCAAAAAGCATTAAAGCCAGAGTTAATGAGTACTTGAGGTCACCGAGAAAGTCTGGACATGGCCTGCTCTTCCTTATGTAAGGAATTAGGCACTTTACCATGTTTACTACAGTATGTACTGTAGGCTATGTGTACTTGTCAGACTGCACAGTAGACTAATAAACAAATGCAGGCGGCTTCTCTCTTCAAAATGCTTTAAATGCTTTATTATCCAAATGTTTAAAGTGTGTGTGAGCGATCTCATGCAACACCAAAATATCAGATAAAGCATTTACTGTACAGTACTGTATTTCTTCATCAGCATCTTTATGCTTTCCTTAATAAAATAATGATGAAAATACTCTTGCAAAATGTAGATGTTTTGAATTGAATTGCTATGGGAATAAATATCACTAAACTATGATTATTGGAGCAAAGTAGGCTAATGAAGGAAAATACTCTTTCAAACTTACACGGTCACATTGTACAGCACCTTTACGGCTATTAGCAGGACAATAGACTTGCCTAGAAGGAGGGTAGGGGGAGAATTCTATCGTAAAATGTATTTCTTAGTCAAGTTGGCTGTATCGCAAACGGCCGTGATTGGTTGCAATTTCAGTTTTATCCACCAGAAAAGACAGAACAAATAATACAACATATATTGTGGTAAAACTCAAATATAATAATTGATATAAAAAAAAACATCAATTGGAACCTTTAACAAGTGGAAGGGGAAAGGTATTATTATCATTAACCCTGTTTTTCACAAATGTAGCAGGCTATGAATTCTGCAAACAACGTTTCTAGGATGGGCTATTAGCAGGACAATATATATTGGTCATTGCACGCGAGTGGCACAGTGGTCTAAGTCACTGCAAGAGGCATCACTACAGTCCCTGGTTTGAATCCAGGCTGTATCATATCTGGCCGTGATTGGGAGTCCCATAGGGCCGTGCACAATTGGCCCAGCGTCATCCGGGTTAGGGGAGGGTTTGTCGGGCCACGCAGCGGTCTAAGGTACTGCATCACAGTGCAAACTGTGTTGCTACAGATGCTGGTTTGATACCCATGCCGGCCGCCACCAGGAGACCCATGAGGTGGCTTTTGGTTTCTCTCCCTATAAAAACAAAAATAAATCATTCTAAATAACAAACTGGCTTTATTTACAAATTAGTGAGAATCTCACCCCATGTTCAAGAATGGCCTTTTTCTCACTCACTCTAGGTTAAATGAAAACAAAATAATCTCCAAAATATCGTACATTTTTAAACAAAGTGATTATTATTATTATTAATTTAGAATGAGATAAAAGCCCCTTAGATATTCTCACACACCATATATGCTCTTAGTACTGTAGCCTACTCCTGACCCTCACATTGTACAGAGCCATATTTTCTGTTCCATCTTGAGGGTTTTGTTTTTTGTTTTTCTTGGAATAGAAACACCATAATATTAATCAAATTAATTAGGCAAAATTTCTTAAAATCAATCTCATATACTATCTGCATGCTGCAGTATGACGCAACTTTTGAAGGAGGAACCACTGTATGTGCCATTCAGACTGAAACTTGTACCTGCTAGCTATGTGGTATTTAGACAAACATGTACCTGCTAGCTATGTGGTATTTAGACAAACATGTACCTGCTAGTTAGGTAATATACAGACTGAAACATGTACCTGCTAGCTAGGTGGTATTCAGACTGAAACATGTACCTGCTAGCTAGGTGATATTCAGACTGAAACATGTACCTGCTAGCTATGTGACATCTGGACTAAAGCATGTACCTGCTAGCTATGTGATATTCAGACTGAAACATGTACCTGCTAGCTATGTGATATTCAGACTGAAACATGTACCTGCTAGCTATGTGATATTCAGACTGAAACATGTACCTGCTAGCTATGTGATATTCAGACTGGAACATGTACCTGCTAGCTAAGTGATATTCAGAATGAAACATGTACCTGCTAGCTATGTGATATTCAGACTGAAACATGTACAGTGGTTCCTCCTCTACAAGTTGTGTTATACTGCTGTCGCAGCACGTCATTTAATTCTCAGCCATTTTTTCTGTTACTGCAAGTTATTGCTAGTTTGACCACCAGAGGGCATCTTTGAGAAGCATTTAATAGTTAAAACATTTTTTGTAATAATATGGGATTTATTTAAAGAAATGTGGCTTAATTAATTAGAATAATATTATGGTGTTTATATAACCCTCAGGGTTTCCGTTATAATGGAATGGAAAATTATGGCGATGTTCAACATGACCGTCAGGAGTAGGCTACGGGATTGGAAGATTCTAAATTGTTTGCCTTCATTAGACAGCTTTGTTCCAATATTTCTGTAAATGAGCAGTATTTATTCCCATAGTAATTCATTATGTATCCATAACTAAATCAACATCTGCATTTTGAAAGAGTATTTTTTATAATTATTTTATTAACAAAATGTGTTTATTTGTATATTAGGCTACTGTGCAGTCTACAATACATACAGTAGTAAACATTGGAAAGTGCCTAATTCCTTACATAAGGGAAAGCAGGCCATGTCCGTACTACAGAATGCAGGGCACGCGGGAGACCGGGTTCAAATCCCTGTTGGGGAGGAAGGAGTAGGCTGTCCTTGTAAATGGAAATTTGTTCTTAACTGATTCCATATGTGTTATTTCATAGTTGTGATGTCTTCACTATTATTCCACAATGTAGAAAATAGTAAAAATATAGAAAAATCCTTGAATGAGTAGGTGTGTCCAAACTTTTGACTGGTACTTGCTTAATTAATTAGATTAATATTATGGTGTTTCTATTCCATGAAAAACCCTCTGGGATTCTGTTAGGATGGAGCGGAAAATATGGCAGTGTACAACGTGATATCTGGCAGTACAGTACTGGGCTATTTAGCTAAAGAATCCCTATGTCGTGCTTGTCTCAGAGCAGCACAAAACAGTGTTAAAATAGTTGTAGGCTTTTGCTTCTAACTTCAAAATGCTCTTTAAATAAATAAGACCTACACCGTTTTTTAACAGTATATCTAAAAATATTTTATTCAATTAGGTGACTCTTCGCCAATAATTACATTTAGAGGATTGGAGGACCCTATATTAACATCTAAGGGGAATGTTCCTTACATTTAGAGGATTGGAGGACTCTATATTAATATCTAAGGGGCATTTTCCGTTAGATATTCTAAGATATTCTCACAGATCCTCAGGGTTTTTAAAATAATTCTAAATTAAGGAATAATAATCTCTGTTTAAAAAGTAAAGATATTTTGGAGATTTCATTTTCATTTAACCTAGAGTGAGCGAGAAAAAGGCAATTCTTGAATATGGGGTGAGACATTCTCACTAATTTGTAATTAAAGCCAATTATTTAGAATGATTTATTTCTGGACAAACCTAACATGATTATTTAGTAGACATCACTTGCTTATATTCAGTCAACACCTATCTTAGAGAATTTCATGGAATATTTGAACATTTTAGTTTCTACATACTCGTCTCAGAGCAGCGCAAAACGGTGCTGAAATAGATGGCCACAGCAGGAAGGCTATGTATTCTGTGCCCACTCGTGGTATCTCTCTTCGGTTACACATTCTTGGAATAGCAGAACAGCATAACGGTCCAGGCGGCCCTTGCTGTGCCTGGTGAGCAGTTGGTCAAGTTCTGTTGTCAGAAGAGGAGTGATAATGTCAGAGTGAACCGAAAACCTGATGAACCCGCCACGTACTGTATGCTGACTCTGCCTGTCGGAGGTGGAGTTCCAGAGCTCATAGGTGTGCCTGGCTTGGATTGTGACTCCATCATCTACCTTGCCCTTTCAACGCGTGAGTGAGTCAATGATTATTCAAGCCACTGACTCACTGATGAATGAAGATGATGAGGGATCGGCAAAGGCAATCTGTAATCTGCGGACATCACGGCTCAGTAAGAAATGCTTTATATATTATATATATACACATTTCTTACCGAGCAATGATATCCGCAGATTACAAAATTCTCAGAACATTAACCATGTGTTGTCGCTTGTTTTGTACTGTTCTTTTGACCCAAAGATTGGTATGACAAACAAAGAACTTTGCGTCCTGAAGGCCCAGGCATGGATCAAAGCTGGCGAGACATTCAATAACGTCATCTTCACAGATGAATCAACTGTGGCCCTTGAGCAATTTGCTCAAAATTGCTACAGAAAAAAATTAAGAAGATCAAGAAGACTAACGAAAGCATAAAGATGTTGATGAAGTAATGCTGTTTTAAGTTAGAAATGTAACACTTTAGAATACTTAAGCATGGAATACATTGCAAGTTGAGGGATTTTCACAACAGTAGCCAGGCTATAAAAAGTATATTGTCCTGCTAATAGGAATCATTTGCATGATGGCTACATTCTTTACTGTACCCATAATGTCACACATAATTTGTATCTACAATTACTTTTAGAGTTTTCGAATTACAAATGTGCGCTTTCTTTTTAGTTACATTGTTTTAGTTCGAACGTGCATACTTTTTTTCTTTAAATTATTGTTTTATGTAGGATAATACATTTTTGACCAGTTGCAATTGTAAGTAGGCCTAATAAAAACAACCCTACTTCTATTAGGCTGTTAAGCCTCGTAGCCTACCTCAGCCAGTTAAGTTATTTTATTTTGGTCTAGGCTCCAAAGACAGACTCCAATTAAGCCCTCTTGTTGTTTGTAAAGTCAAATTCAAAATTCAAAAAGGCAGTCACACATCTGAGCTATCTTTTTTTACAGGTGCATGGCAGCAGCCAGATAAGATGAGGAAAAAGAAGGAACCCGCACACAGCTCTTGATCGTATCACTGATCTTTACTAAGCTTTACGTATCGGCCTTAATCACAGCTTTTGTGAGTTTTTCAAATTAGCACCCTTATGTAGACCTAGCCACACCCACATCCGTTCCACGCATCGAAAGGGGTTGGAGGCGAAGGAAAAACAAATAAGTGCTACCAAATATAACAATATGCATTTCATAAATATTCAAATGAAGTGTGTACATAAAACGTATTAAACACGTCTGTAAAACCACAATGAGGATCTCGACCTACCCAGCAAGTTTTCATAAATCATTGGGTATAGTGTAAGAAAAATGTCAGAGTAATCTGAAATAGGGGCATAATTCATGTTCAAATTTACAACATAACATACATAGGCATTTCATCATTAAGACCTTTAGGAAATAATGTCTGGGGGGTGAAAATCCAAAAACATTCTTGCTGATTTTCTTGTGGCAGTTGGCACGGACCAATTTATCACATAAATAAAACATGCCAGTGTTTCTTGACCGCATCTCCCACTTTTTGCGAGTTCAAAGTATATGTTGTTGTGAACATTACAGAGTGTTCTTTAGCTTTAGAGGGTCTTTTTTGTAGCAGTTCATCTCCTGTTTACCCCAATGCCAAATGAAGAGCTTCATCCACACATTGTGGAGAATATCCTCTTCTTAGAAACCTATTGCGCATCTCTGCTGCTTTTTCTAGATAGTCCTGAAAATGATTTGTTGCAAGTTGGGGAGGGGAGGGGGGTTCACACCTAGCTCAAGTTGGGGAGGGGAGGGGGGTTCACACCTAGCTCGGCTATTGGAGAATTCTTTAGTAAAGGTTGAATAGTCTACTGTTCAGCTAATAGCCCATCCTGCTACGCTTGTGAAAAACTAATAATAATACCTTTTCCCCTTTCCATGTTAAAGATTACAACTGCTAAAGTGTTTTTATCCACAATCGGCCCCAACCCCAATTAATACATTTGGGCACAGTCTATAGCGTGCTGGACTTCGGGCTAAAATGTTGAGGGTTCGAAACCTGCTCCCTGCTTGCTACAATGAATGAGTTTGATACACCTGGTATTGGATATGGCTGAAAAAAATAACTTGCTAAATTGTGATTTTCCTAAAAGAATATGCACAATCATTACCCGTGACGCTGGGTAACTCTAAGTCCCGCGGTGTAAGCTCACAACTTTTAAAGGAGGAGCCACTGTACCTGCTAGCTAGATGATATTCAGACTGAAACAGGTACCAGCTCAGAGGATGCCTATGTGTGATAGGCATCCTCTGAGTCTGTCATTTAGAACAAAAATATTGGCTGCAGCAATCACGTTGCTAGAACATTTTACAATCCTACCATAAGAAATAACTGTGGTTTTTCAAACATCACGAAAACATTATATTATTTTATTGACTAATTTACAAAAAGTACAAATGATTACTGAAATGTTAGAAATCCTAATGCTTTTTTTTATACTGTAATGGTAATTATTTCTGCAGCTTTGCAAACGTAAGAACGTTACAGCTCTTTAGGGATTTCCAGATGAAGCATTACTAGCGGTACGTTGGGCCATGTGGTGGAGCTGTTAACGTCATAAAATTCACCATCGTAGAAGACAGCCCTACATTCTGGGATGTCAAATCAAGATTGGGCGTCCTAGCAGAAATCTGCTGATTGGATTATGGTTAACCAAATAAAAGTAATTTCCATCTCCCCATGTCTCTCTGTAGCATCAATACCATCTATCAGTCCCTGATGTGAGTGTGTTGTTTGATGTGGGTGTGTGTGTGTTTCCATCTCTCTTTCAGTGTGTGTCTTTGTCTATATAATACATTTACCAGGTAAAAAGATTGGGTTTTGTTTAGAATACTGAAACAAGCCCAGTGGCTTCCAACCGCCAAGGCCAAGTGATTCTGTTTGTGCTCTTTCAACTTTATCCAATGCTATAAACCCTCATGATTCTGTGAGCTGGAGACGAGCGTGTCAGCTCTAGGTCTACAGTGAGCTGGAGAGGAGCGTATCAGCTCTAGGTCTACAATGAGCTGGAGAGGAGCGTGTCAGCTCTAGGTCTACAATGAGCTGGAGAGGAGCATGTCAGCTCTAGGTCACAGTGAGTCAGTAGTACTGTATAGTCACCAGAGCAAAGTGTTTCCCATAAAGCCTGACATTATGACTCATATTCAATTTAGGTATAATATAACCCAGGCGTCTAAATAGCCCCAGTTGGACTCCAAAATACCTGGATTATACAGAGTTGTTTTGAAGAGTCATTTCAATCTTTCTGTGTGGAAGACATTCACATGAGGCCTGTGTTGTGAGGAGTTTCATTTGTATAGCAAAGCCAGTAAATTTAATCTAGACAACAAGGATATGGAGGACACCTTGGCAAACAGAAAATACGAAAGAGAAACACACACACACACACCTTTTCAGTGATGATCCGATCCACACACTGTTTTCCTGTCAGTGGCAGGTTGCATTTGTCCAGAATCTTGAATTTTCCTCCCTGACAAAGAACAAAGGAAAAAGAGAGAGAGAGCAAAGGTTATGTTAAAGGTCATACACAATGACCCAGTTGAACTGGCATGGTAGAGAAATTACAAGAGATTGTTATAATGCCATTACTGCATCAAATTGTTGTTTTATGCAACAGAATAAGGGGTTGTTGGAACGGTCATCTGTGTGTGTTCTGCTGAGGATGGGCCTCTGGAAGATTTATGATGTCTTTGGGTGATACTGCATTCCAGAGCATGAGTTAATGTTTATGTTCTATAAGGTACCTCTGTCCTAGGGGTGTGTGATCCCCCCCCCCACCCCCCACCCACCCACACACACAGCTTGCTGCTCATGATGAGCAGTGTGAAGGGAGAGGAGAACTACTGATAGATAAGACTGGAGCAGCAGTCAACCGGTATCAATAAACATCCTCTATTACATCAACCCGCTCCACCATCTGGACAACCACAATACTCCCATTACAGGTCATAGGACTGGACAACCACAATACTCCCATTACAGGACATAGGACTGGACAACCACAATACTCCCATTACAGGACATAGGACTGGACAACCACAATACTCCCATTACAGGTCATAGGACTGGACAACCACAATACTCCCATTACAGGTCATAGGACTGGACAACCACAATACTCCCATTACAGGTCATAGGACTGGACAACCACAATACTCCCATTACAGGTCATAGGACTGGACAGCCACAATACTCCCATTACAGGTCATAGGACTGGACAACCACAATACTCCCATTACAGGTCATAGGACTGGACAACCACAATACGCCCATTACAGGTCATAGGACTGGACAACCACAATACGCCCATTACAGGTCATAGGACTGGACAACCACAATACTCCCATTACAGGTCATAGGACTGGTCAACCACAATACTCCCATTACAGGTCATAGGACTGGACAACCACAATACTCCCATTACAGGTCATAGGACTGGTCAACCACAATACTCCCATTACAGGACATAGGACTGGACAACCACAATACGCCCATTACAGGTCATAGGACTGGACAACCACAATACTCCCATTACAGGACATAGGACTGGACAACCACAATACTCCCATTACAGGTCATAGGACTGGTCATAGGACTGGACAACCACAATACTCCCATTACAGGTCATAGGACTGGACAACCACAATACTCCCATTACAGGTCATAGGACTGGTCATAGGACTGGACAACCACAATACTCCCATTACAGGTCATAGGACTGGACAACCACAATACTCCCATTACAGGTCATAGGACTGGACAACCACAATATTCCCATTACAGGTCATAGGACTGGACAACCACAATACTCCCATTACAGGTCATAGGACTGGACAACCACAAATACTCCCATTACAGGTCATAGGACTGGACAACCACAGCCACAAATACTCCCATTACAGGACATAGGACTGGACAACCACAGCCACAAATACTCCCAACAGACGTGGAGGGCCTGGCACAGGTCTTGGTATATGTCCGTTACAGCTCGATGAGTCAACAGACGTGGAGGGCCTGGCACAGCTCCTGGTATGTGTGTGTTACAGCTGGATGAGTCAACAGACGTGGAGGGCCTGGCACAGCTCCTGGTATATGTGTGTTACAGCTGGATGAGTCAACAGACGTGGAGGGCCTGGCACAGCTCCTGGTATATGTGCGTTACATTTATGGGGGATCAATTAAGGAAAACATCCTCTTCTGGAAACCTGGAGAGGATGTTTTTTAAGTACTGGACAGCTTTGTGACATCAAATGGACTTTGGTGGTCAAGATGTATATGTATCTGTACTGATGGTGCAAAAGCCATGACAGGGAGACAGGACAACACACAGGTCTTTCCATCATTGTAGGATTTTTTTTGAGTGCAAACGAACTCAAGCTTACGGACAATGTCAAACGTGATATACCGAAGCACCTGAGTGAGTTGGGTGCGCAATTATGCAGGTACTTTCCCGAAACAGGTGGACACAAACAACTGGATTCGTTATCCCTTTCATGCCCTGCCTCCAGTCCACTTACCGATATCAGAACAAGAGAGTCTCATCGAAATTGTAACAAGCGGTTCTGTGAAAATTTTATTTAATCAGAAGCCACTGCCAGAGTATCCTGCCTTGGCAAATCGCGCTGTTAAGACACTGATGCCCTTCGCAACCATGTAACTATGTGAGAGTGGATTCTCGGCCCTCACTAGCATGAAAACGAAATACCGCCACAGACTGTATGTGGAGAATTATTTAAGACTGGGACTCTCTCCAATACAAACCCAACATCGCAGAGTTAAGAGCATCCTTTCAAGCACAAACTTCTCATTACCTGTGGCGAGTCATTTACAATTTTCGTTTAACAAATAAGGTTATATATGTAAGATGGATAAATAAAGAGCAAAATTATTGATTATTATTATATTATTATTTTGTGCTCTGGTCCTATAAGAGCTCTTTGTCACTTCCCACGAGCCGGGTTATGACAAAAATCCACAGTCATTCTTACGTTTAATAAATGTATCTTATAGTGTGTGTGTGGCAGGCTTACAATGATGGCAAAAAAACAAACATTTTAGAGTGCGCTGACCCTGGTGCTAGAGGAGGTACAGCTGACCCTGGTGCTAGAGGGGGTACAGCTGACCCTGGTGCTAGAGGGGGTACAGCTGACCCTGGTGCTAGAGGAGGTACGCAGCTGGAGATTGAATGTTTGAAGGGGTATGGGGACTATAAAAAGTTTGGGAACTACTGATGCACAGTTGAAGTCTGAAGTTTACATACACCTTAGCCATTTCACGTAAATACATTCATGATTTCTTGCTCAAAGCGGGTGGTGGTTCGTGTGCAAAGTATGTGGTTATTGTAGGTGAGAGTAGTTTCTGAATGTGGCAATGCTAAGCGTCTCTGTCCCTCTCCATCTCTTCATGTTGTTGTCATTCCGCTAGGGACCCGTTTTCAGCATATTACTTCTCCAGTCAATAACCAGTGTGTGTGTTTATCCTGTGTTCCCATTTAATTAGCTAGTAAATAAATAATTAAACCAGTTTGTGTCGTACTGAATCATTACCCCAGATCCTAATGAGTTAACTGTTAAACAATTATGACCATAGCAGTATGGTTTGTGACGTTATGCAAATATTTGGGGAATAGTGAGAGAAAACCCATCGGACTTGGTTTGAATGGTTTTGTGCATCAAAATAGGATTTGGATTATATTTTTTATATGCAGAAAAGCCAACAAACAAGGGAAAGGTAGGCATATATCTTTATTTTGACTCTGTTCATGTTGGGTCAATACGAACATGTGACAAATCCTCTCCAACCTGGCAATTCTTCATTTAAAAAAATCCTATTTATAAGTTAAATTTAAATTTTAAATAATAATCAGTGGTTAAATAAAATACTTTAAAGTACTACTTAAGTCATTTTTGGGGGTATCTGCACCTTAGTTAATTATTTATTTAACTTTTACTTCACTATAT
Organism: Oncorhynchus kisutch; assembly: GCF_002021735.2. NCBI lineage: Eukaryota > Metazoa > Chordata > Actinopteri > Salmoniformes > Salmonidae > Oncorhynchus > Oncorhynchus kisutch. The sequence continues at coordinate 15,045,326 of NC_034181.2, forward strand.
TCCTAAAGAAAAGAATGTACATTTTCTCTGACACACAAAGGTAGTCGTTACATTTTGAACACTAATCAAGACAGGAAAATGGCCACAATCACACACTCATCAAGAGAACATCCAAGTTATATTTTAGAAATTACATTTACTTTTAATACTTAAATATATTTAAAACCAAATACTTTTTGACTTACTCAAGTAGTATTTTACTGGGTGACTTTACCTTGAAGGTATCTTTACTTTTACTCAAGAATGAAAATTGGGTACTTTTCCCACCACTGAAAATATTAATGAAATGCCATGATAATAACGAAGTGTAATGGCTTGTTTCAATTAGTTTTTATTAAAAAGCATATCCATGGAAACATATGTACAAACATAATTGTGACCTCCCCTTTTTGACCTCCCCCTGAAAGGTTATGTCGGTGACCATTTACATTGGCCTGGACAGCCAGCAACAAATACTTATATTACAGGCCATAGGCCTGGGCAGCCATGGCAACAAACACTTCAATTACAGAGTATTTTTCAGGGAATTGCATTTTCCTTCCATAATCAGGTTTGTGTACTGCTCCAGTACGTGTTGGAGTGGATGAGAGCATTAGTCCATCTGAGCACCAAGGCGCCTATAGGGAGCTCTGGGACTGTCAAAGGCATAATTTAAAATCATGAATTCATCCATTACTGGAATCAAAAGCTCATTAGAGGAACTGACTCTTCACAATCAGAGAGGTTACAGTATAACACAAAATATATTTCTTAAAAATGGAGCACATATATATACATATACATACATACACATATATATATATATATACACACACATAGATACACACACACACACAAAGGACATACAGTTGAAGTTGGAAGTTTACATACACTTAGGTTGGAGTCATTAAAACTCGTTTTTCAACCACTCCACAAATGTCTTGTTAACAAGTTTTGGCAAGTCGGTTAGGACGTCTACTTTGTGCATGACAAGTAATATTTCAAAACATTGTTCACAGACAGATTATTTCACTTATAATTCACTGTATCACAATTCCAGTGGGTCAGAAGGTTGCATACACTAAGTTGACTGTGCCTTTAAACAGCTTGGACAATTCCAGAAAATTATGTCATGGCTTTAGAAGACTCTGATAGGCTAATTGACATCATTCGAGTCAATTGGAGGTATACCTGTGGATGTATTTCAAGGCCTACCTTCAAACTCAGTACCTCTTTGCTTGACATCATGGGAAAATCAAAATAAACCAGCTAAGACCTCAGAAAAAAAATGTAGACCTCCACAAGTCTGGTTCATCCTTGGGAGCAATTACCAAACGCCTGAAGGTACCATGTTCATCTGTACAAACAATAGTACGCATGTAAACACCATGGGACCACGCAGCCGTCATACCACTCAGGAAGGAGAAGCGTTCTGTCTCCTAGAGATGAACATACATTGGTGCGAAATGTGCAAATCAATCCCAGAACAACAGCAAAGGACCTTGTGAAGATGCTGGAGGAAACCAGTACAAAAGTAAAGTGGTGATCCTAACGGACCTAAAATGGGGAATTTTTACTAGGATTAAATGTCAGGAATTGTGAAATGCAGTTTAAATGTATTTGGCAAAGGTGTATGTAAACTTTCGATATGTATGATGTCCTAAATATAGCTGATCTGGAGACACTCCTATAGACAACACTGGAACAGGATGGCCTGGGGATTGCTTTGGATGCACGCACGTGCACACAGACTCTTACCTTAGCGGAGTGCTCCATGGTGACCACCACCTTGGTTCCAGCGCTGGCCACCAGATCCATGGCTCCACCCATCCCCTTCACCATCTTACCCTGAAGGACAAACAAAGCAATACAGTAAACAATAGAGCCCAGGGGTCTCAAAGTAACACATCTTCCACACACACACAGCAACAGCCAAAAGAGTAAGCAAAGTTACGCATTTTACACACATGCCTCCAGTAACAGCCGATACAGAACGTAAAGTAACACATCTTCCACACATGCCACCAGTAACAACCGATACAGAACGTAAAGTAACATCTTCCACACATGCCTCCAGTAACAGCCGATACAGAACGTAAAGTAACACATCTTCCACACATGCCTCCAGTAACAGCCGAAACAGAACATAAAGTAATGCATCTTCCACACATAACAACCGAAACAGAACATAAAGTAATGCATCTTCCACACATAACAACCGAAACAGAACATAAAGTAATGCATCTTCCACACATAACAACCGAAACAGAACATAAAGTAATGCATCTTCCACACATAACAACCGACACAGAACATAAAGTAATGCATCTTCCACACATAACAACCGAAACAGAACATAAAGTAATGCATCTTCCACACATAACAACCGACACAGAACATAAAGTAATGCATCTTCCACACATAACAACCGACACAGAACATAAAGTAATGCATCTTCCACACATAACAACCGAAACAGAACATAAAGTAATGCATCTTCCACACATAACAACCGAAACAGAACATAAAGTAATGCATCTTCCACACATAACAACCGACACAGAACATAAAGTAATGCATCTTCCACACATAACAACCGAAACAGAGTATTTTGCCAGTTGTTTGCTTTTCTCTTACGTAGGCCTGAGCATAGCTCTCTTTCCAATCCAGAGACTAAACCAAACTGGCACTGTATACAGTAATGCACTGTAGAGAGAGGCATATTAACAGTCTGCCCAGTGGGGAATACAACTGAATGAACACTGTATTACTTCAGAGTCCGGCCCCAGCCAGCTTATTTCTCGTTAATGGACACAGTGAAAACACACACACACACACACACACACACACACAGTATTGAGGTCTGCATTCAATACAGACTAGAGAAAACATTTGTTTCCAAAACCAGTGAAGAAAAATCTAATTAGAACATCAAAATTGGATTGCCAAGTGGGAGAAAAATTATACGCAGGTCTCTCATTTCTCTGTGTCCAATGAGCTTTTCTGGCATGCACATGCCCAGGGGGTGAGATGAAAAACCCATTTAAAAGCTGCTTCGCTCATCAATCACAACTGCCTGCACGGCACTCTGTTGAATATCCAGGGGATATATGGTTGGTATGTGTGTATACAGTATGTCAGTATTCCTTACAGTATACGAATACAGTATGCATTAGAGTTTGGGTGAGGTAGAGAGTGAGAGAGGATGGGAGGGAGGGAATGAATTTCACCCAATAAAGTTGTTCCCGCTCCAGATCTCTTCTTCATTCCTTATCACACTGAATAAATGAAAGCAACACATAGGAAAATAGCAGGTGTATTGTACTCAGTTTTTCACCATTCCTGACATTTAACCCTAGTAGAAATTCCCTGTCTTAGGTCAATTAGGATCACCACTTTATTTTAAGAATGTGAAATGTCACAATAATAGCAGAGGAAATGATTTATTTCAGGTTATACGTCTTTCATCACATTCCTGGTGGATCAGAAGTTTACATACACTCAATTAGTATTTGGTAGCATTGCCTACAAATTGTTTAACTTGGGTCAAATGTTCCAGGTAGCCTTCCACAAGCTTCCAACAATAAGTTGGGTGAATTTTGACCCATTCCTCCTGACAGAGCTGGTGTAACTGAGTCAGGTTTGTAGGCCTCCTTGCTTGCACACGGTTTTTCAGTTCTGCCCACATATTTTCTATAGGATTGAGGTCAGGGCTTTGTGATGGCCACTCCAATACCTTGACTTTGTTTTCCTTAAGCCATTTTGCCACAACTTTGGAAGTATGCTTGGGGTCATTGTCCATTTGGAAGACCCATTTGCGAGCAAGCTTTAACTTCCTGACTGATGTCTTGTGATGTTACTTCAATATAACCACATCATTTTCCTACCCCATGAAGCCATCTATTTTGTGAAGTGCACCAGTCCCTCCTGCAGCAAAGCACACCCACAACATGATGCTGCCAACCCCGTGCTTCACGGTTGGGATGGTGTTCTTCGGCTTGCAAGCCTCCCCCTTTTTCCTCCAAACATAACGATGGTCATTATGGCCAAACAGTTCTATTTTCGTTTCATCAGACCATAGGACATTTCTCCAAAAAGTACGATCTTCGTCCCCATGTGCAGTTGCAAACCGTAGTCCCGAGGTTTTGGAGCAGTGGCTTCTTCCTTGCTGAGTGGCCTTTCAGGTTATGTCAATATAGGACTCGTTGTACTGTGGATATAGATACTTTTGTACCTGTTTCCTCCAGCATCATCACAAGATCCTTTACTGTTGTTCTGGGATTGATTTGCACTTTTTGCACCAAAGTACGTTCATCTCTAGGAGACAGAACGAGTCTCCTTCCTGAGCGGTATGACGGCTGAGTGGTCCATTGGTGTTTATACTTACATACAATTGTTTGTACAGATGAACGTGGTACCTTCAGGCGTTTGGACATTGTTCCCAAGTAGGAACCAGACTTGTGGAGGTCGACAAATGTTTTTCTGAGGTCTTGGCTGATTTCTTTTGATTTTCCCAGAGGCACTGAGTTTGAAGGAAGGCCTTGAAATACATCCACAGGTTCACCTCCAATTGACTCAAATGATGTCAATTAGCCTATCAGAAGCTTCTAAAGCCATGACATGATTTTCTTGAATTTTCCAAGCTGTTTAAAGGCACAGTCAACTCAGTGTATGTAAACTTCTGACCCACTGGAATTGTGATACAGTGAATTATAAGTGAAATAATCTGTCTGTAAACAATTGTTGAAAAAATTACTTGTGTCATGCACAAAGTAGATGTCCTAACTGACATGCCAAAACTATAGTTTGTGGTTGAGTGGTGGAAAAATGAGTTTTAATGACTCCAACCTAAGTGTGTGTAAACTTGCGACTTCAACTGTAAATGGACACTAAATCTCAGGAGGGCAAAAGGAAAAAAGTAATCACGCACAAAAAATTAAATAGTCAGTTGTGTGAGTTTGACACTAGGTAGTCACTCTGTAAAAGGACACTGTTTCCTTTTTCCTATCCTCAACAATGATTAACTCTTGCCCTAAACGAGCCTAGATCGTGCATGTGTGTGTGTGTGTGTGTGTGTGTGTGCAGGGAACCCCAGTTCTGACTTTTTTTTTTATAACTAGGAACTCAGTCATGGCCTCAACCAAAGTCTTGGCTTCCAGCGAGCGTTTACTGTGAACACTGAGTCTGTATCTGCTTTAAGTTACAGTTTTAACAGTGGCCAAGTAGGCTACTGTGGCTATTTGATCCTAATGTAGGCCTACTAGTGGCCTACCATCAAAAACAATGGAGAAAATGCATCCTGTAACATTAATATGGAAATAGCTGTTCTATCATTCAGGCTACAGTAGCAGCCAATGTGTGGTGTTCAATGTAGACCTACATTCCATTAGTCTTTTGGAAAGAAAAAAACACGCAGGGCTCGACATTAACATGTTAATCCACTTGTCGTTTGATGCAAGAGACCACTTTACAAAATAAGATGCATTATTATTCCCATACCATTACTACAGAGAATCAGACACATTATGCTACCCTCTGCCTACTGGCTACTTAGCTTATTCAAGACCGTCTCAAAATACAACACTGCACTTTTACCTAACTGGTTTTTCAAAGATGTCTAGAAATGTACATGTTTTGTGCTCTTGTAGTAAGCAATCACACCCCTATTGCTGACTACAAATGATCTATAACTGGGTTAATAACTCACTAACTAGCAAAGGATATGAACAAAATGTGCACGTGGCTACATGCAACTCTCGCTTTGATCTCAAAACAAACGCATCTCCTCACGACCGCTCAGGCTGTAAACACAGTTCAAAGTAAATGGCACAGGTCCATATATGGCAATGAGCAGTGCGTGTCAATGCAATAGAATCCTACTCCTTTGCGTTCTGCCTACAACATCATCTCTTGCATATCTTGTTTTCTTTCGCTATGTTCCAATAAAAAGTAGCTAATTTTGCGTTGATTCGAGCACAATTGCCACAGTAAAGGGAAACGTTGATATGTTAACAGGGAAAACTCTAGAACAGTGGTCACCAACCTTTACTGAGTCAAGATCACGGAGTCAAAATGCGAGCCGATAGACATTTTTTTTTAACATAACTTAAAAAACGTAAGTCTATGCAACATTAACCAATTAAAAACAGTTCTGTAATAATGAGGTTTGTGCAGTAAACTATAGGCCCAATACATTTTCACTGCATATTGGCTTTGCTTGAATTTCCCTTCCAATGAATGCATTGTTGTTCAGGCCATTTAAAAAAATATAGATTTAAATATCACACTGGTAATAGATCCGTTGTTGTATTACTTGTGAAGCACAGCTGAGTGAGCATACATTTAAATCATTTTACTTTACTAGGCTGATGAAGCCTGCATCTGATGGTCAGTCTCAGCAGAGAGAGAGAGCAGCAGACTGAGGGTCCATCTCTCAACGTCCCTCCGCTCTCCCTTTCCTCCACTGACACTGACCAGAAAGGGACACAGTCTTCCAGTTGATGGTGAAACTCGAGTCACACCGCATTATTTCTGCCTCCTGCACAAATTCGTGTTGTTACTCTTATGAACAGAGAATGTTAAATATTGTTCGATATATAAAAAAAACAAGCCACTAATAATAACAATGCCAGCCTATAGGTACACTTTCCTACTCATTCATTACTGCTGCACTGCTTGTTGTAGTGCTGAGTGGAAGTAGGAAGAACATGTATTTTATGGCTTATAAAAGTGTTGAATACAAAACTGTTGACAGTGCTGAGTAAGAACTTACACATATACTCACTCATAAAAACAGCATCTCTTTGCTGTATTCGTTGACCGTCTCTTTCTAGTTATGGTTATAAACGTTTTGAAATCTCACAGTATCAACTTTGCTGTAGCTTTCCTTTTATCCCTGCTACGTTACTGCAGACACGGTCATCTAAGCCATTCGATTGGCCAGCGGTAGGCCTATAGTGCACGTGCTCTCTGGGCCCGCCAGGAAGGCAGTGTTTGCATCTTCAGAGACATAAAATGATTCAAAATGGCAACAGTTCGCCTACCCGGCATGTAGGGCAGCTGAATTTATTGTTGGGTTTTTTACAGAAATGTTTGGCGATCGACTAGGAATGCCGGTTGGATCTTGATCGACCAGTTGGAGACCGCTGCTCTAGAAAGTTGAGTGATGTTCAATCTCGTGCTTCTCTCTGTGGGCTGATATTTCTGCACGGCCGTCCCATTAAATAAACCCATAAAACACCGTCTCAACGTCAACAGTGAAGAGTCGACTCCGGGATGTTGGTCTTCTAGGCAGAGTTGCAAAGAAAAAGCCATATCTCAGACTGGCCAATAAAAAGAAAAGATTAAGATGGGCAAAAGAACACAGACAATGGACAGAGTAACTCTGCCTAGAAGGCCAGCATCCCGGAGTTGCCTCTTCACTGTTGACGTTGAGACTGGTGTTTTGCGGGAACTATTTAATAAAGCTGCCAGTTGAGGACTTAAGGCGTCTGTTTCTCAAACTAGACACACTAATGTCCTCTTGCTCAGTTGTGCACCAGGGCCTCCCACTCTTTCTATTCTGGTTAGAGACCGTTTGCACTGTTCTGTGAAGGGAGTAGTACACAGCGTTGTACGAGATCTTCAGATTCTTGGCAATTTCTCACATGGAATAGTCTTAATTTCTCAGAACAAGAATAGACTGATGAGTTTCAGAAGAAAGTTGTTTGTTTCTGGCCATTTTGAGCCTGTAATCAAACCCAAATGCTGATGCTCCAGATACTCAACTAGTGTAAAGAAGGCCAGTTGTATTGCTTCTTTAATAAGCACAACAGTTTTCAGCCGTGCTAACAAAATTGCAAAAGTGTTTTCTAATTATTTCTGTTCAATTTGATGTTATTTTAAATATTTTCAAAAACAAGGACATTTCTAAGTGACCTAAAAATTTTGAACGGTAGTGTGTATATTTTACCTTTATTTAACTAGGCAAGTCATTTAAAAACAAATTCTTATTTACAATGATAACCCGCTGTTCCCCGGTAGGCTAACGGCCTTTTTAAGGGGAAGAATGACTGATTTTTACCTTGTCAGCTCTGGGATACAGTTACTGGCCCAACGCTCTAACCACTAGGACACCTGCATTTAGATTTAAACATAGGGAGACAACAGCACTGCAACATAAGAACGGTTGATTGAGGAGAGTAGGCTGATTTGCCCTGTGTGTACACCAGGGTTAGACTGCATTTGCTCTCCGTCAGATCTATAAGCTTTCAATGTGATTATCTGAAAACACTTTGATCCCAATGCAGCTCGATCCGGAGGGAAAAACAGAGCCTTATCTAGTGTGTGTGTGTGTGTGAGTGAGAGGGTGTGTGCGTTTCCTTGGTTTAAATAGATAAAGAACGATAGAGTGAGAGAGAGAGAGCTTTCATCCTTAATTCTAATGTAATCTCACATATTTCATCAAAATTTGGACAGTCACCAATCAGGTAGATATTTTGTCCGATGGAGCTTCATTGCTTGGCAACAGTAAATCTGACCACTGCGGGAACTATAGTCCAGTCCTCTCACATGAATCACTCCATTGTTGTTCTATTGAGATTTATTCAACAGCCATTGGAAACCTCCCCACCCCCCCTTTCCACTAGAGTTATTTCAAACAAACAGCAGCTGCATACAACAATACGGCTTCCTGCAGATTTTTTGAGGTAGGAGGGTTAAATGAAACGGATCGATATCACCACTGACTTATTATGTTTTTGGTATTTTGGTGGAATTGTTTATCTTCAGAATAGTGATGGTGAGGGGGGAGAAAAAAAATCAACAATTACATAGTGATATTATTTCAGTATTTGACTCCAAGTATCGATTTGTAAAAACAAATATATATATATATATATATATAGTATTTTTTATGCTACTGTAGGTAGCGTTCGCTGGCGCGGGTTGGCTGAACCTGTGCCAAAAGTCTGGTATATTTCATCATATAGCTTCTCCATCTTCTTTTTAAATAGTGAACCAACATGTTTTCAGCACTTATTTCGATGACTGATCAAAAAATGCTCTGTTTCATCTCTCTGCAGCAGACGTATGGTGGGCAATATGTTTAGAACATCAAATCGCATTCAAATCACAGTATCAAAATGCAATACATATCATATCAGCACCTAGTCCCTGGCAATTCCAAGGCCTACTTCAGAACAGCAAGCAGTTTAGAACGTGTTCTAGTAGTTTAACATTGAGTTAAGGTATGAAGGTGGCTGGTATACAGACTCAAATGGTGTTCTCATCATGTCCGCCTGTCTAGTCAGCCAATGGTATTGTGCGCCTTGTGCGGCATTAACAAAATACATCTACCGCCAAACGTCGGACAAGGGGAGGAGTCATTTTGTAATTGAATTAACTTACATGACATTAACCCTGCAGCTCATACTAAACTATCAGGTTCTTAATTTTCTCCCTGCTCTGATTGGTTTCTTTCACATGCTGGAAGCTTGCCTTATTGAACCCACAATACAGGTGCTGGGCTATGGGAATGTGTACATCTACATCTATCCCCCATAGTAGTTCCACAGCCAGGGCTGCAACATGGCCTTCTGAGTGCCACACTTCAGAACCAATAAACTTTAATACAGTCAGCGCTTTGACAGGGCTTTAGTCCAGTACTTCAGCATTGGCCCAGTTTGTCATTTTATTTGTTTGTTCATTCATTAGAGGCAAATCTACATGACAATGAAAGAGAATCCATAATTCTATAGAGATCCTAATCTATGACTAATCTAACAGCTGCATCATAAAACACGTTCACACTATATTTGAAGTCATTATAATCACACTTTTAATCAGAAACTCATCTTCATCCTTTTTCAACAGAAAGTATCAAGGCACAAGGAAAGACCCAAATGCAGATGGTTGGAGTCTTACAATGTTTATTAATAGGCAAGAGAATGGCCGTGGACAGGCAAAAAGGTCAAAACCCGATCAGAGTCCAGGAGGTACAGAGTGGCAGACAGGCTCGTGGTCAAGGCAGGCAGAATGGTCAGGTAGGCGGGTACAAAGTACATAAAACAGGCAAGGGTCAAAACCAAGAGGACTAGAAAAAGGAGAATGCAAAAAGCAGGAGAACGGGAAAACCGCTGGTTGACTTGGAAACATACAAGACAAACTGGCACAAAGAGACAGGAAACACAGGGATAAATACACTGGGGAAAACAAGCGACATCTGGAGGGGGTTGAGACAATAACGAGGACAGGTGAAACTGACCAGGGTGTGACAGAAAGAGCCATTTAGGACACAGCTTGACTCATAGGCAGGTAGCCTAGTGGTTAGAGCGTTGGACTAGTAACCGAAAGTTTGCAAGATCGAATCCCTGAGCTGAAAAGGTAAAGATCTGTCATTCTGCCCCCGTTTGGCCGTCATTGAAAATACTCATTTGTTCATAACTGACTTGCCCAGTTAAATAAAAAAGGTAAAACATTTTTTATTTAAATTAGAAAACATAAAAAATGTATTATATTAAAATGGAGAAAAAAAAAGATAGGCTTTGCCAACAGTTTAAAGCCGTTGTATTTATCTGAACTGAAAGAGGAAACTTGTAAGGGTAAGGTTCTCCATAAGGTCAAGTTGAAGTAGAGAAAAGGCTACTTGTCTCTACTTACTCAGACATACAGTGGGGCAAAAAGGTATTTAGTCAGCCACCAATTGTGCAAGTTCACCCACTTAAAAAGATGAGAGGCCTGCAATTTTCATCATAGGTACCCCTTCAACTATGACTGACAAAATGAGAAGGAAAAAAATCCAGAAAATCCCATTGTAGGATTTTTTATACATTTATTTGCAAATTATGGTGGAAAATAAGTATTTGGTCACCTACAAACAAGCAAGATTTCTGGCTCCCACAGACCTGTAACTTCTTCTTTAGGAGGCTCCTCTGTCCTCCACTCATTACCTGTATTAATGGCACCTGTTTGAACTTGTTATCAGTATAAAAGACACCTGTCCAAAACCTCAAACAGTCACACTCCAAACTCCACTATGGCCAAGATGAAAGAGCTGTCAAAGGACACCAGAAACAAAATTGTAGACCTGCACCAGGCTGGGAAGACTGAATCTGCAATAGGTAAGCAGCTTGGTTTGAAGAAATCAACTGTGGGAGCAATTATTAGGAAATGGAAGACATACAAGACCAATGATAATATCCCTCGATCTGGGGCTCCACGCAAGATCTCACCCCGTGGGGTCAAAATGATCACAAGAACAGTGAGCAAAAATCCCAGAACCACACGGGGGGACCTAGTGAATGACCTGCAGAGAGCTGGGACCAAAGTAACAAAGCCTACCATCAGTAACACACTATGCCGCCACGGACTCAAATCCTGCAGTGCCAGACGTGTCCCCCTGCTTAAGCCAGTACATGTCCAGGCCCATCTGAAGTTTGCTAGAGAGCATTTGAATGATCCAGAAGAAGATTGGGAGAATGTCATATGGTCAGGATGAAACCAAAACAGAACTTTTTGGTAAAAACTCAACTTGTCGTGTATGGAGGACAAAGAATGCTGAGTTGCATCCAAAAAACACCATACCTACTGTGAAGTCTCCAGATCTCAACACCATAGAAAATCTTTGGAGGGAGTTGAAAGTCCGTGTTGCCCAGCAACAGCCCCAAAACATCACTGCTCTAGAGGAGATCTGCATGGAGGAATGGGCCAAAATAACAGCAACAGTGTGGGAAAACCTTGTGAAGACTTACAGAAAATGTTTGACCTCTGTTATATACCATTTGTCGGCAATGACAAAGTATTGAGATAAACTTTTGTTATTGACCAAATACTTATTTTCCACCATAATTTGCAAATAAATTCATAAAAAATCCTACAATGTGATTTTCTGCATTTTTTTTCTCATTTTGTCTGTCATAGTTGAAGTGTACCTATAACCTAAAATTACAGGACTCTCATCTTTTTAAGAGGGAGAACTTGCACAATTAGTGGCTGACTAAATACTTTTTTGCCCCACTGTATCAGGGGAAGAATCGTTCGGGTTCAATTAAAACTGTAACTAGGCTACTTCAGATGTAGCTCGGCCTGTGGTGTTACCATGACAACCAGTGAAATATGTTTCCCCTTGTTCGGTTTATTGTGTTACTCTCACTTATGCTGCCAGCCGAAAGGATGCCAAAGACAATTTTGCCTTCACTTCCCCCGGTTTCTACTTATCAATTGTCTCTTTCTTGCTCTCATTCACCCTCGTTCACACGCCGACATTCCTTTTCCGTCCTCTACAAATGCCCCTCTCTGTTTAATAACATAGAGACAGAATAGTAATGGCCATGGTTTCCCAGACAACTAATGACAAGCACCACAAACAGACAATCGGACAGAGAGACATGAAAAAAAAGAGGGCTGATTGTGCAACAGGGTTGTTCAGAATTGTGTCCCCCAAAAGCCAGCCTTGTATAAAAGTGGAATGAACTATAAGCTAATTTAAAATGTTCTGATTAACACCACAAACACATACAGACTGAAAATGGCAGCCATTTCTTTAATTGACTGATTGCTCATAGCAGTCCTTTGTCTCTCTTTTCATTACAGTTATTGATCAACTCTTTGAAAAGACAATGTTGAGAAAAACATACTATACAAACCACTGCCATTGTAAAGTACTTTTCACTTTTCAGAGTGGAGTCAGATCATTTACTGCATTTCCCCCCATTGTTTCAATAGACAGGTGTGTGTGTGTGTGTGTGTGTGTGTGTATCCCAAGTTTTTTTTATTTATTGAGAGACAAGCTTAAAATTATCTTTACTGATCATAATTTTCACTTGTCTGACAGCTTGCATGATGACGAGTTTCTCACACGACTGGCCTATCTGGGTGATGTTTTTTTCTCGCCTGAATGATCTGAAATTGAGGCAATGATTAAGAAGTTGGAGCTCTATTCTGTCTGCATTAACAAGGAAAACACACAGGTCTTTTCATCATTGCAGGAGTTTTTTTGTGTGCAAATGAGCTCAAGCTCACTGCATTAGCATCGAACAGCCCCCGTGATATGCAACTTTTCAGGGAAGTTAGGAACAAATATACACAGGCAGTTAGGAAAGCTAAGGCTAGCTTTTTCAAGCAGAAATGTGCATTCTGTAGCACAAACTCAAAAACGTTCTGGGACAATGTAAAGTCCATGGAGAATAAGAGCACCTCCTCCCAGCTGCCCACTGCACTGAGGCTAGGAAACACTGTCACCACCGATAAATCCACTATAATTGAGAATTTCAATAAGCATTTCTCTACGGCTGGACATGCTTTCCACCTGGCTACCCCTACCCCGATCAACAGCCCTCCACCCCCCACAGCAACACGCCCAAAACCTCCCCCACTTCTCCTTCACCCAAATCCAGATAGCTGATGTTCTGAAAGAGCTGCAAAATCTGGGCCCCTACAAATCACCCAGGCTAGACAATCTGGACCCTCTCTTTCTAAAATTATCTACCGAAATTGTTGCAACCCCTTTTACTAGCCTGTTCAACCTATCTTTCGTATTGTCTGAGATTCCCAAAGATTGGAAAGCTGCCGCAGTCATCCCCCTCTTCAAAGGGGGAGACACTCTAGACCCAAACTCCTACAGACCTATATCTATTCTACCCTGCCTTTCTAAGGTCTTCGAAAGCCAAGTTAACAAACAGATTGCTGACCATTTCGAATCCCACCGTACCTTCTCCGCTATGCAACCTGTTTTCATAGCTGGTCATGGGTGCACCTCAGACACGCTCAAGGTCCTAAACAATATCATAACCGCCATCGATAAGAGACATTACTGTGTAGCCGTATTCGTCTACCTGGCCAAGGCTTTCGACTCTATCAATCACAACATTCTTATTGGCAGACTCAACAGCCTTGATTTCTCAAATGATTGCCACGTCTGGTTCACCAACTACTTCTCTGATAGAGTTCAGTGTGTCAAATCGGAGGGCCTGTTGACAGGACCTCTGGCAGTCTCTATGGGGGTGCCACAGAGTTCAATTCTCAGGCGGACTCTTCTCTGTATACATCAATGACGTCGCTCTTGCTGCTGGTGATTCCTTGATCCGCCTCTACGCAGACGGTACCATTCTGTATACCTCTGGCCCTTCTTTGGACACTGTGTTAACTAACCTCCAGATGAGCTTCGATGACATACAACTCTCCTTCCGTGGCCTCCAACTGCCCTTAAATGCAAGTAAAACTAAATGCATGCTCTTCAACCGATCGCTGCACATACCTGCCCGCCCGTCCAGCATCACTACTCTGGACGGTTCCTACTTAGAATATGTGGACAACTACAAATACCTAGGTGTCTGGTTAGACTGTAAACTCTCCTTCCAGAATCACATTAAACATCTCCAATCCAAAATTAAATCTAGAATCGGCTTCCTATTTCGCAACAAAGCATCCTTCACTCATGCTGCCAAACATACCCTCGTAAAACTGATCATCCTAACGATCCTCAACTTAGGCGATCTCATTTACAAAATAGCCTCCAACACTCTACTCAACAAATTGGTTGCAGTCTATCACAGTGCCATTTGTTTTGTCACCAAAGCCCATATACCACCCACCACTGCGACATGTACGCTCTCGTTGGCTTGCCCTCGCTTCATACTCGTTGCCAAACCCACTTGGCTCCAGGTCATCAACAAGTCTCTGCTAGGTAAAGCCCCGCCTTATCTCAGCTCACTGGTCACGATAGCAGCACCCACCCGTAGGACACGCTCCAGCAGGTATATCTCCCTGGTCACCCCCAAAGCAAATTCTTCCTTTGGCCGCCTCTCGAACTGCAAAAATCACTAAAGCTGGAGACTCTTACCTCCCTCACAAGCTTTAAGCACCAGCTGTCAGAGCAGCTCACAGATCACTGCATCTGTAAATAGCGCATCCAATATACCTCATCCCCATACTGACTTTATTTATTTATCTTGCTCCTTTGCACACCAGTATCTCTACTGGCACATTCATCTTCTGCACATTATACCATTCCAGTGTTTAATTGCTATATTATAATTACTTCGCCACCATGGCCTATTTTTTGCCTTACCTCTCTTATCCTACCTCATTTGCACATGCTGTATATAGACTTTTCTACTGTATTATTGATTGTATGTTGGTTTATTCCATGTGTAACTCTGTGTTGTTGTATGTGTCAAACTGTTTTGCTTTACCTTGGCCAGATCACAGTTGCAAATGAGAACTTGTTCACAACTGGCCTACCTGGTTAAATAAAGGTGTTCTCAACTGGCCTACCTGGTTAAATAAAGGTGTTCACAACTAGCCTACCTGGTTAAATAAAGGTGTTCTCAACTAGCCTACCTGGTTAAATAAAGGTGTTCTCAACTAGCCTACCTGGTTAAATAAAGGTGTTCTCAACTAGCCTACCTGGTTAAATAAAGGTGTTCTCAACTGGCCTACCTGGTTAAATAAAGGTGTTCTCAACTAGCCTACCTGGTTAAATAAATGTGTTCTCAACTAGCCTACCTGGTTAAATAAAGGTGTTCTCAACTAGCCCACCTGGTTAAATAAAGGTGTTCTCAACTAGCCTACCTGGTTAAATAAAGGTGTTCTCAACTAGCCCACCTGGTTAAATAAAGGTGAAATGAAATAAAACAAATGTAAAATGTGATATAGCGAAGCGCCGGAGGGAGCTGGGTGAGCAATTACGCAGATACTTTCCTTGCAATGGATGACACAAACAACTGGATTCGTTATCCCTTTCATGCCCTGCCTCCAGTCCACTTACCGATATCGGAACAAGAGCGTCTCATCGAAATTGCAACATGCGGTTCTGTGAAAATTTAATTTAATCAGAAGCCACTGCCAGATTTCTGGATTGGGCAGCGCTCAGTTTCTTGCCTTGGCAAATCGCGCTGTTAAGACACTGATGCTCTTTGCAACCACGCACCTATGTGAGAGTGGATTCTCGGCCCTCACTAGCATGAAAACTAAATACAGGCACAGACTGTGTGGAGAATAATTTAAGAATCTCTCCAATACAAACCAACATTGCAGAGTTATGAGCATCTTTTCAAGCACACCCTTCTCATTAACCTGTGGTGAGTTATTCACAATTTTTGATGAACAAATAAGGTTTTATGTGCAAGAGGGTTAAATAAAGAGCAAAACTATTGGTTATTATTAGATTATTATTTGTGCCCTGGTCCTATAAGAACTCTGTCACTTCCCACGAGCTGGGTTGTGACAAAAACTGACTGTAAAAAGTTTGGGAACCACTGGTGTAGGGTAATATGCCATCTTTTCATCTTAAGTGGGAGCACAATTGGTGGCTGACTAAATACTATTTTGCCCCACTGTATGTATATACTGTACTCTATACCATCTACTGCATCTTGCCATCTTTATGTAATACATGTATCACTAGCCACTTTAAACTATGCCACTTTTATATTTACATACCCTACATTACTCATCTCATATGTATATACTGTACTCTATACCATCTACTGCATCTTGCCTATGCTGTTCTGTACCATCACTCATTCATATATTTTTATGTACATATTCTTCATCCCTTTACACGTGTGTGTGTGTATAAGGTAGTAGTTGTGGAATTGTTAGGTTAGATTACTCGTTGGTTACTACTGCATTGTCGGTACTAGGAGCACAAGCATTTCGCTACACTCGCATTAACATCTGCTAACCATGTGTATGTGACAAATAAAATTGATTTGATTTGGTTAAGTGCTTTGCTCAAGGGCACAGCGATTCTAACTAGCGACCTTTCGGTTACTGGCTTAACGCTCTAACCACTAGGCTACCTGAAGGCTTTATTTTTTACTATCTGAATACTAATAGCCAACACCTGATTGTAACTAGACCAATCAGAAGCACCTTGCCTTATATTATACGTATCCAAGCCTCTAAGATCTGAGAGAGTCAGTAAGTGCAGAGGAAAGGATTTGGAATGCATCCTGATAGCCAATTTCAGAACATGACGCAGGCTAGGAGGCAGGCTAGGAAGCAGGATGGAAAGCAGGTTAGGAGGCAGGCTAGGAGGCAGGCTAGGCACCACTGGGAGTTAAACAGCACCTTGGCTGTAGACACACTCACTGCTCCCTCAGCCTCAGATCGCACTAGGCACTATCACGAAAACCATTACAGAAAGAAAGGAACAACACATTCATCATAAACTACCTACACTTGGCGGCTTTTCTATTCTGGTCGGCTGTGAAGCGTCTCCACTTCAAAAAGGAGGAAATATAGTTAAATTGCACACATTCTTTTCACTTGGTGATATACAGAGACTTCAGGAAGTATTCACACCCCTTTACTTTTTCCACATTTTGTTACAAAGTGGGTTAAAATGTATTTAATAGTCATTTTATTGTCAATGATCTCCACAAAATACTCTGTCAGTGGAAGAAAAAAACATGTCATTATATATATTTTTTATGGAAAATAAATCTAGTATTTTGATTAGATAAGTATTCAACCCCTTGAGTCAATACAGGTTAGAATTACCTTTAGCAGCAATTACAGCTGTGAGTCTTTCAGGGCAAGACTAAGAGCTTTGCACACCTGGATTGTACAACATTTGCCCATTATTCTTTTTTAAATTCTTCAAGCTCTGTCATGGCATATATTTTCAAGCTGATTTAAATCAAAACAGTTACAAAGAAACTCAGTAACATTCGATATCATCTTGGTAAGTAACTCCAGTGTATATTTGGCCTTGCATTTTAGGTTATTGTCCTGCTGAAAGGTGGATTTGTCTCCCAGTGTGTGTTGGAAGGCAGACTGAATCAGGTTTCCTCTAGGACTTTGCCTGTGCTTAGCTCCATTCATTTTTCTTCTTGAAAA
This sequence comes from Oncorhynchus kisutch, assembly GCF_002021735.2. Taxonomy (NCBI): domain Eukaryota; kingdom Metazoa; phylum Chordata; class Actinopteri; order Salmoniformes; family Salmonidae; genus Oncorhynchus; species Oncorhynchus kisutch. Next base: position 15,063,128 of record NC_034181.2, read on the forward strand.
TATGAAGAGTGGTACTCAGTGATGTGTTGAGTTGATTTTGTTGCCACATTTTTTGCACTAATACTTCAGTGCATTATTGCAAACGGGATGCACGTTTTGGAATAATACCATTCCTTCTTTTCAATCTGTCATTTGTCATAGTATTGTGGAGTAACTACAATCTTGTTGATCCATCCTCAGTTTTCTCCTATCACAGCCATGTAACTGATTTAAAATCACCTTTGGCCTCATGGTGAAATCCCTGAGCAGTTTCCATCCTCTGTCAACTGAATTAGGAAGGACGTCTGTATCTTTGTAATGACTGAGTGTAGCTTCACCTGGAATGTTCCCATATATGCTGAGCACTTGTTGGCTGCTTTTCCTTCACTCTGCGGTCCAACTCATCCCAAACCATCTCAATTTGGTTGAGGTCGGGTGATAGTGGAGGTCAGGTCATCTGATGCAGCACTCCATCACTCTCCTTCTTGGTAAAATAGCCCTTACACAGCCTGGAGGTGTGGTGGGTCATTGTCCTGTTGAAAAACAAATGACAGTCCCACTAAGCACAGAACAGATGGGATGGTGTATCGCTTCAGAATGCTGTGGTAGCCATTCTGGTTAAGTGTGCCTAGAATTCTAAATAAATCACTGAAAACTGTCACCAGCAAAGCACCCCCACATCATCACGCTTCACGGTGGGAACCACACATGCAGAGATCATCCGTTCACTTACTCTGCATCTCACAAAGACACGGCGGTTGGACATTTGGACTCATCAGACCAAAGGACAGATTTAAACCAGTCTAATGTCCATTACTCGTGTTTCTTGGCCCAAGCAAGTCTCTTCTTTTTATTGGTGTCCTTTAGTAGTGGTTTCTATGCAGAAAATGGGCCTTGAAGGCCCGATTCATACAGTCTCCTATGAAAAGTTGATGTTGAGATGTGTCTGTTACTTTAACTCTGTGAAGCATTTATTTGGGCAGAAATGTCTGAGGCTGGTAACTCTAATGAACCCATCCTCTGCAGCAGAGGTAACTCTGGGTCTTCCATTCCCGTGGCGGTCCTCATGAGAGCCAGTTTCATCATAGCTCGATGGTTTTGCGACTGCACTTGAAGAAACTTTCAAAGTTCTTGACATTTTCCCAATTGACTGACATTCATGTCTTAAAGTAATGATGGACGGTTGTTTCTTTTTGTTTATTTGAACTGTTCTTGCCATAATATGGACTTGGTATTTTACCAAACATGGCTATCTTCTGTACACCACCCTAACCTTGTCACAACACAACTGATTGGCTCATTCCACAAATTAACCTTTAACTAGGCAAACCTGTTAATTGAAATCCATTTCTGGTAAATACCTCATGAAGCTGGTTGAGAGAATGCAAGTGTGCAAAGCAAAGCTGTCATCAAGGCAAAGGGTGGTTACTTTGAAGAATCTGAAATATATTTTGATTTGTTTAACACTTTTGTGGTTACTACATGATTCCATATGTGTTATTTCATAGTTTTGATGTCTACACTATTGTTCTACAATGTAGGAAATAGTAAAAAAATAAGATAACCCTGGAATGAGTAAGTGTGTCCAAACTTTTGACTGGTACTGTATCTATATATACATATAAAAATAATGTTTTACATAATTCCACTTTGACATTATGGGGTATTCTGTGTACATCAGTGACAGGAAAAAAATCATTGGCCACTCTAACAAATGGACCACTAGTCAATGTATTAATGCCACTTTAATAATGAGGTTTTCATATCTTGCACTACTCATCGCAGATACTTTATTTTATACCATCTATTTGCATCTCGTCTATGCCGGTCGGTCATGGCTCATTCATATATTTATATGTAAATATTCTTATTCCATCCCTTTACTTAGAATTGTGTGTATTAGGTCATTTTTGTGGAATTGTTAGATTACTTGTTTGCTGCACTGTCAGAACTAGAAGCACAAGCATTTTGCTACACTCGCAATAACATCTGCTAACCATGTGTACGTGACCAATACAATTTGATTTGAAAATCTAAATGTAATACATTTTAAATTCAGGATGTAACAATAAAATATGGAAAAAGGGGTGTGAATACTTTCTGAAGGCACTTTTTCTGTTTTTCTTCCTCAGCTCAGAAAGGCAAATCCATTATACAATCATCTCCCAATCATGTTAGAAACTAAACACATAAGTTACATCAAAATATGCACAAAACATGTCTAGCTACAAACCAACCTCCAGAATGTGATGATCTGTGGTATCTCTACATGGGTTGTTACTCCGCCAGCCTCTGGCTGAGCAGGAGACTGACAGTAATCACTTGTAAGAGCTTTCGAAAGCCCTGGACAGTAAAATGTTCATCTGCATTTCGGTTATTAAAAGCATCCATAAATCAACATTATCGCAGCAAAGCGGCACATCCGCGACTCCTACGTAAACCGTTTTCAATTTCATCTTTAGATATTGAATAATTGTAATAATTGCAGGGGGGAAACATAATTCTCCCCTCGATCCTCTCAGTGTTCCGCATAATGAAGATTAAAACGAGATGGAGGCATACACTACCGGTCAAAAGTTTTAGAACACCTCATTCAAGGGTTTTTCTTAATTTTTTACTATTCTCTACATTGTAGAATAATAGTGAAGACATCAAAACAATTAAATAACAGATATGGAATCATGTAGTAACCGAAAAAGTGTAACCAAATCAAGATATATTTTATATTTGAAAGTCTTCAAATAGCCATCCTTTGCCTTGGTGACAGCTTTGCACACCTGGAATGCATTTCAATTAACAGGTGTGCCTAGTTAAAGGTTAATATGTGAGTTTGAGCCAATCAGTTGTCTTGTGACAAGGAAGGGGGGTATACAGAAGATAGCCCTATTTGGTAAAATACCAAATCCATATTATGGCAAGAACCGCTCAAATAAGCAAAGAGAAACGACAGTCCATCATTACTTTAAGACATGAAGGTCAGTCAATCCGGAACATTTCAGGAACTTTGAAAGTTTCTTCAAGTGCAGTCGCAAAAACCATCAAGCACTATGATGAAACTGGCTCTCATGAGGACCACCACAATTCAAGGTTGAATTGTTGCAAAGAAACTACTACTAAAGGACACCAATAAGAAGAAGAGACTTGCTTGGGCCAAGAAACATGAGCAACGGACATTAGACTGGTGGAAATTTGTCTTTTGATCTGGAGTCCAAATTGGAGATTTTTGGTTAAAACCGCCATGTCTTTGTGAGACGAGTTGTGGGTGAACGGATGATCTCCGCATGTGCATTTTCCACCGTAAAGCATGGAGGAGGAGGTATTATGGTGTGGGTGTGCTTTGCTGGTGACAGTGTCTGTGATTTATTTAGAATTCAAGGCACACTTAACCAGCATGGCTACCACAGCATTCTGCAGTGATACGCCATTCCATCTGGTTTGGGCTTAGTGGGACTATAATTTGTTTTTCAACAGGACAATGACCCAACACACCTCCAGGCTGTGTAAGGGCTATTTTACCAAGAAGGAGAATGATGGAGTGCTGCATCAGATGACCTGACCTCCACAATCCCTGACCTCAACCAAATTGAGATGGTTTGAGATGAGTCGGACCGCAGAGTGAAGGAAAAGCAGCCAACAAGTGCTCAGCATAGGTGGGAACTCCTTCAAGACTGTTGGAAAAGCATTCCAGGTGAAGCTGGTTGAGAAAATGCCAAGAGTGTGCAAGCTGTCATCCAGGCAAAGGGTGGCTATTTAAAGAATCTCAAATATAAAATACATGTTGATTTAAAAACTTTAACTTTAACTTTAACTAGTCAGTTAAGAACAAATTCTTATTTTCAATGACGGCCTAGGAACAGTGGGTTAACTGCCTGTTCAGGGGAAGAATAACTGATTTTTACCTTGTCAGCTCAGGGGTTTGAACTTGCAACCTTCCGGTTACTAGTCCAACTCTCTAACCACTAGGCTACCCTGCCGGCCATGCCGTTTAACACTTTTTGTTAACACTATATGTGTTATTTCATAGCTCTGATGTCTTCACTATTACTCTACAATGTAGAAAATAGTAAAAATTAACAAAAACCCTTCAATGAGTAGGTGTTCTAAAACGTTTGACCGGTAGTGTATGTAGCTCTGTTGTGTTACTGTCAGACAGAGTCCTTACTGAGCGAGCTCGTCCAGTGCCTTTTGTGTCATCGCCATTAAGACAAATAAGTCAAACACAGCTAATCAAGTTAGCAGCTAATTATCAATTACAAAAGACAAAAAGAGCTAATGGAAAGCTAAGAGAGCTGATTAATAACGGTATAATACACTTAGGTCCAGTTTCCAGGACACAGATAAACAGGATACTTCAGGTTTTAGCAATGAGGGCCTTTATCTTCTTCCCCAGAGTCAGATGAACTCATGGATATCAGTTTTCTCTGTGTGCAGTTTAAAGGAAGTTGCGAACTAGTGCAAGCGCAATTGCTAACTAGCATAGGCATAATGACTATATAGGCTCTGCTGGTATTCCATAGATTTCCAGTCATTGCGTTACATAGATAAAGGGCCTCATTGCCAAAATCCCAAAGTATTCCTTTAAGCCTGGTCCTGGACAAAAAAGCATGTAACTTTTTTTAAAAAGGGATTTTGCTTTTTAGTCCAGGATTGGGCTTAATCTGTGTCATTTGACAATTCTACACCCAAATCTGGTATGTTGCCAAGGGCTTATAGTTCCCAGCCCTCCATCTGTCTGCATGCCTTTCTATCTGCCTGTCCCCTCTACCTCTCTTATTATTAAGACAAGAACATACTCAACAGTTGAACATAAACAAAAGCAAACCATGCCCAATATGCATTTTGTGTTGAGCGTGTTCCTGCCGTCAGCCTCTCCAGCTTACGGTAGCTCTGTGGATGGTGTTGCTAGGCTTCCCTGCATCAGGCGCTGTGAGTCTAATGACTAACCTCCATCATACCGGTCTGCCTTTCTGTGCTCTGCTACTTGACCTTGTTGGCTGAGGGTCTGGAAGTGGGTACAGCCCGTTGACCTGCTGAGCCCTCAGGTAATAACTGCAACCTACTGAGCAATCACTACATTACAGCTCCCCATTGCTATAATACAGGTCATAACTATAGAACAAGAGGCAGGAGATAGGGTAAGGACCAGTGTAAGGAGCAAGGGACAGGGTAAGGAGCAAGGGGCAGGGTAAGGAGCAAGGGAAAGGGTAAGGAGCAAGGGGCAGGGTAAGGAGCAAGGGGCAGGGTAAGGAGCAAGGGACAGGGTAAGGAGCAAGGGGCAGGGTAAGGAGCAAGGGACAGGGTAAGGAGCAAGGGACAGGGTAAGGGGCAGGGTAAGGAGCAAGGGAAAGGGTAAGGAGCAAGGGACAGGGTAAGGAGCAAGGTAAGGAGCAAGGGACAGGGTAAGGAGCAAGGGACAGGGTAAGGAGCAAGGGACAGGGTAAGGGGCAAGGTAAGGAGCAAGGGACAGGGTAAGGAGCAAGGGACAGGGTAAGGAGCAAGGGACAGGGTAAGGGGCAGGGTAAGGGAAAGAATAAGGAGCAAGGGGCAGGGTAAGGGGCAGGTTAAGGAGCAAGGGACAGGGTAAGGAGCAAGGGACACGGTAAGGAGCAAGGGACAGGGTAAGGGGCAAGGGACAGGGTAAGGGGCAGGGTAAGGGAAAGGTTAAGGAGCAAGGGACAGGGTAAGGGGCAAGGGAAAGGGTAAGGAGCAAGGGACAGGGTAAGGAGCAAGGGACAGGGTAAGGAGCAAGGGACAGGGTAAGGGGCAAGGGACAGGGCAAGGGAAAGGGGCAAGGGAAAGGGTAAGGAGCAAGGGAAAGGGTAAGGGTAAGGAGCAAGGGAAAGGGTAAGGAGCAAGGGAAAGGGTAAGGAGCAAGGGAAAGGGTAAGGAGCAAGGGAAAGGGTAAGGAGCAAGGGAAAGGGTAAGGAGGGAGGGAAAGGATAAGGAGGGAGGGAAAGGATAAGGAGCAAGGGAAAGGGTAAGGAGCAAGGGACAGGGTAAGGAGCAAGGGTAAGGGGCAAGGGTAAGGGAAAGGGTAAGGAGGGAGGGAAAGGAGGGAGGGAAAGGAGGGAGGGAAAGGGTAAGGAGCAAGGGACAGGGTAAGGGAAAGGTTAAGGGGCAATGGAAAGGGTAAGGAGCAAGGGACAGGGTAAGGGGCAAGGGTAAGGGGCAAGGGAAAGGAGCAAGGGAAAGGGTAAGGAGGGAGGGAAAGGATAAGGAGCAAGGGAAAGGGTAAGGAGCAGGGGACAGGGTAAGGAGCAAGGGACAGGGTAAGGAGCAAGGGACAGGGTAAGGAGCAAGGGACAGGGTAAGGAGCAAGGGACAGGGTAAGGAGGGAGGGAAAGGGTAAGGAGGGAGGGAAAGGGTAAGGAGGGAGGGAAAGGGTAAGGAGCAAGGGAAAGGGTAAGGAGCAAGGGAAAGGGTAAGGAGCAAGGGACAGGGAAAGGAGCAAGGGACAGGGAAAGGAGCAAGGGACAGGGTAGGGAGCAAGGGACAGGGTAAGGAGCAAGGGACAGGGTAAGGAGCAAGGGACAGGGTAAGAAGCAAGGGACAGGGAAAGGAGCAAGGGACAGGGAAAGGAGCAAGGGACAGGGTAAGGAGCAAGGGACAGGGTAAGGGGCAGGGAAAGGGGCAAGGGACAGGGTAAGGAGCAAGGGACAGGGTAAGGAGCAAGGGACAGGGTAAGGAGCAAGGGACAGGGTAAGGGGCAGGGTAAGGGGCAAGGGACAGGGTAAGGGGCAAGGGAAAGGGTAAGGAGGGAGGGAAAGGGTAAGGAGCGAGGGAAAGGGTAAGGAGCGAGGGAAAGGGTAAGGAGCAAGGGACAGGGTAAGGAGCAAGGGACAGGGTAAGGAGCAAGGGACAGGGTAAGGAGCAAGGGACAGGGTAAGGAGCAAGGGACAGGGTAAGGAGCAAGGGACAGGGTAAGGAGCAAGGGACAGGGTAAGGAGCAAGGGACAGGGTAAGGAGCAAGGGACAGGGTAAGGAGCAAGGGACAGGGTAAGGAGCAAGGGACAGGGTAAGGAGCAAGGGACAGGGTAAGGGGCAAGGGACAGGGTAAGGGGCAAGGGACAGGGTAAGGGGCAAGGGACAGGGTAAGGGGCAAGGGACAGGGTAAGGAGCAAGGGAAAGGGTAAGGAGCAAGGGACAGGGTAAGGAGCAAGGGGCAGGGTAAGGAGCAAGGGACAGGGTAAGGAGCAAGGGACAGGGTAAGGAGCAAGGGACAGGGTAGGGGGCAGGGTAAGGGAAAGGTTAAGGAGCAAGGGACAGGGTAAGGGGCAAGGGACAGGGTAAGGAGCAAGGGACAGGGTAAGGAGCAAGGGACAGGGTAAGGAGGGAGGGAAAAGGTAAGGAGCAAGGGAAAGGGTAAGGAGCAAGGGAAAGGGTAAGGAGCAAGGGAAAGGGTAAGGAGCAAGGGAAAGGGTAAGGAGCAAGGGAAAGGGTAAGGAGCAAGGGACAGGGTAAGGAAGGAGCAAGGGTAAGGAGCAAGGGACGGGGTAAGGAGCAAGGGACAGGGTAAGGAGCAAGGGACAGGGAAAGGAGCAAGGGACAGGGAAAGGAGCAAGGGACAGGGAAAGGAGCAAGGGACAGGGTAACGGGCAAGGGACAGGGTAACGGGCAAGGGACAGTGTAAGGGAAAGGTTAAGGAGCAGGGTAAGGGAAAGGTTAAGGGGCAAGGGAAAGGGTAAGGAGGGAGGGAAAGGGTAAGGAGCAAGGGAAAGGGTAAGGAGCAAGGGAAAGGGTAAGGAGCAAGGGAAAGGGTAAGGAGCAAGGGTAAGGAGCAAGGGAAAGGGTAAGGAGCAAGGGAAAGGGTAAGGAGCAAGGAGCAAGGGAAAGGGTAAGGAGCAAGGGACAGGGTAAGGAGCAAGGGACAGGGTAAGGAGCAAGGGACAGGGTAAGGAGCAAGGGACAGGGTAAGGGGCAGGGTAAGGGGCAAGGGACAGGGTAAGGGGCAACGGAAAGGGTAAGGAGGGAGGGTAAGGAGCAAGGGAAAGGGTAAGGAGCAAGGGAAAGGGTAAGGAGCAAGGGACAGGGTAAGGAGCAAGGGACAGGGTAAGGGAAAGGTTAAGGAGCAGGGGGCAGGGTAAGGAGCAAGGGACAGGGTAAGGAGCAAGGGACAGGGTAAGGGAAAGGTTAAGGAGAAATGAACAAGGTGAGGGGCAGGGTAAGGGGCAAGGGACAGGGTAAGGGGCAATGGAAAGGGTAAGGAGCAGGGTAAGGAGAAATGAACAAGGTGAGGGGCAGGGTAAGGGGCAAGGGACAGGGTAAGGGGCAGGGTAAGGGGCAAGGTAAGGGGCAAGGGACAGGGTTAGGGACAGGGTAAGGGACAGGGTAAGGGGCAGGTTAAGGGGCAAGGGAAAGGGTAAGGACAAGGGACAGGGTAAGGGGCAAGGGACAGGGTTAGGGACAGGGTAAGGGGCAGGGTAAGGGGCAGGTTAAGGGGCAAGGGAAAGGGTAAGGACAAGGGACAGGGTAAGGGGCAATGGAAAGGGTAAGGAGCAGGGTAAGGAGAAATGAACAAGGTGAGGGGCAGGGTAAGGGGCAAGGGACAGGGTAAGGGGCAGGGTAAGGGGCAAGGTAAGGGGCAAGGGACAGGGTTAGGGACAGGGTAAGGGACAGGGTAAGGGGCAAGGAGCAAGGGACAAGGTGAGGGGCAGGGTAAGGGGTGAGAGGTGAGGGGCAGGGTAAGGGGCAAGGGACAGGGTAAGGAGCAAGGGGCAGGGTAAGGGGCAAGGGACAGGTTAAGGAACAGGTTAAGGAACAGGGTAAGGAGCAAGGGGCAGGGTAAGGGGCAAGGGGCAGGGTAAGGGACAGGGACAGGGTAAGGGACAAGGGACAGGGTAAGGGACAAGGGACAGGGTAACCCCTCAGAGCCTGGTTCCTCTCTACCCAGCACAGCCAGAAGAGGACTGGCCACCCCTCAGTCTGGTTCCTCTCTAGGTTTCTTCCTAGGTTCCAGCCTTTCTATGGAGTTGTTCCTAGCCACCGTGATTCTACATCTGCATTGCCTGCTCTTTGGGGGTACAGGGTATCTGTATAAGCACTTTGTGGCAACTGCTGATGTAAAAAAAAGCTTTATGAAATACATCTGATTGATTGAGCAAATAACCATGTTCTATTGAGACAAATAGAGGGCAGCATTTGCAGGCAGGGGTAACAGAGATACCCAGTGGGGCCCGTCCTGCTAAAGTAATGCTAGGGGAAACACTGACAGAGAGTAACTATGGTGATGCTCGTACCGGGATCATCCAGTTGGCCAGGTCTCCTGTCTTAGACACCTGCATGGCTCCCAGCATCGTCAGGTTGATGTGACCACTGCAGAGAGACGACAAACAATCACCTTATCAATCAATCTACTGTACACAGAGTACAAAACATAAAATAACTGCTCTCTCCATGACAGACTGACCAGGTGAAAGATATGATCCCTTATTGATGTCACTTGTTAAATCCAATTCAATCAATCGGTGTAGAGAAGGGGAGGAAACAGGTTAAAGGATTTTTAGGCCTTGAGACATGGATTGCGTATGTGTGCCATTCAGAGGATGAATGGGCAAGACAAAATATTTCAGTGCCTTTGAACGGGGTATGGTACTAGGTGCCAGGCGCACCGGTTTGAGTGTGACAAGAATAGCAACAAAGCACACAGTTTCCTGTGTGTATCAAGAATGGTCCACCACCCAAAGGACATCCAGCCAACTTGACAACTGTTAGAACCACTGGAGTCAACATGGGCCAGCATCCCTGTGGAACGAGTCCATGCCCTGGCGAATTGAGGCTGTTCTGAGGGCAAGAGGGGGTGCAACTCAATATTAGGAAAGTGTTCCTAATGTTTTGTACACTCAGTGTATACAGTGCTTTTGGAAAGTGTTCCTAATGTTTTGTACACTCAGTGTATACAGTTCATTAGGAAAGTGTTCCTAATGTTTTGTACACTCAGTGTATACAGTTCATTAGGAAAGTGTTCCTAATGTTTTGTACACTCAGTGTATACAGTTCATTAGGAAAGTGTTCCTAATGTTTTGTACACTCAGTGTATACAGTGCTTTTGGAAAGTATTCAGACTCGTTCCTTTTTTCTACATTTTGTTTTCCCCTCATCAATCTACACAGTATACCCCACAATGACAAAGTGCAAAAACATTTTTTTAAATGTTTGCAAATGTATAAAAAATAAACAGAAATATCTTATTTACATAAGTATTCAGACCCTTTGCTTTGAGATGCAAAATGTAGCTCCAGTGCATCCTGTTTTCATTGATGACATTTTTTATTTAACATTTATTTAACTAGGCAAGTCAGTTAAGAACAAATTCTTATTTTACAATGACAACAACAAAAATGAATGGAGCGAATTTGGAGCAGCAGTTTTATTCCCTGTGAGCACGGAGCGATTTTAAGTGGGGGAAAGGATGTTAAGTGCTGGAGCGATGTGCAAAGACCGCTCAGTGAGCGATGAGTGGGATTTCCAACTGCTCAACTCCGCTCATATACTCTGGTGTGTGTGTGTACCTGCATCAGTCAGTGGAAGGGGACACGCACACCTAAAGACCCTGTTAGATCAGAGTATAGACACTACAGTGCAATTAATCCCTATGAGGTGTGTGTGTGTGTACAGGGGGGGATCTACCTCTACAGGGTGACCTATCTACAGGGTGACGTTGTAACACCCCTAGCCCCCTACAGTTCTGTTATAACAACCCTAGAGTTCTGTTATAACACCCCTAGCCCCCTAAAGTTCTGTTATACCCCCTAGAGTTCTGTTATAACACCCCTACCCCCCTAGAGTTCTGTTATAACACCCCTACACTAAAGTTCTGTTATAACACCCCTAGCCCCCTAGAGTTCTGTTATACCCCCTAGAGTTCTGTTATAACACCCCTACCGCCTAGAGTTATGTTATAACACCCCTAGCCCCCTAGAGTTCTGTTATAACACCCCTAGCCCCCTAGAGTTCTGTTATAACACCCCTACCCCCTAGAGTTCTGTTATAACACCCCTACCCCCTAGAGTAATGTTATAACACCCCTACCCCCTTAGAGTTCTGTTATAACACCCATACCCCCCTAGAGTTCTGTTATAACACCCATACCCCCCTAGAGTTCTGTTATAATACCCCTAGCCCCTAGAGTTCTGTTATAACACCCCTACCCCCTAGAGTTATGTTATAACACACCTACCCCCTAGAGTTCTGTTATAACACCCCTACCCCCCTAGAGTTCTGTTATAATACCCCTAGCCCCCTAGAGTTCTGTTATAATACCCCTAGCCCCCTAGAGTTCTGTTATAACACCCCTACACTAGAGTTATGTTATAACACCCCTACCCCCTAGAGTTATGTTATAACACCCCTACCCCCTAGAGTTATGTTATAACACTCCTACCCCCTAGAGTTGTTATAACACTCCTACCCCCTAGAGTTCTGTTATAACACCCCTACCCCCTAGAGTTCTGTTATAACACCCCTACCCCCTAGAGTTCTGTTATAACACCCCTACACTAGAGTTCTGTTATAACACCCCTACCCCCTAGAGTTCTGTTATAACACCCCTACCCCCTAGAGTTCTGTTATAACACCCCTACCCCCCTAGAGTTCTGTTATAACACCCCTACCCCCCTAGAGTTCTGTTATAACACCCCTACCCCCCTAGAGTTCTGTTATAACACCCCTACCCCCCTAGAGTTCTGTTATAACACCCATACCCCCCTAGAGTTCTGTTATAATACCCCTAGCCCCCTAGAGTTCTGTTATAATACCCCTAGCCCCGTAGAGTTCTGTTATAACACCCCTACACTAGAGTTCTGTTATAACACCCCTACCCCCTAGAGTTCTGTTATAACACCCCTACCCCCTAGAGTTCTGTTATAACACCCCTACCCCCTAGAGTTCTGTTATAACACCCCTACCCCCTAGAGTTGTTATAACACCCCTACCCCCTAGAGTTGTTATAACACCCCTACCCCCTAGAGTTGTTATAACACCCCTACCCCCTAGAGTTGTTATAACACCCCTACCCCCTAGAGTTGTTATAACACCCCTACCCCCTAGAGTTGTTATAACACCCCTACCCCCTAGAGTTGTTATAACACCCCTACCCCCTAGAGTTATGTTATAACACCCCTACCCCCTAGAGTTGTTATAACACCCCTACCCCCTAGAGTTGTTATAACACCCCTACCCCCTAGAGTTATGTTATAACACCCCTACCCTAGAGTTATGTTATAATACCCCTACCCCCTAGAGTTATGTTATAACACCCCTACCCCCTAGAGTTATGTTATAACACCCCTACCCCCTAGAGTTGTTGTAACACCCCTACCCCCCTAGAGTTATGTTATAACACACCTACCCCCCTAGAGTTCTGTTATAACACCCCTAGCCCCCTAGAGTTCTGTTATAACACCCCTACCCCCCTAGAGTTCTGTTATAACACCCCTACCCCCTAGAGTTATGTTATAACACCCCTACCCTAGAGTTATGTTATAATACCCCTACCCCCTAGAGTTATGTTATAACACCCCTACACTAGAGTTCTGTTATAACACCCCTACCCCCTAGAGTTATGTTATAACATACCTACCCCCTAGAGTTCTGTTATAACACCCCTAGCCCCCTAGAGTTCTGTTATAACACCCCTACCCCCCTAGAGTTCTGTTATAACACCCCTACCCCCCTAGAGTTCTGTTATAACACCCCTACCCCCCTAGAGTTCTGTTATAACACCCCTACCCCCCTAGAGTTCTGTTATAACACCGCTACCCCCTAGAGTTCTGTTATAACACCCCTACCCCCTAGAGTTCTGTTATAACACCCCTACCCCTTAGAGTTCTGTTATAACACCCCTAGCCCCCTAGAGTTCTGTTATAACACCCCTACCCCCCTAGAGTTCTGTTATAACACCCCTACCCCCTAGAGTTCTGTTATAACACCCCTACCCCCCTAGAGTTCTGTTATAACACCCCTACCCCCCTAGAGTTCTGTTATAACACCCCTACCCCCCTAGAGTTCTGTTATAACACCCCTACCCCCCCTAGAGTTCTGTTATAACACCCCTACCCCCCTAGAGTTATGTTATAACACACCTACCCCCCTAGAGTTATGTTATAACACCCCTACCCCCCTAGAGTTCTGTTATAACACCCCTACCCCCTAGAGTTCTGTTATAACACCCCTACCCCCTAGAGTTATGTTATAACACCCCTACCCCCTAGAGTTATGTTATAACACCCCTACCCCCTAGAGTTATGTTATAACAACCCCACCCCCTAGAGTTATGTTATAACAACCCCACCCCTTAGAGTTCTGTTATAACAACCCCACCCCCTAGAGTTCTGTTATAACACCCCTACCCCCTAGAGTTCTGTTATAACACCCCTACCCCCCTAGAGTTATGTTATAACACACCTACCCCCCTAGAGTTATGTTATAACACCCCTACCCCCTAGAGTTATGTTATAACACCCCTACCCCCTAGAGTTATGTTGTAACAACCCCACCCCCTAGAGTTATGTTATAACAACCCCACCCCCTAGAGTTATGTTACAACACCCCTACCCCCCTAGAGTTCTGTTATAACACCCCTACCCTAGAGTTCTGTTATAACGCCCCTACCCTAGAGTTCTGTTATAACACCCTAGCCCCCTAGAATTCTGTTATAACACCCTAGCCCCCTAGAGTTCTGGTTTAATGTTCAAATAGGGTTACAAAATTTTGTGAACTCAATTCAAACTGCATGATGAGTGAGATCACAAATAGAATAGATAATAGACTGTGACAATGTCCTTACCCTCTGATCATGGCAAACGACTCGTCACTGGAGAAGTAGGAAGCCCCTGGAAGCACAGTCACCGTTTCTTTACCTGCACACACACACGGGAAATGTCCACATGTCTCATAAACATAGGAGTGTGTGTGTGTGTGTGTGTGTGTATAGATATCTTCCCTTACCGGCGTTGATGAGGTCAGCATCCACTTCGTCTTCTGTGGGGTAGGGGCCCTACATGAAACACACACATTCATCACAGTAGTTTTGGATTCTGTTGGTCACTCAACCCCAGCATGATCTCACAACCTTTATTTTGACAGGGAGTCATGCTGAGACCAAGGTCTCTTTCACAGATCAGCCCTGTATAGACAACACACATCACTATACACATCAAACCTGGCCAACAGACAATCAAAGAAAACTTATTAGATGAGACATTTATTTTATCTCTTCAACAAAGGAACCAGCCCTGTTTCTCTATAGCCCGAGGGAGCTTTTGACACCACATCTCTTAACCTGACACTCATAATTGGGGGGAACATTTTCACAAATGAGCATTAGCATATTTCTGCTTTCATTTCTCTGACAACAGAATTGATGAGAAACAAAATGAATGGGAGAAAAAACGTCAGATGGTTGCAATCTCCACAATGTTTGTTAGGAACCCGGCGTGTTTCAAACGTGAGTCCCAACACCTGTTGTCAACCAGGTTACTATGGTGTTACTATGACATAGATTCAAATGAGGGTTTTACCAATCCCAGAATGCCGTTCTCACTCTGCAGGTGGACAGTGATGTCTGGTTGGATGAAGTTGCTGGCCAGCATGGGGATGCCGATACCCAGGTTAGCTGACAGTGGTTCATGTTAAAGAACATACACTTTGAATACATTACAGACATACAGTACCCTGATCTCATTCTAATTCTGCACTACAAATGCCAAAGCCTGGGTAAGCTAGTTTCTCAAAGATATTCATAGCGGCAAGTTTTTTTTAAACTATTAAGCTGTCTTTTGGTCAGATATCACAAGATCAATGACGATTGGTTCGATGGAGTCCCACTTCATGTTCAAGAATACCATACATCCCATCCTCAAACTCCAGGGCTGCTCTGCGAATGATCCGCTCTCGTAAAATGTCGGAGTCCTTCTTTGGTTTGGGCTTCTCTGCTAGGTCCTTCTGCACTGTGCGCCTCTGGAGAGTGTAGAGAGAGACAGTCAATTCATTCTTCTCTGCTTAGTACCAATTGATTACACAGACTTCCCTATTGGATTGGTCTGGAAGGGATGAACTATAGAGGACTTCCTGTAATATTTGGACAAAGTTGATGATGTCATCAGCACTCTCTCCCCCTCTAGTACCATTATGACTCAAACTAGTGACTGTGTTACTGTTTAAGTAGGGTTGCAGGAAGTCCAGTAAATTTACCAAAATTCCCATATTTTACAGAAATCCTGGGTGGAGAATTCCAGAATTCCTGTTTATTATGTCCTAGTTCCGGGAATCTTCCAACCGGGATTTCTGGAAAACCTTGGAATTTTGGGAAAGTTACAGAACTTTGCAACTTTAAGTATGAATCCATTGTGGTGTTTGGAGGCCCACCTCTATCCTCTTCTCGTAGCAGTCTCCCTTGATGATCCTGTGGATGTAGATACTGGGGATGTGGATGTCCTCCTCAGAAAACGTCCCCACGTCCACCACCTCCTCCACCTACACAGAAGGACAGTGGGATGAAGCAAGAACAGTGTTGGTCAGTCCAAACACTGATCCTGCGGGGTTACTCCTCAATCTCTGTACCCACCCACTTTGATCCGTTCACATTTAGAAAATACAACGTTCACCAAATGATTTTAAACCTCACTCCTCCCATCTGTCAACAGGGAGCAGGAACCACACTGTGTTCATTTCCCTATAGCTTTGACAACCACTAGGCCTGGGTAAAGCTGCCTCCATGCCTCAGCTGGGCTTAGGGTTCTTTAGAGAAGTCGAGACCCGGGGAGAGGGCCTGCTCCTGGGATCAGAGGGGATGGAAGGTGGGGAGGAGGTTCTGTCCATCACAAGGAGAAAACTGGTATTACATTACAAGCTCTGTTCCAATGTCCCCTGTGTAATGGATTACTGTGTGTCCCCAGTAATCCATTAGTGTCAACCATCAGTGAATGACACTATGTGGAGCAAAACACAGAGATAGACACACCATTACTTCCTGTGTCACTTAGCAAGAAATCTAAACCCCACATAACCTGTTAAGGTACCCTAGCTGCCTATGAAAGAGCAGTGTGAGATAACACCAAAGCTTTTTGCTGAAGAAGACCCTCACTAAGCTTAAGAGAGAGATAGACTCAAAACCTACAACCTGATTTTGGACAGAATTACCTGGAAGGCTTAAATTAAAACTACCAAAGGTTATTAGTCCAACGCTATACAGTAAATGCTCTGGAAAACAACAGAAACCTGGAAACACCATCCAATGAGGAACTGAGAGAGTACTGTTTAGTCTGAAGCTATAGTTTATTTCCAAAAGCCAAGAAGAAAAATACATTATATTACTTTTTGGGGTGGCAGGTAGCCTAGTGGTTAGAGCGTTGGACTAGTAACCGAAAGGTTGCAAGATCGAATCCCCGAGCTGACAAGGTCAAAATCTCTCGTTCTGCCCCTGAACAAGGCAGTTAACTTTATTTTAAGAACAAGAATGTTCTGACTTGACTAGTAAAATAAAAGGGTAAATATAATATAAGGACTGAATGCTAAATTAAGTCTGCCAAGCTTGATACAACTTCAATTAGCACGGACGTGTCAAGTGAAAGGTGTCAAAGCCCTTTAGCCCAACAATGGCAGGAGAGTCGCACAGTGTACTCCAACCAAATGGAGAGGCCTTAGAAGCTACCTCCCGCTGTTCAGAGGTAATTCAAATATAGTACCCTGTGTATGTAAAGAATGATAAGGCAAGAAAATATCACAAAATTAAGCTCCTTATGGAAAATCAAGAGACACTTCTTGCTGACTATTATAAAAATGGGAACGTCATCAACCTCATCTTCGACACAAACCATCCCCTGGCATGGCACATTGCTATATTAGCACACTACCACTCTGTTAAGAGAGGGGGTGTTAACGAGGTGTGGAAACTGAGGATACTAGACAACGAGGACTCTGAGTCAGCTAAAATACATCTCTATAAGTCTAGAATAGTAATGGTACAGGGCAACCACAAACAGTTTCAGCTGGACTTTACCCTAATCAAAGAATTAGCCCAGCAGGAGAAGCTCTCCCTTGAGAAAGATACCCCCACCCGAGTGGGTCAGACATCTTCATTACATAACCCCACAGACAAGCAACCCCAAGCGGAAAGTCAACCTCCCAGCACACAGTACTAGCCCCTCATTGAAATGAAGGACACATTAACCCAGCTTGAGGTACGGCAGGTGTAGCTGGAATAACAGGTGATTATACTCCAGTCAGCACAAACCCAGACAACAGTCCAGGACAACAACACCCCCGTAACCAGACCCGGAGAGCTGGAGGTGGAGAGAGACATATCTGCACTCTGGACTGTGGTGACACAACTTCAACAATATAAAAAGCAGGAGAAGAACAGAACACTAGAGGAGAGGATCAGACTGCTGGAGGAGTTGGTGAGCGGGATGGCTTGTGACAGAGAACAACCCACTAGAGAGGTGGCAGAGAAGCCAGAAGAACAGCCCACCTCAGCTCCAGACAAAAGTCTCGACACCCCAGCGGAACAGTCCACACCAGACCTTGACCACGTCGACATCACAGCAGAACATACAAATGAAGAACCCCAAGCCCAGGGGATCTCACCCCCCCCCCCCCACACACAAGACACTGACTGTACTCCTTACGGACACAAATGGGAAATATATTGGAGAAAATTAACTTTTTCCCAAACACAGTGCGTCTCTGGTGTCCAAACACCCAGCGCGCCCTAGACCTTCTGTCTGAGGACCAACTAGGTTCACCTAGCCACACAATAATACACACAGGCACAAACAACCTGAGAACACAGCAGGTAAGGGTGGCCACAGCACTGAAGGGAGTGATTGAAAAAGCTTATTCTGCCCTCCCCAATGCACAAGTGGTCCACTCTGCTACCACGAAGGAAACCATACAGCGGGAAAACACAAGTATTTCCTGTGACTGTGCCTCAAAACCAAATGATTACCTGGCCCACCACTCCACCCTAGACTTGAACAGCCTCTTTGACCAGGTCCACCATACAAGGCAGCAGTGCCCACCTTCGCCCGGACTCTAAAGTACATCGCTCTCAAACACTTCACACAGGAGCAACAGATCCATGTAGACACCCTGCCCAGACCAGCAAGACACTCTCCCAGACCTGCAGGACCCACCCCCCCCTGGACCTACACATAGAGGACCCACGCCGAGAGGACCTACATCCAGACCACAACACAACCAGCCACATACACACACCCCAAGTCAACCACACCCACACCCCATTTAGGCCCCCAACATCAGACCTATTCCCCTCCTGACCACCCCATCCACCCCCGCAAAGAAGGCCTAAACATGGAAGTCACACATACGCCCAGGCCGTGAGCAGGCAAACAGGCCCAACCCCCACTCTTACACTAGCCCAAGCCAATGGCATGTATCAGATGCTCAGCAGGCTCTGCTCACACTTACGGGCCTGAGGCCAAACCACACGACCAACAACATTGGACCCTTCATGGAACACAAAGCCTTCACTATCTCATTCTGGAATATCCAAGGCCTGAGGTCATCTGCCTTTGGCCTAAAGAGCAGGAACCTGGACTTCATCAAAGAATGCAGAAATACAGACATTGTCATCCTACAAGAAACCTGGTATAGAGGAGAAGGACCCTCCGGTTGCCCTCTAGGTTACAGAGAGCTGGTAGTCCCATCCACCAACTTACCAGGTGTGAAACACGGAAGGGACTCAGGGGATATGCTAATTTGGTATAGAGCAGACCTAACTCACTCCATTAAATTAATCCAAATCTAAAGGAAATGATCTTAACAGAGAGAGATGTCCTCCTGTGTGCTACCTATATCCCCCACTAGAATATCCATACATACTAATGAAGACAGCTTCTTCATCCTGGAGGAGGAAATCAATAATTTCCAGGCCAGGGACATGTACTACTCTGTGGTGACCTAAATGCCAGAACTGGACAAGAACCTGACACCCTCAGCACACAGGGGGACAAAAACCTGCCTGGAGGTGACAGCATTCCCTCCCCCATATGCCCCCATAGACAACTATGACAACATAAACGGGTCACAACTCCTGCAGCTGTCGCACGCTGGGGATGTACATAGTCAATGGTAGGCTTCGAGGGGACTCCTATGGTAGGTACACCTATAGCTCATGTCTTGGCAGTAGTACTGTAGACTACTTTATCGCGGACCTCAACCCAGAGTCTCTCACAGTCAGCACACTGACACGCCTATAAGACCACAGCAAAATCACAGTCTACTTAAACAGAGCAATACTCAATCATGAGGCATCAAAGCCAAAGGAACTAAGTAAAATTAACAAATGCTATAGATGGAATGAATGTAGTTTGGAAACCTACCAAAAAACAATTAGGCAACAACAAATTAAATCCCTTTTAGACAACTTCCTGGACAAAACGTTCCACTGTAATAGTGAAGGTGTAAACTTGGCAGTAGAAAATATTAGCAGTATATTTGACCTCTCAGGTTCCCTATTAAATCAAAAAATATCTAATAGAAATCCAAAGAAAATGAACAATGTCAAATGGTTTGATGAAGAATGCAAAAATCTAAGAAAGAAATTGAGAAACCTGTCCAACCAAAAACATAGAGACCCGGAAAACCTGAGTCTACACCTTCACTATGGTGAATCACTTAAACATTAGAGAAATACACTATGGAAAAAGAAGGAACAGCACATCAGACATCAGCTCAATGTAATTGAAGAATCCATAGACTAACCACATCTGGGGAAATTGGAAAACACTAAACAAACACAAAGAATTATCTTTACAAAATGGAGATGTATGGGTAAAGCACTTCTCCAATCTTTTTGGCTCTACAACAAAATAACATAAAAAACATATACATGATCAAATACAAATCTTAGAATCAACTATTAAAGACTACCAGAACCCACTGGATTCTCCAATTACCTTGAATAAACTACAGGACAAAATAAAAACCCTCCAACCCAAAAAGGCCAATAGTGTTGATGGTATCCTGAATGAAATAATCAAATATACAGACAACAAATTCCAATTGGCTATACTAAAACTCTTTAACATAATCCTTAGCTATGGCATCTTTCCCAATATTTGGACCAAGGACGGATCACCCCAATAACTACCGTGGGTTATGCGTTAACAGCAACCTTGGGAAAATCCTCTGGATCATCATTACCAGCAGACTCGTACATTTCCTCAGTGAAAACAACATACTGAGCAAATGTCAAACAGGCTTTTTACCAATTTATCGTACGAAAGATCACGTATTCACCCTACTCACCCTAACTGACAAACAAACCAAAACAAAGGCAAAGTGTTCTCATACTTTGTTGATTTCAAAAAAGCCTGCGACTCAATTTGGCATGAGGGTTTGCTATACAAATTGATGGAAAGTGGTGTTGGTGGAAAAACATAGGGTGAGACAGGGATGCAGCTTAAGCCCCACCCTCTTTAACATATACATCAATGAATTGGTGATGGTATAGCACCCTACTAGAATCTGAAGTCAAATGTCTACTGTTTGCTGATGAGGGCCTACAGCAGCACCTACAGTTGAAGTCGGAAGTTTACCAAATACATTTAAACTCAGTTTTCATAATTCCTGACATTTATTCCTAGTAACAATTCCCTGTTTTTTGTCAGTTAGGATCACCACTTTATTTGAAGAATGTGAAATGTCAGAATAATAGTAGAGCAAATTATTTATTTAAGCTATTATTTCTTTCATCACATTCCCAGTGGGTCAGAAGTTTGCATACACTCAATTCGTATTTGGTAGCATAGCCTACAAATTGTTTAACTTGGGTCAAACGTTTCAGGTAGCCCTCCACAAGCTTCCCACAACAAGTTGGGTGAATTTTGGCCAATTCCTCCTGACAGATGTAACTGAGTCAGGTTTGTAGGCTCCTTGCTCGCACACACTTTTTCAGTTCTGCCCACAAATGTTCTATAGGATTGAGGTCAGGGCTTTGTGATGGCCACTCCAATACCTTGACTTTGTTGTCCGTAAGCCATTTTGCCACAACTTTGGAGTATGCTTGGGGTTATTGTCCATTTGGAAGAACCATTTGCGACCAAGCTTTAACTGATGTCTTGAGATGTTGCCTCAATATATCCACACAATTTTCCTTCCTCATGAAGCCCATCTATTAAGTGAAGTGCACCAGCCCCTCCTGCAACAAAGCACCCCCACAACATGATGCTGCCACTCCCGTGGTGCTGTTGTTCTGGGATTGATTTGCACTTTTCGCACCAAAGTACGTTCATCTCTAGGAGACAGAACGGGTCTCCTTCCTGTGCGGTATGACAGCTGTGTGGTCCCATCGTGTTTATACTTGCGTACTATTGTTTGTACAGATGAACATGGTACCTTCAGGCGTTTGGAAATTACTCCCAAGGATGAACCAGACTTGTGGAGGTCTACAATTTTTGAGGTCTTCGCTGATTTCATTTGATTTTCCCAAGATGTCAAGCAAAGAGTCCCTGAGTTTTAAGGTAGACCTTGAAATACATCCACAGGTACATCTCCAAATTATCAAATAATGTCAATTAATCAGAAGCTTCTAAAGCCATGACATTATTTTATGGAATTTTTCAAGCTGTTTAAAGGCACTGTCAACTATGGTTTGAAAAATTATTTGTGTCGTGCACAAAGTGGATGTCCTAACCGACTTGCCAAAACTATAGCTTGTTAACAATAAATTTGTGGAGTGGTTAAAAAAACGAGCTTTAATGACTCCAACCTAAGTGTATGTAAACATCCGACTTCAACTGTATATCTTCTGCACAGATTCTGCCAGACCTGGATAATGATGTTCCAAAAAAGGTCCAGTCACCAGGACCACAAATACAAATTCCATCTAGACACCATTGCCCTAGAGCACACAAAAAACTATACATACCTTGGCCTAAACATTAGCGCCACAGGTAACTTCCACCAAGCTGTGAACAATCTGAGAGACAAGGCAAGAAGGGCATTCTATGCCATCAAAAGGAACATCAAATTTGACATACCATATGGATCTAGCTAAAAATACATGAATCAGTTACAGAACCCATTGCCCTTCATGGTTGGGAGGTCTGGGGTCCGCTCACCAACCAAAAATTCACAAAATGGGACAAACATCAAACTGAGACTCTGCATGCAGAATTCTGCAAAAAATATCCTTCGTGTACAATGTAGAACACCAAATAATGCATGCAGAGCGGAATTAGGCCGATACCCGCTGATTATCAAAATTCAGAAAACAGCCGTTAAATTCTAAAACCACCTAAAAGGAAGCGATTCCCAAACCTTCCATAAAGCCATCACCCACAGTAAAATCAACCTGGAGAAGAGTCCCCTAAGCAAGCTGGTCCAGGACAGCACCACAATTAGACACAACCAAATAATGAGAAAAAGAAGATAATTACTTGACACATTGGAAAGAATTAACAAAAAAACAGAGCAGACTAGAATGCTATTTGGCCCTAAACAGAGAGTACACAGTGGCAGAATGCCTGACCACTGTGACTGACCCAAACTTAAGAATAGCTTTGACTATGTACAGACTCAGTGAGCCTAGCCTTGCTATTGAGAAAGGCCGCTGTAGACAGACCTTTTGATAAACTCCCATATCTACTGGGTGAAATACCACAATGTGCTATCACAGCAACAAGAATTGTGACCTGTTGCCACAAGAAAAGGGCAACCAGTGAAGAACAAAACACCAATGTAAATACAAACCATATTTATGCTTATTTATTTTCCCTTTTGTACTTTAACCATTTGTACATCGTTACAACACAGTATATATACATATGACATTTGTAATGTCATTATTCTTTTGGAACTTCTGTGAGTGTAATGTTTACTGTTAATTTTTATTGTTTATTTCACTTTTGTATATTATCTACTTCACTTGCTTTGGTAATACTAACATACATTTCCCATGCCAATAAATCCCCTTGAATTGAATGGAATTGAGAGAGAAAGAGACATCAAGAGAATGCTAGAGAGAGGAAGAGGCACTCAGGGACTCTTCCAGGAGCAATAAGCTTTTATAATACGATACTGAAATCTTTCCTCCTCAGACTCAGAAGGGAGACACGTGAGAGAGAGGGAGCAGAAAAGGGAGATAAAGAGAGAGAGAGAGAGGGCAAATCGACTTGCCGCGTCTTAAATCCAAAGCTCAGAGGACGAGGGGAACGATAAGAGATCTTCAAATCCATACAGGAAGGGTTACTCTGTGTGACAACATAATTCCTGACCCTCTACATTGTCCACTCCAGTGTAAGAGTGTACAGTGAGTGTACAAAACATTACCGCCACCTTCCTAATATTGTGTTCAGCCGCCACCTTTTGCCCTCAGAACAGCCTCAAAGCAAAGCGTTCCACAGGGATGCTCGCCCATGTTGCCTCCAATGTTTCCCACAGTTGTGTGAAGTTGGCTGGATGTTGTTTGGGTGGTGGACCATTCTTGATACACATAGGAAACTGTTGTCGTGTCTTTGGCTATGCCGGATTAAGTGATATGACATGCTATTCTATAAAATCATTTCTCTGTAATTAATATTTCCTGATTGAGCTAATCATGTAAATGTAATTAACCACAAAATAATATTTATAGAGCTGTTATCTTCCGAATAAACTCTTAAAGACCTAGTAATATTTTACATCAATAGCAGTCAATATTAATCTTCACCTTAATTCAGTCTCATCTGAAAGTTGTAAATTCTTGGTTATGTTCACGAACCCTGGCTAACAAGTTGAATCAGCAATACAAAATTGGGTTTAATTCTTTATTTACTAAATACCTAACTAATCACACAGAATTACAGATACACAGAATGAATCATACCTTGGAAAAGGAAAATGCTATAAATATTTACACTGAGCTGCGCTTCAATAGGTTGGTGGTAGATGGAAGGCCGTGTTGCCCAACAGAGTCCTTTGAAGAGTGTCTCTAGTGGTGAACGGGAAACATTGTAGTGTCGTCATTGGGTGGTAGACGGGATACTCTGTCCTTTCCTAGCCCACGTTTTTAGCTGCTGTTGCTAACTCAACAGATAGGATGTCTCACTTCTTTAGTGAATAAGAGTTCAAAGTTCATACCATTCACAACCAAAGCTCACGCTGAGGTTGGCTTAGTTCTGTAGTTGACATGTTAGTCCTTTTTAACGTATGGACCGTCATCCTCACAACAGGAGGTTACATTTTCGTCAAGGCCTTATATAGTGGAAAGAGAAGGGTGTGTTTTCATAGTTTTATAACCCATGTCTCTTCACAGGGGCGGGCCACTGATTGAGCAGAGCTCTAACCTTATGAAAACCCAAATCTCTCATTTGGAAGCTAAAATTACATTTAATCTTTTCACCAACATTTTTATATTCAACCATTTAAATTGCACAACAATTCCATGTGAATCTGATAACGATAATGTGTACACTTTCCACTGTACCGTTTATGTCATCCTATCATTGATGAGAATGTCTCAGATGACAACCGAACTGACATCATATTCATTAAGTACCAACGCTTATGTTCAACTGGTTGGATTACCAGAATATAGTTAATTTCCCCCCACCTTCTGATGTTCCCAGAATCTCTATGTTAACCAAGGGATTTTCAATAGTCACATCAGTAGGGTAGAGAGAGGAAAAAGGGGGGAGAGGTATTTATGACTGTCATAAACCTACCCCCAGGCCAGCATCATGACACTGTTGAGTGTGAAAAACACAGCAGCGGTGCAGTTTTTTACACAAACTGGTGCACCTGGGCCTGGCACCTACTACCATACCCAGTTCAAAGGCACTTACATCTTGTGTCTTGCCCATTCACCCTTATACTACAGTGGCAAGAAAAAGTATGTGGAATTACCTGGTAATTACCCTTTGGAATTACCTGGATTTCTGCATAAAATTGGTCATACAATTTCATCTGATCTTCATCTAGGTCACAACAATACACAGTCTGCTTAAACTAATAACACACAAACAATTATAGGTTTTCATGTCTCTATTCAACGTACTGCGTAAACATTCAGTGTTGGTTGGAAAAAGTATGTGAACCCTTGTATTTAATAACTGGTTGTCGGGCTGTGTTTCTGGACCTAAGGAAGGCTTTTGATACTGTTAACCATGAGATTCTCATCACAAAATTGTCCAAGTTCAACTTTTCCCCCGATGCTTTGAGATGGATGAAATCATACCTTGAAGGCAGAACTCAGTGTGTCAGAGTGAGCAAAGAGCTGTCGCTCACTCTTAGCTATGATGTGGGCGTGCCCCAAGGGTCAATACTGGGGCCCCTCCTGTTCAGCCTGTACATTACTGATCTGCCTTCTGTCTGTACTGGGTCTGAAGTTCAAATGTATGCAGATGATACAGTGATATATGTGCATGCAAAGAGCAAACAACAAGCTGCACAAGAACTCACTACTGTAATGGTCCAGGTTACAAAGTGGCTCAGTGACTCGTGTTTGCATCTCAATGTGAAAAAAACTGTTTGCTTGTTCTTCACAAAGAGGGCAACAGATGCTACTGAGCCAGATGTCTGTGTCAGGGGAGAAGCTCCAGGTGGTATCTGATTAAGTACCTTGGCATCATACTTGATTCCAACCACTTTTAAAAAGCATGTGAAAAAGGTCATTCAGATAACCAAATTCAACCTAGCTAATTTCTGATTTATACGAAATTGTTTGACTACAGAGGTAGCAAAACTGTACTTCAAATCTATGATACTCCCCCACTTAACATACTGCTTGACTAGTTGGGCCCAAGCTTGCTGTACAACATTAAAACCTATTCAGTCTGTCTACAAACAGGCTCTCAAAGTGCTTGATAGGAAGCCCAATAGCCATCATCATTGTCACATCCTTAGAAAGCATGAGCTCTTGAGTTGGGAAAATCTTGTGCAATACACCGACGCATGTCTTGTATTCAAGATCCTAAATGGCCTGACTCCCCCTCCACTCAGTATTTCTGTTAAACAGAAAACCCAAACATATGGCAGCAGATCCACAGGGTCTGCCATGAGAGGTGACTGTAATAGTTCCCTTAAGGATAAGCATCTTTAGTAAATGCGCTTTCTCTGTGAGAGCTTCCCATGTCTGGAATACACTGCCATCAGACACACATAACTGCACCACATATCACACTTTCACAAAATGTATGAATACATGGGTAAAGGTCAATCAGATTTGTGATCATAATCCTTAGCTGTGTATTGCCGCTTTCCATGTCTGTTGTCTGTAGCTTGTGAGGTGTGAAAACACTGTTGCTTTTATGAATTTTGTCTTGCTGCTTTTTGTTCTATGTTGCTCGGTCTGTATGCTACGTCTTGCTTGTTCTATGTTGCTCTGTCTGTATGCTACGTCTTGCTTGTTCTATGTTGCTCTGTCTGTATGCTACATCTTGCTTGTTCTATGTTGCTCTGTCAGTATGCTATGTCTTGCTTGTGCTATGTTGCTCTGCGTGTGCTCACTGCTCAATGATTGTCTATATTGTAATTGTTTTTAATAACCTGCCCAGGGACTGCGGTTGAAAATTAGCCGGCTGGCTAAAACCGGCACTTTTACTGAAACGTTGATTAATGTGCACTGTCCCTGTAAAAAAAAAAAAAAAACTCAAATGGCAGAAATAAACTCAACCAAACGTTTTCTGTAGTTGCGGATCAGACCTGCACAACAGTCAGGAGGAATTTTGGACCATTCATCTTTACAAAACTGTTTCAGTTCAGCAATATTCTTAGGATGTCTGGTGTGAACCGCACTCGAGGTCATGGCACAGCATTTTAAAATCAGTTGAGGTCAGGACTCTGACTGGGCCACTCCAGAAGGCGTATTTTCTTATGTTGAAGACATTCTGTTGTTGATTTACTTCTGTGTTTTGAGTCGTTGTCCTGTTGTATCACCCAACTTCTGTTGAGCTTCAATTGGCGGGCAGATAGCCTTACATTCTCCTGTAAAATGTCTTGATAAACTTGGGAATTCATTTTTCTGTCAATTCTATATTTTCTGTCAATTCTATATTCTGAATAGCAAGCTGTTCAGGCCCTGAAGCAGCCCCAAACCATGATGCTCCCTCCACCATACTTTACAATTGGGATGAGGTTTTGATGTTGGTATGCTGTGCCATTTTTTTTCTCGACACATAGTGTTGTGTGTTCCTTCCAAACAACTCAACTTTAGTTTAATCAGTCCACAGAATATTTTGCCAGAAGCGCTGTGGAACATCCAGGCGTTTTTTTTGCAAACTTCAGACGTGCAGCAATGGGGTTTTTTGGACAACAGTGGCTTCTTCAGTGGTGTCCTCCCATGAACACCATTCTTGTTTAGTGTTTTACATATCGTAGACTCGTCAACAGAGATGGTCACATGTTCCAGAGATTTCTGTAAGTCTTTAGCTGACACTCTGGGATTCTTATTGACCTCATTAACCCTGAACAAGGCAGTTAACCCACTGTTCCTAGGCCATCATTGAAAATAAGAATTTGTTCTTAACTGTCTTGCCTAGTTAAATAAAAGGTTTAAAAAAAATTGAGCATTCACTGCTCTTGCAGTCATCTTTGCAGGACGGCCACTCCTAGGGAGAGTAGCAACGGTGTTGAAATTTCTCCATTTATGGACAATTTGTCTTACTGTGGACTGATTAACATCAAGGCTTTTAGAGATACTTTTGTAACCCTTTCCAGCTTTATGCAAGTCAACAATTCTTAATCTTAGGTCTTCTGATATCTCTTTCGTTCGAGGCAAGGTTCACATCAGGCAATGCTTCTTGTGAATAGCAAACTCAATATAGACAAGAAAAATACAATAATTAGTGTGTTATTAGTTTAAGCACACTGTGTTTGGATATTGTTGTGACTATTGACTTATGACTAATTTACGCAGAAATCCAGGTCATTCTAAAGGGTTCACATACTTTTTCTTGCCACTGTATATCCATGTCTCAGGCCTTAAAAATCCTTCTTTAATCCGTCTCCTCCCCTTGATTGACACTGATTGAAGTGTATTCAACAAGTGACATCAATAAGGGATCATAGCTATCACCAGGATTCACCTGGTCAGTCTATATCATGGAAAGAGAAGGTGTCCTTAATGTTTTGTACAGTCAGTGTATATTTATTCCATCCACACTAGGGGGATAGGTAAGCATTTACAGACACATTGAGTCCTTCCTATCTCGGCTTCGTCTCCCTCAGCACTCTACAATGACAGACAGACGAGCCAATGGGTGAGAGCCGAATGGATCCCATCTTAGCGTTGTCATGGATACAGGAGCTTTGGTGGAGAGCCGGGGGCGGTTTAGGGCTGTAAAGTGAGGCGCTCTCTCTCCCTCTCTCTGGGTTAAATCTCTGAATGTACGCAGCAAAAGGGGAGCCAGGGGCTTTGGGTGGGGGGAGGGGGCGTGACAGTTTGATGCACACACACACACACACACTTCAGTAGCTTTGTCTCTGGGTGCTCTAAAGCTGAGTGTCATTAGCAGCAGCTAGGGGACTGACATCTCCAGCTCTCAAAGGTTAGCAGTAGCACTGAAACTAGTGATGGATCTAAGGATGACAAGGGCTGACTACACTACTACACTGCTGACACTAACACACATTGTTTCAGCGACTGAATATATCAGAATTGAATCAGCAAGAAACTGACAGAAGGTGTCATCTGGCCCTACTGATGAGGAAATGGGTCCTCTGAATCAGGGAATCAGTTCATTGGCTGAGTAACTTAGCACAATCCAGTCCCAATACTCTCTAAAGCTCTCTTATCTCTATCACTTCACCAGCACCGATTCTACCATAGTGTACTAAATGTATTAAATATACAATAGCTTAGAGCTATCAGGAAAGGAGGAGTATTGGAGGATTAGTCAATGTGAAATACACTTCTTCAGATGGGTTGCAGCGGTGTCAGTGAGTGACTGACAAGCCGTGCTAGTGGTTCAGAGTCCTTATGGCTTGTTGTCTAATTGTCACTAGTGCTCTGATTAACTGTGGATTTAGGGGTGGGACTCAACTTCTGTAAGACTGCTTTAATAGCCTACATCCTAGATACTCAATTCAATCAACAGTCCTGCATCTATGCTTTCTCAAAGGGTTATACAATGATGATGACGATGATACTGTAAGGCGGATCCTCACCCCATCCACTGCCAATGAGAAGATGAGCAGTGAATTACACCCAGTTCCTACCACCATCCTGTCTCTCTACCATGCCTCACTGCACACAGTCTTCAGCTCAGTGTCTTTTTTGCCTATGCTAAACCCGGCCAGGGCCAGGCGAGCGCAATAAACAAAACTAACCCAGGCCTGCACAATAAACAAACTATCCCGGGCCCGGGCCTGCACAATAAACAAACTAAATCTGGGCCCGGGCTTGCACAATAAACAAACTAAACCTGGGCCTGGGCCAGCAAACTAAACCTGGGCCTGGGCCAGCACAATAAACAAACTAAACCTGGGCCTGGGCCGAGACAATAAACAAACTAAACCTGGGCCTGGGCCTGGGCCGAGACAATAAACAAACTCAACATATTTAAATATTCTGTGTGTATGAAGGGCCCAGTGTGGCTTTGATCTGTGCATGCGTGTGAGGTGGCAGCAGGACTCAGAGCTGGAATGATTCAGATAAACAAACACACAGGCGTGGCACATAGCGCAAATTCATACGTGCCAGTGTAACACACACACACACACACACTGTACACACGCACATTGATATTCCCCTGTATGTAGTAGCATTTTCACATCAATGAGAGCGGAGAGAGGCTTGAAGTGTGCTGGCAGGGAGACACAGGGAATGAAAGGCCCCAGGGACACATGCACCTTATTCTTGTCAGTTTGTTCTTTTTTAGGGCTCTGAGCCCTGTCAGGGTTTATTAATCTCAAACGGATGGCCAGCCACCGTTATGAAACACTGTGTGTGTTCTTGTGCCCTGCCCTTGTCTGTGTTGTGGCAATCTATCCCCATATTCACCATCTTCAGACACAGAAGTATTATTAGATCAAAACGTCATGGCACAGCTCGCTGATCTGATCAATGGAAATGCATAAACCAGAAGTACAGGAGACGTATGTTCATCCACCCCTTACCCACAAACTCACACAACACACAGTGGTGCAGTGGAGGGTAAACGCAAGGCAACGCACTTCACACACTTTTTGGAGGAAAAAGTATCGCAAGGAAAGGGAGCGTACCTTTTTTCACTGTGACCGACGATCAGAGTTTACACACCACTATATCAATGCACACACAGAATCACACATACACACATAGTCAACTCTGCTGTTCTATTTATAGACTATTTACTCAACTGCGTGACCAAGACACTATCCACATTATACATATCATTTATACTGTATATCCTATTGTGTACATACCAGTTTCATTACTATGCATACTACTTGTTTATTTTATTGATTTTTGTACTGCACTGATAAGGACCTTGCAAGTAAGCATTTGACTGCAGCATTTATACCTGCTGTAACCTGTGTACATGACGAATAACCTTTGATTTGACACGCACATTAACCTGTTGATCTGGCCCTGTGAAAGATCCACTGATGTGAATGAACGGTTGTGACCCAGCCCTGACCCACCTTCGACTGTGTGTGTTAACAGTGTTTGAGTGAAGACCAGACACATTGCTCTGATCAGCAGACATGAAGGGCATTCATTTCTCCTTGAGCTTTGGCTCAGCTTTCCCTAAACCTTCATTATATACCAGTCTAAAGCCATGATCCAGTCAAACCTTGCAATGCCAGATTCTAAATTTGCATATTCAGAAAGAGGGGAGAGAGAGAGTGTGTGTTCGTGTGTGTGTGTGTTGAGGCGTGTCGGCTAGGGGAAGTTGGGGACAGTCTGGCTGCAGGCAACGGAGCATGAGGACAGTGACACCACACTCTCATTATGCAACTTATAAATAGCCATCTCCCACTGTGTGTGTGTGTCTGTGTCTGTGTGTGTGTCTGTCTGTCTGTGTGTGTGTCTGTGTGTCTGTCTGCCTGTGTGTGTGTGTGTCTGTCTGTGTGTGTGTCTGTCTGCGTGTGTGTGTGTGTCTGTGTGTGTGTGTGTGTGTCTGCGTGTGTCTGCGTGTGTGTGTGTGTGTCTGCGTGTGTCTGCGTGTGTGTGTGTGTGTCTGCGTGTGTCTGCGTGTGTGTGCGTGTGTGTGTGTGTGTGTGTGTGTGTGTGTGTGTGTGTGTGTGTGTGTGTGTGCGTCTGTGCGTGTGTGTCTGTGCGTGTGTGTGTGTGTGTGTGTGTGTGTGTGTGTGTGTGTGTGTGTGTGTGTGTGTGTGTCTGTGTGTGTGAGAGAGAGAGAGGAAATGTCATGGTTGGCTGGCGTGTTGTGTTGTCTTGTCTTAGTTGGTGCTCTGGGAAGTGAAATAAGGAAGTAGGCACAAATAGGGGTGGGCTGCAGAAACCAACAACACCAGCCCATAAGGCCTGACTCTGTGACAGTAATGAACTCAATTACCTCTGGTCTAATTTGAACAAACCAGTTTTTAATTCAAATCTGGACTTCTAACCCCTTTTAAACATTGTGTTTGAGCTACAGACTTCTTGGTTGTACCACTGGATTGGTCTGGGATTGGATTTCTTCTGCATCCATTGGATTCAACTATTAGTCTGTGAGATTAACGGCGGGCTGAGCTAGAGCGGTGTTCGTGAGACAAGGGTGGATCCCGAAGGGGTCTGGAACGGGGTCTTTTTACAACAACTTCTGTAGAGTCATAATAGTTTGAGCTACAAACTATTAAAAGCTATCTATGAAAAGCTGAGAATCTACAACACTCACAAGCTACACAATAGTTGTTAGAAGGTGAGAGGTTCTTCTACACAGAAGATCATAGGAAACACAAGGACATAGTGTCTATAAAACTGTAATAACCTCACATAGTTGCTGTCACAAACTCTAAACTCCAAACAGTCGTCACTGACTAGTTGGATATTCATTTCCCGCTGACCAAACCATTTCTGGACTTACAGCTTCATATACATTCATTTTGATCAGGTTTTTGCTTTGGCAAACCTTTTTTTATTTTATTGACATTTGTCATTAAAACTCACTAATGCAACTGTTTATGTCAAATAGTTTTGTGTTCTACTTGTAGCCCTGGTTATCCAGAAAAGAAAATAGTAAAACACCAGTGAGGATAAATATAAGGGCTGGACATATTTTGGGGGGATCCCCATTAGCTGACGCCAATGCTGACACCTAGTCTTCCTGCAGTCCGACAAAACGAAAAAGACATTACAGACAAAAATACTTAACAATTTATATACATTTTAAAACATTAATATGGACATTATCGACTTTTACACACACACACACACACACACAGCCAGTCAAAAGCTTGGACACACTTACTCATTCAAAAGTTTCTTTATTTGGACCATTTTTCACATTGTAGAATAATCGTGAAGACAACAAAACTATGAAATAACACATATGGAATCATCTAGTAACCAATAAAAAGTGTTGAACAAATCAAAATAGATTTTATATTTGAGATTCTTCAAAGTAGCCAACTGCTTTTGGCTGCTTTTCCTTCACTCTGCGGTCCAACTAATCCCAAACCATCTCAATTGGGTTGAGGTCAGGTGATTGTGGAGGCCAGGACATCTGATGCAGCACTCCATCACTCTCCTTATTGTTCAAATAGGCCTTAACATAATCTGGAGGTGTGTTTTACTACGCGCAAACCAAATGGGATGGCAATGGAATGCTGTGGTAGCCATGCTGGTTAAGTGCGCCTTGAAATCGAAATAAATCACAAACAGTGTCACCAGCAAAGAACCCCCACACCATCACACCTCCTCCTCCTCCATGCTTCACAGTGGGAACCACACATGCGGAGATCATCCGTTCACCTACTCTGCATCTTTCTTGGCCCAAACAAGTCTCTTTTTCTTATTGGTGTCCTTTAGTAGTGGTTTCTTTGCAGCAATTAGACCATGAAGGCCTGATTCACACAGTGTCCTCTGAATAGCTGATGTTGTGATGTGTCTGTTACTTGAACTCTGTGGTACAAACTGAAGTGCAGTTAATTGTCCATTTCTGAGGCTGGTAACTCTAACAAACATATCCTCTGCAGAAGAGGTAACTCTGGGTCGGAAAGTAAGATGGCGCAGACAGACATGGCAGCTCTGCTTCTAGCTCCAAAGCAACTTTGCAGTATTTTGTTTTTGTGCGTTATTACATACATCCAGAAAAAACTTTTGTATATCAGAGTGGCGGTAACTCACCAGCATTACGACGAGGAATACGACCTTCTCAAATTGGATCATTTCTTCATACCCCCACGATAAATTGAACTTATCCCAGAGTGTGCTCCAAAACGCCGTCGACGGAGAAAAGGTATCAGGTGAAGACTTCTAGTCCGACTCAGAAGGCGGCCACACCATCCACTGCTTCAGAGTATATTACTCGCTAATGTTCAGTCTCTGAACAATAAAGTAGACAAGCTCTGTTTATAAAGTAGACAGACTCTGTTTCACAGAAACATGGCTCTCTCGGGATATGCTGTCCCTGTCCATACATCCAGCTGGGTTCATCGTGCAGACAGGAATAAAGAACTCTCCGGGAAGAAATAATGCGGGAGTGTATGTTTCATGATTAACTACTCATGGTGTGACTGTGATAACATACAGAAACTCAAATCCTTTTGTTCACCCGACCTAGAATACCTCACAATCAAATGCCGACCGTGTTACCTCACAACAGAATTCTCATGTATATTCCCCCTCAAGCCGATACCACGACGGCCCTCAAGGAACACAACTTTATGCAAACTGGAAACCACATATCCTGAGGCTGGTTTTATTGTAGCTGGGGATTTCAATAAAGCAAATTTGAGGAAAACCCTACCGAAGTTCTATCAACACATTGACTGTAGTACTCGCTTAGGAAAAACAATATATCACTGCAACTCGCCTTATTGAGATGCCTACAAGGTCTTCCTCCCATCAGCAAATCAAAACAAACTCCATTCTGCTCCTCCCTTCCTATAGGCAGAAACTCAAACAGGAAGTACCTGTGCTAAGGTTTATTCAATGCTGGTCTGACCAATGGGAATCCATGCTTCAAGATCATTTTGATCACGCAGACTGGGATATGTTCCAGGTAGCCTCAGAGTATAACATTGATGTTTATATGGACACAGTGACTGAGTTCATCAGGAAGTGTATCGGGAACACTGTTCACACGATGACTATTAAAACCTACCCAAACCAGAAACTGTGGATAGATGGCAGCATTTGCGCAAACCTGAAAGCGAGAACCACCGCAATTAACCATGGCAGGGGTGACTAGGAATATGGTTGAATACAAACAGTGTAGTTATTCCCTCTGTAAGGCAAGCAAAATGTCAGTACAGAGACAAAGTGGAGTCGCAATTCAACAGCTCAGGCAAGACGTATGTGGCAGGGTGTACAGACAATCAGGGATTACAAAGAGAAAACGAGCCACATCGCAGACACCGACGCCTTGCACCCAGACAAGCTAAACAACTTCTTCGCCCGTTTCGAGGTTAAGACAGTGCCACCGACGCGCCCACACCAAAAGACTGTGGGCTCTCGTTCTCCGTGGCCAACATGAGTAAGACATTTAAGCTGCCCAGACAGCAACCCTAGCCGCGTCCTCAGAGCATGCGCAGACCAGCTAGCTGGAGTGTGTACGGACATATTGAATTTCTCCCTATCCCAGCCTGCTGTCCCCACTTGCTTCAAGATGTCCACCATTGTTCCTGTACCCAAGAAAGCAGAAGGTAACTGAACTAAAT
Organism: Oncorhynchus kisutch; assembly: GCF_002021735.2. NCBI lineage: Eukaryota > Metazoa > Chordata > Actinopteri > Salmoniformes > Salmonidae > Oncorhynchus > Oncorhynchus kisutch. The sequence continues at coordinate 15,097,853 of NC_034181.2, forward strand.
GACTATCGCATCGTAGAACTCACTTCTGTCACCATGAAGTGCTTTGAGAGGCTAGTTAAGCGTCATATCACCTCCACCTTACACCCTAGACCCACTTCAATTTGCTTACCGCCACAATAGATGCACAGACAATGCAATCGACCTCGCACTGCCCTGTCTCATCTGGACAAGAAGATTACCCATGTCAGAATGCTGTTCATTGACTATAGCTCAGTCTTCAACACCATTGTACCCTCCAAGCTCATCATTAAGCTCAGTGCCCTAGGTCTGAACCACGGCCTAAATTTACCGCCGATTGCTATGGAGAAGATGTACCAAGGGAAAGAGAGAGGTGTGAAGTCACCCCAAGGTGAGCTTTCTCTTCAGCTCTTGGCTAACGTTGCTGTCCCACTCCCCCTACAAGGAGCAGGGTACAGGTTCTCAATATGAATGTTATCTTAGCTACCAGTGTGCTCTCAATGTAAATAATATAGAAGTTTGGTACAGTGAAATGAAAGCCTACTCTATATAAAAGGGGGGATATTGGAAAGTGATGAATATGTCCTGGGTTTTATGAAGTTGAACAGCTTTACAAGTCTCTGCTGTCATTCACACTACCCACAATGGTGTTAGAGTAAAGCTGTGAGTCTCACACAGACACACTCTATTCATCCATGCACAGAAGACTGTGAAGATGGCCATGAAAAATAATCCACAACATTCCCGAAGCAAGTCGGTGGGTCTCTTCTCCACTTACAGTAGGAAAATCAATTAAATCTAACAATTAGCTGAATAGGCTTCAAGTCCGCACTCAAAGCTCAATAGAGAAACTACATCTAAGAGCTCCTCTTTGTTAGCGTCCAACATCTCCTCTCTCCCTTGTCAACCTGTGGAGCTTTTGGCAGAGTAATGGGAGTCCTTTCAATCCCCACGCCACAGTCTTCTATCATGAAGCCCACAGAGAGCGGTGTCTAGGACCAGATGGACAGACAGTGTGAGGGAGATAACACCTTGGAGGATGGATGCTGTCAATATCCAAATACACCCCAAGCTGACATGAAAAAAGGCACACAGACGCATACTCACACACTCAAAGAAGAGGGGAGGCAAAGACGGTTGTGATAATGCAAAAAGACAGCTTTGATTGAACACCCTGTCCGGTGCATCACATCCTAAAATGCATTAGACATGATTGTATCTGTGATAAGGGGATAACAGACCGAGAGATGGGGGCTACAGAACATTCCAAAATGGAGCCGAGCAGAGTGTCGTTGGCCAGCAACCAGGGCAGACTGCCAAAATGCTATTCTATATCGTTGTCCTATGATGTAAATCATATCATTGAGTTGTCTTTTTTTAACATGAAAACCATTAGCTAGTTCTACTTCACGTTTGGAAGACTGAGGGTTAAGTCGAGATCAGTTGACTATAGCACAGTAGCCTGTATCTGATGTAGAGTTGAGAACAGGATTGATCTGGTAACTTTCATTGAAGTGAGGAGCACAGTGGTAGGCTACATCTTCAACAACATTGTCAGAAACAGCTCAGCCATGCTGGGAAAATAACTCATTTTATTCTCTGCACATCACAACCACGACCAACCATCCAGTGTAGTTACTTGACCTCTATGTATAGTGTAGACTCTTGCCAGTGTCAAAGTCACAGAGTTAAACTAAGGATTTGGGAGGAATTGTCTGTAAGTAAACACTACAGCTTTGTACCCAAGGGTATTTCCATCTGAAAGGTCCCATGAGCACCAGCATGAAGTTCATAGGAACATATCAAATTTGGTGTCAAATGAAAGCTAACATGCTGACACATACATTTTATTCAATCATTGCACCCGCACCGCTTGTGCATCTTATAGAATAGAACTTGGTCCAATTTGTGACGCTTGATGCTCTACAAGTCCCGCCTCTCCCATCTCCTCATTCATTTTTAGGAGCATATACCCACGTGGATGAACTGAGATCCACACTCGAGTCAAGTTGGTGGTGGTAATGCACCTTAAAGTTGGTTGCCAACCACCATATGAAGTCCAAAGAAGAAGAAGCCTGAAGGAGGAGAGATTACTAGAAACTAACTCGGTTTACCCTTTTATCTGTGGATTAATTGTCGGAGTAGAGGACCTTGTGCATTTCAGGGTAAAATAACAACCCAATGTTTATATTCCGGGACAAATTAGCTAGCAACAGCAAGATAGCTAAATTGCCATAAATTATTAATGCTTTTCAACCTGTCCCCAAATTAATATAGTTAGTTCAGAGTTCGTTTTGATATTTCAACCTGAGGCTCCTGGTCGCATCTGGTGTGGGTGGACAAAATCAACAGAGGTCTGGTCAGCATGTAAGAGTCTATATTTTGGGTAAATGAAGCAATATATACATTTTTCAACCATTCTCCATTTATTTATTTTTTGCCATAAGTAAAAGCTTTGATTTCTAGAAAACAGATGGAAAAAATGGGTCTTAGAAAACTTCTACCAGAAAGTCTTAAAAAGTATTACAAATACATAAAAACACAATCACGTTGACGTAAAGAGCCCTGCTAACTAATATCAAAACGTACATTTATTTTGAGAAATGTTATACCTTCTGTAAGATATTTTCTATTTTTTTTCTCTCTCATGAGGAGGGAGGATAATGAAAGTCCAATTAGTTATACCAATTAGTTTAAAATGATTTTACTGATATCAATTTTGGCCAAGACCAAAGAGCTGTCGAAGGACACCAGAAACAAAATTGTAGACCTGCACCAGGTAAAACTCACAATACTGTTACCGAATTGTTAACAGAATTATCCAAAAACTGTAATGGAATTACTGCAACTGAATTGAATACAATGGGAAATCATAATAGTCACAAACCACAATTGGGTCACCTGATACTGTCCTCCCTGATTAGCTCATAACTGTTTTATTTCTTTCTGACGTCTGGTGGTCAAACCAAGAGTGTTAAAACAGTCTGTCTGGACAACCCCTCCCCTCTCTCCCTCTCTATTTCTCACTATTCAGATAATGTCACCTCTCCCAGCACTTACTGACTCCTACGCATGAGCCACCTCTCTTTCCATTTACTGTGAATAGCATCCTCACCCACTGAGCACCGACCAACAGTCCACCCTGGCCTTAACGGTAACGTCCACAGACGGACCGGACTGGACCAAATCTGAACCTATCAATACTTATCAGAAAGTATTCAAACCCCTAGACTTTTTTCAACGTTTTGTTGTGTTACAGCCTGAATTATAAATGGATTGAGATGAGATCGTAACTGTCCAACTACACAAAATATCCCATAATATCAAAGTGGAATAGTTTTTAAAAGTTTTACATATGAATAAAAAATGAAAAGCTAAAATGTTTTGAGTCAATAAGTATTCAAGCCCTTTGTTATGAGAAGCCTAGATAAGTTCAGGAGTAAACATGTGATTAAAACGTCACATGAGTTCCATGGACTCACTCTGTGTGCAATAATAGTATTTAGCAAGATGGTTGAATGATTACCTCATCTCTGTACCCCACACATAGAATTATTTCTAAGGTCCCTCAGTCAAGCAGTTTTACAATGTTCCCGAGTGGCCGAGTTACAGTTTTGACTTAAATCTACCTGGAAATCTATGGCAAGACCTGAAAATTGTTGTATAGCAATGATCAACAACCGATTTGATAGAGCTTTAAGAATTTTTAAAAGAATAATGGGAAAATGTTCCACATTCCAGGTGTGGAAACCTCTCAGATCTGAAATCACTGCCAAAGGTACTTCTACAAAGTACTGACTCAGGGGTGTGAAAACTTCTGTAAATGAGATTTCTGTATTTCATTTTCAAATAATTAGCTAACATTTCTAAAACATGTTTTCACTTTGTCATTATGTTTTTATTTTTTATTAATTGCATTTCTGAAAAGCTGAAATGTCTTGAATCAATAAATATTCATCCTGCCCTGCCTATCTAAGGTCTTCGAAAGCCAAGTCAACAAACAGATCACTGACCATCTCGAATCCCACCGTACCTTCTCCACTGTGCAATCTGGTTTCCGAGCCGGTCACGGGTGCACCTCAGCCACGCTCAAGGTACTAAACGATATCATAACCGCCATCGATAAAAGACAGTATTGTGCAGCAGTCTTCATCGACCTGGCCAAGGCTTTCGACTCTGTCAATCACCATATTCTTATCGGCAGACTCAGTAGCCTCGGTTTTTCTAATGACTGCCTTGCCTGGTTCACCAACTACTTTGCAGACGGAGTTCAGTGTGTCAAATCAGAGGGCATGTTGTCCGGTCCTCTGGCAGTCTCTATGGGGGTGCCACAGGGTGCAATTCTCGGGCCTACTCTTTTCTCTGTATATATCAATGATGTTGCTCTTACTGCGGGCGATTCCCTGATCCACCTTTACGCAGACGACACCATTCTGTATACTTCTGGCCCTTGGACACTGTGCTATCTAACCTCCAAACGAGCTTCAACATCATACAATACTCCTTCCGTGGCCTCCAACTGCTCTTAAACGCTAGTAAAACCAAATGCATGCTTTTCAACCGTTCGCTGCCTGCACCCGCACGCCCGACTAGCATCACCACCCTGGATGGTTCCGACCTAGAAGATGTGGACATCTATAAGTACCTAGGTGTCTGGCTAGACTGTAAACTCTCCTTCCAGACTCATATCAAACATCTCCCATCCAAAATCACATCTAGAATCGGCTTTCTATTTCGCAACAAAGCCTCCTTCACCCACGCCGCCAAACTTACCCTAGTTAAACTCACTATCCTACCGATCCTCGACTTCGGCGATGTCATCTACAAAATGGCTTCCAATACTCTACTCAGCAAACTGGAAGCAGTTTATCACAGAGCCCTCCGCTTTGTTACTAAAGAACCTTATACCACCCACCACTGCAACCTGTATGCTCTAGTCAGCTGGCCCTCGCTACATATTTGTCGCCAGACCCACTGGCTCCAGGTCATCTACAAGTCCATGCTAGGTAAAGCTCTGCCATCTCAGTTCACGATGAAAACACCCACCCGTAGCACGCGCTCCAGCAGGTGTATCTCAATGATCATCCCTAAAGCCAACACCTCATTTGGCCGCCTTTCCTTCCAGTTCTCTGCTGCCTGTGACTGGAACGAATTGCAAAAATCGTTGAAGTTTTAGACTTTTATCTCCCTCACCAACTTTAAACATCTGCTATCTGAGCAGCTAACCGATCGCTGCAGCTGTACATAGTCCATCGGTAAATAGCCCACCCATTTTTACCTACCTCATCCCCATACTGTTTTTATTTATTTACTTTTCTGCTCTTTTGCACACCAGTATCGCTACCTGCACAGTGGACCATCTGATAATTTATCACTCCAGTGTTAATCTGTTAAATTGTAATTATTCGCCTACCTCCTCATGCCTTTTGCACACTCTTTTTTCTTTTTTCTACTGTGTTATTGACTTGTTTATTGTTGTGTAACTCTGTGTTGCTGTCTGTTCACACTGCTGTGATTTATCTTGGCCAGGTCGCAGTTGTAAATGAGAACTTGTTCTCAACTAGCCTACCTGGTTAAATAAAGGTGAAATAAATAAATAAAATAAAATAAATTAAATTCAACCCCTTTGAAATGGCAAGCCTAAATAAGTTCAGGGGTAAAAATGTGCTAGTCACATAATAGGCTGCATGGACTCACTCTGTGTGCAATTACAGTGTTTAATATGATTTTTTAATGACGTTTTTACCCCTGACTACCTCATCTCTGTGCCTCACAAAGTGATCTGTAAGGTCTCTCAGTCAATCAGTGAATTTCAAACACAGACTCAACAACAAAGACCAGGGAGGTTTTCCATTGACTCTCAAAGAAGGGCACCTATTGGTAGATAAAACATTTTGTAAAAACATCTGCTTCAGTGTCTTTTCCAACAGTCAAATATACACTGGAGTTGCTTACCAAAATGACATTGAATGTTCCGAGTGGCCTAATTACAGTTTTCACTTAAAATCGTCTTGACAGGCCTTGAAGAATAAAATAATAGTGCAAATATTGTACAATCCAGGTGTGCAAAGTTCTTAGAGACTCACCCAGAAAGACTTACAGCTGTAATTGCTGCCAAAGGTGATTCTAATATCTATCGACTCAGGGGGTTAAATACTTATCTAATCAAAATATATTAGTGTTTCATTTTCTTTTTTTTCTTCTTTTTTTTCACTGAGAGTATTTTGTGTAGATTGTTGATATACTTGATATGTAAATTAGATACCCTTTTCTGTATTTCATTATCAATACATTTGCAAACATTTCTAAAAACATGTTTTCACTTTGTCATTATGGGGTATTGTGTGTTGATAGGTGATATTTTTATTTATTTAATCCATTTTGAATGTAGGCTTTAACACAACCAAAATGTGACCCGTTTCCAGTGGAGAAAAGTACTTAAGTAGTTTTTTGGGGTATCTGTAATTTACTATGTATATTTTCAACTACTTTTACTTCACTAAAGGATGGGCTTTACTTCACTAATGGATGGGCTGGACATGCCGAGAGATGAGTTCAGATTGGTCTGCCATGTAGCATGCTTCTGTCTATAACATGAGCTGCTCAGTATGTGTAGATAATCCGTGCTACTGCGACTTTTTTGAAAAATATAATGGAGAACTGCAAAAGTGTTTATACTGCTCTCAACATCGCTGCCCTGAATTTAACAGGCGCTATCATCAAAAATCAACAAAACATTTTTCATTGAACCAGACATTGTAGAGTCTTCTGATGACAGTGATGGTGTTGTTGTCACGAAAGAAGTTGACGGAGTTTTGAAAGCAGTGGAATCCCCAGTGGAAGCAGAGTATGATTGCAAATGTGAAGGGAGAAAAAAAGAGATCACAGAAGGCTGTTGTATAAAACACTTGTCTTCAGATTACAACTTCCAACTAAGGGCAGCCATGGCATTCATGGTGGAGAGGGAGAAACGTTCATCCATGTATACAGGCAAGAGCGTTTAGCTAGCTACATTTTAAGATATGACATGTTTCTAATTTTGTCAGAAAGTTCATTTCATTGCATCTTAAAGCATACTGTTAGCTATCTAGCTAATGTTAACTGTCTGGCTTGCTAGCTAATGTTATGTGCATGATATAGCATTTTCTAGCTCCGAGTCTGTACTTCTATCCAATGTAAAAAATAAATCATAAATAAATAAATAATAAACGTTGCTACATCTGACCGAATCGAGGTGGTGGGTCACAGAAGTGTAAAAAGGTCAAGGGGTATGAATACTTTCTGAAGGCACTGTATGTTTCACAAGCTTGGACAGTACATATAAGTACAGTGAGTAAAGCACAGTAGAGTACAGTCAAATACAATAGTACAGTATAGCACAACACAGTAAAGGAAAGTAGATTGTACTCTACTGAACTCCACTCTACCCTACTGTGATGTCCAATCTTGTGAAATATGAGGAGAATGACATTCATATCCATAATTATGCATTTTTGTGTAATAAAGATATGTTGCTTCAAGAAGGTGTAGCCTTATTTCGTATAAGGCTACACCTGACTGAACATACTCTCCTGCAACTCCTGACTGAACATACTCTCCTGCAACTCGCCTCACCCAATGTGGTACGGATCTGCTATTTTTTTTTATACTTTAGAACCGGAACCCCCATAAGAAGCTAGCCAGCTAACTAGCTACTAGCTAGTAGTCAGTCAGCTACTGCATCACTGTTAACTCTGACATCAGCCAGCCTCAGCCCAGTCAATTCCTGCCAGTCTGCACAGCGCGATATCAACCCAGAGCATATCGGACTGCTTTATCTCTACCACATCTCCGAAATCTTACAGCAAGCTCTGAACCTTTACACCGGATCATCACAGCTAGCTAGCTGCTATCCAAGATGCTACACCTGGCTAACGTCTCTGTCCCGAAGCAAGCACCAGTTAGCCTGAAGCTAGCCTCGAGCTAGGCCCATCTCCCGGCTAGCCGAAGAGGTCAATCAGCCAATTCTTGGGCTAAAATATTGCCCTGAACCCCTTACTGCCGACACGGAGCCCCGCCGATACATCATGACTGGTCTACCAACACAACTGTCCGAGGTGGTTTCAACAGGTTTTTCCATTGCAATGTCCCCAGAGGCCCATCTGCTAGCCCTGGCCCGCTAGCTGTCTGAATGTCTCCAGCTCGCCTAGCATAGTAGTGACAACTGAATTGGCTCCCTGACTCATCTATTGCCAGTCACTGGACCTGCTATGATCACTTGGCTACACATGCCTCTCCCCAATGTCAATATGCCTTGTCTATTGTTGTTTTGGTTAGTGATTGTCTTATTTCAATGTAGAGCCTCCAGCCCTGCTCAATATGCTATAGCTAGCCCTTTTGTTCCACCCTCCATACATGTGGTAGCCTCACCTGTCTTAAATGGTGCCTCTAGAGACAAAACCTCTCTCATCGTCACTCAATACCTAGGTTTACGTCCACTGTACTCCCATCCTATCATACACTTGTCTGTACATTATGCCTTGAATCTATTCTTCCGCACCTAGAAATCTGTTCCTTTTACTCTCTGTTCCGTACGCACTAGACGACCAGTTCTTATAGCCTTTAGCCATACCCTTATCCTACTCCTCCTCTGTTCCTCTGGTGATTTAGAGGTTAACCCAGGCCCTGTAGCCCCCAGCACCAGTCGCATTCCCCAGGCGCTCTCATTTGTTGACTTCTTTAACCGTAAAAGCCTTGCTTTCATGCATGTTAACATTAGAAGCCTCCTCCCTAAGTTTGTTTTATTCACTGCTTTAGCACACTCCGCCAACCCGGATGTCCTAGCCGTGTCTGAATCCTGGCTTAGGAAGGCCACCAAAAATACTGACATTTCCATCCCTAACTATAACATTTTCCGACAAGATAGAACTGCCAAAGGGGGCAGAGTTGCAATCTACTGTAGAGATAGCCTGCAGAGTTCTGTCATACTAGCCAGGTCTGTACCCAAACAATTCGAGAATCTACTTTTAAAAATCCACCTTTCCAGAAACAAGTCTCTGCCCGCTGCCACTTGTTATAGACCCCCTTCAGCTGCCAGCTGTGCCCTAGACACCATATGTGAATTGATTGGCCCCCATCTATCTTCAGAGTTCGTACTGTTAGGTGACCTAAACTGGGACATGCTTAACGCCCCCCACCCCGCTTCTCATTCACCCAAATCCAGACAGCTGATGTTCTAAAAGAGCTGATGCCAATGACTGGAATGAATTGTAAAAATAAATCACTAAAGCTGGAGTCTTACATTTCCCTCTCTCTTTAAGCATCAGCTGTCAGAGCAGCTTACGATCACTGTACCTGTACACAGCCAAACTACCTCATCCCCATATTGTTACTTATCCTCTTACTCTTTTTCACCCCAGTATCTCTACTTGCACATCATCATCTGCACATCTACCACTCCAGTGTTAATGCTAAATTGTAATTATTTCACCACTTTGGCCTATTTATTGCCTTTCCTACCTACCCTACTCTTCTACATTTGCACACACTGTACATAGATTTTTCCATTGTGTTATTAACTGTACGTTTATGTGTAACTCTGTGTTGTTGTTTTTGTCGCACTGCTTTGCTTTATGTTGTCCAGGCCGCATTTGTAAATGAGAACTTGTTCTCAACTGGCCTATCTGATTAAATAAAGGTGAAATAAAACAAAACATTTAAAAAAGGTGCCCATGACGTAATTCCTTCACAGGTGTACATCCACTGTACTGTAGTTCAATAACCAAAATAGATTTTTTCAAACTCAAGGTGTCATGTCATAGCTGACACACCATTCTTGGAAAATGTGGTTGCATAAAAACCTGAAGGAGATTTGACCTTAATTCCTTTACCGGTTCCAGGTCATCGACAAGTCTCTGCTAGGTAAAGCCCCGCCTTATCTCAGCTCACTGGTAACCATAGTATCACCCGTAGCACTCGCTCCAGCAGGTATATCTCACTAGTCATCCCAAGGTCAATTCCTCCTTTGGCCGCCTCTCCTTCCAGTTCTCTGCTGCCAATGACTGGAACGAACTGCAAAAATCACTGAAGCTGAAGACTCATATCTCCCTCACTAGCTTTAAGCACCAGCTGTCAGAGCAGCTCACAGATCACTGTACATTTACATAGCCCATTTGCAAATAGCCCATCCAACTACCTCATCCCCATACTGTATTTATTTATTTTGCTCCTTTGCACCCCAGTATCTCTACTTGCACAATCATCTTCTGCACATCAATCACTCCAGTGTATAATTGGTATAATGTAATTACTTCGCCACCATGGCCTATTTATTGCCTTACCTCCCTTATCTCACCTCGTTTGCACTCAATGTATATAGATTTTCTTCAACTGTATTATTGACAATATGTTTTGTTTATTCCATGTGTAACTCTGTGTTGTTGTATGTGTCGAACTGCTTTGCTTTATTATTGGCCAGGTCTCAGTTGTAAATGAGAACTTGTTCTCAACTAGCTTACTTGGTTAAATAATGGTGAAATAAATAAAAAATACCAAAGTTTGCATCTGCACAGTTCTTCCACTAAATTAGTTTTTGTACATTTTTCTGTGGAAATTGTTTCTTAAAACAAAATGTATGCCAACAAATCTATTGTTTTTGTTGGCATGCATTTTAAAGTGAAAAAACGAAGTCAAGTAGTAATTCCGTTAACGTGGAATTGCCACCAACCGAACTCTGTACAGCCCTAACTAAAGGGACAAGGCCAGAAGATGACCAGACATAGGTTCATATCCTGGTCTCGGATCTTGTATGTGTTTTAGTCAACTACTCTGACCATCGTTGTGATGAATGTCATTGTCAACTACTATGTCATACATGGCAGTATCATGCTCCTATAGCGTACATGTTTGGTGTTTTATTCACAATGAAACTAACAGTTGTAAACTCATGTACACATTATATGATATATTTCTACTCAGCATCCCCGTCCAATATATCAACAGCACCCTGACATACTATGCTGCTGTAGATAACCAACTGCCGCTTGTGTGATAATGATTTTTATTAAATACTTTAGAATTCAGCTCGCTTTTCACTTTCTATGTTTCTGCAATTAAAGAACATTTGCTGCAATCCTTCCCCTGTCCATCTCAATACCTAAATCTGTTCTATACAAATACTTATCAATAAATAACTCTCAACATTCTTTCCAGATGTCGATGTCTTCAGTATGACCTTCACACTATTTGTCCAGTTATGCTATACACTGCAGACAGAGAGACTCAGAGAGACACAGACACCTTAGACCTTGAGACTGGAGGTACAAGGGTGAATGTAGAGAGGGTCCTCCACTTAGGCCCACCTGTCTGTCTGCTGTCAATCCCTCTGGGACTGAGTCAGACTGGACAGAAGGCGTACACCATTACCTAACCTATTCCCTCTCACTGCTAAACTCGGGCCCCATGCAGCAGAAAACCAACAGATCAATACCCACAACATCAGTGCCATGATAAATACCCACATCATCACCGCCGCCAGGATCAACACCCACATCGTCACCTCCAGGATCAACACCCACATCGTCACCTCCAGGATCAACACCCACATCGTCACCTCCAGGATCAACACCCACATCGTCACCTCCAGGATCAACACCCACATCGTCACCTCCAGGATCAACACCCACATCGTCACCTCCAGGATCAACACCCACATCGTCACCTCCAGGATCAACACCCACATCGTCACCTCCAGGATCAACACCCACATCGTCACCTCCAGGATCAACACCCACATCGTCACCGCCAGGATCAACACCCACATCGTCACCGCCAGGATCAACACCCACATCGTCACCGCCAGGATCAATACCCACATCATCACTGCCAGGATCAATACCCACATCATCACAGCAAGGATCAATACCCACATCATCACCGCCAGGACCAACACCCACATCACAGATGAAATTCTGAACTTGCTCTGCCATTAAAGATTCACTTATCTTCAGTGAGATTGTAATTGTTTCACTATCAGAGATAAAAGTGGCTTAATGATTATATCAATACAATATTGCATACATTTCATAGATAATGTTCATGTGCATTGGTGCCATGAAAAGAAGTTGCCATGAAAAGAGGTAAATGAGGACATGTCTGTTTTCAGGTCACAAAATGAACACAGGGCGAACGTGTTAAGGCTAAATTGTAACTATTTTTGCCTGTATGGCCTATTTTAAACAAATGTGAAATAAAAATTAAATAATTAAATTGTGCATCTAATCAGCTCTTGCTGACCCAAAAAAGTGATAGTGTGACTGTTAATGCAAACATTATGACAGAGCATGGTTGTGTTGCCTTCTAAAGAGACAAGAGAATCGAAATCCCATAGACATATTCGAATGACAAATCCTTATAGGGTGCACCCAGATGCAGGATTTGCTATGAATGGGAATATCACTTCCACTTATTCTATGGCTATGTGTGCAAGAGTATTCTAGAGTGTTCAAGAACTCTGCTGATGATTCTCTCAGCGGAGTAACTGTTTGATAACTATGGGTTTGTGTGAGGAAGACATTTAAGATTAGAAGAGCTACTCCCATCACATCTTAGAATGCTGTTGGTTATGTCTGCTGTTGGCTTCACTGCAATTTAGACAATAGGGGGATAAAAGCATTTGTGTTATGCAGACAGCTGTTTGAAAGGAAATGAAAAGGAGGCAACAACAAAAAACTTCAAAGATTAGCCTCCTGCTGAAATTGAAAGTTTATTTTGTGTAGCCTACCTGGGCATCGAGAAAAATGCCGTGCTTGATGTTCTAAGGCGATTAATTAAGAAGTTGGATGCAATTTTTCGAACTCTGCTCTTTTCAGCATCTGTTCATAATCTGATTCCAAAGGATGGTTGGGAAGTGTGTTAAGTAGACGTGAAGTCCATTAATTGAGACGTGACACCAATTGAAAATAGGGTACCTAAAGTATCATTTATTTAGGCTACCTAAAATATATCCCTCCCTTTTAAAAACAATGTCATTCTTTTTACTGACCTTGTTTTAATTTCCTTCCCTCTTTTCAATTTCCTTCCCACTGTTGTTCTGTGTCAAATTACACTAGTTAGTAAAAAAACATGACATCAATACCATTTGGGTGGTTGATTTGTTATGAATTTAGGCCATTTGGTCTGTACTCCATAAAATATGTCATGTGCAATAATGTTTTACAACCAAGCTTGATGACCAAGCCCCCTGAACAACAGTTGCCATCAAGCTTGACTCATTAGACTATGAAAAATGATTGCACAGACCACACTTTACTATCAGTTTGCAGTCCAAATAAACTACTTCATCCATCAGGTTGTTGGACTATTTGTTCAGCACTTTCTGAGTGAGTGAGTGAGTGAGTGAGTGAGTGAGTGAGTAATCATAAAAAGCTCACTGCAGCAGCTAAATACCTGCCGCACCATGGGGGTCAAACACCAGGGTCGAGAGTAGCTGTTTGAGTTGGACCGCAGAGTGAAGGAAAAGCAGCCTACAAGTGCTCTGCATATGTGGGAAGACTGTTGTAAAAGCATTCCAGATGAAGCTGGTTGAGAGAATGCCAAGCGTGTGCAAAGCTGTCATCAAGGCAAAGGGTGGCTACTTTGAAGAATCTCGAATATAAAATATATTTTGATATGTTTAACACTTTTGTGGTTACTACATGATTCCATGTGTTTTTTCATAGTTTTGACATCTTCACTATTATTCTACAATGTAGGAAATAGTAAAAATAAAGAAAAACCCTTGAATAAGTAATGTGTGGCCAAACTTTTGACTAATACTGTATGTATGTATGTATGTATGTATGTATGTATGTATGTATGTATGTATGTATTGTACTGCTCTATGGATATAATTGTTGTTTGCATAACCTTATATACTATTATGTATTGATAGTAATGTGCACTGCAGAGAACACCAGAAGAAGAATTATCACAGTGAATTAATGTAATGTTTGTTTGTTTAAATTAATCCCATAAGGGATGGGTTGACAACTGGCGATTTGACACAAAAATAATATGTAATTCATTCATTCATTAAAATTTTATTCAGACACTCGAGACAGATGGTTGAGAATCCTAAAGGTTGAAGCCGACAGTTTATGATTACACACAAACAATTACATCCCCAGCAGCCTGGATCTCTCCTCTCCTCCCGCTCAACTCAACTGGTTTATTATTCACGGACCTCAAGAGAACTCACAACACACACTCGCTCACGCATGCACGTACACACACAGCATCAACAACTTCAACATACCTATAAGCCAAGTAAGTGGGTGCTACACATTTGTCGAGAATAAATTGAGTTTTCCCCAATATAATGTAGCCTAAAGCGCTTTGAGTACCTGGCAGAATAAGCCAATGTAAATGTCCTTGTAAAAGCCTGTTGTTCCAGAGTCACACTGGACTCACATCTTCGACCCCGCTGATACCCCTTTTACCGCCTTAACTTATAAAATATGCTTCTTGCATTGAAAACAGACAGCTCTCCAGCTAGGTCTCCTCTGCACTACATAGCGTGATAAATCTCAACGGCTGCCTTGGATTAATTGAAAAGAGAAGTACTTTACATTGAAAGTGTCTAATGGAATATAGGAAAGCGCTTCTCTCTCCCAGCACATGAATTCAGCCCAGAGCCTGAGCACCCAGCTACTGAGTCAGACTTTCCATTCCTTCTCGTGACTAAGAGGGTTTATATCTCCACACAGACAACGGGGGGGCTGGAGGGGTGGGGTAGTGGTTTATATCTCCACAGAGCAGAGGGTGGGGGGCTGGTGGTTTATTTCTCCACAGAGCAGAGGGTGGGGGGGTAGTGGTTTAGATCTCCACAGAGCAGAGGATGGGGGGGTGGTGGTTTATATCTCCACAGAGCAGAGGGTGGTGGGCTGGTGGTTTATATATCCACAGAGATGAGGGTCGGGGGGTAGTGGTTTATATCTCCACAGAGACAGGTGGAGGGGGCTGGTGGTTTACATCTCTGGGGGGGGGGTATATCTCAAAAGGCTAAAATGCTGAGTCTCTGGCGATTCATGTCAGCCATCGTAAGTTTGGTGATGGGGGTGACAGCCAGTTTATAGCCAGTCTGGGGCTGGAGGATGATCAATGTGCTCAGGGCAAGCTGCCATAAACGACCCAGAGAGCAGTAATGTCACCACACAAAGCCCCAACCCAGTCTGCATCACACTGATGGAGAGAGAGGCCAGACAACAGAAACAGTACCCAAACGCTTTTGAACAGTGCCCCCCTCCATTAAGGTCTCTCGAAGCGGCGCAGCAGTCTAAGGCATTGCATCTCAGTGCAAGAGGCATCACTACAGTCCCTGGTTCGATTCCAGGCTGTAACTGACTAGCCTAGTTAAATAAAGGTTCAACTCAAACATTTACAAAATAGATACATTACTTTTTTTCCTTTTACAAAAATTATGTTTTTTAAAATAATTGTCTTGTGACCAGCAATGTTTCTAAGGACAACCCAGTCTTAAGGCCACAACCCCAGAAGGACTGGCTGAGAGCCACCATGTGGTAATCACTGGACTGGACCACATAACATTGTGACCCCCAAAAGTGGATATAATACCAGCAGACTGAGCCAACCTGTATCATCTAGACTTTCCATCAGGCCATCCAAATGAGGCAGTAGTCATATTACTGGTTTCTCATTGTCTACCACAAATCTTTCTCTTTGTTTCTCTATTCAATTCAGCAGACTTTATTGACATGGCCAGTTAAATTACTTACATTGTCAAAATACACTTATAACAACAGTAGTGGGACTAACAGCAATAAGACATCAACAATAATAGTAGTAGTAGTAGTAGTAGTAGTATTAGTGGAAATGGTATTACTATTAACAGCAACAACAATAGCTCTCCCTCTGTGCTGTTAAGACAGCAGAGCAGTACCATAGACAGGGGAGGGGAAAGGGGGCTGGAGTGCAGGGACATGGCACATACCTCTACGATGGTGACTTTGGCTGCCTTGCACATGGGCTGGTTGAAGTTCCTAGCTGTTTTCCTAGACACACACACACAGAGAGACAGAGAGACGACCTTAGCTCACAATAGTGCTTCACGGTATACAAAACTTCTGTACTTTATCAATACTCGAACATGAAAAACTTTTCAGCACGTAATTTGATACTTTCGGTACTTCTGTCACGTGTCACATCATATAAGGATTTAGAGGATGGAGTCTGCCTAGTAATTTGTCTGAATCTCCTCAAGGGGGCAATAATAAACTAGCCAAATTACTAGCGCTTGCAGCTGACACCGCAGGCCCCTTTTGAGAAGCAAACAGAAACTTCATACCTCCACGCCAGCAACTTGTTGATAAAACTGGCTGTAGAAGCCAACAATGGGAATACTTTGATTACAGAGCAGACGAGGACCAGCCCAACAAAACCAATTAAGCAAAATGTGTTCCAAAATAGTGCAGTGCAAGGGTGGCTTAGTTCCAAAATAACATGAAGAAGCTATTTTATGACATTTGCATTGTAACATTGTCATTATTCTACTAAATTTGAAAAAAGAAAAAATTGTAATAATGACGAACATACACTGAGTGCACAAAACATTAGGAACACCGGCTCTTTCCATGACAGACTTATTACTAGGTGAAAGATATGATCCCTTATTGTTGTCACTTGTTAAATCCACTTCAATCTGTGTAGACGAAGGTGAGAAGACAGGTTAAATAAGGATGTTTAAGCCTTGAGACATTTGAGAGCTGGATTGTGTATGTGCGCCACTTAGAGGGTGAATGGGCAAGATAAAAATTGTAAGTGCCTTTGAACGGGGTATGGTAGTAGGTGCAACTCTGCTGGATTTTACACACAACAGTTCCCTGTGTGTATCAAGAATTGTCCACCACCCAAAGGACATCCAGACAACTTGACACAACTGTGGGAAACATAGAATGCTTTTGCATTACTGTGGAATGCTTTTGACACCTTGTAGAGTCCTTGCCCTGTCGAATTGAGGCTGTTCTGAGGGAAAAAGTGGGGGTGCAGCTCAATATAAGGAGGGTGTTCCTAATGTTTTGTACACTCAGTGCAGACAATTCAGAAAGGCGCTTCAAAGTGTTTGTATGTCGTTTTGGAACTAAACTATTTATTTTGTTAATTAAAATGATTTAGCTGTAATGAATCCTAGGTCTAATGAATGTCATTTGACCCAATATTAGGACCATAGATGAGCAAATTAACCCCAATATGTATCAAATGACATAACCTGTAATGGGAGTATTGTGGCTGACCAGTCCTATGACCTGTAATGGGAGTATTGTGGTTGACCAGTCCTATGACCTGTAATGGGAGTATTGTGGTTGACCAGTCCTATGACCTGTAATGGGAGTATTGTGGTTGACCAGTCCTATGACCTGTAATGGGAGTATTGTGGTTGTCCAGTCCTATGACCTGTAATGGGAGTATTGTGGTTGACCAGTCCTATGACCTGTAATGGGAGTATTGTGGTTGACCAGTCCTATGACCTGTAATGGGAGTATTGTGGCTGTGGTTTAAAAACAGTTTTGTCTGCTCAGTCTCTGACATGGTTTTGCATAAGGAACATTTTAGGTATTCTTCTGCTATTTGATATGGTGTTTTATTTTTACGTGAAATTGAATATAGAATATATTTTATTTGTTCTACCAGTTAACAACATTATGTTCAAAACAATAAAGCTCAATAGTTATTCTGTGACTTTAGCTAATACGCATTTCTTTGTTGCTGTGGTATCATTTCGGTACCGAGTATCGTTTTGGTATCATGATACTAAACCTGGTATCAGTAGAAGTCAAAAATCAGGTTTTGTCCCAACACTCGCTCACAATTGATGGATTCTGGGTTCTGACTTCTAAAATGGGAAATAGGGTTAATTATCAGGTATCCTAATGAAATATTGGGTGAAATGGTTTAGAGGGTAGGAGGAAGGTATTTGGCTTGGAATGTACTGAGTGTAGGGAAAACGATCACGTGGCAGGCAAATAATAAGGGAGAGAGACGTGGATTATTGA
The DNA here is from genome assembly GCF_002021735.2 of Oncorhynchus kisutch. Taxonomy (NCBI): domain Eukaryota; kingdom Metazoa; phylum Chordata; class Actinopteri; order Salmoniformes; family Salmonidae; genus Oncorhynchus; species Oncorhynchus kisutch. The sequence continues at coordinate 15,115,837 of NC_034181.2, forward strand.
TGAAGGTGGTTGAGGTCAGGTTGGTCACGTTAAGGGAGAAGGAAAGGTTAATTGCCCACGTCACTTAATTTCCTGCCTAGCAACAGAGATGTAGTGTATGGAGAGAAGGAGGAGATTCCACCCCAAATTGGGGTACAAATACCACCACGATTGGAAAATGTGTTTTGGTCGGTTCAGCTGTTCGACCCTCTGGATGAATAAACTTGGTTTGAGCTCTCATAGTGTCCGTCAAGTTATTTTTCTGATAATTAGAATCTAACACAATCATTAATCTCAAATAAAATTGCATTTGTCACATGCTGCGAATACAACAGGTGTAAACCTTACAGTGAAATGCGTACTTACAAGCAACAGGCAACAAGGGAGCAATACAACAGCGACAGCATTAACATAGAGCAATCATGCAATGTTCTCTTTTTCAAATAAGCAACCATTGTTTCAACACTGCCAGTCTTTGCCTGTGAAGTCAAAGGGGATTGTTAGTTGGAAAGCAAATACTGCACCCCTGTGGTGACAAATTCAATTGCATTTACTAGGACATTTTCAGTGTACAGGAGTGTAATTATTCACAGGTTTGAATGCAAGGTTGTAAACAAAACAAACAACAATATGGGTCCGTTTTCATATGTGGACAGAGTGAATGTTCTTCTCACATCCTGACAGACAAGCGAACTAAGAAGAAAGGCAATTTCAGTCAGACCTAATTCTGATTTGTTTTTTGTTTTCTGGAGAATGTTCAATCTCTTTAAGCTGTCTATTGTCAATATCTTAATTCAGTCACTGAGCTTAAAGGCTTGTATCTCCTACCATCAATCAATCTGGCACAGAGCCAAGCGACCTGCAGGCCCCGACTGCTGCTTATTGTGGTAACATCACAAAGTGATTAGAAAGGGTTCAACCTGACCTGGCGAAAGCAGTGATCTAAATCACAGTGACTTGGGTAAATGTGTGTTAAATGTTTATTCCCACAACACTATTATCATGGCTAATAGCCGTAATGATGCACCCTGTCTCTTCAGCAGCATTACAGTCTTAGCGACAGCAGATTTTCTAAGGGGTACATGAGCTCCTGAGGTCATAATAAATGGCACCCTATGCTTTGTGCAGGGATTCAAGGAGTAGGATGGAGTAAGCTGCCCTGATATCAGGTCATTTTTAGATTGACAGACACAGGTGAATGTAATGGTAGCTACCTGAAGACGATGTTCCCGGCCTTGTCAGCCTTCCAGGCCTTGACCAGAGCAAAGTCTCCAGTGATGGCCTTCTCCATGATGTAATGCCTGCCATTAAACTCCCGCACCTGCCGAACAATGACATAGCAAGCCATTCAAGAGACAGGACCAGAAGACAGCTGGATATGACAGCACGTCGTGTGTGGTTGTAAAGCCAACGGTGTGCCATTTCAGTATGTGTTAATAATAGCAGTCAGAGATGGAGGCATGTCTTTGTGTCACACAGTGGTGAATGTCAAGAATCAAAAATCCCACGTTAACATATGTAGCTTAAGAAACAAGGTTCATTAAATCAATAATTTGCTAGATGACGTTCATATTCTGACAATCTCTGAAACTTACTTATATAATACCTTTGATGATACAGTGTTAGCAATACATGGTCATAAGACCTACAGAAAAGCCAACGGTGGAGGTGGGGCTTGTTTACATTCAACACCAGCACAAGCTTTGAGAGGATCTAATTTTAAATACTGTTGAAGTAATATGGCTACAGGTTCATCTGCCTCACCTAAAGCCCATTCTTGTGAGAAGCAGCTATAGACCACCAAGTGCAAACAGTCAGTATTTGGATAACATGTGTGAAATGCTTCATAATGTATGTGATATCAATAAAGAGGTATATGTTCTTTGTGATTTAAATATTGATTGGCTTTCATCAAGCTGCCCACTCAAGAAAAAGCTTCAAACTGTAACTAGTGCCTGCAACCTGGTTCAGGTTATCAACCAACCTACCAGGGTAGTTACAAACAGCACAGGAATTAAGTCATCAACATTTATTGATCACATCTTTCCTAATGCTGCAGAAATTAGTTTGAAAGCAGTATACAAATCCATCGGATGTAGTGATCGCAATATAGTAGCCATGTCTAGGAAAACCAAAGTTCCAAAGGCTGGGCCTAATATAGTATATAAGAGGTCATACAATACGTTTTGTAGTGATTCCTATGTTGTTGATGTAAATAATATTTGTTGGTCTGTGGCGTATAATGAGGTGCAACCAGACGCTGCACTTGACACATTTATGAAATTGCTTATCCCAGTTACTAATAATCATGAGCCCATTAGGACAATTACTGTAAAAACTTAAATCCCTATTGATTGATGAGGAATTGAACAATTGTATGGTTCAGAGGGATGAGGTAAAAATAAATGGCAAATAAGTCTGATTTGGATTATTTTTTCATTGGTAAAATTAGCAAATGCAGGCATGACAAAACCCATCCAAGAATATCTGACCAAATTATGAAAGAAAAGCATTGTAATTTTGAATTCCGTAAAGTAAGTGTGGAAGAGGAGAAAACATTGTTGTCTATTAACAACTGACAAGCCCCTGGGGTCTGACAACTTAGATGGAAAATGACTAAGGATAATAGCAGATGATATTGCCACTTCTATTTGCCATATATTCAATTTAATCCTACTAGAAAGTGTGTGCCCTCAGGCCTGGAGGGAAGCAAAAGTTATTTCCCTATCCAAGGATAGTAAGGCACCCTTTACTGGCTCAAATATTTTACAGTAAACAAATTGACAACAGACTTTCAGCTAGTTTATACAGAAGGACATTCAACAAGCACAGCACGTACACAAATGACTGATTATTGGCTGAGAGAAATTGATGATAAAAGAATTGTGGGCTGTTTGGTTAGACGAAAAAACGTATGTGTTATGGATTTACACCCGCTGCTATATTGTGGAAAAAGAGTTACCTGTCTAACAGAACACAGATCACTTTCTTTAATGGACGCATTTCCAACATAATCCAGGTAGAATCAGGAATTCCCCAGGGCAGCTGTCTAGGCCCCAAAATACGTCAATCTTCACTAATGACATGAGCAAAGCCAGCATGTCTATGCATTCGAATGACTCAACACTATACACGTCACTACTACAGCGACTGAAATGACTAACACTTAACAAAGAGCTGAACCTGGACTATTGTTCAGTCATGTAGTCAGATGCCCATGCATACCCCACAAGACATGCCACCAGAGGTCTCTTCACAGTCCCCAAGTCCAGAACAGACTATGGGAGGCGCACAGGACTACATGGAACTCTATTCCACATTAATTAACTCAAGCCAGCAGTAAAATTTGATTGAAAAAAATAATATATATACACCTTATGGAACAGCGGGGACTGTGAAGCAACACAAACATAGGCACAGACATGCATACAAACGCACAATAACATATGCACACACGTACACATGGATTTTGTGTTGTGCATATGTGGTAGTAGAGTAGTGGCCTGAGGGCACACACTTATGTTGTGAAATCTTTTGTGAACGTATTGTAATGTTTAAAAAAATGTATAACTTCCTTCATTTGCTGGATTCCAGGAAGAGTAGCTGCTGCCTTGGCAGGAACTAACTGGGGATGCCTAATAAATACAAATGTGGTGCTAGAAACAACATGGTGGAAGAGGCTGGGGTCTGACCTCTCTCTGTTCGCTGGCGATGGCGATAGTTCCGTCTTTGTTGTATTTGATGGGGGAGCCGCCCTCCTGAATGAGGGTACCGTAGCCTGTAGCCGTGAAGAAAGCAGGAACACCCGCACCCCCTGCTCTGATCCTCTCTGCTAGGGTACCCTGGAGGACAGAGGTCATCAATGGCATCATTACCCAAAATCACTGAACCTGGACATTCAAAACCTCCACCACTAATGCATCTCACTCCCAATAAGTAGAATGGGAAAACTATCAAAGCAATGAATTGTGTGTTCGCTTGCGTGTTACCTGTGGGGTTAGCTCCACCTCCAGCTCCCCAGACAGGTACTGCCTCTCAAACTCAACGTTCTCTCCCACATAGGAGGAGATCATCCTCTTGATCTGTTTGGTCTGTAGGAGCAGACCAAGCCCAAAGTTATCCACCCTGCAGGGAGACAAAACAAGTTACTACACAGGTTACTATGCAAAGGTTACTAAAGCACACACAAACACAGTAATGCAAAACCTTTACAAAAAAAAAAAAAAGGTTTGTTGTGTTATTCATGGTCTAGCTACTGTGGTGTTTACACCTCAATGAATAAGCTACTGTGGTGTGGATGTGTCCAGCTCAGTGAATAAGCTACTGTGGTGGTGTTGTTTCCAGCTCAGTGAATAAGCTACTGTGAATGTTAACCAAGTGCAACGATCTAGTAAAACATCCTAAAATTTGATTTCAGTTATGAATCTGTCTGCAAAGTGCAAAAGCAGAGCAATGGAGAGGGAATGCATACAATGAACCTACAGTATGCATTCCCTCTCACTGTAGAGTTGATTCCCTTCTCATATTTCTTCAACTCTCTCCTTCCCCCTCTTTTTATCCCTTCCTTTAATCCATTATGTCTTGTACAGGGCTCACATTACTCCAAAATGGTTACTTAAGGTCACAGGAAGAGGAGGAGGAGGAGCACCAGACCTCTCTGACAGGCAGCTAAGCCACAACCATACACAGATACAGAGACACACTGAAACAGCTGGACTTCTGCAGGCAAGGCATAACAAGGTCACTTGAGTTTATACTAGGATTGCTTCTTCCATTCTAAGATATAACGAAACATGACCCATCATAAGTGGTTTGGTTGTTGGACGACTTCAGATAGTTACATTTTTCCCTCTTCAATGGTCTTTGCGAGTTGAAAGACTGGAGTGAGCTACTGCTATACGCTGAGTCTGTGAGCGAGTTTATTAGCAAGTGCATCGGTGATGTTGTACCCACAGCGTTTATTAAAACATTCCCCAACCAGAAACCGTGGATTGATGGCAGCATTTGCGCGAAACTGAAAGAGCAAACAATTGCTTATAATCAGGGCAAGGTGACCAGAAACATGACCGAATACAAACAGTGTAGCTATTCCCTCCGCAAGGCAATCAAACAAGCTAAGCGTCAGTATAGAGACAAAGTAGAGTCGCAATTCAACGGCTCAGACACGAGAGGTATGTGGTATGTCTACAGTCAATCACGGATTACAAAAAGAAAACCAGCCCCGTCGTGGACCAGGATGTCTTGTTCCTAGACAGACTAAGCTCGCTTTGAGGACAATACACTGCTACTGACACAGCCCGCTACCAAAACCTGTGGACTCTCCTTCACTGCAGCCAACGTGAGTAAAACATTTTAAAAAGTGTTAACCCTTGCAAGGCTGCAGGCCCAGGCGGCATCCCCAGACCAGCTGGCTGGTATGTTTACGGACATATTCAATCAATCCTTATCCCAGTCTGCTGTTCCCACATGCTTCAAGAGGGCCACCATTGTTCCTGTTCCCAAGAAAGCTACGGTACCTAAGCTAAACGACTACAGCCCAGTAGCACTCACTTCCGTCATCATGAAGTGCTATGAGAGGACCATATCACCTCCACCCTACCTGACACCCTAGACTCACTCCAATTTGCTTACCGCCCCAATAGGTCCACAGACGACACAATCGCAACCACACTGCACACTGCCCTAACCCATCTGGACAAGAGGAATACCTATGTGAGAATGCTGTTCATCGACTACAGCTCAGCATTTCACACCATAGTACCCTCCAAACTCGTCATCAAGCTCGAGACCCTGGGTCTCGACCCCGCCCTGTTTAACTGGGTACTGGACTTCCTGACGGGCCGCCCCCAGGTGGTGAGGGTAGGTAACAACATCTCCACTCCGCTGATCTTCAACACTGGGGCCCCACAAGGGTGAGTTCTGAGTCCTCTCCTGTACTCCATGTTCACTAATGACTGTGTGGCCATGCACGCCTCCAACTCAATCATGAAGTTTGCAGATGACACTACAGTGGTTGATTACCAACAATGACGAGACGGCCTACAGGGAGGAGGTGAGGGCCCTCGGAGTGTGGTGTCAGGAAAATAACCTCCCACTCAACGTCAACAAAACAAAGGAGATGATCGTGGACTTCAGGAAACAGCAGAGGGAGCACCCCCCTATCCACATCGACGGGACAGTAGTGGAGAGGGTAGTAAGTTTTAAGTTCCTTGGCATACACATCACGGACAAACTGAATTGGTCCACCCACACAGACAGCGTGGTGAAGAAGGCGCAGCAGCGCCTCTTCAACCTCAGGAGGCTGAAGAAATTTGGCTCGTCACCAAAAACACTCAAACATTTATCACCGCCTGGTACAGCAACTGCTCCGCCCACAACCGTAAGGCCCTCCAGAGGGTAGCGAGGTCTGCACAATGCCTCACCGGGGGCAAACGACCTGCCCTCCAGGACACCTACACCACCCGATGTCACAGGTTGGCCATAAAGATCATCAAGGACAACAACCACCCGAGCCACTGCCTGTTCACCCTGCTATCATCCAGGAGGCGAGGTCAGTACAGATGCATCAAAGCTGTGATCGAGAGACTATCTCAAGGCCATCCAACTGTTAAACAGCCACCACTAACATTGAGTGGCTGCTGCCAACACACCGACTCAACTCCAGCTACTTTAATATTGGAAAAATGTATGTAATAAATGTATCACTAGCGACTTTAAACAATGCCACTTCATATAATGTTTACATAATCTACATTACTCATCTCATATGTATATACTGTACTCTATACCATCTACTGCATCTTGCCTATGCCGTTCTGTACCATCACTCATTCATATATTTGTATGTACATATTATTTCATTCCTTTACACTGTGTGTATAAGGTAGTTGTTGTGTAATTGTTAGGTTAGATTACTCGTTGGTTATTACTGCATTGTCGGAAGTAGAAGCACAAGCATTTCGCTACACTCGCATTAACATCTGCTAACCATGTGTATGTGACAAATAAAATGTGATTTGCTGTGAAGAGAGCAGTCACAATGGTTTACAAGGCTGCCTCAAGAGGGTATAGAAACTACCCAATTGCCAAGACGAAGAAAGGCTGGGGCTGCCACAATAGCCTCTGAGTGTTAGTCATTAACCAATGGAAGTGATCTGGGGTAAATAAAACAATGATGTTTAACTCCAGGTAGCAATGTGTCACCTGCCTTTCTTGTGCCTGAGTGGTGAAACTAAAGCTGGCCTAATCTCAACTGTTTCTCGACCCATATAAGCAGTTCACTAAAGACGATTAACAAGTGCAAGACAGAAGTGCATATATTGGCTTCATGAAACTCAGACCACACTAAATAGTTCATTTAGGGATAATTAAGATGTATTCGTAATTAATGTGAAAACTTGTGCAAAATCATAGTCTACTAATCACATCTCTTTATTCTTACGATCAAATCTAGTAGGATAAAAAATTTGGTGTGAGTTAAAGATCTCCCAGTCATGTTGCTAATGTTGGGGAAGGTTTGGGACTGGAAAGAACAGGCTTTGTCCTTCACACAACTTCTAGGTCAGCTTACTCACACCATCTAGGCCAAGAATGCTCAGACCAACAACAAAGTTATCAAGTCCAGTGATACACACACACACACACACACACACACACACAAACACACACGTCCAATCAGCTTCACTTGGAGATATTGGACAATCATGTCTACTTTAGTTCAGCTAATATAGACAAGTCAGCAGTATACTGCATGTCATATATATAAATAAAAGAGAGAGAGAGAAAGAGCTTTCTGCTCTTATCTTTTTATAATTTCCATATCAAACTGTGCAGAACAGGTGTACTCCTGTTTCTGAAATAGGGGAGTTTGAATGTGCAGCCCATAGCACACACTTCCAAATGAATCATTATCTCTAAATGTGGAGGAGCAATTTTCAAGAATAATTTATATTGGAGAAATGATAACCCCCACGCACAATGGTCTATGCAATCTTACATTCTGTACCTCCAATACAAGTCTGTTGAGAGAGCTCAACAAACTAAACACAGTTGTTAAGAACTTGGTTGTGCAGATGTTTAGACTACTGTTTCATGCGGTACTGAGTATTTCACAGTATTCCGCAAGCAGTTTACAAGCAGTTTACAAGCAGTTCACTCCACTCTAGCTGAAGAAATTAGGTCAAAATGGACAGTGTTTTCAATCAAGGGCAGATGCTTCTGACTGCTCTTTCTTCAACACCTGGGCTGAACTCAAACCTTTCCTACAAAATAAAAACACTGCTTGAACAGTGCTGGCATGAATGTTTAGTGCTTACAACATCTTATGTCATTAACCGTGTGATGTGTCTGTTGTACAGTAACTCCATCACAAGGTTATGGAGTGAGAGTAAGACAACGTTCCCTCCAGTTGGTAAAGTGTCCTCCTATGAAAGCTCAGTGGGTCGCCCTAGTGCACACGTGAGGTTCCCGTCTCATATAACACCCTACATAAAGGATCCACTGTATCTGAGAGGGAGAGAAGGAGAGGGAGGGAGACACCGAGAGAAACCGAGAGGGAGAGACTCCACGGGGAGCAGCAGTTCTCATGGTCCTAGCATTTCTCTCGCTCCTCCTAAAGTTTCAGTGTTGAGATAATAGAAAAGATAATGACTCTTTCCAGAGTTATGTCGATAGCCTAAAAACCATTCCCTCTCAGATTCCGGACGATTCTCTGACTAGTAGAAATGTCAAATGTCTAATCTGGGTCGAGTATAGGCCTGTAGCCTGACCTTAAAAAATCCAAAGAATTTTAACTCTAAAATGACTGGTTCTTCAGGTTTCTGTTAAAGAGATTAGGTATAGATAGATGCAAAGAAAGAGCTGCAGGGGAACAGTCAGTGGATGTTTGCACTCTGAAATTAAACCTGACAGCCAAGTATGACCAGGAAATTGTACCAAATACAAGCCAATGAAATCAGACAACGGCCTCAAACAAACCAAATTAAATCACTTTACGGCCAAAGGATACACTGGGAGTTCACTTTCTTTTTGTTGTTCTATAATTTTATCCAGCTCCTGTGGCATGTCTGAGATGTGCTAAATGAATCTCTTTATAAACTAACACACTGAATACTGCTATCATTAGATTCACTGTCCCACAACTTTACATTACTGGTTGCCAGTCCCACGGTTAGAGCAACATGAGTAGAGTGGCTAGAGCAACATGAGTAGAGTGGCTAGAGCAACATGAGTAGAGTGGCTAGAGCAATATGAATGGCTAGAGCAATATGAATGGCTAGAGCAACATGAATGGCTAGAGCAACATGAATGGCTAGAGCAACATGAGTAGAGTGGCTAGAGCAACATGAGTAGAGTGGCTAGAGCAACATGAGTAGAGTGGCTAGAGCAACATGAGTAGAGTGGCTAGAGCAACATGAGTAGAGTGGCTAGAGCAACATGAATGGCTAGAGCAACATGAATGGCTAGAGCAACATGAATGGCTAGAGCAACATGAATGGCTAGAGCAACATGAGTAGAGTGGCTAGAGCAACATGAGTAGAGTGGCTAGAGCAACATGAGTAGAGTGGCTAGAGCAACATGAGTAGAGGGGCTAGAGCAACATGAGTAGAGTGGCTAGAGCAACATGTACATGTTTGAGAGAGACTCACCTTTCCATAGAAGGGTCATATTAGTGTGTAGCCCAAACTGTTCGGACACTACAGACAGAGGTTGGCAGATCTGCAGTACCGATCTCAGACGAGTCCCGTGACGCTTTTGGAAGTCGTAGAACAAAGCTGAGAATAATATTTTGTAGGCCAAACCGATCAGACGTTTCGTGAGAAGACCGATTTTCGGGATTAGTCTCATGGTCTGACAAACACCACTGTGGATCTGCCAGCGTTCACGGCAGATGCGGAAGGATGCGGTGGGTTGAGACCCATCCAATGCCACGGACATCAACTCTAGGGGGTTAACCATTAGGGGGGGTAAAGCCTAAAACGGACTTTAGATCAGCAGGGCATCCCCCATGACCCCACGCAGGGCATCTTTACGAGAAACAGTTTAAAATGTTTGATACTATCATGGTTGGAGGCCTGTAATTTAAAACAGATTCTAACTAGCATTAGGAAACACAGGCACTTTCTTAACAGCAGTAAACGAGGGTCGAGATGGAAATTCAATCCATGGTTTTGGGTTACACACAGGCACCTGCATGTGTGTGCAAACACACGCAAACAGACACACACAGAGAGACAGACAGACGCACACACACTTACCCAGCATTGTTGCTGACGGCTGTAAGGCTCTTCACGCCAGTCTTTAATAAACTGTTGATAAGGTTCTCTGGAATACCACACAAACCAAACCCTGGCGAGAGAAACATAAATGTTTACAGTCATTTCTATTAATGACTTATTTTCCTTGGAAAATGACCCTGTATAGTTAGGCCTTCCTTACACACAGTGGAAACAAGCACAAGCCCAATTCTATTATTATGACATGTGGAATCTGTCATAGCAGCCCAGTCTGTCGGGGGCAATGACGCAGAATGATTCAGACAGAGCAGCTAAAATTGAGAGAATGGTCCATTATCTAAGAACAGCAAACAAGGCAATGTGTGAATGAACATTTCTCCCACTGACAAACAGTTTTTACAGAAAAACTACACTTGGATCATATAACACAAGTGTCTCCCTAGCCTACTTGTAGGAGATACACTACATTGCCAGGTCGCAATTGTAAATGTGAACTTGTTCAACTTGCCTACCTGGTTAAATAAAGGTGAAATAAAAAATAATAAATGACCAACGGTATGTGGACACCTGCTCGTCGAACATCTCATTCCAAAATCATGGGCCTTAATATGGAGTTGGTCTCCCCTTTGCTGCTGTAACAGCCTTCACTCTTCTGGGAAGGCTTTCCATTACATGTTAGAACATTGCTGAGAGGACTTGCTTCCCATTCAGCCACAAGAGCATTAGTGAGGTCGGGCACTGATGTTGGGCCATTAGGCCTGGCTCACTGTCGGTGTTCCAAATGAATCTCAAAGGTTTTCGATGGGGTTGAAGTCAGGGCTCTGTGCAGGCCAGTCAAGTTCTTTTAAACCGATCTCGACAAACAATTTCTGTATGGACCATTGTGTATGGCGCCATTGTCATGCTGAAACAGGAAAGGGCCTTCCCCAAACTGTTGCCGCAAAGTTGGAAGCACATAATCGTCTAGAATGTAATTTTACGCTGTAGAACTAAGAAGCCTAGCCCGAACCATGATAAACAGTCCCAGACCATTATTCCTCCTGTACCAAACTTTACCGTTGGTACTATGTATTGGGGCAGGTAGCGTTCTCCTGGCATCCGCCAAACCCAGATTCTTCCGTTAGACTGCCAGATGGTGAAGCATTATTCATCACTCAAGCATGTCCACTGCTCCAGAGTCCAAAGGCAGCGAGCTTTACACCACTCCAGCCGATGCTTAGCAATGTGCATGCTGATCTTAGGCTTGTGAGCGGCTGCTTGGTCATGGACACCTATTTCATGAAGGTCCCGATGAACAGTTATTGTGCTGACGTTGCTTCCAGGCGCCGTTTGGAACTCGGTAGTGAGTGTTGCAACCGAGAACAGACGATTTTTACACGCTACGCACTTCAGCACTAGGGGGTCCCATTCTGTGAGCTTGTGTGGCCTACCACTTTGCGGCTGAGCCGCTGTTGCACCGAGTCATTTCCACTTCACAATAACAGCACTTACAGTTGATGGGCAGCTTTAGCAGGGCAGAAATTTGACGAACTGACTTGTTGGAAAGATCGCATCCTATGACGGTGCTACGTTCAAGTCACTGAGCTCTTCAGTAATGCCATTCCACTACCAATGTTTGTCTATAGTGATTGCATGCCTGTGTGCTCGATTGTATACATCTGTCAGCAACGGGTGTGGCTGAAATAGCTAAATCCACTCATTTAAAAGGATGTCCACATATTTATGTACATACAGTACCAGTCAAATGTTTGGACACACCTACTCATTCAAGGGTTTTTCTTAATTTGTACTATTTTCTTTATTGTAGAATAATAATAAAGTCATCAAAACTATACATATGGAACACATATGGAATCATGTAATAAGAAAAAAAGTGCTAAATCAAAATATATTTTAGATTCTTCAAAGTAACCACCCTTTGCCTTGATGACAGCTTTGCATACTCTAGGCATTCTCTCAACCAGCTTCATGAGGTAGTCATCTGGAATATATTTCAATTAACAGGTGTTCCTTGTTAAAAGTTAATTTATGGAATGCCTTAATGCGTTTGAGCCAATCAGTTGTGTTGTGACAAGGTAGGGTTGGGTATACAGAAGATAGCCTTACTTGGTAAAAGACCAAGTCCATATTATGGCAAGAACAGCTCAAATAAGCAAAGAGAAATGACAGTCCATCATTACTTTAAGACACGAAAGTCAGTCAATACGGAACATTTCAAGAACTTTTGCAGTAGCAAAAACCTTGAAGCGCTACAATGAAACAGGCTCTCATGAGGACCACCATGGGAAAGGAAGACCCAAAGTTACCTGTTGCAAAAGATAAGTTCATTAGAGTTACAAGACTCAAGATACAAGATATTGCAGCCCAAATAAATGCTTGACAGAGTTCAAGTAACAGACACATCTCAACATCAACTGTTCAGAGGATACTGTGTGAATCAGGCCTTCATGGTTGAATTGCTGCAAAGAAACCACTACTAAAGGACACCAAAAAGAAGAAGAGACTTGCTTGGGCCAAGAAACACGAGCAATGGACATTAGACCGTTGGAAATATATCCTCTGTCTTTGTGAGACACTGTATATGTGGTTCCCACTGTGAAGCATGGAGGAGGAGGTGTGATGGTGCTTTGCTGGTGACACTGTCTGTGATTTATTTAGAATTCAAGGCACACTTAACCAGCATGGCTACCACAGCATTCTGCAGCAATACGACCTCATCTGGTTTGCACTTAGTGGGACTATCATTTGTTTTTAAACAGGACAATGACCCAACACACATCCAGGCTGTGTAAGGGCTATTTGACCAAGAAGGAGATGGGGCTGTATCAGATGACCTGGCCTCCATAATCACCTGACCTCAACTCAATTGAGATGGTTTGGAATGAGTTGGCCCGCAGAGTGAAGGAAAGAAGCCAACAAGCGCTCAGCATATGTGAAAACTACTTCAAGACTGTTGAAAACGCATTCCAGGTGAAGCTGGTTGAGAGAATGCCAAGCGTGTGCAAAGCTGTCATCAAGGCAAAGGGTGGCTACTTTGAAGAATCTAAAATATATTTTGATTTATTTAACACTTTGGTTACTAGATGATTCCATATGTGTTATTTCATAGTTTTGATATCTTCACTATTATTCTACAATAAAGAAAATAGTGCAAATAAAGAAAAACGCTTGAATGAGTAGGTGTGTCCAACCTTTTGACTGGTACTGTATATGTGTGTGTTGATTGTGATCAGGTAGGTGTGTCCAACCTTTTGACTGGTACAGTATATGTGTGTGTTGATTGTGATCAGGTAGGTGTGTCCAACCTTTTGACTGGTACTGTATATGTGTGTGTTGATTGTGATCAGGTAGGTGTGTCCAACCTTTTGACTGGTACTGTATATGTGTGTGTTGATTGTGATCAGGTAGGTGTGTCCAACCTTTTGACTGGTACTGTATATGTGTGTGTTGATTGTGATCAGGTAGGTGTGTCCAACCTTTTGACTAGTACTGTATATGTGTGTGTGTTGATTGTGATCAGGTAGGTGTGTCCAACCCTTTGACTGGTACTGTATATGTGTGTGTTGAGTGTGATCAGGTAGGTGTCCTAACTTTTGACTGGTACAGTACTGTATAGTGCACGTATTAGAAATAACATAATATCCCCACTTTGCTCTCTGATAGGAGAGGTGAAATGTCCATCATTTTGCTTACACTCCTATCCAATTCTTATAAATCTTGGCCTAGCGGTTAAGAGCGTTTGTCCAGGATCGGAAGGTCACTGGTTCGAATCCCTGAGCCGACTAGGTGAAAAATCTGTTGACAAGCCCTTGGCATAGACACTTAACCCTAATTGCTTCTGTAAGTCGCTCTGGATAAGAGAATCTGCAAAATGACTCAAATGTACATGTACAGTGCCTTGCGAAAGTATTCGGCCCCCTTGAACTTTGCGACCTTTTGCCACATTTCAGGCTTCAAACATAAAGATATAAAACTGTATTTTTTTGTGAAGAATCAACAACAAGTGGGACACAATCATGAAGTGGAACGACATTTATTGGATATTTCTAACTTTTTTAACAAATCAAAAACTGAAAAATTGGGCGTGCAAAATTATTCAGCCCCCTTAAGTTAATACTTTGTAGCGCCACCTTTTGCTGCGATTACAGCTGTAAGTCGCTTGGGGTATGTCTCTATCAGTTTTGCACATCGAGAGACTGAAATGTTTTCCCATTCCTCCTTGCAAAACAAGCTCGAGCTCAGTGAGGTTGGATGGAGAGCATTTGTGAACAGCAGTTTTCAGTTCTTTCCACAGATTCTCGATTGGATTCAGGTCTGGACTTTGACTTGGCCATTCTAACACCTGGATATGTTTATTTTTGAACCATTCCATTGTAGATTTTGTTTTATGTTTTGGATCATTGTCTTGTTGGAAGACAAATCTCCGTCCCAGTCTCAGGTCTTTTGCAGACTCCATCAGGTTTTCTTCCAGAATGGTCCTGTATTTGGCTCCATCCATCTTCCCATCAATTTTAACCATCTTCCCTGTCCCTGCTGAAGAAAAGCAGGCCCAAACCATGATGCTGCCACCACCATGTTTGACAGTGGGGATGGTGTGTTCAGGGTGATGAGCTGTGTTGCTTTTACGCCAAACATAACGTTTTGCATTGTTGCCAAAAAGTTCCATTTTGGTTTCATCTGACCAGAGCACCTTCTTCCACATGTTTGGTGTGTCTCCCAGGTGGCTTGTGGCAAACTTTAAACGAGACTTTTTATGGATATCTTTAAGAAATGGCTTTCTTCTTGCCACTCTTCCATAAAGGCCAGATTTGTGCAATATACGACTGATTGTTGTCCTATGGACAGAGTCTCCCACCTCAGCTGTAGATCTCTGCAGTTCATCCAGAGTGATCATGGGCCTCTTGGCTGCATCTCTGATCAGTCTTCTCCTTGTATGAGCTGAAAGTTTAGAGGGACGGCCAGGTCTTGGTAGATTTGCAGTGGTCTGATACTCCTTCCATTTCAATATTATCGCTTGCACAGTGCTCCTTGGGATGTTTAAAGCTTGGGAAATCTTTGTATCCAAACCCGGCTTTAAACTTCTTTACAACAGTATCTCGGACCTGCCTGGTGTGTTCCTTGTTCTTCATGATGCTCTCTGCGCTTTTAACGGACCTCTGAGACTATCACAGTGCAGGTGCATTTATACGGAGACTTGATTACACACAGGTGGATTGTATTTATCATCATTAGTCATTTAGGTCAACATTGGATCATTCAGAGATCCTCACTGAACTTCTGGAGAGAGTTTGCTGCACTGAAAGTAAAGGGGCTGAATAATTTTGCACGCCCAATTTTTCAGTTTTTGATTTGTTAAAAAAGTTTGAAATATCCAATAAATGTCGTTCCACTTCATGATTGTGTCCCACTTGTTGTTCATTCTTCAAAAATATACAGTTTTATATCTTTATGTTTGAAGCCTGAAATGTGGCAAAAGGTCGCAAAGTTCAAGGGGGCCGAATACTTTCGCAAGGCACTGTAAATGTCCAGGCGTAAACAGTCTTCAGTGCTGCATTTGCAAGGCATCCCAGGGAAAAGCCCTTTCAGAGCCCACAGTGAAGTCTTAACTGTCTCCTGATCTTACCTCCCACTAGGATGGTGGCTCCACTGGGGATGTCCTTCACAGCCTCTGTGGGGTCTGTGTAGAACTGTGACTTTCTCTGACTGGAGGTGGAGAAGGAGCAGCCACACATCTGGGGTACACAGAGGAACAGTCCCACAGTTAGGCAAACTCTGACAGCATTCAGTACTCAGCATTCAGTACTCTTCTCACAGGTGGATTCACCTCCTCTCAGAATAAGATGTGTGCTGGGGAGTAGTGAAAAACAAAGATCCTGGAAATTCCACTCCGATCTTTCCACGGTAACGGAATGCCAAACAAAGTTTAACAAATCATACAACTCAGTGTACAAGCACTACTTTTTACAATTTACACTGAACATTTAACAAAAACACATTTACTTGAAGAACAGTGCAGATGCTAAGTTTGGTAACAGACGGACAGCAAAAACAGCACAATCCGATATTCTGTTACTAAACTTTGCATCTGCACTGTTCTTCAAGTAAATGTGTTTTAGTTAAATGCTGTGTAAATTGTTAAAAGTAGTCCTTGTGCATAGAGTTCTATGGTTTGTTTAACTTTGCGATCATTGGATTTTGTTTGGCATACATTTCATTTATACCGTTTTTTAATCTTAGTTTCAGCATCACTCTGTTAACGTGGAATTTCCCCAGTGCTAGCATTCCATCACAGATAAGGCTGGGTCAAAATCAGCACTTCACATTATGTGCAGTGAGATAAAAACCAACACCAAGAGTATAGAATGTATTCAGTTACAGCACAGAAAAGATGGACCAGGCAGGCAAAGTACAACAAACAAAAGAGATATGTCCAGTTCACAACACTTTCTCAGCTAGAGTAAGAGTGGCAAGCAGACGGTCTTGAACTGCTTGGATTGGAACTCTGCCAGGAAGCATATTCCTCCAGCTGAGACGTGGAGAGCAGACGGAGACCCTTTAACCTCATCAAGCCTTTCATTTTCTGCCATTAACCCACCGTTCGCTCATCCTTTAACTCCTCTGCTGTAGCTAATTATATTCACCGTACTGCACTAGTGTAGATGGAAGGTTCACTGGGGGAATGAGGCAGTCTGGTGGATCTGAGAATGTCCCTGACAAAACAGTCCATTATAGGCCAGTTCTTCTAAGCTCTGACACTAGTGACGTGTAATCAACCTCTTGTTATAAATAGAATGAATAGGTCTGCAATCCCCCCCCCCCCATTTTGACCTCAGCTCATATAAAAATGAATTGTCAATAGCGAATCAGCAATTATGACCAATCAAGCGTGAGGAAAATGCTCCCAGAAGGAAAAGGAAAACATTTCACAAAATAGGCTTGACTGTTAACCTAGGACCAGCATCTTGTATTTAGGCTGTAGTCTTGACCTAGACGGAACCTTTCAGGGCGATTAACGACCATTAGCTCTGTTACGGTTATAACCTACAACAACTTATCTGAGGTCTAACTACAAACTGTACTGTGGCAGCAAAGCCAAACAAAAGCAACTGCATAACATGTGACAAAAGGAGGCGAAAACATAACAATATAAAAGGATTCCTGCACACTGAGAGGCCAACTTCTATAGGTAAAGCAATGCACAATAAAATGTATTGAACAACACTAGCATGGCGTCAGACTGTAATTATCTAAACATTGAGGTGTGTACTGTGTATACCCTCCAATTCACTACTTCTAAAAACGAAATGCAAACACATGATTAAACAATACTCTTATCGGAGAACTGTGTACATTATTTTCTATTATACTACCTGTAGACTATACTTTACAGAGACTGTTCTGAACTGCATTTTACATGCCTCTACTTCTGGCTGTCCTTAGTGCGCGTGACACGTGCGCAAAGGGTCCGGGGGTACTGGGTTGCAACCTGCAGCGCAATGTCAATGACCAACATTCTTAGGCTTGTGTGTGTTGCTATGTTGGTAGGGTGAATTCTTTACAGTTTAAAGGAGTATTACGGAGAGAGAAAAAATATCGGTAGTCAACATCAATAACACAAACATATGGACACATTAAATTGAAATCCAAGGTTCCCTTTCTCAGCCAAGGTCATTTGAGTTTTTATGGGTGACAGAGTAGGCTACTAGGCTACTAATATACCAGGACGGGAAATAGCTAACATGGATCATGGAATGGAAGCATCAGACATCACGAACATTTATGAAAGGGGTCAGTAGTGTTGAGGTATAACATAACGGATCAGTAGCCAAGTATACGCTGATCGTAGCCAACAGTAAATGCAAATGATGAATTTTGATTTCAATTGGATTTCAGAGAACAATTTATCGGTTCAAATAGAAGGCGCCATATGACACATTCGCAATAACCTGACGTAGCAGGCTTAAAATAAACACTCGCACAAAAAAAGCAACGCTTCCCAATGTATCTATCTAACTGGATGCATGTTTGTATTTGGTCAATTTCATTGACGCATGTCGATACTAACCTTGTTCAAGGAATGGGTGAAGTTCAAATTGGGTATGCAGGTGGCAGATAGGTTTTTGAAGAATACAGTATCCGCTCGTGATAATACTTTAAGGGCCGCCATGTTTTTGAAGCTAACCAACAGGCTTTCCTAAATGATGAGCAATGTGAGGCTGCGGAGCGGTTGAGTTATGGCGTGCATGTGCGATCAGACTTTGCAGGAACTCACAGTCCCAGCTGGTAAAATGACACTAAAGCTAGAAGGGGAGGGGCGGGGCGGGGCTCGCGGAGGACGATCAACGCGAGCAAAAGAGGCTCGGCTAGCTCATTATAATTTAACTGTTTCGCGGCTAGAGACGAGTCCGTAATATAAATACATATGTCCCCTTTTTTTATATATATATGCCTCTCTCTTCATCTCTAGATTTACCTGTTAATCGTTTTTTTCGGCTGGACCTAGTTGACTAAACTTCACTCCATGGTGAAGGAAGTTTCTGATGAACTCCACCAACAGAGTGAAGCAGAGACCAGGCTTTGTGGAATTCAGCTCCAACGACATAGATTCGCCCAAGAACAATACCTTAAAATACACTTTTAAAAAGTCCTCTCATTGTCAACTGCGTTTATTTTCAGGAAACTTAACATGTGTAAATATTTGTATTTAACATAAGATTGATAACTTCTTGGTGACAGGGGGGCAGTATTGAGTAGCTTGGATGAATAAGGTGCCCAGAGTAAACTGCCTGCTACTCTGTCCCAGATGCTAATATATGCATATTGGTAGTATTGTTGGATAGAAAACACTGTGAAGTTTCTAAAACGGTTTGAATGATGTCTGTGAGTATAACAGAACTCATATGGCAGGCGAAAACCTGAGAAAAATCCAACCAGGAATTGGGAAATCTGAGGTTTGTAGTTTTTCAACTCTTTGCCATTCCAATATACAGTGTAAATGGGGTCATATTGCACTTCCTAAGGCTTCCACTAGATGTCAACTTTGGAACTTTGAGGCTTCTACTGTGAAGTGGGGGTGAAAGAGAGGGGATTGAGCCAGGTGTCTGGCAGAGTGCCACAGGCTCTGAAGCACGGTCATGAGAAAGTTAGCTCTCGTTCCATTGCTTTTCTACAGACATAGGAATTCTCCGGTTGGAACATTATTGAAGATTTATGTTAAAAACATCCTAAAGATTGATTCTATACTTAGTTTGACAAGTTTCTACGGGCTGTAACGGAACTTTTTGAACTTTTCGTCAGACGTTCGGCTGGACCTGAACGCGGGTTTGGATTTGTTTACCAAACGCCCTAACAAAAGAAGCTATTTGGACATAAATGATTAACTTTATCGAACAAATCAAACATTTATTGTGGAACTGGGATTCCTGGGAGTGCATTCTGATGTAGATCATCAAAGGTAAGTGAATATTTATAATGCTATTTCTGACTAGTGTTGACTACACAATATGGCAAATATCTTTTTGGCTGCTTTGTTGTCTGAAAGCTGTACTTAAATTATTGCATCGTTTGCTTTTTCCATAAAACTCTTTTGAAATCTGACACCGCGGTTGCATTAAGGAGAAGTATATTTCTAATTCCATGTATAACACTTGTATTTTCATCACCATGTATGATGACTATTTCTGTAAATTGATGTGGCTCTCTGCACTTTCACCGGATGTTTTAGAACTACTGAACGTAACACGTCAATGTAAAATGAGATTTCTTGATATAAATATGCACTTTATCGAACAAAACATACATGTATTGTGTAACATGAAGTCCTATGAGTGTCATCTGATGAAGATCATAAAAGGTTAGTGATTAATTTAATCTCTATTTGTGCTTTTTGTGACTCCTCTCTTTGGCTAGAAAAATGGCTGTGTTTTTCTGTGAGTTGGTGGTGACCTAACATAATCGTTTGTGGTGCGTTTTCTGTAAAGCCTTTTTGAAATCAGACACTGTGGCTGGATTAACGAAAATGTTATCTTTAAAATTGTGTAAAATACGTGTATGCTTGAGGAATTTTAATTATGAGATTTTTGTTGTTTTGAATTTGGCTCCCTGCACTTTCACTGGCTGTTGGCGAGGTGGGACGCTACCCTCCCACATATCCCAGAGAGGTTTTAACAACATACATTAACTGAACAAGTTCCACAGACATGTCACTAACAGAAATTGAATAATGTGTCCCTGAACAAAGGGGGGGGGTCAAAATCCAGAGTATCAGTCAGTATCTGGTGTGACCACCAGCTGCATTAGGTACTGCAGTGCATCTCCTCCTCGTGGTCTGCACCAAAATTGCTGTGAGATGTTACCCCACTCTTCCACTAAGGCACCTGCAATTTCACAGACATTTCTGGGGGGAATGGCCCTAGCCCTCACCGTCCAATCCAACTGGTCCCAGACATGCTCAATGGGATTGTTGCTGGCCATGGCAGAACACTGACATTCCGGTCTTGCAGGAAATCACGCACAGAACGAGCAGTATGGCTGGTGGCATTGTCATGCTGGAGGGTCATGTCAGGATGAGCCTGCAGGAAGGGTACCACATGAGGGAGGAGGATGTCTTCTCTGTAACGCACAGCGTTGAGAAAGCCTGCAATGACAAAAAGTTCAGTCCGATGTTGCTGTGACACACCGCCCCAGACCATGACTGACTCTCCACCTCAAAAATCGATCCCGCTCCAGAGTACAGAACTCGGTGAAACGCTCATTCCGTCTAAGATAAACATTAATCCGATCATCAACCCTGGTGAGACACAGGCGATGTTGTTGCCCGTGATGTCTG
Organism: Oncorhynchus kisutch; assembly: GCF_002021735.2. NCBI lineage: Eukaryota > Metazoa > Chordata > Actinopteri > Salmoniformes > Salmonidae > Oncorhynchus > Oncorhynchus kisutch. Next base: position 15,136,879 of record NC_034181.2, read on the forward strand.
GTGAGGACCTGCCTTACAACAGGCCTATAAGCCCTCAGTCCAGCCGCTCTCAGCCTATTGCAGACAGTCTGATCACTGATGGAGGGATTGTGCGTTCCTGGTGTAACTCGGGCATTCTTGTTGCCTTCCTGTACCTGTCCCGCAGGTGTGATGTTCAGATGTACCGATCCTGTGTGGGTTTTTTACACGTGGTCTTCCACTGCGAGAACGACCAGCTGTCCATCCTGTCTCCCTGTAGCACTGTCTTAGGCCTCTCACAGTACGGACATTGCAATTTATTGCCCTGGCCACATTTGCAGTCCTCATGCCTCCTTGCAGCATGCACATCCACACAGATGAGCAGGGACCCTGGGCATCTTTCTTTTTGTGTTTTTCAGAGTCAGTTGAAAGGCCTCTTTAGGTCATACGTTATCAAAACTGTGACCTTAATTGCCTACCGTCTGTAAACTGTTAGTGTCTTAACGTTAGGTGTATGTTCATTAATTGTTCATTGTATGTTCAGATGTATGTTCATTAATTGTTTATGGTTCATTGGGAAACAGTGTTTAAACTCTTTACAATGAAGATATGTGAAGTTATTTAAATGTTTACTAATTATCTTTGAAAGACAGGGTCCTGAAAAGGGACGTTTCTTTTTTTGCTGAGTATATATGAAACGCTAACCTTGTACCTATGTTTCTTCTCTGTCGTTGCGTGCCTTTATTTGCTGAAATCCAATCAAATACAGTTTGTTTCCTTGTTGAGATTCAATTGGCACACGACAAACAGTCGGCGGGTGTATTTCATTAGGGTTTATTGAAAAAGTATGGATTTGCAATTGACAGAGGGCACAAATAAATTGATATATTTGGAGCAAACATGTTTTGGATCACTAACCAGGTTGCCATCAAACCTTTTTATGCGATTAAAGTACATTTCGGGGATCTTTCCACATGTCGTCAAAACAAAAAAATATGCGAGATATGGAGGTGGAAACGCCATTATGCACAAATATTTATATAATAACCATCATATATCGAAGTAAATTTGGAGACACACGATGATAGTTCTCGCATTACGATTTGGGTAACCATACAGTTTATTAGGCAACAGGTTACATAAATTATGATGAACATGTGTTCGCAGACAGCCATAATATTATAGAAGAATACGGTATGATTAACTTCACATGGTGGTGAAAGTGCATGGTGATGAGGTTGATGCTCCTTTACAATACATATCGATGGTTTTATTCTGGTAACATGATGATCGATGTTTGACGAATACAAATATTCTCGCTCTTATCCATAATAATCTCATCATGTAGAGGAGCCTACCCACACATCCTAGCCGCACTGTAGTCTATCTGCAAACTGTTGACAAGAGCACATGTAGGCACCTTTGCTATTTAACGCAACAGTTTATGTACCAAAACCATAGGTAGAGTCGAAAATGCAATGGAAGCACAACTAATTTTAAATTTTTATTCGGTTCATGAAAACGTAATTGAAAAAGTACATTTCGTGTTTATACGTCACAACGCACAAATCCGTTTGATGGGAAAACGCTCATATTTTCGGATTTTAGAATAGTGGCGTGAAATCCGCACAAATAATAAAATAAACACGTTTACCATGTGAATGGATCGTCATAGCGTCACGTGACAGTGTTTTAGTCATGGCTGACGACTGCAGAAGACAGGCGTTCGAACTGGAGAGAAGGATTTTTGAGTTGGACAATAAATGCGCCAGCCTCAGAACCGAGAAACAAGGTAAGGTGTACACTGTTAAAACAATAATTTGTAATGAAAGGTAGCTAATGTCGATGCACCTTCAGTTTGTTCAGTTGAAAGTTCCTCTCATCTGGCTTAGTTAGTTAGCTACGTTAGCTAACGTTACCATATCACCAGAAATACTTTATGATAACACACAGACCAAGGTAGATAAACTAACTAGTCAGAGTTGAAACAACAACAGTAAACAATATGACTCATTGCATACATTCGCTGGCTAGCTATGTTTGCTGGATAACGTAGCTAAAGTTAATGTGATTAGCCACGTTAGCTAGTTAGCGAGCTAACATGGTTCCTAACTAGTTAGCTAATTGTTTTGTTTGTTTACTTCACTTCCTTTGGCAATGTAAACATGTTTACCATGCCAATAAAACCGTTTTGAATTTAACTGAATGCATTATGTGGTACAGTAACGTTAGCTAGGTAACGTTAGCGATAGCTGGCTAACTGGTGTTAATGTGTCGACAAAGATGCTGAGCTAGGGTATTGAGCCGTTATTTTTCAAACATTCAATGCATAATGTTGTTGCAGATTGCTTGACCAATCTATCTAGGCTATTCTGGGTTCTTGGATGTATTAGCTAGGTATCTAAAAGTATTCCACTTTGTGTACGTTCTTGGCTTACTGGCCAACTATTATTTTCCAATGAGCTTGATTTTGTCAACTCTAGTCTAGACTGTCATAATACTGTGTACAATGGTGGCCGGATGGACATGGCTAGATTATCTGATTTATTGACTATTTCAAAGGGCAGCTCCTTACATTTTACGCCATTATCATGCCACTGTAAAACACATTATCAACAAGTCATAGAAATGTTCAGTGTGTTTTAAACTAACACATTAAATGATACATTAAACTCTGTAAGCATGAGATGTAATGTTTGGACATAAAGTTAGACCTGTAATACATATTAAACAACTTTATTTTCTCCTAGATGATGACTATTTACAGAATGCTTCTTTGATACTAGACAAGTTGAAAAGCTTTTACAGACAAGGGGGGGAGAGTAACAGTCTGCCTAAACTGCTTCAGGATTACACTCAGGTATTGCAGTTCATTGAATGTTAATGTTTTAGCTAGATTCTAGACAATGTTTTAGGCTTTGTGTGAATTCAAATGTGTTACCATACCATCCAAGTTCCCTTAATCTCTGATAATCCTGTTCAGTCAGGTAGGTAGGCAGGCAAGTGGCCTGAATGTAAATGGTAGACTTCATGTGTTCAGGCCTTGTTAGTTGCAAATAGGTAGCCTCGTAGAACCAAACAGATTGTTGTTTTGGTGATATATGGCAGGCCCAGGCTGGTTCACGAGACAAGCAAAGTGTCCTTTTGTGTTCAAGTAGTTCTTCCACCTGCTATTTTGAAATAGGATAACAGTATTCTATTTTGTTAAGTCATTCATGTCATCCAATGACGTGAGCCTGAAGGTGTGAAGGAGCCGACACACTTGTTGTCCTTCCTTGATGCGGGAACTTTCAACTGACCACTATCCTCTGTGATAGACTCAGTTCACAAATTAAATGCACCCTTCCTCATGTCCTTGAAGTAGCCCAAACACTGCTCTGATAGTGAATGGAATGATTTTTTCATCTGTTCACCTGTCAGAGTGTAAAAAATCAGTGATTACTTTCAAATGAAGAAATGACGCAAAGATGCACATTAAAAAGTGGGATTATTCCACAAATGTGGAAATCTAGAAGAGTTCAAAATATTAGAATTCCAAGTGCTGATGATGAACCAAGTGACTTATCCTGTTGATGACATTGACATAACGCCCAACCCACGGTCTGTCTGAGTTATCTGCATCATCCACATCCATCATAGCAGAGTTGTAGACAGCCTGTTGGAGAGACTGAGACATTTGTCTTATTGAAGGTTGTTGGCCCATAGCTTGTGGAAAAAGTCTGCAATTCAACTGCATTAGAGTTGAAGGCCGGCCGGCCGACCATGTTACTCTTGTCATAAATGTTAGCGAAAGAGCATGGCTGAATAGATTAATAGCAAAACTATTACTGTTTAATCATATTTGTGTTAAATGTAGCCGTTTTTTTTTATCTCAATATCAATTAATTTATCGGTAACATTAAAGTACCTTACTGTGAATGTATTTTTTTATTAAAATGGTTTTAAAAAAAATAAACAGCTTCTTGGCCAAGAATAATTTCTCAAGCAAGAATTGTTCTAAGACGGTCTGAGTGGTAAGGGGAAAACTAGCTGTTGGCAGAGGTTTGGAACTTTTTTTTATTTTATTGGTATATTATTAACTAATTTACTGCATGGTGATGTCATCATTTTCACAATGTCACAGTATTATTCCAATCTCATAGTGTGGAAATGTATATAAAACACAGGAAATCACATTTGACTGCACTGGGCCTTTTAAAAGTAAAGAATGACACTTGTGTGTAGGTGATCCTGGACATCACATTCTATGAGGAAAACAAGCTGGTGGACCAGGAGTTCCCAGAGGACTGCTCACCCTTTAAGATCCAACAGCTGCTGCAGGACCTCACAGAGCCAGAAGTGTTGGCCGGTAGACTGGTCCCGGCCCAAGAGGTGTGTGCGCAAAAGATATTCAGCCTGCTCTTAAAGGGCAATGCATGTGCATAGGACCTTATACCCTATGCATAGAGTATTTTGTTCACTACATGAAAATAACAGCAGATTTACACACCACACACACCAGTGGAGGCTGCTGAGGGGAGGACGGCTCATAATGGCTGGAACGGAGTGGATGGAATGGTATCAAACACATGGAAACCATGTGTATGATGTCTTTGATATCATTCCACTTATTTAGCTCCAACCATTACCACGAGCCCATCCTCCCCAATTAAGGTGTCACCATCTTCCGGTGACACACACACACACACACACACACACTGTTGTTTAGTGACAGCTGTCCCTGTTCCAGGTGCAGTCAGTGCTGGGGCTAGAGGTGTTAGAGTGCCTCTACTGGAGACGTGGAGCACTGCTTTACATGTACTGCCACACACTCCACCAACGCAAGCAGTGGATCAAGAAGAACAAAGCCACTTTCCTCAAGGTATGACTATTTAACTTTACATAGAAGTCCAAACTTGAATTGTAGTGCAACTGCTACTATTAGAGTTGGATTCCTTATGCCTGTTGTTCATGCAGTGTTGTCTGTCTGGTTTCAGTGTCTTCAGGAGGGTGTACGTTACCTGATGAGGATGCTGCAGGTGAGGAACTCCGTGAAGCTCAACGATGGGGTGGTGTTTCACGACTCTGCTACCGCCAACTTCCTGGCTGAAGGTAAACATGGAACCGCTATATGTTATACATGTGTTGTGGCCTGTTTATTTTAATGTTACATGTTTGTTTTGACATTATCAAGACAAACTTTTTCTTAATTTCTCATAAAGGGATGAAAAAACATGGTTATTTATGTTTTTATTTTCCAATAGGCATCTTCTCAGACACCCACCTGCTGACGATGATGTACATAGGGGAGATGTGTTTCTGGGCAGTGAAGTACGAGGACTGCAGCGTGGATTCCACGGAACGCAAAGAGGACCGGCTTCACTTCCGGGACATTGGGACGCAGATCCTACACAAATACGTGCTTGTCTGTGACGGCCCTCTTCAGGGCCAGGGCTGGAACACAGAGAATGCCAAGGAAATCCTAAGTATCTTACAGTGAACCAGGGAGGGCTATGGGTACAAGTTTCCTTTAGGCACTGATCTAGGATCAGATTATCAAACCCCACATTGTAATGCTAAGCATTACGGGAGGAGGCATCTGATGGATCAGTTTCTAGGGTGAACTTCTTTCTGTTCTGAAAGGCTCTGGCTGACTGAAGGGTGAAGTTTGGGGCAAGGGTAGGTGAAGAATGAAGGGCTAGGGTAGGGAGGGATGTTAATGGGATGTGAGTCTCCCATCTCCTGCAAGAAGCACTTATCTTCCAAATTTCAGACTGTTGGTTGGGCATGTGTTTTGCTCTGAGAATGGTAGAATAAATACATTAAAATAAGATTATTAACAAAATAAATTGTAAAAACAAAGTATTGTTTGAAGATGAATCATAATCTAGCTTGTAATGAAACATTGCATAGCAACTTTTTTTATTTATTGTTTTAATTTTGTTATGTTTTAAATTAATTGCATCTATATATAAATATATATTGGGGGGGGGGGTAAGATGGGGAATACATAGAGTTGGTGACTGAATTATTCATGGCCATTTTCGAGTATGTACAGTTATTATTATTTTTTTTTAAACATCAGCTTTGTAATATGCAACCTTTTATTTTATTTTATTATTATTAAAAAATGACCTCACGTGGACAAATAGTAATGTCCCAGTGACAGGAACTTTGATATTTTGATAGTATGCATTTAAATGCAGATTCTGTGTTTTTTGGAAGAAAAAAAACATTTCATTTTTTTTTTTGTCGTCATTGAAAATAAATATGTTGGATTAAAATGTGTAGTAAATCTGCAATAACCACAATGCATCTCTTCCACAAGGTAGTGGGTTGGGAACTTTTGTAAACTCAGAATGATCGAGGCCTCTAGTGGTCAAAAGGCAGATTTAGCATGGGCAGCGCCATTGAGGGCTTCCGCCGTTTTAAAGTAGTCAACTGGGTGGGGATTCCTATGGGTTGGAGCCATAATGGTGCTTCCCATTCTGTCACAGACACTATAATGGCAGATGTAAAAATTACTATTCTCTATGGCGGTAACAAGAAATGTCAGATTTGCTTTCAACTTCTATTTCACAGTACCGATTTGAGCTTTGATAAGTAATGTTTAGCACATTGAGGATAGCTTAGACGCCTTATTGTCACATCGAAAGCAGGTGGAAGGAGTCTGTAGTTATACGAAGTCTCAGACAGTTCAGAGACGGGTGCTTCAGTGGAAGGAAATACATCAATGACCAAGAGCATTCATACACCAGTGAAAATGCACCGGCAGGCTTTTGGGTCTGTTTACCCGGTTACGTTCTTAACAAATAGTAATTACTCAAATGGACGACTACAAAAGGCTCAAGCCAAGTTTATTTATCCCATTGGGTCATACAGCTGCAGAGACAAAATACAAGTTACACAAGCGTATATACTGAACAAAAACACTATTTTATTGAGTTACAGTTCATATAAGGAAGTCAGTCAATTTCAGTAAATTAATTCATCCCTAATCTAAAGATTTCACATGACTAAGAATACAGATATGCATCTTTGTCACAAATACCTTAAAAAAGGAGTGGTGTGGATCAGAAACTAGTCAGTATCTGGTGTGACCACCATTTGCCTCATGCAGCGCAATCTCCTTTGCATAGAGTTGATCAGGTTGTTGATTGTGGAATGTGCCACTCCTCTTTAATGGCTGTGCGAAATTGCTGTATATTGTTGGGAACTGGAACACACTGTCTTACACGTCAATTCAGAGCATCCCGAACATGGGTGACATGTCTGGTGAGGATGCAGGCCATGGATGAACTGGCAAATGTTCAGCTTCGAAGAATTGTTTACAGACCCTTGCGACATGGGGCCGTGCATTATCAAGCTGAAACATGAGGTGATGGTGAGTGATGAACGGCACGACAATGGGCCTCAGGTTCTCATCACGGTATCTCTGCATTCAAATTACCATCGATAAAATGCAATTGTGTTTGTTGTGTTCGTTATGCCTGCACATATCATAACCCAACTGCCACTATGGGGCACTCTGTTCTCAACGTTGACAACACTTTACATGTTGCTTTGATATTTTTGTTCGGTATATTTAGACTTTCCGAATAGGCGGAGTCACCTCCTTATATGACTAAGATAAACAATCCATCTATGTTGCTTGGCAAGAATTCAGTCTTCCTCTTATTGGTATTATCATGGCCCTGCCTACGTCTAGAACCTTCATGGGTGTGGAAGTGTGTATGTGAGACAGAACTGTAGTTAAGAGGGTCGATGTGTCTGAGCTCCCTCCCAGAGGTTTCTTCTCTCTTTAACTGTTGACCTTATCTCGACTTGACTTCCACAATCCCTCCTGGTACCCACTTCACCGAAACTCGCCTGCCTTATCAGGAATTTACTAGATTGTTGCTGTTTACCTCCTTTCGGATAATGCTCAATGGTTACTGCAGTTTAAATAATGCCCTGCCCAGAAAGCTAATTTCCATAGAGCTCGTCTTCAAGGAGTGAATGGGAGTCAATTGGGCGCCAGCTCAAAAACCAAACATTAGCATGAATTTCGTCAACAAGAAATACAAGGTTACAAATATTTTCCGAGATGTGAGACAATTAACTTTTTATCTGTATAGTTTTGGAATCGTGAGATTACGTACTTTCGAGGGAAATACGCAGGTTTCTTGACTCATACCCTGACTCTGATTGCTTGACAACTAGCTTAGCAACCGCGTGATGCAGCATGACAACATGAAGCGATTGGTCGACAGTCTGCTGGGCGAGGCGTTATACGTTCCTCCTTTCAGTGCCCAATGGGTCATTCCTATCTCCCCCTTTCTCTAATATATCTGTATGAACCGGATGCAAACCGGATATAGAAGGTCCATGAATCTGCGTATGTGAGCTAGTAGCGGTTCGTGGGTAAAATCACTGGTGAAGCCAGGGGGGAAAAGCCTTATAACAACCTATTTGTTGAGATAAGTGTTGTTTGCTCTTTATTATTCTGTTAGTTAACATGCCTTGCCACCGTCACATATTAGGCCGTCATTGTAAATAATAATTAGTTCTTTAACTGACATGTCTAGTTAAATAAATTAAAAATAAGCAGCGTTACCGGGAGCGCGGCACAGAGGAAATATCAACCTGCACAAAGGACGAGATTGAACTTCATAGAATTTTCCCCCTTAAGCCATATTCTGAAGTATTGCTATAGAACCTCGGTTATGTAATTATTACCCCAGTATGTCTGTTTTTCGAGAAGGCGATTCCGACGGGATTCGTTTTACCGAACTGACAGTCATAATTTTTTTCCCGCATTCACAATTGACCATTATGACGGACGCCTGGAGGCTCTTCTAGGTGTGAAGATATTTAATATGTCTAGGGACATCCTAATATTGGCCTAATGGCCTTCAGTTCGGAGAAAGTCCAAATAATAATGCATATCAATAAGAACCGTAAACTGTAACCTACGCAGATATTTAATTAACTGACATTTGTCAATGTATCAATTCATTGACACGATATCGTCCACCTCATCTTTTAAAAGAGAAGAATGGCACTAGAAAGGTTGATATATTACAGAACAGATCGTTCATCTATAGGCTATGTGCATAGCACTTTGTTTTAAGCATCAATTTTTTCTTAACCAAACTGAGTGCAGCACCTGTTCAACTGTAATATCCCTCAAAACACGGGGATGACGATTTGCACGGGATAAGTATTATCAGAGGACCTTGGAGTTTGTCGCAAAAAAAAAACGTTTTTTAGGGCTTAGATAATAACCTTCCGGCCAAGTAAAAATTACTGACTTGGCAGATTCAGACGGTACTAAAATGACAAATGCGGTGATTTATGCTCGTGCAAATAATTATATTACCTGAGCTCCCCCAGTAAAACTCTTCCAGTTAACACTATCAATGTTTGCCTTTACTGTGGGAATTGTGGTCGAATCAATGCAAAATTAGCCACTTTCAATGCAACATACCCGAAAACAAAACAAGCTATGCAAGTTATTTTGTTGTAGGCAGAACGCATCGGAATATGATTCTATTGCATCTATATAAAAAAAAACGGTGTGGCAGAACCAATCAGAGCTGCATTAGGCCTATATGCAAATAGACCATTGCCATATATGGATCTGTGCCATTTTCTTTGAACTGGACTGTGTAAACAGCATGATAGGTCATGAGTAAATGCGCTTGTTTTGAGAAGCGAGAGCTGCATATTTGTTCATATCCTTTGCTAGTTAGTGAGTTATTAGACCAGTTATAGATCATTTGTAGTCAGCAATGGGCACAACACATGTGCATTTCTAGACATCTTTGAAAAGGGAGTCAGGTTTTTGTCTTGAAGGGGTGGTGTTGTATTTTGAGACTGTCTTGAATAAGCAAAATTTTCACAATATTCAAGTTTGAGCTCAGCAGACTTGAAATTTGCTCAGTGCCGGGAACACTATTAAGGGAACGTTGCATTTATGCTTAAGGCTGAGACAATAAGAAGACACAGTGGCAGAATAAATTCAACCACACCTTTGTTTCATTACAAAACTGGAGAGAAACATCTGTCCGGTGGAGCCCACAAAGCATATTGCATGTAACAAACAGTTACATGACCTACATCATGGTCAATCAAGTTAATGTTGCCGACACGTAACACTTTTTTGGTTACTACATGATACTATATATGTTATTTCGTAGTTTTGATGTCTTCACTTCTATTCTACAATGTAGAAAATAGTTTTTTTTTTTAAGTAAAAAAAAACCTTGAATGAGTAGGTGTGTCCAAACTTTTGACTGGTATTGTATGTGATAAGCAAAATTGACACAGTTACAATAGACATCCACCATATTGGTGTTACCTGCATTTTGTTAGCTCACAATAAACACAACAGCTCAATGCTGAGTAAAGAAGGTTAGTACTGTACAGGGATGGTGAAAAGTATTTAAACCATCCTGCAGAAGTAATTAGCAACCAGAAGGGGGCTCTCTTGCGTCACACTAGTGGTTGCCAAACACTTCCACGCTGTGGTTACGCACCTAAAGCCTTTGAATATATCTTTCTGCGGCTTACTAACTAAACAAAAGCAATGTTGTTCAGCACAAATACAACATTCTCACTCTACTCCACCAACAGGTTAGTGCAGTGTTCCTTCATCCTGATCCTGGGGAATCAAAGGGGTAGACTTTGTATTTTTTCACTAGCACTACACACCTGATTCCACTAATCAAAGGTTTGATGATGAGTTGATTAAGAAACATTAGGTTACTATTTTCACTATAGTCCTCCTTTGATTGATTTGAAATGTACTGTCTGTTACCATTTGAGGTAATGTACACCTTGCGTTCATATGGTTACGTGTGTGTGTATATGTCTATCATAACCTGGTGTGTGTGTGTGTGTGTAGGGCGGGGAGGAAGAGAGCCAGTGTGAAGCAGCAGAGTCTCAGCAGCAACCTCTTCATCCTGGAAAGAGCGGACCAATCAGGACAGCCATATTTCAGTCCCGCCCCTCAGGTCCATGAAGTATGTCAGGAGGTGGATGAGTTCATCTATGTGGCCAATGCAGAGACGGGAAGAGGTAACACCAAGACTCCAACACATTCCTCATACTTGCTCCTATTCCTAGGCCCTTGTTGCCAGCCAGATAATCTTGTCAAGCTATCGCAACATCAGGCTGGTTCCACCAGGCTACCTTCCAGGACCAGATCCAGGGAAAGATCAGGCTCGTTCCACCAGGCTACCTTCCAGGATCAAATCCAGTGAAAGGTGAGACCAAGGCCCCCCATTCCATAATATAGCCTGCATCTGCAACCCTAGAGCCTCATTGCCTCTTTCCTGCAGGAGTTTTGGTTATTTAACAGATGCTCACTTTGCATTTGTGACACACGATGTAATAGTGATATGCTGTATTCCAATCTAATTTTGTATTACTGGATGTGTCTGTATGTGTCAAGCCACAAATGAAAAGTGATGCAGTTGTTTATGGCAACATCTCTACAAATCTACCCTGTTACCATATTCTGTCTCTATTAGGTGGTGAGGGGGACAGATCCAGGCATTGGTGGACCCTGCCTAGTGTTCATCCTCCAGAACCCTCCTTGTCCTGACTTTTGTGTCCAGAGAGGAACCAGACTCAATCAGAACCACTAGTCCCAGTACTGCTAGATTAAAGACCAGAACCCCCAGTATGGATATTGCACAGAGGCTCTGCCTGTGCCTGCTGCCCAACCCCTGGATTGTCTGTCTGTGTAGTGTCTGTCTGTCTGTGTAATGTCTGTCTATGTAGTGTCTGTCTATGTAGTGTCTGTCTGTCTATGTAGTTTATGTAGTGTCTGTCTGTGTAGTGTCTATGTAGTGTCTGTCTGTTTGTGTAGTGTCTGTCTGTCTGTGTAGTGTCTGTCTGTCTATGTAGTGTCTGTCTGTCTATGTAGTGTCTGTCTGTCTATGTAGTGTCTGTCTGTGTAGTTTATGTAGTGTCTGTCTGTCTAGTGTCTGTCTGTCTATGTAGTGTATGTCTATGTAGTATCTGTCTGTCTGTGTAGTGTCTGTCTGTCTGTCTGTCTGTCTATGGTCTATGTAGTCTGTCTGTCTGCTAGGGTGCTCTGGTCTCAGGCTGTAGCTATCTGTCTAAGGAACTACCTTTAGCACAAATGCTTCTGAAGGAATGTTCTACCTCTGATGTGCCTTGTTTAAATGAATCGCAAAATAAAAAGTCATTATTGGGTATATATTATTTAATAACCCTGTAGTAATTTTTTTGTGAATAAGTAGTGGGTTGTGAAACAAAACAGAAGTGAAGAGAACTACTGTTTAACTGTAGCTACGGTACTTTAGTGAAGATAATGAAGGGTTTTGGTTATCACATTATTTACTTCTACTACTACTGCGTAGTTTAGAATAATTTAGAATCATGTTGATGTGACAAGGAATTATGGGTAAAAAATATATATATACCTTTATTTCAGCAAATCATGCAATTTTCTTTAATTTCTTTCATGTAAGTTTTTTTTTTTTTTATACTCCAAAGTATTATGCTTTTATTTTCTTTCATTGTTTAAATTCATGTTCTAAATTACCACTGCACAAGTTGTTATAAAGCAACTGAAAGCCTTCGGTGGGTCACAGCACAGAAACGTTGGTGAGCTGTGCATCTGGAACAGTGAAAGGCGTTTGCTTCGTAGTCAATCAGTAGTTCACAGGCCAACCCTTTCATTTCTTCCTTAATCTGCACCATGAAAAACAACAAGAAAAGAAGAAGAAATGGACAGGTGAAACATCTCTCCACTAGGCACCTGTATTCCTTCTACTGTGTTTTCAGATGAGCGCAGACTGGAAGGAGAGGAGACAGAGGAAGTAATTTTAAAGTATTGAGATGCACCCCTCTGGCTCAGGCAATGGTACAACATGCTACTCCAAGTTCTCTGTGATTATTTTCCTCTGAGGTCAGCATTGGCACACTAAACTGAATTCACATCTGTCTGATGGGGGGAGGACAATGTTCCTATTTACACCACAATGTGGCAGGCCTGCTCCTGCTTCTCAGGGCCAGGGGAAGCTGTAGAATGTAGACTAGTTGCAGCTTGGTTTACTACGTTTTGGGCATGGGGGTTGCGCTGTGACCCCCCTGAAAACAAATTAAAATGAAAACTCAAACCACACATTTCTAAACACAATCAAGAATGTACTGTAGCAACCCTGTGTTTATAAGCACCAATATCAACTCTGCCACATGAGCACACTTTTGTGGCACAGCACGCTGGGCTATGGGCGGAAGGTTGGCGGTTTGAATACCACTACGGACAAGCTCACTTTCCCTGCTTGTTAACTGTTGATAAAGTATGGAGGTTGTTGTCTGATACAATACATTAGAGCTGGAATCCTTAATATTGCAGAATTTGTGCTGCAGTTTTAGCATGCTGCTCAACACTCATCACCTTCGTTTTGTCTACAATGTCTTCTTTCATAAACCATGTTCAATTACAGTACTTGAAAATTGCACCAGTCTTTTCTATTACTTGTAAGTTCTCACTGACCAACCGATGCTTTGGTAGGTGACCGTGATAGAGTAGACCTTCTGCTCTGAACTATCCATTTTTTTTTACTTCACCTTTATTTCACCAGGTGGGCCAGTTGAGAACAAGTTGTCATTTACAACTGCAACCTGGCCAAGATAAAGCAAAGCAGTGTGACAAAAACAACAACACAGAGTTACACATGGGATAAACAAAAGTACAGTCAATAGCACAATAGAAAAATCTGAATACAGTGTGTGCAAATGAAGTAAGGAGCTAAGGCAATAAATAGGCCAATAGTGGCAAAGTAATTACAATTAACAATGGAGTGATAGATGTGCAGATGAGGATGTGCAAGTAGGAATACTGGTGTGCAAAAGAGCAGAAATACAAAAACAAATATGGGGATGAGGTAGGTAGTTGGTTGGATGGGCTATTTACAGATGGGCTGTGTGCAGCTGCAGCGATCGGTAAGCTGCTCTGACAGCTGATGCTTAAAGTTAGTGAGGGAGATATGAATCTCTAGCTTCAGTGATTTTCACAATTCATTCCAGTCATTGGCAGCAGAGAACTGGAAGAAAAGGCAGCCAAAGGGGGTGTTGGTTTTCGGGATGGCCAGTGAAATATACCTGCTGGAGTGTGTGCTACGAGTGGGTGTTGTTATGGTGACCAGTGAGCTGAGATAAGGCAGAGCTTTACCTAGCAAAGACTAGATGACTTGGAGCCAGTGGATTTGGCGACGAATGTGTAGCGAAGGACCAGCCAACGAGAGCATACAGGTCACAGTGGTGGGTATATGGGGCTTTGGTGACAAAACGGATGGCACTGTGATAGACTGCATCCAATTTGCTGAGTAGAGTGTTGGAGGCTATTTTGTAAATGTGTCACAATGTGCGCAACTGGTTGAAGGTAAGTCAGGTGCAGGAGAGCAGAGATGGTGATAACAGGCGCACTTTATTTGTGCCCAAGGAAAACAGCGATAACTCCCAAAGTACACAAACGGTACAATAAACAAAACACCCGGCGCAAACCAGCCTGATGCCAACCACACGTAACAAACAAACAATTCCACACACAGACATGGGGGGTAACAGAGGGTAATATACATTTAGTCAGATGAGGGAATGTGAACCAGGTGTGCGGAAAACCAAGACAAAACAAATGGAAAATGAAAGGTTGAGCGGCGATGGCTAGAAGACCGGTAACGTCGACCGCCGAACGAACAAGGAGAGGGACCGACTTCGATGGAGGTCGTGACAAAATATCACCGCCAAAGTCAAGGATTGGTTGGATAGTCAGTTTTACGAAGGTATGTTTGGCAGCATGAGTGAAGGAGGCTTTGTTGGGAAGTAGGAAGCTGACTCTAGATTCAATTTTGGATTGGAGATGCTTAATATGAGTCTGGAAGGAGAGTTTACAGTCTAGCCAGACACATAGGTATTTATAGTTGTCCACATTAGTCTGAACCATCCAGAGTAGTGATGCTGGTCGGGTCCGGGCAGAAATTTGTTGAAGAGCATGCATATCATTTTACTAGCATGTAAGAGCAGTTGGAGGCCACGGAAGGGGTGTTGTATGGCATTGAAGCTAGTTTGGAGGTTTGTTAACACAGTGTCCAAAGAAGGGCCAGATGTATACAGAATGGTGTCGTCTGTGTAGAAAGTCTGTGTTGAAAGCCTTGACCAGGTCGATGAAGACGGCTGCACAGCACTGTCTTTTATTTATGGCTGTTATGATATCGTTTAGGACCTTGAACGTGGCTGAGGTGCACCCATGACCAGCTCGGAAACCGGATTGCATAGCGGAGAATGTGCGGTGGGATTCGAAATGGTCGGTGATCTCTTTGTTCACTTGGCTTTCGAAGACTTTAGAAAGGCAGGGCAGTATGGATATAAATCTGTGACAGTTTGGGTCTAGAGTGTCTCTGCCTTTGAAGAGGGGGATGACCACAGCCTCATTCCAATCTTTAGGAATCTCAGATGATACGAAAGAGAGGTTGAACAGACTAGTAACAGGGGTTGCAACAATGGCGGTGGGCCATTTTAGGAAGAGAGGGTCCAGATTGTCTAGCCTAGCTGATTTGTAGGGATCCTGATATTGCAGCTCTTTCAGAACATCAGCTGTCTGGATTTGGGTGAAGGAGAAGGGGGGGCAGTCGCTGCGGGGGGTGCAGAGCTGTTGGCCGGGGTTGGAGTAGCCAGGTGGAAAGCGTGGCCAGCCGTAGAGAAATGCTTATTGAAACTCTCGATTATAGTGGATT
Source organism: Oncorhynchus kisutch (assembly GCF_002021735.2). NCBI lineage: Eukaryota > Metazoa > Chordata > Actinopteri > Salmoniformes > Salmonidae > Oncorhynchus > Oncorhynchus kisutch. Next base: position 15,152,571 of record NC_034181.2, read on the forward strand.
TATCAGTGGTGGCAGTGTTTCCTAGACTCAGTGCAGTGTGGGCAGCTAGGAGGCGGTGCTCTTATTCTCCATGGATTTTACAGTCCTAAAATTAGTGTTGCAGGATGCAAATTTCTGTTTGAAAAAGGTAGCCTTTGTTTTCCTAACTGACTGTGCACAGTGGGGCAAAAAAGTATTTAGTCAGCCACCAATTGTGCAAGTTCTCCCACTTAAAAAGATGAGAGAGGCCTGTAATTTTCATCATAGGTACACTTCAACTATGACGGACAAAATGAGAAAAAAAATTCCAGAAAATCACATTGTAGATTATTATTATTCGCAAATTATGGTGTAAAATAAGTATTTGGTTACCTACAAACAAGCAAGATTTCTGTCTCTCACAGACCTGTAACTTCTTCTTTAAGAGGCTCCTCTGTCCTCCACCCGTTACCTGTATTAATGGCACCTGTTTGAACTTGTTATCAGTATAAAAGACACCTGTCCACAACCTCAAACAGTCACACTCCAAACTCCACTATGGCCAAGACCAAAGAGCTGTCAAAGGACACCAGAAACAAAATTGTAGACCTGCACCAGGCTGGGAAGACTGAATCTGCAATAGGTAAGCAGCTTGGTTTGAAGAAATCAACTGTGGGAGCAATTATTAGGAAATGGAAGACATACAAGACCACTGATAATCTCCCTCGGTCTGAGGCTCCACGCAAGATCTCACCCCGTGGGGTCAAAATTATCACAAGAATGGTGAGCAAAAATCCCAGAACCACACGGGGAGACCTAGTGAATAACCTGCAGAGAGCTGGGACCAAAGTAACAAAGCCTACCATCAGTAACACACTACGCCGCCAGGGACTCAAATCCTGCAGTGCCAGTCGTGTCCCCCTGCTTAAGCCAGTACATGTCCAGGCCAGTCTGAAGTTAGAGAGCACTTGGATGATCCAGAAGAAGATCGGGAGAATGTCATATGGTCAGATGAAACCAAAATATAACTTTTTGGTAAAAACTCAATTTGTCGTGTTTGGAGGACAAAGAATGCTGAGTTGCATCCAAAGAACATCATACCTACTGTGAAGCATGGGGGTGGAAACATCATGCTTTGGGGCTGTTTTTCTGCAAAGGGACCAGGACGACTGATCCGTGTAAAGGAAAGAATGAATGGGGCCATGTATCGTGAGATTTTGAGTGAAAACCTCCTTCCATCAGCAAGGGCATTGAAGATGAAACGTGGCTGAGTCTTTCAGCATGACAATGATCCCAAACACACCACACCACACCGCAATGAAGGAGTGGCTTCGTAAGAAGCATTTCAAGGTCCTGGAGTGGCCTAGCCAGTCTCCAGATCTCAACCCCATAGAAAATCTTTGGAGGGAGTTGAAAGTCCGTGTTGCCCAGCAACAGCCCCAAAACATCACTGCTCTAGAGGAGATCTGCATGGAGGAATGGGCCAAAATACCAGCAACAGTGTGTGAAAACCTTGTGAAGACTTACAGAAAACGTTTGACCTCTGTCATTGCCAACAAAGGGTATGTAAATATCAAAGTATTGAGATAAACTTTTGTTATTGACCAAATACTTATTTTCCACCATCATTTGCAAATAAATTCATAAAAAATCCTACAATGTGATTTTCTGGATTTTTTTTTCTCATTTTGTCTGTCATAGTTGAAGTGTACCTATAATGAAAATTACAGGCCTCTCTCATCTTTTTAAGTGGGAGAACTTGCACAATTGGTGGCTGACTAAATACTTTTTTGCCCCACTGTATATTGGTTCCTGACTTCCCTGAAAAGTTGCATATCGCGGGGACTATTCGATGCTAATGCAGTACGCCACAGGATGTTTTTGTGCTGGTCAAGGGAAGTCAAGTCTGGAGTCAACCAAGGGCTATATCTGTTCTTAGTTCAACATTTTTTAAATGGGGCGTGCTTATTTAAGATGGTGAGGAAAGCACTTTTAATGAACAACCAGGTATCCTCTACTGACGGGATGAGGTCAATATCCTTCCAGGATACCCGGGCCAGATCGATTAGAAAGGCCTGCTCGCAGAAGTGTTTTAGGGTGCATTTGACAGTGATGAGGGGTGGTCATTTGACCGCAGACCCATAGCGGATGCAGGCAATGATGAACAGCAGAGGTGTATTTAGAGGGCAAGTTGGTCAGGATGATATCTATGAGGGTGCCTATGTTTACAGATTTGGGGTTGTACTTTTTAGGTTCCTTGATCATTTGTGTGAGATTGATGGCATCTAGTTGAGATTGTAGGACGGCTCGGGTGTTAAGCATATCCCCGTTTAGGTCACCTAACAGTACGAACTCTGACAATAGATGGGGGGCAATCAATTCACATATGGTATCCAGGGCACAGCTGGGAGCCGAGGGGGCTCTATAACAAGCAGCAACAGTGAGGGACTTATTTCTGGAGAGATGGATTTTTTAAAGTAGAAGCTTGAACTGTTTGGGCACAGACCTGGATAGTATGACAAAACTCTGCAGGCTATCTCTACAGTAGATTGCAACTCTGCCCACTTTAGCAGTTCTATCTTGACAGAAAATGTTGTAATTGGGGATGGACATTTCTGCATTTTTGGTGGCCATCCTAAGCCAGGATTCAGACATGGATAGGATATCAGGGTTGGCGGAGTGTGCTAAAGCAGTGAATAAAGCAAACTTAGGGAGGAGGCTTCTGATGCTAACGTCACATATTCACGTCACATATGTGCAGACAGTAAACTGAGGGCCTCGTATCCCATTTTCTATCCATGTCCATTGTGAGAATAAGCAACTGATCTGTGCTTTACTCAAAGTTGGTCCCTCCCTCACTCATACACTGTCAACTGTAATAGGATAATGTGCTTTAATGCCTGTCTTTTCTTCTAGTCTCCTAGGCAACAAAATGGATAATCTTCTCCGTTACCACCTCTTTCTGAAACCCCCACCTCAAAAGAATGGTAATAATCATCGTCACGGAAATATATATTTAGAACGCAGTCATGATTGTTGCCATTTGGGTGCATTAAGTCCTGTGTGAATAGTGGAGAGAGATGGAAGCAGTGTTCTCTTGTCTACATGGTGTTATCAGACTGGGCTGAATGGAGGAAGAGTGAGGGCTTTGCTGTGACACAGCAAAGCCTTTCATCCAACAGGCTGCTCTAAACAGGATGTAACTCCCTGCTTCTCCCTCTACTCAGCCACACACCCACCCAGTCAGCTGGCTGTTTTGGGGATGTGGATGTTTCTGATTCTTTGTTGATTAAGTTAAACCAAACGAACACAAAATACTACCATATTTGCATTCAAAATAATCTAGAACATTTTACTAATCGCCCACTCAGTCTTTTCTTTCGTTTCAGGTCATATCCAATTATATATTTACAACCTCTGTAGGAGGTTGATTTCACACTTGCAAACTCATTAGTGATCCCTGATGTGAAAGTGCGTGTGTGCCAACTCCTGCGTGTGTGTTCCTTCTGGCGTGGGAACCTAACATCAGAGCAGGTATGCAGGGAATAACAATGACATATCCCTTCCATGTATTACTCGCTGACTGTCTGCCACAGCCCAGTAGGAGAGGGACGTCTGCTCTGCCTCTACCCACAGAGAGGGAACTGTAGATGGGGTGGGGCTGCATGGGGGATTTAGTTAGACTGCTTTGCTGAAACTAGGGCTGGGCCTGTAGCAGCGTGAGACTGTACACTTGGGGGGTAGGGCTGGTTCAAGTGTCATGTTCTGGAGGGGGGATGGGTTCCAGATCATCTTATTCTGGTGTCCTTCCCAGTGGAAAAGGGCCTCAAGGATGCGTGACGTCTTGTGGAAGAGGTGATGAGAGTGTTTGTGAGAGTGTATACATGAGTGTGCTGATATGCTGATTAATTGATTTATTATGTTTCTCTCCAGGGTTTGGTTTGTGTGGCATCCCAGAGAACCTTGTCAACTGTTTATTAAAGACTGGTGTGATGAGCCTCACAACCGTCAGCAACAATACATGAATTGTCCCTTCAAACAGACAACATGGTGAAGAAGGAGCAACAGCGCCTCTTCAACCTCAGGAGGATAAAGAAATGTGTCTTGGCCCTCACAAACCTCTACAGATGCACCATTGAGAGCATCCTGTCGGGCTGTATCACAGCCTGGCACGGCAATTGCACCGTCCACAACCGCAGGTCTCTCCATTGTGTGGTGCAGTCAGCCCAACGCATCACCGGGGGCACACTGCCTGCCCTCCAGGATATCTACAGCACCCGGTGTCACAGGAAGGTCAAGAAGCTCATCAAGGACCTCAGCCACCCGAGACATGGCCTGTTCACCATGCTACATCTGAACGTGTAGACAGTACAAGTGCATCAAATCTGGGACCAAGAGACTATGAAACAGATTCGATCTCCAGGCCATTAGACTGTTAAACTGTTACCACTAGCCGGCCTCCACCCAGTACCCTGCAATGAACTTAGTCACTGTTACAAGGCAGCTACCACCTGGTACTCTACCCTGCACCTTAGAGACTGATGCCCCTATGTACTCAGAGTCATTGAACACTGGTCACTTTAATAATGTTTACATACTGTTTTACCCACTTTGTATGTATATACTGTGTTCTAGTCATGGCTCATCCTATATAACCGCATTTTTAATTTTTATGGATTGTGTGTGTATTTGTCTTATTTTTATTGCTGGGTGTTACTGCACTGTTGTAGCTATAAACACAAGCATTTTGACGCACCTGCGATAACATCTGAAAGTCTGTGTACTTGACCAATAAACTTTGATTTGATTTTGCTTGAGTTGAAGTTCCGTGCTTGGCCGGAATCACCAGGTGGGACATTGGGCTGTATTTGGAGGTGACACAATCTGGCCAGTGTTGCACAGCTTAACCAAACACAGCCAGGGATCCCTCAGTCAGTTCCAGGAGAGTGGGATGAGTAAAATACAGAAACAAGTGTGAATGAAAGGGAGGGAACGGGGACCGTGAAAGAGCAAAGGACAATGAAGGAAAGGACGGAGAGACAGAAAGATGCCATTGAGACAGAAAGATGACATGGAGACAGAAAGCTGACATGGAGACAGAAAGATGACATGGAGACAGAAAGATGACATGGAGACAGAAAGATGACATGGAGACAGAAAGATGACATTGAGACAGAAAGATGACATGGAGACAGAAAGATGACATGGAGACAGAAAGATGACATGGAGACAGAAAGATGACATTGAGACAGAAAGATGACATGGAGACAGAAAGATGACATGGAGACAGAAAGATGACATGGAGACAGAAAGATGACATGGAGACAGAAAGCTGACATGGAGACAGAAAGATGCTGTTGAGACAGAAAGGTGCCATTGAGACAGAAAGATGCCGTTGAGACAGAAAGATGACATTGAGACAGAAAGATGCAGTTGAGACAGAAAGATGCCATTGAGACAGAAAGATGACATGGAGATAGAAAGATGCCATTGAGACAGAAAGATACCATTGAGACAGAAAGATGACATTGAGACAGTAAGATGCTATTGAGACAGAAAGATGACATTGAGACAGTAAGATGCTATTGAGACAGTAAGATGACATTGAGACAGAAAGATGACATTGAAAGGTGCCATTGAGACAGAAAGATGCCATGGACACAGAAAGATGCCATTGAGACAGAAAGATGCCATGGAGACAGAAAGATGCCATTGAGACAGAAAGGTGCCATTGAGACAGAAAGATGCCATTGAGACAGAAAGATGACATGGAGACAGAAAGGTGCCGTTGAGACAGAAAGATGCCATTGAGACAGAAAGATGCCATTGAGACAGAAATATGCCATTTAAAGATGCCATTGAGACAGAAAGATGCTATTGAGACAGAAAGATGACATTGAGACAGAAGGAGGCCATTTAAAGATGCCATTGAGACAGAAAGATGCCATTGAGACAGTAAGATGACATTTAGACAGAAGGAGGCCATTTAAAGATTCCATTGAGACAGAAAGATGCCATTGAAACAGTAAGATGACATTGAAAGGTGCCATTGAGACAGAAAGATGCCACTGAGACAGAAAGATGACATTGAAAGATGCCACTGAGACAGAAAGATGCCATTGAAAGGTGCCATTGAGACAGAAAGATACCATTGAGACAGAAATATGACATTGAGATAGAAAGATGCCATTAAGACAGAAAGATGACATTGAGACAGAAAGATGACATTGAAAGATGCCACTGAGACAGAAAGATGCCATTGAAAGATGCCATTGAGACAGAAAGATACCATTGAAAGGTGCCATTGAGACAGAAAGATGCCATTGAGACAGAAAGATGCCATTGAGACAGAAAGATGACATTGAGACAGAAAGATGACATTGAGACAGAAAGATGCCATTGAAAGTTGCCATTGAGAAAGAAAGATACCATTGAAAGATGCCATTGAGAAAGAAAGATACCATTGAAAGGTGCCATTGAGACAGAAAGATGCCACTGAGACAGAAAGGTGCCGTTGAGACAGAAAGATGCCATGGAGACAGAAAGATGCCATTTAAAGATGCCACTGTGACAGAAAGAAGCCATTGAGACAGAAAGATGCCATTGAGACAGAAAGATGCTATTTAAAGATGCCATTGAGATAGAAAGATGACATTGAAAGGTGAAATTGAGACAGAAATATGACATTGAGATAGAAAGATGCCATTAAGACAGAAAGATGACATTGAGACAGAAAGATGACATTGAAAGATGCCATTGAGAAAGAAAGATACCATTGAAAGGTGCCATTGAGACAGAAAGATGCCATTGAGACAGAAAGATGCCATTGAGACAGAAATATGACATTGAGATAGAAAGATGCCATTAAGATAGAAAGATGCCATTAAGACAGAAAGATGACATTGAGAAAGAAAGATGACATTGAAAGATGCCACTGAGACAGAAAGATGCCATTGAAAGATGCCATTGAGAAAGAAAGATACCATTGAAAGGTGCCATTGAGAGAGAAAGATGCCATTGAGACAGAAAGATGCCATTGAGACAGAAATATGACATTGAGATAGAAAGATGCCATTAAGATAGAAAGATGCCATTAAGACAGAAAGATGACATTGAGACAGAAAGATGTCATTGAAAGATGCCACTGAGACAGAAAGATGCCATTGAAAGATGATATTTAGACATAAAGATGCCATTGAAAGATGCCACTGAGACAGAAAGATTCCATTGAGACAGAAATGTGCCATTGAGACAGAAAGGTGCCATTGAGACAGAAAGATGCCATTGAGACAGAAAGATGACATGGAGACAGAAAGATGCCATTGAGACAGAAAGGTGCCATTGAGACAGAAATATGCCATTGACACAGAAAGATGCCATTGAGACAGAAAGATGACATGGAGACAGAAAGATGCCATTGAGACAGAAAGGTGCCATTGAGACAGAAAGGTGCCATTGAGACAGAAAGATGCCAGTGAGACAGAAAGATGACATTGAGATAGAAAGATGCCATTGAGACAGAAATATGCCATTGAGACAGAAAGATGCCATTGAGACAGAAAGATGCTATTGAGACAGAAAGATGACATTGAGACAGAAAGATGCCATTGAAAGTTGCCAGTGAGACAGAAAGATGCCATTGAAAGGTGCCATTGAGACAGAAAGATGACATTGAGATAGAAAGATGCCAGTGAGACAGACAGATGCCATTGAAAGGTGCCACTGAGACAGAAAGATGACATTGAGATAGAAAGATGCCATTAAGACAGAAAGATGACATTGAGATAGAAAGATGCCAGTGAGAAAGACAGATGCCATTGAAAGGTGCCATTGAGACAGAAAGATGACATTGAAAGGTGCCATTGAGACAGAAATATGACATTGAGATAGAAAGATGCCATTAAGACAGAAAGATGACATTGAGACAGAAAGATGACATTGAAAGATGCCACTGAGACAGAAAGATTCCATTAAAAGGTGCCATTGAGACAGAAAGATGGCATTGAGATAGAAAGATGCCATTAAGACAGAAAGATGACATTGAGACAGAAAGATGACATTGAGACAGAAAGATGACATTGAAAGATGCCAGTGAGACAGAAAAATGCCATTGAAAGGTGCCATTGAGACAGAAAGATGACATTGAAAGGTGCCATTGAGACAGAAATATGACATTGAGATAGAAAGATGCCATTAAGACAGAAAGATGACATTGAGACAGAAAGATGTCATTGAAAGATGCCACTGAGACAGAAAGATGCCATTGAAAGATGATATTTAGACATAAAGATGCCATTGAAAGATGCCACTGAGACAGAAAGATTCCATTGAGACAGAAATGTGCCATTGAGACAGAAAGGTGCCATTGAGACAGAAAGATGCCATTGAGACAGAAAGATGACATGGAGACAGAAAGATGCCATTGAGACAGAAAGGTGCCATTGAGACAGAAATATGCCATTGAGACAGAAAGATGCCATTGAGACAGAAAGATGACATGGAGACAGAAAGATGCCATTGAGACAGAAAGGTGCCATTGAGACAGAAAGGTGCCATTGAGACAGAAAGATGGCATTGAGACAGAAAGATGCTATTGAGACAGAAAGATGACATTGAGATAGAAAGATGCCATTGAGACAGAAAGGTGCCATTGAGACAGAAAGATGCCAGTGAGACAGAAAGATGACATTGAGATAGAAAGATGCCATTGAGACAGAAAGATGCTATTGAGACAGAAAGATGCCAGTGAGACAGAAAGATGACATTGAGATAGAAAGATGCCATTAAGACAGAAAGATGACATTGAGACAGAAAGATGACATTGAAAGATGCCACTGAGAGAGAAAGATGCCATTGAAAGATGCCATTGAGAAAGAAAGATACCATTGAAAGGTGCCATTGAGACAGAAATATGCCATTGAGACAGATGACATTGAAACAGAAAGATGCCATTGAAAGATGCCACTGAGACAGAAAGATGCCATTGAAAGGTACCATTGAGAAAGAAAGATACCATTGAAGGGTGCCATTGAGACAGAAATATGCCATTGAAAGATGCCACTGACACAGAAATATTCCATTGAGACAGAAAGGTGCCATTGAGACAGAAAGATGCCTTTGAAAGATGCCACTGAAAGATGATATTTAGACATAAAGATGCCAGTGAAAGATGCCACTGAGACAGAAAGATTCCATTGAGACAGAAATGTGCCATTGAGACAGAAAGATGCCATTGAAAGATGATATTGAGAGACTATACAGTATAAGGCGTTAACCACTCTTGCCTCGTCTCTGTCTCTTTTCCCTGAGTCAATGGGACCAGACCAGGAGTGTTATGTCAAGTAGGAAGTGTATTGGACAGTGAAGTATTTCCTGTACATTCTCAATAGTCATATTTGACCCCTTGTCTATTTTAGTTGGCTTCCTCTGAGTATGTTTTCTCAATGTTGAATGAAGATACTGTAGTACATAATGAAATGTTAACAATGGTTTGATGATAGTTTGTTTAAAATAAAATGGAATAAATATAAATACAAGTCAAACATTAGTGGTTTAAAACACAGAATTGGCAAAACACAGCATTTGAAGCTCAAGGTTGCGTTTGGCATGAGCTGCTTTTTAAATAAAAGTGTCTTTCACCTTGGCTAACACTCATACATACACAACTCATACATGCACATTCAGACACACGCACACATGCTCTGTAACGGTTTTCCTTAGGTGAAGGAGAGGCGGACCAAAACGCAGCGTGGTGGTGATTCTGTAACGGTTCTCTTGTGGTGAAGGAGAGGCGGACCAAAACGCAGCGTGGTGGTGATTCTGTAACGGTTTTCTTTAGGTGAAGGAGAGGCGGACCAAAACGCAGCGTGGTGGTGATTCTGTAACGGTTTTCTTTAGGTGAAGGAGAGGCGGACCAAAACGCAGCGTGGTGGTTACTCATGTTTCTTTAATAAAGACAATACATGAATAAACTACAAAACAATACATGAATAAACTACAAAACAATACATGTGCGAAAACCTAAACAGTCCTATCTGGTGCAAACACAGAGACAGGAACAATCACCCACAAACACACAGTGAAACCCAGGCTACCTAAATATGGGTCCCAATCAGAGACAATGACTAACACCTGCCTCTGATTGAGAACCATACTAGGCCGAAACATAGAAATACCCAAATCATAGAAAAACAAACATAGACTGCCCACCCAACTCACGCCCTGACCATACTAACTAAATACAAAACAAAGGAAATAAAGGTCAGAACGTGACATGCGCACACACACACGCATGCGCACACACACATTTCCCAAAGGCACTTGTCTAAGCCTCTAGAGTAAGGCTCACTTTTCAACACTGCTAGCTGACAAACAGAATAAATCATTCTAACCGTGGAAAATGTTTGAATATGTTGTTTGTTGTTGCGTCACTATTTATCCCACACAGACGGCAGACATGGTTTCATTGATTTAATTGAATCCAAAGCTAAAACATATTTACCTTACAAATAAGCACATTGAAAGTAGGAAATGCACTCCACAATTTAACATGATTATTATTATTATTATTATTAAAATGTGATGTGTACGTTGTCCAGTTTTGATTTAAAAGCACCCAAGTTTTCTTTTATACTATGCATCTATTTTCTGATTTGACAGATCTAAAAACCACGATATGTGAAATACATAAACAAATGCCCAATCTTCCCTCCCTCTTTCTCCCTTCCACATGCATTCAGTTCCCTCCAAATCCCATCCCTGCATCGCTGACATGAAAACAGGCAGATTATGTCAAACTCTATTCAAGATTATAAACTGGGTGGTTCGAGCCCTAAATGCTGATTGGTTGAAAGCCGAGGTATATCAGACCGTATACCACGGGTATGACAAAACATTTATTTTTACTGCTCTAATTACATTGGTAACCAGTTTCTAATAGCAATAAGGCACCTCAGTGTGTGTAGTATATTGCCAATATCCAGGCACTCCACATTGCGTCGTGCAAACGAACAGCCCTTAGCCATGGTATATTGGCCCTATACCACACCCCCTCGGGCCTTATTGCTTAATAATAATAACGATGATGGTTATTCATGTAGTAATAGAATAGTATGAGTAACAAGAAAGTAAATGCAATTAGATTTTGTTTTCAGAATGTTTCACTCTTGAACCTGTTGATGTAGATTGTGGAGTTGCTCCTTCTTTGTTCTGTCTTTTTCTTTCTCTCTTTCTGTCTGAGTGGGTTCCTTCCTACACTCACTTTCCTCCCTCTTTTCATCAGTGTTAAGTCCCTGATTTGTTCTGTCTTTTTCTTTCTCTCTTTCTGTCTGAGTGGGTTCCTTCCTACACTCACTTTCCACCCCATCCCCCCTCCCTCTTTTCATCAGTGTTAAGTCCCTGATTTGTTCTGTCTTTTTCTTTCTCTCTTTCTGTCTGAGTGGGTTCCTTCCTACACTCACTTTCCTCCCTCTTTTCATCAGTGTTAAGTCCCTGATTTGTATTCTGAGTATTAAGACACAAGCAGCCTCTTATAAAACAACATTTGCATGATGCATTCAGTGATTAGGGTGGGCGTCATTTTTAATTGTCTTGTTTTGCCCCTGACTGGGGCTCTCACGCTGCTTCTCTGTGGACCTTTCTCATCCAATCACAAGTAGCACCCATTCACTCCAATTTCCCCCTCCATCCATCCAACGTCTGTTTTTGATGTGTTTGACTAGGTAAGGAGTCATGATGCTTTGAATGGTGCGTAAATGAAGGGTGAGAGCCAGCGTCAGAATGGTGTGAGGCTGTTAGTGGTTATCAGATATAGACATGTGTTCTCAGATCTTCTCTGTCCCAGTTGAGTAAATTAGATTAAATTGACTTGTGTATAGGGGTCACTTCTTTATGATTTACTTCATTTCTAAAACCTATACAGTCAGTGGCCATTTTATTAGGTACACCACCCCGTTCACGAAAATGGTTCGCTCCTACAGATAGTGAGCCACATTGTTTGCTATATAAAGCAGACAGAAAGGCAACTAAACATTCAGTTACTGTTCGAGTGAATGTTAGAATGGGCTAAATGAGTGACCTTAACAACTTTGAGCGTGGTATGATCTCTGGCGCCGGTTTCAGTATCTCGGAAACAGACTGCCTCCTGGGCTTTTCATTGCACAACAGTGTCTAGGGTTTACAGAGAATGATGTGACAAACAAAAAACATCCAGTCAGCAGCACACCTGTGGGCAAAAATAGCTAGTTGATGAGTGATCGAAGGAGAATGGCAAGAATCGTGCAAGTTAACAGGGGGGCCACAAACAGACAGGCAACGGCACAGTAGAACAGTGGTGTGCAGAACGGCATCTTGGAACGCTCAACTCGTCGGTCCTTGTCACGGATGGGCTATTGCAGCAGATGACCACACCAGGTTCCACTCCTATCAACTAAAAACAAGAAGAAGTGGCTCAAGGGGGCACACAATCTCCAACACTGGACAATTGAGGAGTGGAAAAACACTGCCAGGTTTATTATTGTATCATGCTGATTGCAGAGACAGGATTTGGTGTAAGCAGCATGAGTTTATCTGCTTGGTGCCAACGGTACAATGCAAATAGTCTGAGTAGCCATTTGATTAGATGTTCAGGAGTCTTATGGCTTTAGGGTAGAAGCTGTTTAGAAGCCTATTGGATCTAGACTTGGCGCTCTGGTACTGCTTGCCATGCGGTAGCAGAGAACAGTCTATGACTAGGGCTGCTGGAGTATTTGACAATTTTTAGGGCCTTCCTCTGACACCGCCGTTCATAGAGGTCCTAGATGGCAGGAAGCTTGGCCCTAGTGATGTGCTGGGCCGATCGCACAATCCTCTTTAGTGCCTTGCGGTTGGAGGCCAAGCAGTTGCCATACCAGGAAGTGATGCAATCATGCTCTCGAAGGTGCAGCCATAGATCCTTTTGAGGATCTGAGGACCCATGCCAAATCTTTTCAGTCTCCAGATAGGGAATAGGTTTTGTCACGACTGTCTTGGTGTGCTTGGACCATGTTAGTTTGTTGGTGATGTGGACACCAAGGAGCTTGAAGTTCTCAACGTGCTCCACTACAGCCCAGTCAATGAGAATGGGGGCGTGCTCGGTCCTCTTTTTCCTGTAGTCCACAATCATTCTTGATCTTGATCACGTAGAGGGAGAGGTTGTTGTCCTGGCACCATTTGACCAGTTCTCTGACCTCCTCCCTATAGGCTGTCTCGTCATTGATCAGGCCTGTTGATCAAGCCTGTCATCGGAAAACTTAATGATGATGTTGGAGTATTAACTGGTCGTTCAGTCATGAGTGAACAGGGAATACAGGAGGGGACTGAGCACTCACCCCTGAGGGCCCCCTGTGTTGAGGATCAGCATGGCGGATGTGGTGTTACCTACCTTTACCACCTGGGGCGGCCCGTCAGGAAGTCCAGGATTCAGTTGCAGAGGGAGGTGTCACTGGTATGCTAGTGTCACAGGGCAGCTCTCGGCTGTGCATCCCTTTGTAGTCTGTAATGGTTTGCAAGCCCTGCCACATCCGTCAAGTGTCAGAGCTGGTGTAGTATGATTTGATCTTAGTCCTGTTTTGACGCTTTGCCTGTTTGGCTGTTCGATTTTTTTATAAGCTTCCGGGTTAGAGTCCCGTTCCATGAAAGCGGAAGCTCTAGCCTTTAGCTCAGTGCAGATGTTGCCTGTAATCCATGGCTTCTGGGTGGCGTATGTACGTATGGTCACTGTGGGGATGATGTCATCGATGTATTTATTGCATTTATTGATGTGGTGTACTCCTCAATGCCATCAGAGGAACATATACCAGTCTGTGCTAGCAAAACAGTCCTGTAGCTTAGCATCTGCTTCATCTGACCACTTTTTATTGATCAAGTCACTGGTGCGTACTGCTTTCATTTTTGCTTGTAAGCAGGAATCAGGAGGATAGTATTATGGTCAGATTTGCCGAATGGAGGGCATGGGAGAGCTTTGTATGTGTGTCTGTGTGTGGTGTAAAGGTGGTCTAGAGTTTTTTTTCCCTCTGTTTGCACATTTAACATGCTGATAGAAATTTGGTAAAACGGATTTAAGTATCCCTAGATTAAAGTCCATGGCCACCAGGCGGAATACAGCTCATTGAGTGCGGTCTTAGTGCCAGCATTAGTACTGTGGTGGTATGTAAACAGCTACGAAATATACAGATGAAAACTCTCTAGGTAGATAGTGGGGTCTACAGTTTATCATGAGATACTCTACCTCAGGTGATCAAAACCTCGAGACTTCCTTAGATATCGTGCACCAGCTGTTATTTACAAAAATGCATAGTCCGCGACCCGTTGTCTTACCAGACGCCGCTGTTCTATCCTGCTGATACAGCATATAACCAGCCAGCTGTATGTTGATAATGTCATCGTTCAGCCACGACTCTGTGAAGCATAAGATATTACAGTTTTGAATGTCCCGTTGGTAGTTTCATCTTCTGCGTAGGTCATCAATTTTATTTTCCAAAGATTGCTCGTTTGCTAGCAGAATGGAAGGAAGTGGGGGTTTATTCGGTCGCCTACGAATTCTCAGAAGGCAGCCCGCCCTCCGGCCCCTTTTTTTCCGCCTTCTCTTCACGCAAATGACGGGGATCTGGGCCTGTTCCCGGGAAAGCAGTATGTCAATCATGTCAGGCTCGTCGGACTTGTTAAAAGGGAAAAAAGGACTCTGCCAGTTCGTGGTGAGTAATCGCATTTCTGATGTCCAGAAGTTTTTTTCGGTCATAAGAGACGGTAGCAGCAACATTACTTATAAAATAAGTTTAAAAAAAAAAGTTGGTGAGGAATACGTAAAACGTCAACCTTCTTCTCTGGCGCCATCTTGTACTTACGAACCAGTACGAGATAAACTGGCCACTGAGTGTATATGATTTGTTATGCTTTGATTATTGTCATTCTCAATCACACACACACACACACACACACACACACACACACACACACACACACACACACACACACACACACACACACACACACACACACACACACACACACACACACACACACACACACCAATGAAGCCATTAATGCCACTATCTTCTGGCAGTAGTGTGAGTTTGTGCCCACCTGCATACGTGTGTGAAGCCTGCGGTGCTCTCAGCTCCTGCCATCCTAATTCAATAGAGTGCAAGCTGTTGACAGCGTTGGTGAATGGCCACACTCTCCATGTGAACCTTTACTAAATGCATTATGGGTGACAAGGCAGGGGACATTGCAAAGGCCCCTGCCTTGAGGAACAACATCCTTTGAACTAAATTAACTAAATTAAACATGGCCTTTGAGGTGCAGTCCATTTCAGTAGGAGGAGATAGTGGCAGAAAATATCCAATTTGACATGAGTATCGCCACAAAGCCTTCAGTTACAAATGTATCTTATTCTATATCATTCTTAGACATCATGCAATGTTGTGGGAAGTCAATCAAACGGAATTATTAGCACAGATACATCACTGAGAGAAGGCAAGGAATAGATTGACCGCATCAAAGAATCCTAGGCATTCCAAACCACCAGGCTGTGATCCAGTTGGTCTTCTGATGGTAAAGAAGTGCCGCTTGGTTCAACCTCCCCACGTAAATAGATATTGTATATGGCTGTGGTGATGATTAGTAAACGCTCTTCTGAGTCTCCGCTGTCCAAGCCTTCATTAGATATGTGTACCCAGAGGCTTCACAATCAATAGTCCCTGGCTGCTCTGGGAGGACAGCAACAGCACCTCAACACTCAGCCTTTTGGACATTCATCTTCTGGACAGCTTTTTGCCATAGCAATACAGACAGGCATTTTTTATTTGTCTTATTTTTGCTTAACTGACCACGATATCAGTGATTGATTCATTACAATTGTATAACATTTTATGATTATTATAGATTTTTTATTTTTATTTACAGTAATCCGTAGACTTGATCAACTACAGGTTATGTAGTGATAGATGGCACCAGAGAAAGGTAGGTTCAAGTATTTGTATTTGTATTTATTAAGGATCCCCAAGGCAGCAGCTACTCTTCCCGGGGACCAGCAACATTAAGGCAGTTATATACAATTTAAAATATTACGTGACATTATATTTCATAACAATTTTCACAGCACATGAAGTGTTTGCCCTCAGGCCACTACTCTACTACCAAATATCTACAATACAAAATCCGTGTGCACTTGTGTGAAGAGTGCATGTCTTATTATGTGTATGCGTAAGTGTGTGTCTGTGCCAGTGTGTGTGTCTCTTCACAGTCCCCGCTGTTCCATAAGGTGTATTTTTTATCTGTTTTTTAAATCTGATTCCACTGCTTGCATCAGTTACCTGATGTGGAATAAAGTTCCATGTAGTCATGGCTCTATGTAGCACTGTGCGCCTCCCATAGTCTGTTCTGGACTTTGGGATTGTGAAGAGACCTCTGGTGGAATGTCTTGTGGGGTATATTGTGGTTCATCATCACATGAAGTAGGTCTATGCACTAGTTAGTTGATGGTTGTACTATGATAAAGCCTGATTGAATTCGTCGTCCTCGTCTGAGGAGGTGTAGGAGAGATCGGACCAATATGCAGCGTTGTACGTGTCCATGTTAATTCCATGTTAACAAAATAACAACGGAGAATGAAACGAAACAGTTCTGAAAGCTGACATACACTAAACAGAAAACATTCACCCACAAAACACAGGTGGGAAAAGAATAACCTAAGTATGATTGTCAATCAGAGACAACGAACGACACCTGCCTCTGATTAAGAACCATACCAGGCCAAACACATAAACACAGCCTAGAAAAACGAACATAGACTGCCCACCCCAACTCACGCCCTGACCATACTAACACAAAGACAAAATAAAGGAACTAAGGTCAAAACGTGACACTGATTAAAATCTGTTTTGTTTGTTGTATGTATCTCTGTGCTATATTTGGTTGCCCACTGTAGCATAAGAGACATCCAACAAGGCCAACAACAGTTGTTGTGTTGTTGCGTAACATTATTACGTTTTTCACAGTCATGTTAATTACCAACACCAAAAAAGTTGGCCAAACATCCCATAAATTATTGTAGCAGGGTTCAGAGGACAGCCTGGCTCCAGACTGGCTCTTCAGAAGGAGAGCAATATGGTTGTATTGTTCTCATGTCATATCCAATTCACATGATCATTTAGAGAGGAACCAGAAGGGAACAAAATAACAAACGAATGTGTCCTTTCTTCTTTTTTACGCCCTTATTAAGTAGATAAAATGGAGAGGGTCTCCACCCAGACAAAGCTCTGTTTTACTGTGCGTTTGCCAAATAACCAATCAGTGGAGTAGTGGGTGGAGGCCCTCTTTTTCCCCTTGGTGGAAAAAATCTATAGAACGATTAGGAAGTGTAAGGTTCATTGAAAGATTAGGAAGTGTAATACCGCTGTTAGGTTCCAAAAATTCCCCAAATACTCTGATTTTCCAGAAGTCCTGATTGAAGGTTGTTGAAAAGTGTGTAGCAGAACAACTGATTGCCCACCTCAACAACAGCCCCTTCACATTACACTCCATGCAGTTTGGCTTCAGAGCGAAACACTCCACAGAAACGGCCAACTGCTTTCTTCTGGAAAATGTGAAGTCCAAGATGGACAAAGGGGGTGCTGTTGGGGCTGTGTTTCTGGACCTAAGGAAGGCGTTTGATACTGTTAACCATGAGATTCTCATCACAAAATTGTCCAAGTTCAACTTTTCCCCTGATGCCTTGAGATGGATGAAATCATACCTTGAAGGCAGAACTCAGTGTGTCAGAGTGAGCAATGAGCTGTCGCCCACTCGTAGCTATGATGTGGGCGTGCCCCAAGGGTCAATACTGGGGCCCCTCCTGTTCAGCCTGTACATTAATGATCTGCCTTCTGTCTGTACTGGGTCTGAAGTTCAAATGTATGCAGATGATACAGTGATATATGTGCATGCAAAGAGCAAACAACAAGCTGCACAAGAACTCACTACTGTAATGGTCCAGGTTACAAAGTATTACACTTACTATATTGTTTTTAATAACCTGCCCAGGGACTGCGGTTGAAAATTAGCCGGCTGGCTAAAACCGGCACTTTTAACTAAAATGTTGATTAATGTGCACTGTCCCTGTAAAAAATTTTTTTTTTTAAACTCAAACTCAAGGATTTTGGAGTTCCTGCTTATTTCCTCCTGATTCTGGGAATTCCAACAGGGTTTTCTGGAAAACCTGGGAATTGTCTTTGCCAAATAACACACTGTCCTGAACTCAAAGCAATAGTGTCACATGTAGCCCCAATCTCTTAGCCTGGGGGCCCGTCTGTTTCTGCTCTCTTGCCAACTCCTGGTGGAATCGTCATGACAATGACACTGAAGTAGGCAAAAGCACAAACAGATCTGGGACCAGGCTACCAATCTCTGATCTCAAAGCAAAATTGAGAGTGAATACTCCATATATAGCTCATTTTGAATCACAAACAGAAATATGCATCTCTCTAAAACACATTTATAGATGAGCTAGGGAGTCCTTCCCCTTTAAATCTCATCCCTCCAGACCTGAGTTATAGTTTGTTTACAACAGGATCCATCCCGCTCGTCTGCACAGCGTTTTTTTCACGGTGCAGAGAGAGGAGCAGGGAAAGCCGTAACTTCTGAGTCCTATAAATGGACAAGGTAAGGGGGTATAAATACAGGAGTCGGTAACTCAACACAGACAGGGCAATTCCTTCTATCCTTCTGCAGCACGATTTATATCAGCAGAGCATTCTGGAGGCGAGCATAGAAGTGGCACATGGCCAGAAACACTGAGCTGCTGCCCTCGGCTGCTGAGCACCTTGGATAGTACAGAAACACTGAGCTGCTGCCCTCGGCTGCTGAGCCCCTTGGATAGTACAGAAACACTGAGCTGCTGCCCTCGGCTGCTGAGCACCTTGGATAGTACAGAAACTGGTTACCAGACAGATGAATGCATGCAAAATACAACAAGGCAGAATCCAAACAGACAACCAAATGCCTAGATTGTTAAATTAATAGGGAAAATGTATTTGAAATCATTGCTATATGAGAATTAAATGTTATGTGGGTATTGAGGTGGGGGGGGGGCGTTCCAATAAAGACTGCAGTATAATTTGTAGTTTCCATAAAGTTGAACTATATGACTGAATTGGCACATTTCACTGTTTTGCCTGGTATAGATACAGTACACAGGGCAATGCAGTAGATAGGCCTAATTCATACGGCTCATAATAATTGCCAGACCGGAGCAAATGTAATGGCATCGAACACCTGGAAACCATGTATTTGCTATATTTGATACCATTCCACCTGTTCCGCTCCAGTCATTACCACATCCCATTCTCTACAGTTAAGGTGACACCAATCTACTGTGATGTGCAGGGTTAAAAAACATCAGTTCTTCAATGGGGTCTATGTGCAAAGAAGTGTAGAGGCGTGGCGTACGCACATGGGACCCCGCGTCACCTTCACCTTCACTGACAGCTGAAATTCAGGGACCACAAACAGCTCCACATCCCTCCAGTGGGACCTCCACATGGTCCTGAACAACCGTTTTGACAACTTTTAAATCAATTCTGCAATCGTACAGATCAGGCTACAAATCAGACATTTTTTTTTATTTCAACCACACCTGAAACAAAAATACAAATCATCATAGGCGATCTATGTCATCATTCATCTGCAATTTCGAGATGATCTATGATTTTTACCTCATCATTTAGTTCAGCAGAAATCTTTCTGAAGGACAATTTCTACCAAGAGAACATGCAAAGATGCCATACACCAAAGCATTACATTCCAGCAGTAATTGGTGGTTAGATTTAGGCAAATTGGAGATTGATTCATGGTTTAGACTCAGAAGTAAGAAATGAAAACTGCCTAGTTACTAAACATGTCCCACACACTATTGCAAATAACAATCCCCTAAAAGAGGCAATCTGTTGTTCAACCAACAACAAAGCGGGGCACCCCACCACTGTTTTGGTAAACAGCTGAGGGATGGGGCTGGAGAAATGTAACCAATCTCAAACTCATAGACAGAGCTTCAAAATGACCGTTTTAACCGTATTTTGAGGCGGTACAGTGTTTGTTGTTTGCTTTTACATTGTTTACAAACAAGCTCATTGCTATACCGGCTATACCCTCCTGAGTGGCGCAGAGTCTAAGGCACTGCATCTCAGTACTAGAGGGGTCACTACAGACTCTGATTCGATTCCAGGCTGCATCACAACTGGCTGTGATTGGGAGTGATTGGGAGTCCCATAGGGTGGCACACAATCGGGCCTGCGTCATCTGGGTTAGGGTTTGGCCGGGGTAGGCCGTCATTGTAATTTGTTCTTAATAAATCCTCTACAGGATCGGTGGGTCCCCTACGGGACGGTTGAGCTAACGAAGGCTAATGTGATTAGCATGAGGTAGTAAGTAACAAGAACATTTCCCAGGACATAGACATACTGGTAGAAAGCTTAAATTATTGTTAATCTAACTGCACTGTCCAATTTACAATAGCATTACAGTGAGAGAATACCATGCTATTGTTTGTGGAGACTGCACAGTTATGAACTTGAAAATGTATTAATAAACCAATTAGGCACATTTGGGCAGTCTTGATACAACATTTTGAACAGAAATGCAATGGTTAATTGGATCAGTCTAAAACTTTGCACACACACTGCTGCCATCTAGTGGTCAAAATCTAAATTGTGCCTGGGCTGGCATAATATATTATGGCCTTTCTCTTGCATGGTTTTTCTTTGTATTATCTTTTACCATATCTAATGTGTTATATTCTCTTACATTCATTTAACATTTCCACAAACTTCAAAGTGTTTCCTTCAAATAGTATCAAGAATATGCATATCCTTGCTTCAGGTCCTGAGCTCCAGGTAGTTAGATTTGGGTATGTCATTTTAGGCGAAAATTGAAAGAAAGGGTTGGATCCTTAAGTTTACTGACTTGCCTAGTGAAATAAAGGTTAAATAAAAAAATCTGTTAATTGCGAATAGCCTAATCAGATCGAGGCAAATAGAAGCTTGCACTAAAAATAAAAATAAATGTTCTCTCGACTCTTCCACAGCAGCTTGAATTGAGTCTGATGACAGGAATTTAGGATGCAATTGAAAGGCTAACATTCAATTCATTGGCATTAACATAACATTTCACATTTACAAAACAACCTGCTTGTTAATCACTTCCATGTTTATTTATTTTATTGAACCTTTATTTAACTGGGCAAGTCAGTTAAGAACGAATTATTATTTACAATGACGGCCTACCCAGGCCAAACTCGGACCGACGATGGGCCAATTGTGCGCCACCCTATGGGACTCCCAATCACGACCGTTTCCACTTCATTTCAATGAAATAAAAATTAAGCTACTAAATTGAAGCTACTAATAGACGTTGAATTGACGTTTGTGCCCAGTGGGAAATGTATTTCACCCTCTTGATTTCAGTAAGGAGTTTGGTAAATATTTTCCGGACGGGGGCGCGTATTTATGTGCTTGACTGATGCAAGAGCCCGGAGCAGTGAAAGGGACACTGTCCCTTTCCGAATCCCTCTGTCGCACTTGATCCCAGTCGAAATTATCTAACGATAGGTACGGGTCAACTTGGTCAAATAGAGGAATCAATCAAAAATAATCGCTGTTAGTAGTGCTTACTCATAGTTTGAAGTATGGTAAAGTGAACATTGGGATATTCTTGGATTTTTTTTCTTTACGTCGACCGTTGAGGGGGTAGGCTACTCGTGGAGTTAAAAGGCGGACCACTTGTGTTTTCCCTGGTTCTGTCAGATGAACAAGTCGTAAGAAGTCGATACCACTCGCGCATTTTTCCAGCTGACATCTTTGTGTTAGGTGAGTGTGTTAATAGAATAAAATGATTCATTCAATTGTCTGCCTATTATAAAAATGTATTTGATTTCATTTGAGATGTCCTCTCAATGCTTTTTGGGGATGCAACTCGCACACTGAAACTGGCAAAAAGTTTTGACAAATCGCTATTCAACATAATTACCATCGTGTTGCTACATTTGTCGGTGTGCAATTCTATTACATTATGTTTCAATATTAGCTGTTTTTTATTTTTGCGGAAACCCTCAAGGGAACTAGTTATTTTATTATTTTTGAATGATCTGCTATCTGAAGCGATTTATTACGTGCGGTGCACATTTCTGCGATGTTAATATTTGGTCGTTTTCGGCGTGGCAGATGTCTTCTGATGGAGGTGGTTATAAGGTGTTTCGGTTTCCAAAGGAGTTCAGAAGTTGTAAGAAGTTCACACCTCTGGAATTCCCTTTTCAAACACTATTTAGTGCATCATTATATCGGTATACTATGCATGCTTGAATAGTTAAAGATTCTCAGGACAGACGTCAATGCTTCATAGCTCCATTTGTTCCCTATTGATTTCGCAGGGCTGCGACTCCTGTTGACAGTGTGTGAATGAATGATAGCCTAGCCCTAGTGTAAACCTGCAATGACTCAAAACTCCAATCTGAAGTATGGCACTGAGCTAGAACTGCATTACCATTCGAAATGCATGGAGTGACCTATTGCATGCAATACATACTGAAATCCATGTCATAATTGTATTTTTGAACCCTAATTTGCCTATGTATTGGTCACTCAAAAGCTCTTTTAAATGAGAAATTGGATGACGGTACAGGATCTTTAAAAAAAAGTGGTGCTGTTATACATGTATGCCAACCATGCAATAGGCCACTAAATCCATTTCAATCAAAAATTGTTAGGATTTTACATTAAACAGGCTACAGGCTATTCAATGGTTGTTATGAATGAATACAATATTCACTGGCCTTTATTTATACACCTTTTGGGTGCAAAAACCCACTGTTGTGGGCGCATCTACAACAGGAAAGTGATCAATGGTCTATTGTCTGATCTAGGGGTGACCACATTTAGTCGACTGGTCAATTGTTTGGTTGATAGGCTATTGGTCATCAATATTGTTTTTAGTTGAGCTGCGGTAAATACAGTTGAAGTCAGAAGTTTACATACACCTTAGCCAAATACATTTAAACCCAGTTTTTCACAATTCTTGACATTTAATCAGAGTAAAAATTCCCTGTCTTAGGTCAGTTAGGATAACCACTTTATTTGAAGAATGTGAAATGTCAGAATAATAGTAGAGAATTATTTATTTCAGCTTTTATTTCTTTCATCACATTCCCAGTGGGTCAGAAGTTTACATACGCACTGCCTTTAAATTGTTTAACTTGGGGCAAACGCTTCGGGTAGCCTTCCACAAGCTTCCCACAATAAGTTGGGTGAATTGTGGCCCATTCCTCCTGACAGAGCTGATGTAACTGAGTGAGGTTTGTAGGCCTCCTTGCGCGCACACGCTTTTTCAGTTCTGCCCACAAATTGTATATAGGATTGAGGTCAGGGTTTGTGATGGCCACTCCAGTACCTTGACTTTGTTGTCCTTAAGCCATTTTGCCACAACTTTGGAAGTATGCTTGGGCTCATTGTCCATTTGGAAGAGCCATTTGCGACCAAGAATTAACTGATGTCTTGAGATGTTGCTTCAATATATCCACATAATTTTCCTACCTCATGATACCATCTATTTTGTGACGTGCACCAGTCCCTCCTGCAGCAATGCACCCCCACAACATGATGCTGCCACCCCCTTGCTTCACGGTTGGGATGGTGTTCTTCGGCTTGCAAGCCTCCCCCTTTTTCTTACAAACATATCAATGGTCATTTTGGTCAACCAGGTCTATTTTTGTGTCATCAGACCAGAGTATATTCATCAGAATCTTTGTCCACATGTGCAGTTGCAAACCGCAGTCTGGCTTTTTTATGCTGGTTTTGGAGCAGTGGCTTCTTCCTTGCTGAGCGGCCTTTCAGGTTATGTCTATAACAGTTTCAACTGTTTTGCCTGCGGCTATGGAATCCTGACCTGTTCACCGGAGGTGCTACCTGTCCCAGACCTGCTGTTTTCAACTCTCTAGAGACAGCAGGAGTGGTAGAGATACTCTTAATGATCAGCTATGAAAAGCCAACTGACATTTACTCCTGAGTTGCTGACTTGCTGCACCCTCGACAACTACTGTGATTATTATTATTTGACCATGCTGGTCATTTATGAACATTTGAACATCTTGGCCATGTTCTGTTATAATCTCCACCCGTCACAGACAGAAGAGGACTGGCCACCCCCCATAGCCTGGTTCCTCTCTAGGTTTCTTCCTAGGTTTTGGCCATTCTAGGGAGTTTTTCCTAGCCACCATGCTTCTACACCTGCATTGCTTGCTGTTTTGGGGTTTTAGGCTTGATTTCTGTACAGCACTTTGAGATATCAGCTGATATACGAAGGGCTATATAAATAAATTTGATTTGATTTGATTTATATAGAACTCGTTTTACTGTGGATATAGATACTTTTGTACCTGTTTCCTCCAGCATCTTCACAAGGTCCTTTGCTGTTGTTCTGGGATTGATTTGCACTTTTTGCACCAAAGTACGTTCATCTCTAGGAGACAGAACACGTCTCCTTCCTGAGCGGTATGACGGCTGTGTGGTCCCATGTTGTTTATACTTGCGTACTATTGTTTGTACAGATGGTACCTTCAGGCGTTTGGAAATTGCTCCCAAGGATGAACCAGACTTGTGGAGGTCTACAATTTTTGTCTGATTTCTTTAGATTTTCCCATGATGTCAAGCAAAGAGGCACTGTTTGAAATTAGGCCTTGAAATACATCCACAGGTACACCTCCATTTGTCTCAAATGATGTCAATTAGCCTATCAGAAGCTTCTAAAGCCATGTCATCATTTTATGGAATTTTCCAAGCTGTTTAAAGGCACAGTCCACTTAGTGTACGTGAACGTCTGACCCACTAGAATTGTGATGCAGTGAATTATAAGTGAAATAATCTGTCTGGAAACAGTTGTTGGAAAAATTACTTGCGTCATGCACAAAGTAGATGTCCTAACCGACTTGCTAAAACTATAGTTTGTTAACCTGTCAGGTTAATGCTAACAAGAAATTTGTGGAGTGGTTGAAAAACTAGTTTTAATGACTCCAACCTAAGTGTATGTAAACTTCAGACTTAACCTGTGTGTGTGTATATATATATATGGCATGTGAAACACCTGTCTGATTCACGCCTGTCTGAGTGGACTAATCAGTTGGGAGGCTGCAGGGATGGCACACCATTTACCGTTAATTCCCATAATTGCTAATCTACAATGTTTGTTTGGTTATGCTCATTTCTGTTAATGCATTCAAAATACTATTATTACAGTTTCACCGTTGTCATTGTAGGAGAGGACAAGTGGTTTGCAGAGCACACAGCCTAGGTTACACTTGTGAGAAACAAGTTTTGCTTTATTTTATTCCATTTACGAGTTCTCAATTGAGTCATCATCTTTTGTTTGGAGCGCTCCAGTCAATGTTGAGTAAGGACACGCACTTGATTACGCATATTGAAGTTGGACTGGTCTACCTGACCTGCGTGCAAATGTAGGCCTATAAATGTCTCCATTTGGGGATCTGATACTATTTCTGATTGTCTTCATTCACCCTCACTGTGGCGCTTCTCAAAGTAATTTTTTCTTGGCGTTTAAACACCCAGGCTAATACAATAGTTGATACAATGTTTCAAGTCCCTTGCAGACAGGCCATGAGTAGCCAATGTGATTTATAGGATTTTTTTTTTTTTTTAAAGCATCAGACAAACTCAACATATAGTTGATTTTATTCAAACAGGTTGTGTCTATATATGGAAAAATACACGTTTTAATTGTCAACCAATCGATTGGTTGAAAGAACACACGACTCTTGGTTGACTCAGATTATTTTTAGTCGGTGACATCCCTAGTCTGATCTATTCCTAATTGTTGGGAACATCATATCTCAATCCTCCTGATTCCTGTCTTGTTGCCCTATTATGGGCTGGGCGATATGGCCAAAATATCATGTCACAGTATTTTTCAATGTTTTTGACAGTAGGTTGCTATAGAGGTATTTGACGGTATTTCATGTATCTGAATGATAAAAGTCTAAATATGCTTTATGAGTAGTGCATGACCCTAGGATGGCAGTAAATTAATTATAAGTTGTTTTCATGTCTTTCTCTATTCTGATTGTTTTATACTCAACCAAATTGGGACAAAACTGACAGTGTATTTCAACATAACACTTTGGGGAGCTATAAAACAAATGGAGACCCATTCATTTTCAATGGAGCGAAGTGACGTAGGCAGTTGGGCAATAGCATGGGCGAGGGTCATGGCTAGAAGGGATCCAGCTTTTGTCAAAATAACATTAAAAGTGTTTTTTTTTGCATTTTAGCAAACCCTAACCCTTTTCCTAACCTTAACCTAATTATCCTAACCTGCTACATTAATTATTCAAACCTGCTGTGTAAGGTCTCCTAACCTGCTACAAAAAGTCCAATCTTGACAAATTTGACAAAAGCTGGCTTGACTTCTAGCCATGACCATGGGCGAGGGAGCATGAAGAGGGCGGGACCAAAGGTGGGGAAAGCTGAACTTTGTGCAAATACTCCCACGATATCACAATGCTATTGATCAATCAAAGCTCACTTTAGCGTCAAGCCCCTACTCGATTGGCGGTTGATACCTAGCGCTACTTAGCCTGCTTGCAAGTTTGCTAGCACCCACATAGAGTGGCTATCTAAATGAATGTGTTATGTGAAGATTTTGTGAAGTAGTCCAATTTATTTCTATTTTATTTAGCGCTGTTTCAAAATGTTATGGACTGTGTGTGTACACCGTTATATTATTCCCCATGCTGATTCAAGGTACGAAAAATTGACATAACTAAAAAAAGTGCGACCAGACCACTGGCTGAGAGATACTGTGCATCAGATGTTTTAAATGAGTTGTTTGGAGAGCCGAGAATCGAGCTACTTCCGTTATCTCTGTTATTCTATGGAGTGTAGGTCTAGTACATGGTGATACACTATTCTAAATCAGGTACAGGGTGAGCAGAGATGAGCTGAAGAGAATGTAGTTTTACACACGTCATACTTTGTTTCCCCCTGTATATTATACTTCATCAACATGTCTGTGCTTAGTGCAGCGGGCAGTGATAGGGACCCTTTATAAATAAGTATAGTGAACAGCATTGGACTTTAGAAGCTGCCTCTGTAATGCAGGCTGATTGGCATACGGTATGTGATATACCTTGCTGAAAACAAGAGTTTTATAGATGAGGACAGAAGTGGGCCGTTAAATCTACCTTCAACAAGTCAAGCTCTATATAACCCTTTAATACACACACACGTGTAGACAGACACACACGCGCAGACACGCAGACGCACACGCGCAGACGCAGACACACACGCGCAGACACACACGCGCAGACACACACGCGCAGACACACACGCGCAGACACACACGCGCAGACACACACACGCTCAAATCTCAGGCTGCAGTGATGGGCCAGTCACTTCCAGTGTGGTGTGGGAACAGCAGTAAGAATTGAGAGGAGAGGATAGTGGTCCTCAGGATACAGAGTGGGTTGAAAAGGGCTTTTCATTTATTAGAATCTAGTGGTGTCCAACATGCGAGGGGATCCAATCCGGAACGTGTGGTTTGAGTGACTAATAAAAAATACATATTACATTTTTAGGTGGGGAGTGGGGACGAATTCAATATACTTAAATTACTAAAACCAAATGGAAACTGTGTATAAATTGGAATGGACCTACAGTCACAGTTTCTTGACCGTGTCCAGCTTGCTAATAATCACAAAATTAAAGCTAGACAGTCAGGAAGCACCAAAACAAAAGAAGACTTTAATTGTATTTTTTATTTTGTACAAATTTTGACCGTGAGGAAATATATATATATATATATATATATATATTTTATTTCACCTTTATTTAACCAGGTTGGCCAGTTGAGAACAAGTTCTCATTTGCAACTGCGACCTGGCCAAGATAAAGCATAGCAATTCGACACATAGAACAACACAGAGTTACACATGGAATAAACAAAACATAGTCAATAATACAGTAGAACAAAAGAAAACAAAAAGTCTATATACAGTGAGTGCAAATGAGGTAGGATAAGGGAGTTAAGGCAATAAATAGGCCATGGTGGCGAAGTAATTACAATAGCAATTAAACACTGGAATGGTAGCTGTGCAGAAGATGAATGTGAAGGTAGAGATACTGGGGTGCAAAGGAGCAAAATAAATAAATACAGTATGGGGATGAGGTAGGTAGTAGATAGATGGGCTGTTTACAGATGGGCTATGTACAGGTGCAGTGATCTGTGAGCTGCTCTGACAGCTGGTGCTTAAAGCTAGTGAGGGAGATATGAGTCTCCAGCTTCAGAGATTTTTGCAGTTCGTTCCAGTCATTGGCAGCAGAGAACTGGAAGGAAAGACGACCAAAGGAGGAATTGGCTTTGGGGGTGACCAGTGAGATATACCTGCTGGAGCGCGTGCTACGAGTGGGTGCTGCTATGGTGACCAGTGAGCTGAGATAAGGAGTGGCTTTCCTTAGCAGAGACTTGTAGATAACCTGTAGCCAGTGGGTTTGGCGACGAGTATGAAGTGAGGGCCAACCAACGAGAGCGTCCAGGTCGCAATGGTGACTAGTGTATGGGGCTTTGGTGACAAAACGGATGGCACTGTGATAGACTGCATCCAGTTTGTTGAGTAGAGTGTTGGATGCTATTTTATAGATGACATCACCGAAGTCGAGGATCGGTAGGATGGTCAGTTTTACGAGGGTATATTTGGCAGCATGAGTGAAGCATGCTTTGTTGCATTATAGGAAGCCAATTCTAAATGTAATTTTGGATTGGGGATGCTTAATGTGAGTCTGGAAGGAGAGTTTACAGTCTAACCAGACACCTAGGTATTTGTAGTTGTAACGAATATTCAGTGCATGCCTCTGGACCTCATTGAAGATCAAATGCGGCCCCCGGGGAATATTTGTTTGACACTGTTATAAACACTTTAAATGTGGCTTGGTTGGATCTCTAACCTAACAATGCCATTTAGAGAGGTTTGAAGAGGTGAAAAAAACAAGTTTAAAATCACATTTTATGTAGGTGGTGGGTGTTGTATTTATTTAACCTTTATGTTGCTAGGTAAGTGACTTAAGAACTAATTCTTATTTTACATTGACTGCCTACCCCAGCCAAACCCTCCCCTAACCTGGACGACGCTGGGTCCAATTGTGCGCCGCTCTAAGGGACTCCCAATCACAGCCAGTTGTGATACAGCCCGGGATCGAACCAGGGTCTGTAGTGACACCTCTAGCACTGAAAAACAGTGCTTTACACCGCTGTGCCACTCGCATTCATGTCTGATTTGATTGTATTGTAATACACACAGCACACATGACAGAAACATTACGCACAGGGCCCTCAGACTGGAACCGGGCCTGTCTTACTTTCACCAAAATGAGTTAGACCCAGCCTAATATGTTATGTAACATCCACACATTTTTTTCAGTAATCTGCTGTCTTGGCTAGGGTTTCTAGAACACAATGCGAAGATCGGTGAGACGTTATAAAGATGTGTTTCAGGTAGAAGAATGAACATAGCAGCTATTCACACACAAAACTAAGGATGGAATTCTACGCAGCAGACATTTTCCATGCCGCGGCTCATTTAAAAGAAGTGCAGAGATTCGGTATCAAATTGATTACTCTCTATTCTCACTCTCACACATATGAAAACTGAAAACATAAACAAGCACCATATTCTACCAGTTGCTGTCTGTCACACTCACACATACACACATACATCCACTTGCCTTCCCATAGCAGGGCTTGGAGATGTTTGTACTGATCCCCTTCCAGACTCATTGTGCTGACTGGGAGTTTTCCAATCCTCTGAAATAAGAGCAGGAGACATGAGCACCATCCAAAGACCAGGCCTGCATGCCTTTACGCGCACACATGCACACACATGCACACACATGCACACCCACAGCACTTCCCACTCAGGCCTTGCGTACTGGCACAAAAGAGAGACTAGTATATAATCCAAGCACAGCCATCTGATTTGAAAGTTAATATATTTGTATACAACCCTGGAAAGCAGGAGGACACCCTATAGTCAAACTATCCCTGCCCTGGTCTGAAGTAGGGATGTGACAAATGGACAATTTTGCTTTACGTTTAAATGTTTTCTTTTTTTTAAATCAATAAGAAAAAACCCATACAATTCCACCTCAATTCAGAATGCAGAATAATGGTCCTATTAGATATCTATGACCTCTAGGGCTGGGCAATGAAGCTCTATCTACCACGACCTTTTACAGACATAGAACACAGCTACAGTAACACGTCGACCGCAACAATTGATAACTTTTCAGACAATTAGAAGCGTCTGTACCTTATCAGACAGTAGAATTCGCTCCGGTATAGACTGTTCTTTATAGAGGGCTTGCAGTTGCGTCACAAATCACCTAGCAACCGCACCAGGCGCCATGTTGGAAGACCAAACTCAGTCTGTTGGAAGTCCTCTAATCGTCCACATGGCTGGCTGCCTTTTGCAACCAATGGAAACTTCATTTTTCTCAGGACCAAGAAAATGGAGGCAGTGGGAGAACCTACTCAAGTAAGTAAATATATTTAGCAAATGATCACTGTAAGAAACCTAGTGTGCAGGCTTACTCAAATAAGCTGCTAATGTAATGTTCACCAGTTAGCTAACTTTACATACTGTAGCTAGCTAAGTGAATTAAATATAACCCGTTTGCTAACTTCCTACTGTAATTAGCTAGTTAGCTACCTATCTTGATGTATTTATCGTTGTACTGTAGCTCTAAATGAATTTGTAGCTTGGTAGCTAGTTAACAGCCATGGAAGAGGATGAAAGGATTAGCCAGCTGTTCCAGCTGTCCGAGAAGGCAGAGTAGGATACTCTGGATAGGGCAGGTGCATTACCTTTGTGGGAGGACATTATGAACCTATTCTCCTGTTCCAGTCCCTAGCAAGGAAAAAGTGAGGACAGAGAGATACTGTATAGCAACATAATATTCAGTCCTGTATAATTTAAATATAATGAAGCCTGTTTCTTTGATGTGTTCTGTCCTCAGATACAGAGCCGTAAAACCCTGTCTGCAGATGAAGAGGTCCCAATGAATGTCACAATAAGGGTACATCCTTGTATACCATGGATTCTGTGTACCTATGATAGCACATTTTGTGAACAAAAAATACAGTTTAAAAGTTACACACATTGTATAGTCCTATTCCAACTGGAGCAGGCCAACCCTGCTGGGTGTGCAGGCGTCTGTTCCAGCCCTGCACTAACACACCTGAAGGTGCTCTCTAAATGGCACAACAGAATCATTCAGATTGTCACAGCCTATGACAAACATCTCATATGAGAGGAGACAACCCCCAGTTATATCTGGAAAAGGACACAGTAGAAACGGATGCTGCTGCAGCATTGCTCATCCTCACAGTGGGAATCCAGTCAACATGGGTGTCTTGATAGAGGTCAGCTGGTTGAACCTACAGTAGTACATAACAAATGAAACGCCCACCTGATGTTAGAATCATTTTCTCAGGTCAGCTATACCATCAGGTCTCTTCAGTGTTGTTTGGCTGTGTTTAATTCATTCAGGTGTTTTAGTGTCATATAAAGAACAACCAATAGTCAACACAGAAGGTTGTCCTACCCCATTGAAGCCTTTGTTCTATGTCCATACATTTTCCCTCTTATGAATTAGGTTCTCAACAGATTATCATTGGGTTATTATATGAATACATGGTAACCGCTGTTTTTCTTTGACAATAATGTCCTCCAGGATATATGGACGTCATATCGTACAACTTGCGTCTCACTTTTTCATGGTCATGGAAGGGATCCAGCTTTGGTCAAATTAACTTAATATTTGACATTTCATAGCAAGTTAGTAGAATTTACGCAGCAGGTTACGAGACTGAATATAGCAGGTTAGGATCATTAGATTAAGGTTAGGAATAGGGTTAAGGGTAAGCTAAAGAGCAAAAAATTACTTTGACGTTAATTTGACAGAAGTTGGATCCCGTTTAGCCAGGATGCCTTTTTGGCCTAGGTTACATGGTTACATTCAAGACAAGTTCATTTTATTGAACAATCAAAATTGCTTCCCCAAACATTGAAACTCATGTGACACATGCTAAGACTGCAAGCTATCTAGCTAGCTAATTTTGGCTAACTTACTGTAGTGTTGTTGTTAACACCTTGTTAGCATAACATCTAAATGAATCTCAGGTTCAGGTTTTAACGTGCAAAAAGGTTTATTCACTTTTTTGACCGTTCTTGAGTCTTAGCTCATTGGTGTCACCAACGGTGTTTCATGATTGAGGGGAATCTGTATACATTGTTTTCCTGTTGTCTATCCTGCCTTGTTAGAGCAGCCAAATGATCTACAGAAAATGCCCGTGGTGATGAATCAACGAGTTTTAGGCACTGCAGTTTGGGTTAGCCTGTCGGCTGTTGTTAACGGAATAATTCATGTGGTCGTCTGTCAACATGGCCCCCATGAGGCGTCGTACGTTAACTGCAAGCCTTGGATTGTTTCCCTGACAACAATAAACATTGCTGATAGATGTGCTGATGTATTTTTTTCTGCCGTTTTTATGGTATGGCAGCTAGATGTGTTTTCTTTCTACTATACTGAACAAAAATATAAACGCAACATTTTTTAAATATATTTTATTTATTTTTTATTTCACCTTTATTTAACCAGGTAGGCTAGTTGAGAACAAGTTCTCATTTGCAACTGCGACCTGGCCAAGATAAAGCATAGCAGTGTGAACAGACAACACAGAGTTGCACATGGAGTAAACAATTAACAAGTCAATAACACAGTAGAAAAAAAGGGGAGTCTATATACATTGTGTGCAAAAGGCATGAGGAGGTAGGTGAATAATTACAATTTTGCAGATTAATAACACTGGAGTGATAAATGATCAGATGGTCATGTACAGGTAGAGATATTGGTGTGCAAAAGAGCAGAAAAGTAAATAAATAAAAACAGTATGGGGATGAGGTAGGTAAAAATGGGTGGGCTATTTACCGATAGACTATGTACAGCTGCAGCGATCGGTTAACTGCTCAGATAGCAGATGTTTGAAGTTGGTGAGGGAGATAAAAGTCTCCAACTTCAGCGATTTTTGCAATTCGTTCCAGTCACAGGCAGCAGAGAACTGGAACGAAAGGCGGCCAAATGAGGTGTTGGCTTTAGGGATGATCAGTGAGATACACCTGCTGGAGCGCGTGCTACGGATGGGTGTTGCCATCGTGACCAGTGAACTGAGATAAGGCGGAGCTTTACCTAGCATGGACTTGTAGATGACCTGGAGCCAGTGGGTCTGGCGACAAATATGTAGCGAGGGCCAGCCGACTAGAGCATACAAGTCGCAGTGGTGGGTGGTATAAGGTGCTTTAGTGACAAAACGGATGGCACTGTGATAAACTGCATCCAGTTTGCTGAGTAGAGTGTTGGAAGCAATTTTGTAGATGACATCGCCGAAGTCGAGGATCGGTAGGATAGTCAGTTTTACTAGGGTAAGTTTGGCGGCGTGAGTGAAGGAGGCTTTGTTGCGGAATAGAAAGCCGATTCTTGATTTAATTTTCGATTGGAGATGTTTGATATGAGTCTGGAAGGAGAGTTTACAGTCTAGCCAGACACCTAGGTACTTATAGATGTCCACATATTCAAGGTCGGAACCATCCAGGGTGGTGATGCTGGTCAGGCGTGCGGGTGCAGGCAGCGCACGGTTGAAAAGGAGTGTTGTATGGCATTGAAGCTCGTTTGGAGGTTAGATAGCACAGTGTCCAAGGACGGGCCGGAAGTATATAGAATGGTGTCGTCTGCGTAGAGGTGGATCAGGGAATCGCCCGCAGCAAGAGAAACATCATTGATATATACAGAGAAAAGAGTCGGCCCGAGGGTTGAACCCTGTGGCACCCCCATAGAGACTGCCAGAGGACCGGACAGCATGCCCTCCGATTTGACACACTGAACTCTGTCTGCAAAGTAATTGGTGAACCAAGCAAGGCAGTCATCCGAAAAACCGAGGCTACTGAGTCTGCCGATAAGAATATGGTGATTGACAGAGTCGAAGGCCTTGGCAAGGTCAATGAAGACGGCTGCACAGTACTGTCTTTTATCGATGGCGGTTATGATATCGTTTAGTACCATGAGCCTGGCTGAGGTGCACCCGTGACCGGCTCGGAAACTAGATTGCACAGCGGAGAAGGTACGGTGGGATTCAAGATGGTCAGTGACCTGTTTGTTGGCTTTCGAAGACCTTAGATAGGCAGGGCAGGATGGATATAGGTCTGTAACAGTTTGGGTCCAGGGTGTCTCCCCCTTTGAAGAGGGGGATGACTGCGGCAGCTTTCCAATCCTTGGGGATCTCAGACGATATGAAAGAGAGGTTGAACAGGCTGGTAATAGGGGTTGCGACAATGGCGGCGGATAGTTTCAGAAATAGAGGGTCCAGATTGTCAAGCCCAGCTGATTTGTACGGGTCCAGGTTTTGCAGCTCTTTCAGAACATCTGCTATCTGGATTTGGGTAAAGGAGAACCTGGAGAGGCTTGGGCGAGTAGCTGCGGGGGGGGGGGCGGCGCTGTTGGATGAGGTTGGAGTAGCCAGGTGGAAGGCATGGCTAGCTGTTGAGAAATGCTTGTTGAAGTTTTCGATAATCATGGATTTATCGGTGGTGAACGCAGGTTACACGTGGTCTACGGTTGTGAGGCTGGTTGGACGTACTGACAAATTCTCTAAAATGAGGTTGGAGGTGATTTATGGTAGAGAAATTAACATTGAGTTCTCTGGCAACAGCTCTGGTGAACATTCCTGCAGTCAGCATGTCAAATGCACGCTCCCTCAGAACTTGAGACATCTGTGGCATGGTGTTTTTTTTATTTTTACAAAACTGCACATTCTAGAGTGGCCTTTTATTGTCGCCAGCACAAGGTGCACCTGTGTAATGATCATGCTGTTTAGGTGGATGGATTATCTTGACAGGCTAAAATGCTCACAAACTGGGATGTAAACAAATTTGAGAGAAATTAGCTTTTTGTGCATGTGGTTCATTTCGGGGATATTTTATTTCATCTCATGAAACATGGGTCCAACACTTTACATGTTGCGTTTTATATTTTTGGTCAGTGTAAATGTCTTGGTAAGTCCCGGTATTTAACAAACTTTAAAGTACTTTTTTAGGAGAAGGTTGGTCTGTGCACAGGTAGGCAGGTTGCACGCAGCAGCTCAAGATTATTTGATTGACAGTTCTGGTCACCTAGTGATGGGACTTCAGAAGCGGCATTCCTTTACAGACAAGTAAAATGTTTCGTATCTCCAGAGAAGGTTTCATGTTGGCGTTTAAAAAATACGTAGTGTAGCCTACCCTAACAGACAAGCAAACATGTCATAGCCGAGATGCTTTCAAGGGGCCACATTTCATTGTCTGAAAAAGGTCATCGATACAAGTAGACTACTGTAATTTTAATATTGATACACAAAAAGAAAAGCACTCACTCAGCAATAAAGAGTAAGTACCCTGTGCTTGAAAGACTGGCCCGAAGATACCTCTGTATCCCAGCAACATCAGTGACCCGGTGAAGGGGGAGAATCAAGAATTCCGCAGTGACCTGTTGCCACTAGGAAAAAGCAACCAGTGGAGCGCAAACAACATTGTAAATACAACCCGTATATATCTGTTTATTTATTTCCCCTTGCCATTCATACTACAACTATTCGCACACGGTTACAACACTGTACATCGCTAATAACATAACATTTGAGATGTCTTTATCTTTTTGAAACCTTTGTGTGTGTGTGTGTAGTGTTTACTGTTAATTTCTGATTGCTTATTTCACTTTTGTTTTTCACTTGCTTTGGAAATGTAAACGTATTTTCCCATGCCAATAAAGACACATTGGAGAGAGAGAGAGAGAGATTTGAAATGTCTTATTATTTTGGAACTTCTGTGTGTGTAATATATACTGTTCATTTTTATTGTTTATTGTCTACTTCACTTGCCTTGGCAATGTTAACATGTGTTTCCCATGCCAATAAAAGCCCCTTAAATTGATTTGAGAGGATGGTCAGGCCGGCCAGCACGAGGAAGGGAGGGAGAGGAGGGGCAGGCAGGACAGCCTGAGCGCGGGAGGGAGAGGAGGGGCAGGCCGGCCAGCGGGAGGGAGAGGAGGGGCAGGCAGGACAGCCTGAGGGAGGGATGGAGGGTGAGGAGGGGCAGGCAGGACAGCCTGAGGGAGGGAGGGAGGGAGGGAGAGAGAGAGGGAGAGGAGGGGCAGACAGGACAGCCTGAGGGAGGGAGAGGAGGGGCAGGCCGGACAGCCTGAGGGAGGGAGAGGAGGGGCAGGCCGCACAGCCTGAGGGAGGGAGAGGAGGGGCAGGCCGGACAGCCTGAGGGAGGGAGAGGAGGGGCAGGCAGGACAGCCTGAGGGAGGGAGAGGAGGGGCAGGCCAGCTAGCGGGAGGGAGGGAGAGGAGGGGCAGGCAGGACAGCCGGAGGGAGGGAGAGGAGGGGCAGGCCGGCTAGCGGGAGGGAGGGAGGGAGAGGAGGGGCAGGCCGGACAGCCTGAGGGAGGGAGGGAGAGGAGGGGCAGGCAGGACAGCCGGAGGGAGGGAGAGGAGGGGCAGGCCGGCTAGCGGGAGGGAGGGAGAGGAGGGGCAGGCAGGACAGCCGGAGGGAGGGAGAGGAGGGGCAGGCCGGCTAGCGGGAGGGAGGGAGAGGAGGGGCAGGCCGGACAGCCTGAGGGAGGGAGGGAGAGGAGGGGCAGGCAGGACAGCCGGAGGGAGGGAGAGGAGGGGCAGGCCGGCTAGCGGGAGGGAGGGAGAGGAGGGGCAGGCAGGACAGCCGGAGGGAGGGAGAGGAGGGGCAGGCCGGCTAGCGGGAGGGAGGGAGAGGAGGGGCAGGCAGGACCGTGCACCAATGTCTTGGTAATATGCATCTTGCAATGTCTTGTTTTGCATGCCTCTTCCTCTCTGGTTTTATTTAAATTACACAACTTTCCCCAGGCCTTTATAGCCTATCGTCTAGAAAATGTTAAGGATCCCAACTTTGTTTAAACGTTCACACCCCTAGACTGAAGAGAACATTCCTGCCTATGTGGTTCACACACACACATACCAATGTGTTCTAACCATTGCCACATCTGTAGGACATGCACACTCATGTTGTAGGCGGTGTGGTGTTTGCTCAAGTTTTTAACTTACTGATGAAAAAAAACTATTTGCAAACTTTTGCAATTGGTGGGGGCAATGGCGAACCTTATACTTTGCATCTTGGTTCAATAGCTTCTAGATTGACTGTCAGAATTTTAGCCGCATCACAATCCAAAGAGGCTCCAAGCCTATTGGCCAAACCTTTTTTGGTTTCTACATGGTTCCATATGTTTTATTTCATAGTTTTGATGTCTCACTATTATTCTACAATGTATAAAATAATAAAATAAAGAAAAACCTTGAATGAGTAGGTGTGTCAACTTTTGACTGGTACTGTGCGTACGTACATATGTCACGGCTGTTGAAGGAAGTGGACCAAGGTGCAGCGTGTTGAGCGTACATTTTCTTTTATTATAAAAAATGACGCAGAGAAAACAACTGTGAAGCTACAGGCTATGTGCCATAAACGAAAGTCAACCTCCCACAAAGACAGGTGGGAAAAGGGCTACCTAAGTATGGTTCTCAATCCGAGACAACGATAGACAGCTGTCCCTGATTGAGAACCCTACCTGGCCAAAACATAGAAATACAAATAATAGAACATAGAATACCCACCCCAAATCACACCCTGACCAAACCAAATAGAGACATAAAAAGGATAAAAAGGTCAGGGTGTGACAACATACATGCATGCATACATACACACACAGTGTTTCCTGTGTGTGTGTGTGTGTATATAATATATAGCTTTTACTTCCGGCGCCGACAGAGATGGCCGCCTCGCTTCGCGTTCCTAGGAAACTATGCAGTTTTTTGTTTTTTTACGTGTTATTTCTTACACTAGTACCCCAGGTCATCTTAGGTTTCATCACATACAGCCGAGAAGAACTACTGAATATAAGATCAGCGTCAACTCACCACCAGTACGACCAAGAATATGTTTTTCGCGATGCGGATCCTGTGTTCTGCCTTACAACCAGCGCCACGGGATGGTTCCCATGCAGCGACCCAAAAAAACGACTCAGAAAAAGAGGGAAACGAAGCGGTCTTCTGGTCAGACTCCGGAGACGGGCACATCGTGCACCACTCCCTAGCATTCTTCTTGCCAATGTCCAGTCTCTTGACAACAAGGTTGATGAAATCCGAGCAAGGGTAGCATTCCAGAGGGACATCAGAGACTGTAACGTTCTCTGTTTCACGGAAACGTGGCTCACTGGAGAGACGCAATCCGAAGCGGTGCAGTCAGCGGGTTTCTCCACGCATCGCGCGGACAGAAACGAACATCTTTCTGGTAAGAAGAGGGGCTGGGGCGTATGCCTTATGGCCAACGTGACATGGTGTGATGAAAGAAACATACAGGAACTCAAATCGAAACGATTTATCCGGAGGCTGCATTCATTGTAGCTGGGGATTTTAACAAGGCTAATCTGAAAACAAGACTCCCTAAATTTTATCAGCATATCGATTGCGCAACCAGGGGTGGAAAGACCCTGGATCATTGTTACTCTAACTTCCGCGACGCATATAAGGCCCTGCCCCGCCCCCCTTTCGGAAAAGCTGACCACGACTCCATTTTGTTGATCCCTGCCTACAGACAGAAACTAAAACAAGAAGCTCCCACGCTGAGGTCTGTCCAGTGTGACTCCACACTCCAAGACTGCTTCCATCACGTGGACTGGGAGATGTTTCGTATTGCGTCAGCCAACAACATTGACGAATACGCTGATTCGGTGTGCGAGTTCATTAGAACGTGCGTTGAAGATGTCGTTCCCATAGCAACGATTAAAACATTGCCCAACCAGAAACCGTGGATTGATGGATGCATTCGTGTGGAACTGAAGGCGTGAACCACTGCTTTTAATCAGGGCAAGGTGTCTGGTAACATGACTGAATACAAACAGTGCAGCTATTCCCTCCGCAAGGCTATCAAACAAGCTAAGCGCCAGTACAGAGACAAAGTAGAATCTCAATTCAACGGCTCAGACACAAGAGGCATGTGGCAGGGTCTACAGTCAATCACGGACTACAGGAAGAAACCCAGCCCAGTCACGGACCAGGATGTCTTGCTCCCAGGCAGACTAAACAACTTTTTTGCCCGCTTTGAGGACAATACAGTGCCACTGACACGGCCTGCAACGAAAACATGCGGTCTCTCCTTCACTGCAGCCGAAGTGAGTAAGACATTTAAACGTGTTAACCCTCGCAAGGCTGCAGGCCCAGACGGCATCCCCAGCCGCGCCCTCAGAGCATGCGCAGACCAGCTGGCCGGTGTGTTTACGGACATATTGAACCAATCCCTATACCAGTCTGCTGTTCCCACATGCTTCAAGAGGGCCACCATTGTTCCTGTTCCCAAGAAAGCTAAGGTAACTGAGCTAAACGACTACCGCCCCGTAGCACTCACATCCGTCATCATGAAGTGCTTTGAGAGACTAGTCAAGGACCATATCACCTCCACCCTACCTGACACCCTTGACCCACTCCAATTTGCTTACCGCCCAAATAGGTCCACAGACGATGCAATCTCAACCACACTGCACACTGCCCTAACCCATCTGGACAAGAGGAATACCTATGTGAGAATGCTGTTCATCGACTACAGCTCGGCATTCAACACCATAGTACCCTCCAAGCTCGTCATCAAGCTCGAGACCCTGGGTCTCGACCCCGCCCTGTGCAACTGGGTACTGGACTTCCTGACGGGCCGCCCCCAGGTGGTGAGGGTAGGCAACAACATCTCCTCCCCGCTGATCCTCAACACTGGGGCCCCACAAGGGTGCGTTCTGAGCCCTCTCCTGTACTCCCTGTTCACCCACGACTGCGTGGCCACGCACGCCTCCAACTCAATCATCAAGTTTGCGGACGACACAACAGTGGTAGGCTTGATTACCAACAACGACGAGACGGCCTACAGGGAGGAGGTGAGGGCCCTCGGAGTGTGGTGTCAGGAAAATAACCTCACACTCAACGTCAACAAAACTAAGGAGATGATTGTGGACTTCAGGAAACAGCAGAGGGAACACCCCCCCATCCACATCGATGGAACAGTAGTGGAGAGGGTAGCAAGTTTTAAGTTCCTCGGCATACACATCACAGACAAACTGAATTGGTCCACTCACACAGACAGCATCGTGAAGAAGGCGCAGCAGCGCCTCTTCAACCTCAGGAGGCTGAAGAAATTCGGCTTGTCACCAAAAGCACTCACAAACTTCTACAGATGCACAATCGAGAGCATCCTGGCGGGCTGTATCACCGCCTGGTATGGCAACTGCACCGCCCTCAACCGTAAGGCTCTCCAGAGGGTAGTGAGGTCTGCACAACGCATCACCGGGGGCAAACTACCTGCCCTCCAGGACACCTACACCACCCGATGCTACAGGAAGGCCATAAAGATCATCAAGGACATCAACCACCCGAGCCACTGCCTGTTCACCCCGCTGTCATCCAGAAGGCGAGGTCAGTACAGGTGCATCAAAGCTGGGACCGAGAGACT
This sequence comes from Oncorhynchus kisutch, assembly GCF_002021735.2. Lineage (NCBI taxonomy): Eukaryota > Metazoa > Chordata > Actinopteri > Salmoniformes > Salmonidae > Oncorhynchus > Oncorhynchus kisutch. Next base: position 15,193,182 of record NC_034181.2, read on the forward strand.
GAAAAACAGCTTCTATCTCAAGGCCATCAGACTGTTAAACAGCCACCACTAACATTGAGTGGCTACTGCCAACACACTGTCAATGCCACTGACTCTACTCCAGCCACTTTAATCATGGGAATTGATGGGAAATGATGTAAATATATCACTAGCCACTTTAAACAATGCTACCTTATATAATGTTACTTACCCTACATTATTCATCTCATATGCATACGTAGATACTGTACTCTATATCATCGACTGCATCCTTATGTAATACATGTATCACTAGCCACTTTAACTATGCCACTTGGTTTACATACTCATCTCATATGTATATACTGTACTCGATATCATCTACTGTATCTTGCCTATGCTGCTCTGTACCATCACTCATTCATATATCCTTATGTACATATTCTTTAACCCCTTACACTGTGTATAAGACAGTAGTTTTTTTTGGAATTGTTAGTTAGATTACTTGTTCGTTATTACTGCATTGTCGGAACTAGAAGCACAAGCATTTCGCTACACTCGCATTAACATCTGCTAACCATGTGTATGTGACAAATAAATTTGATTTGATTTGATTGATTTATATACGTATACACACACACACACACACGGGAAACAGTATGTGTGTTTTATATATATATATACTACCATTCAAAAAACACTAATGTACTTGTCCTCTTGCTCAGTTGTTTACCAGGGCCTCTCACTCTTTCTATTCTGGTTAGAGCCAGAATGTGCTGTTCTGTGGGAAGGGAGTAGTACACAGCGTTGTACGAGATCTTCTTGACAATTTGTCACATGGAATAGCTTTCATTTCTCAGAAGAAGAATAGACTAAAGAGTTTCCATTTTGAGCCTGTAATCAAAAAGTTATAGCACCGCTTCAATCTAGAACCAAGGGCTTCATTTGGCAACGTGAAGAAAAAAATGCTGTATTACTTTCATTTCAAAAGCTCTCTCTTTATGATGTCTTGAAGTTGGTGGTGAGAATTTATGCCGGTTGGATGCAGATTATAGGTAGCACAAAAATTTTGGTGAGAATGAGATCACCCTCATACACTCTTGGAGGGATGTCTCCATGTTGTGATGATTGAGTGGACTCTTGACCCTTGATGATGTGTCAACATCATTCTACAGAGGAAGAACCAGCAGGCCACACACACGCGCGCACACACACACACACTACACTAAGATAGGAGAGACGAGCTGGAGAGCCAAGTGATCCATGTCAGGCTCTCAAAGAAACCTTGCGAGCAAAGATGGGGAGGGTGCGAGAGAAGGGGTAGAGGGTGTGAGGAGAGAGGGAGGGCGCTAGTGAAAATGGGGAGGGCACGAGAGAAGGGGGAGAGGGCGCGAGGAGAATGAGAGGTTGGGGGGGAGAGGAGAGAACGAGAGCGAGGGGGTAGAGGCGAAAACGAGAGCGTGGGGGTAGAGGAGAAAACGAGAGCGAGGGGGGAGAGGGGAGAACGAGAGGGGGGGAGAGAACGAGAGAGTGGGGGTGGGAGAGAACGAGAGAGTGGAGGTGGGAGAGAACGAGAGAGTGGGGGTGGGAGAGAACGAGAGAGTGGGGGTGGGAGAGAACGAGAGAGGGGGGGAGAGAACGAGAGAGGTGGGGTGGGAGAGAACGTGAGGGGGAGTGAGAGAGAACAAGAGAGGTGGGGTGGGAGAGAACGAGAGAGTGGGGTGGGAGAGAACGAGAGGGGGATGAGAGAACGTGATGGGGGGTGAGAGAGAACGAGAGAATGAGAGAGAGGGGGGAGGAGAGGAGGAGAGAACGAGAGGGGGGGAGAGGAGGAGAGAAGAACACAAGAGGGGGGAGAGGAGGAGAGAAGAACGAGAGAGGGGGGGTGAGGGAGAACGAGAGAGGGGGGGTGAGAGAACGAGAGGGGCGGTGAGTGAGAGAACGAGAGAGGGGAGTGAGGGAACGAGGGGGTGTGAGGGATCGAGAGAGGAGAGAGTGAGGGAGAACAATAACGAGAAAGATTGAGGGTGAGAGACCGAGAAAGGGTGGTGAGAGAACGAGAGAGGGAGGGTGAGAACGAGGGGGGGGGGGGGGTGAGAGAGAACGAGAGAGAGGGGGAGGAGGGGAGAGGGAGAACGAGAGAGAGGGGAGGTGGAGAGAACAAGAGGTGGGGAGGAGAGAAGGAGAGAGGTGGATAGGAGAGAATGAAAGAGGAGGGTGAGAGAGAACGAGAGAGATGGGGGGTGGGGGAGAACGAGAGAGGGGTGTGAGGGAAAACGAGAGAAGGGGGGTGAGGGAGAATGAGAGAGGTGGGGGTTGAGGGGGTGAGAACGAGAGTGAGAGAGGCGGGGGTGAGTGAGAATGAGAGAGAGTGAGACAGGGGGGTGAGGGAGAACGAGAGGGGGGTGAGGGAGATTGAGAGGGGGGGTGAGCGAACAAGAGGGGGGGCAAGGGAGAACAAGAGAGAGAGGGGGGCAAGGAAGAACAAGAGAGAGAGAGGGGGGCGAGGGAGAACGAGAGGGAGGTGGGAGAGAGCGAGGGAGAGTGCAAAAACGAGAGGGGGGGTGAGGGAGAACGAGAGAGGGGGGTTGAGGGAGAACGATAGAGAGGGGGATGAGGGAGAAAAAGCGGGGGGAGAGAACGATGGGGTGAGAGAATGAGAGAGTTGGCGAGGAGATAGGTGGCAAGTAGAATGAGAGTGGGGGGGTGGGAGAGAACAAGAGAAAGGGGGTGGGAGAGAACGAGAGAGGGGCGTGGGAGATAATGAGAAAGAGGGGGGGTGGAAGAGAACGAGAGAGGGGGGGTGGGAGAGAACATGAGCGAGGGGGACGAGAGGTGGGGAGGAGAGAACGAGAGAGGTGGCGTGGAGAGAGGTGGAGAGGAGAGAACAAGAGGGGGGAAGAAGAACGAGAGAGAGAGGGAGGAGAGAGAACGAGAGAGGGAGGAGAGAGAACGAGAGAGGGAGGAGAGAGAACAAGAGAGAGAGAGGGAAGAGAGAGAATGAGAGAGAGGGAGGAGAGAGAACACGAGAGAGAGGGATGAGAGAGAACGAGAGAGAGAGGAAGGAGAGAGAGAGGGAGGAGAGAAGGAGAGAACGAGCGAGAGGTAGGGACAAGAGAGAGTTTTGGAGGAGAGAACTAGAGAGGTGGGGGAGAGGGAGAATGAGAGAGAGAGAGGTTGGGGTGAGTGAGAACGAGAGAGGGTGGGTGAGAGAAAACGAGAGGGGGGGGAACGAGAGAGAGTTGGGGCGAGAGAGAGGGGGGAGGGGAGAGAACGAGAGAGGGGGGGGGAGTGGAGGAGAGGGAATGAGATAGGGGGGGAGAGAAAGGGAGATAGGAATTAGATTGAGGCTAGTCTGATGAGTGTTAGCTGCCGAACCCTGTTACCCCAGGTAAGAATAACAACACTTCAATGAGGGCCTCCATAGAACAAGAACCTGAGCAGGACAGAACAAAGATAGACAGGAGATTAGAGAGGCCTCAGATCCATAGAATTACAAACCCTCTAATTCTACACGTTCTGCTCACAACACTAAAGACATTGCAACAAAGGCAAAACATGAAAACAATTATCCACTTAGACTAACTGACTGGATGAAAGCCCCAATCAATAAATGGAAAGAACTTCCATTGGGATTTCAGTTCAGGTAGGGCCTTTAAGCAATTCTACCTTTCGGCCTGATTTGATGTTGGCTAACTATCCATACCCCTTTGCCTATGTTATGGACAACAAAGTATGATGCTGTTTGGTTGATTCGATTATGGTGTTAATAAAGTTATAGATTTAGTTCCTAATAGGTTGTACATGATGACATCATTGCCTCCTAGGTGACTATAAGTAACTTTGTTGAATGATTGCTGCGCAGTACAATACCGAGGCTACCCAAAGCATTTAGTCAGGAAGGTGTAGTCATGTATCTCTGGCAGGAGTTTGGTTGGTTCTTAGTGAGAGTTAGGGGTTGATCCTCAGAACAGTAGCAGTGTGTTTTAGATGGATTCAGAGTGTGCCTGCAGTCCCGTAGGTTCTCCTATGGGGACTAGAGGTCGACCGATTATGATTTTTCAACGCCGATACCGATTAATCGGCCGTTTTTTTTTACATTTTTAAATTTGTAATAATGACAATTACAACAATACTGAATGAACACTTATTTTTACTTAATATAATACAGCAAAAAAATCAATTTAGCCTCAAATATATTAAGAAACATGTTCAATTTGGTTTAAATAATAAGTGTTGGAGAAGAAAGTAATATGTGCCAATATGCAATATGTGCCATGTATATGTAAAAATGTGTGCCATGTAAAAATGTGTGCCATGTAAAAATGTGTGCCATGTAAAATATGTGCCTTGTAAAAAAGCTAACGTTTAACTTCCTTGCTCAGAACATGAGAACATATGAAAGTTGGTGGTTCCTCTTAACATGAGACTTCAATATCCCAAGGTAAGAGGTTTTAGGTTGTAGTTAATATAGTATTTATAGGACTATTTCTCACTATACCATTTGTATTTCATATACCTTTGACTATTGGATGTTCTTATAGGCACTATAGTATTGCCAGTGTAACAGTATAGCTTCCGTCCGTCTCCTCTCCCCTACCTGGGCTCGAACCAGGAACACATCGACAGCAGCCACACTCGAAGAAGCGTTACCCATCGCTCCACAAAATCCGCGGCCCTTGGAGCGCAAGGGGAATAACTACTCCAAATCTAAAAGCAGGTGACGTTTGAAACGGTATTAGCGCACACCCAGCTAACTAGCTAGCCATTTCACATTGGTTACACCAGCCATTAGGCTGATCGGCTTGAAGTCATCAACAGCGCTGTGCTTGTGAAGAGCTACTTGCAAAACGCACGAAAGTGCTGTTTGAATGAATGCTTACGAGCCTGCTGCTGCCTACCATCGCTCAGTCAGACTGCTCTATCAAATCAGACTTAATTATAACATAATAAGACACAGAAATAGGAGCCTTTGGTCATTAATATGGTCGAATCCGGAAACTATAATTTCGAAAACAAAACGTTTATTATTTCAGTGAAATATGGAACCGTTCGGTATTTCATCTAACGGGTGGCATCCCTAAGTTTAAATATTCTTGTTACATTTCACAACCTTCAATGTTATGTCATAATTACGTAAAATTCTGGCAAATTAGTTCGCAATGATCCAGGTGGCCCAAACTGCTGCATATACCCTGACTCTGCGTGCAATGAACGCAAGAGAAATGACACAATTTCACCTGGTTAATATTGCCTGCTAAACTGGATTAGTAATTATGACTAGTGATTATGATTGATTGCTTTTTTATCAGATAAGTTTAATGCTAGCTAGCAGGCAGGCTCCTCGTGGAGTGGTTAGAGCGTTGGACGGTTGCAAGATTGGATCCCCTGAGCTGACAAGGTGAAAATCTGTCGTTCTGCCCCTGAACAAGGCAGTTAACCCACCGTTCCTAGGCCGTCATTGAAAATAAGAATGTGTTCTTAACTGACTTGCCTAGTTAAATAAAGGTATTACATTTTTTTTTTAAGATTAGGAAAAGAAAATATTAGGAAAAAATAGGAAATCGGCGCCCAAAAATACAGATTTCCGATTGTTATGAAAACTTGAAATCGGCCCTAATCAATCGGCCATTCCGATTAATTGGTCAACCTCTAATGGGGACAGACTTTTTTCTAAAAGCGCGGAGCATAAACTCAAAGATTATGGAGTAGAGTAAGCTGTCTGGTCTTGTTTGGTAGAGAATTGAGCGAGAGGTTAAACAGCAGAATCTAGAGGAAAGGGAAAGAAGTGAAGATTGATGGTCAATTAGAATAGGGCCACATGCTGGAGTAGGGGGGTTGGAGCGAGAGAGGGAGGGAGAATTTTCAGCACATTAATGTTTCCTATAAAAAGAAGCAGTGATGCAGTCAGTCTCTCCTCAAATCTTAGCCAAGAGACTGGCATGCATAGTATTTATATTATCCTTCTGATTACAATGAAGAGCAAGACGTGCCGCTCTGTCCAAGGCCAGGTGCAGCTTAACTACAGTTGAAGTCGGAAGTTTACATACACTTAGGTTGGAGTCATTACTTGTTTTTCAACCACTCCACAAATTCCTTGTTAACAAACTATAGCTTTGTCAAGTTGGTTAGAACATCTACTTTGTGCATGACTCAAGTAATTTTTCCAACAATTGTTTACAGACAGATTATTTCACTTATAATTCACTGTATCACAATTCCAGTGGGTCAGAAGTTTACATACACTAAGTTGACTGTGCCTTTAAAATAGCTTGGAAAATTCCAGAAAATGATGTCATGGCTTTAGAAGCTTCTGATAGGCTAAATGACATCATTTCAGTCAATTGGAGGTGTATCTGTGGATGTATTTCAAGGCCTACCTTCAAACTCAGTGCCTCTTTGCTTGACACCATGGGAAAATCAAAAGAAATCAGCCAAGACCTCAGAAAAACAATTGTAGACCTCCACAAGTCTGGTTCATCCTTGAGAGCAGTTTCCAAATGCCTGAAGGTACCATGTTCATCTGTACAAAGAATAGTACGCAAGTATTAACACCATGGGACTACGCAGCCGTCATAGCACTCAGGAAGGAGACGCGTTCTGTCGCCTAGAGTTGAAGGTACTTTGGTGCGAAAAGTACAAATCTCAAAAGTATCTATATCCACAGTAAAACGAGTCCTATATCGACATAACCTGAAAGGCCGCTCAGCAAGGAAGAAGCCACTGCTCCAAAACCGCCATAAAAAAGCCAGAATACGGTTTGCAACTGCACATGGGGACAAGATCGTACTTTTTGGAGAAATGTCCTCTGGTCTGATGAAACAAAAATAGAATTGTTTGGCCATAATGACCATCGTTATGTTTGGAGGAAAAAGAGGGAGGCTTGCAAGCCGAAGAACACCATCCCAACCGTGAAGCACGGGAGTGGCAGCATCATGTTGTGGGGGTGCATTGCTGCAGGAGGGACTGGTGCACTTCACAAAATAGATGGCATCATTGGTGATGAAAATTATGTGGCTATATTAAAGCAACATCTAAGACATCAGTTAAAGCTTGGTCGCAAATGGGTCTTCCAAATGGACAATGACCCCAAGCATACTTCCAAAGTTGTGGCAAAATGGCTTAAGGACAGCAAAGTCAAGGTATTAGAGTTGCCGTCGCAATGCCCTGACCTCCATCCTATAGACATTTTGTGGGCAGAACTGAAAAAGTGTGTGCGAGCAAGGAGGCCTACAAACCTGACTCAGTTACACCAGCTCTGTCAGGAGTAATGGGCCAAAATTCACCCAATTTCTTGTGGGAAGCTTGTGGAAGGCTACCCGGAACGTTTGACCCAAGTTTAAAAAAATTCAAGGCAATGCTACCAAATACTAATTGAGTGTATGTAAACTTCTGACCCACTGGGAATGTGATGAAAGAAATAAAAGCTGAAAGAAATAATTATCTAAAGCTACTATCATTCTGACATTTCAAATTCTTAAAATAAGTGTTGATCCTAACTGACCTAAGACAGGGAATTTCTAGTAGGATTAAATATCAGGAATTGTGAAAAACTGAGTTTAAATGTATTTGGCTAAGGAAAATTCCTGACTTCAACTGTATTTGTTTCTTTGCAGTGCTTGGCCACATGACTGTACAATAATCAAGGTGAGACAAAACTAGAGCCTGTAGGACTTGCTTTGTGGAGTGTGGTGTCAAAAAAGCAGAGCATCTCTTTGTTATGGACAGACCTCTCCCCATCTTTACAACCATTGAATCTATATGTTTTGACCATGACAGTTTACAATCTAAGGAAACACCAAGTCATTTAGTCTCCTCAACTTGTTCAACAGCCACACTATTCATTACAAGATTCAGCTTAGGTCTAGACTTTAGGGAATGATTTGTACCAAATACAGCGCACTTCATTTTAGAGATGTTCAGGAACAGTTACTGACTACAACTCCTTGTTAAGGGTTTCAGTGACTTCATTAGCTCTGGTTGCTGACACGTAAACTCAGCAAAAAAAGGATCCTGTCTTTTAAAGATAATTCCTAAATATCCAAATAACTTCACAGGTCTTCATTGTAAAGGGTTTAAAATAGAGGTTGACCGATTAATTCGACATGGCCGATTAATTAGGGCCGATTTCAAGTTTTCATAACAATCGGTAATCTGCATTTTTGGACGCCGATTATGGCCGATTACATTGCACTCCACGAGGAGACTGCATGGCAGGCTGACTACATGTTATGCGAGTGCAGCAAGGAGTTAAGGTAAGTTACTAGCTAGCATTAAACATATCTTATAAAAAACAATCTATCTTAACATAATCACTAGTTAACTACACATGGTTGATGTTATTACTAGTTTAACTAGCTTGTCCTGCGTTGCAAATAATCGATGTGGTGCCTGTTAATTTATCCTCGAATCACACCTACTTCGCCAAACGGGTGAGGATTTAACAAGCACATTTGCGAATAAAGCACTGTCATTGTACCAATGTACCTAACCATGAACATCAATGCCTTTCTTAAAATCAATACACAAGTATATTGTTTTAAACCTACATATTTAGTTAAAATAAATTCATGTTAGCAGGCAATATTAACTAGGGAAATTGTGTCACTTCTCTTGCGTTCTGTGCAAGTAGAGTCAGGGTATATGCAGCAGTTTGGGCCACCTGGGTCATTGCGAACTGTGTGAAGACCATTTCTTCCTAACAAAGACTGTAATTAATTTGCCAGAATTTTACATAATTATGACATAACATTGAAGGTTATGCAATGGAACAGCAATATTTAGACTTATGGATGCCACCCGTTCGATAAAATACGGAACGGTTCCGTATTTCACTGAAAGAATAAACGTTTTGTTTTCGAAATGATCGTTTCCGGATTTGACCATATTAATAACCTTAGGCTCGTATTTCTGTGCGTTTATTATATTATAATTAAGTCTATGATTTGATATTTGATAGAGCAGTCTGACTGAGCGGTGGTAGGCAGCAGCAGGCTCGTAAGCATTCATTCAAACAGCACTTTCCTGTGTTTGCCAGCAGCTCTTCGCAATGCTTGAAGCACAGTGCTGTTCATGACTTCAAGCCTATCAACTCCCGAGGTTTGGCTGGCAATACTATAGTGCCTATAAGAACATCCAATAGTCACAGGTATATGAAATACAAATGGTATAGAGAGAAATAGTCCTATAATTCATATAATAACTACAACCTAAAACTTCTTAACTGGGAATATTGAAGACTCATGTTAAAAGGAACCACCAGCTTTCATATGTTCTCATGTTCTCAGCGAGGAACTTAAACGTTCGCTTTTTTACATGGCTCATATTTCACTTTTACTTTACCAACACTGTGTTTTTGTATTATTTAAACCAAATTGAACATGTTTTATTATTTATTTGAGACTAAATTAATTTTAATTTATGTATTATATTAAGTTAATATAAGTGTTCATTCAGTATTGTTGTAATTGTCATAATTACAAATATATATACAGTATATATATATAAATCGTCCGAGTAATCGGTATCAGTGTCATGTCTGCTCCTGCTCCTCCTCCCTGGCGCTCGACTGGACTCCTTCACTTTGTTGATTACCCCCTGTCTGTTCCTTGGTTGTGTTCCCTGTGTCCGCATTGTTCCGTATTGTGTTTGTTATGTGTTCCTGTCCAAACGCTGTTCCTGTTCTGTTTCATGTCCATCAGCTAATAAACCTTCACTCCCCGTACCTGCTTCTCATCTCCTGCTTCGCTCCCATAACAATATGTGACGATTGGCTTTTTTTGGTCCTCCAATAATCGGTATCGGCGTTGAAAAATCATAATAGGGTGACGTCTAGTTAAAACACTGTTTCCCATGCTTGTTCATTGAACCATAAACAATTAATGAACATGCACCTTTGGATTTGTCGTTAAGACACTAACAGCTTACAGACGGTAGGCAATTAAGGTCACAGTTATGAAAACTTAGGACAATAAAGAGGCACTTCTACTGACTCTGAAAAACACCAAAAGAAAGATTCCCAGGGTCCCTGCTCATCCTCGTGAACGTGCCTTAGGCATGCTGCAAGAAGGCAAAACATTGCAATGTCCGTACTGTGAGACGCCTAAGACAGCACTACAGGGAGATAGGCTGGACTGAGGGCTTGTAGGCCTGTTGTAAGGCAGGTCCTCACCAGACATCACCAGCAACAACGTCACCTATGGGCACAAGCCCACCGGCGCTGGACCAGACAGGACTGGCAAAAAGTGCTCTTCTCTGACAAGTCGCATTTTTGTCTCACCAGGGGTGATGGTCCAGCTTGACATTGCCACCAGCCATAATGCTCGTTCTGTGTGTGATTTCCTGCAAGACAGGAATGTCAGTGTTCTGCCATGACCAGTGAAGAGCCCGGATCTCAATCCCATTGAGCACGTCTGGGACCTGTTGGATCAGAGGATGAGGGCTAGGGCCATTCTCCCCAGAAATATCTGGTTACTTGCAGGTGCCTTGGTGGAAGAGTGGGGTAACATCTCACAGAATGAACTGGCAAATCTGTGTAGTCCATGAGGAGGAAATGCACTGCAGTACTTAATACAGCTGGTGGCCACACCAGATATGGTTACTTTTGATTTTGACCCCCCCCCCCTTTGTTCAGGGACACATTGTTCCATTTCTGTTAGTCACATGTCTTTGGAAGTTGTTCAGTTTATGTCTGTTGTTGAATCCTGTTATGTTCATAGTTTGCTGAAAATACACGCAGTTGACTGTGAGAGGACGTTTCTTTTTTTGCTGAGTTTATATGATTGAATCATCAACATACATGGACACACAGGCTTTGTTTAATGCCAGTGGCAGATCATTGGTAAAAATAGAAAAGAGTAGCGGGTCTAGAGAGCTGCCCTGCGGTACACCACACCCTAATAGTTTGACATTAGAGAGGCTTCCATTAAACAAAACCCTCTGAGTTATATTAGATGGAGGTTGAAAGGCCTTTCAAAAGTTTGGGGTCACTTAGAAATGTCCTTGTTTTTGAAAGAAAAGCTATTGTTTTTGTCCATTTTTAAAATAACATCAAATTGATCAGAAATACAGTGTAGACGTTGTTAATGTTGTAAATGACTTTTGTTGCTGGAAACGGCAGATTTTTTCCCCCTCCAACAACAGGAAAATGACCCAAATCACATCTCCTAACCATGCAATAACTATTTAGGGAAGAAGCAGTCAGCCTGTATTCTGTCTATAATGGAGTGGCCAGCACAGTCACCGGATCTCAACCCTATTGAGCTGTTGTGGGAGCATCTTGACAATATGGTACATAAGAAGTGCCCATCAAGCCAATCCAACTTGTGGGAGGTGCTTCAGGAAGCATGGGGTGAAATCTCTTCAGATGACCTCAACAAATTGACAATTAGAATGCCAAAGGTCTGCAAGGCTGCAAATGGAGGATTCTTTGACGAAAGCAAAATTTGAAGGACACTATTATTTCAATTAAAAATAATTATTTATAACCTTGTCAACGTCTTGACTATATTTCCTATTCATTTTTCAACTCATTTCATGTATGTTTTCATGGCAAACAAGGACATTTCTAAGTGACCCCAAACTTTTGAACGGTAGTGTGCATTATCTCAACAACAGGTCACGGGCAATAATACCAAAGGCTGCACTAAATCTATCAGTACAGCTCCCACATTCTTCTTATTATCACTTTCTTTCAACCAATCATCAGTCATTTGTGTCAGTGCAGTACATGTTGAGTGCCCTTCCCAACAGTTTGCTAAGAGATGGCAACAAGCTGATAGGTCTGCTGTTAGAACCAGTAAAGGCTGCTTTACCACTCTTGGGTAGCGGAATGACTTTGGCTTCCCTCCAGGCCTGAGGACAAACACCTTCATCTAGACTCAGATTAAATATATGACATAGTCAGCTATCATCCTCAGTAGCTTTCCATCTAACTTGTCAATGCCAGGAGGTTTGTCACTAGTAATTGATGACATTAACTTCAACTCTCCCATAGTTAAAATTCAAACTTACAATGCTGTTCTTTCATTATTCGTTTTTTTTTATGCATGAATACGATTGTTCGTTGTTGGCTTTTCCTGCCTAAGCTTGTCCACTGTGCCAATGAATGACTCATAAAAATAATTGGCAACATCATGGTTTTGTGATGAATAAGCCATCTGATTTGATGAAAGATGGAGTTGAATATGTCTTTCTGTCCATAATTGAATTTAAAGTACTTCCATCATTCTTTGTATCATTGATCTTGGCTTCATAATACAGTTTCTTCTTCCTTTTTGTTGAGTTAAGTCACATAATTTCTCAATTTGCAGTAAGTCAGCCAGTCAGATGTTCAGCCAGAATTATTAGCCAGTCCTTTAGCTCCATCTCTTTCATCCATACAGCTTTTCAATTCCTCATCAATCCATGGAACCGTAACAGTTCAAACAGTCAGTTTCTTAACACGTGCATGTTTATCAATAATTGGAAGAAGCAAATGTGTACATTCATAAAGTGCAGCATTTGTATGCTCCTTATTTATCACCTCAGACCAATAAATATTTTTAACATTATCCAAATAAGAGTCACAGAAAAATATTTTGTATGATCTCTTATATACTATTTTAGGCCCAGCTTTTGGAACTCCACTATTTTGATCACTGCATTCAATGGGTATGGATACAGCTTTAGGACAAAGTTCTACAATATGAGTACAAATTTGATCAATACGTGTGGGTGATCTTTTTCCTCTTGTAAATTCCCTGATAGGTTGATTTAGTTCCCCGAATCAGGCCTTCCGAGTAGTGCAGTGGTCTAAGGCACATTGCAGTGCTAACTGTGCCACTAGTGATCCTGGTTCATGTCCAGGCTCTGTTGCAGCCGGCCACGCCCGGGAGACCCATGGGGAGGAACACAATTGGCCCAGCGTCGTCTGGGTAAGGGGAGGGTTTGGCCAGCAGGGATGTCCTTTTCCAATCTTGCTCTAGCGACTTCTGTGGCGGTTTGGCTGACACGGTCACCAGGTGTACAGTGTTTCCTCCGACACATTGGTGTGGCTGACTTCCGGTTTAAGCGGGCATTGTGTCAAGAAGCAGTATGGCTTGGTTGGGTTGTGTTTCGGAGGACACACAGCTCTCGACCTCTGAAGTCGGAAGTTTACATACACCTTAGCCAAATACATTTTAACTTAATTTTCACAATTCCTGACATTGAAGTAAAAGTTCTCTGTTTTAGGTCAGTTAGGATCACCGCTTTATTTTAAGAATATGAAATGTCAGAATAATAGTAGAGAGAATAATTTATTTCAGCTTTTATTTCTTTCATCACATTCCCAGTGGGTCAGAAGTTTACATACACTCAATTAGTATTTGGTAGCATTGCCTTTAAATTGTCTAACTTGGTTCATACGTTTCAGCTAGCCTTCCACAAGCTTCCCACAATAAGTTGAGTGAATTTTGTCCCATTTACTCCTGACAGAGCTGGTGTAACTGAATCAGGTTTGTAGGCCTTCTTGCACGGACACGCTTTTTCAGTTCTGCCCACAAATTTTCTATGGGATTGAGGTCAGGGCTTTGTGATGGCCACTCCAATACCTTGACTTTGTTGTCCTTGAGCCATTTTGCCACAACTTTAGAAGAATGCTTGGGGTCATTGTCCATTTGGAAGACCCATTTGCAACCAAGCTTTAACTTCCTGACTGATGTCTTGATGTTGCTTCAATTTATCCACATCATTTTCCCTCCTTATGATGCCAACTATTTTGTGAAGTGCACCAGTCCCTCCTGCAGCAATGCAACCCCACAACATGATTCTGCCACCCCTGTGCTTCACGGTTGGGATGGTGTTCTTCGGCTTGCAAGCCTCTCCCTTTTTTCTCCAAACATAACGATGGTCATTATGGCCAAACAATTCTGTTTTTGTTTCATCAGACCAGAGGACATTTCTCCAAAAAGTACGATCTTTGTCCCCATGTGCAGTTTATGGCAGTTTTGGAGCAGTGGCTTCTTCCTTGCTGAACGGCCTTTCAGGTTATGTCGATATTGAACTTGTTTTACTGTGGATATAGATACTTTTGTACATGTTTCCTCAAGCATCTCCACAAGGTCCTTTGGTGTTGTTCTGGGATTTATTTGCACTTTTCGCACCAAAGTACGTTCATCTCTAGGAGACAGAACGCGTCTCCTTCCTGAGCGGTATGAAGGCTATGTGGTCCCATGGTGTTTATACTTGCGTACTACTGTCTGTAAACAATTGTTGGAAAAATTACTTGTGTCATGCACAAAGTAGATGTCCTAACCGACTTGCCAAAACTATAGTTTGTTAAAAGGGAAATTTGTGGAGTGGTTGAAGAACGAGTTTTAATGACTCCAACCTAAGTGTATGTAAACTTCCGACTTTATATATATATATATATATATATATATATATATATATATATATATATATATATATATATACATCTGTGTATGTATGTGTGTGTATATATATATATATATCTGTGTATATATATACTGTGTGTGTCATGCCCTGACCATAGAGAGCCTTTTTATTCTCTATTTTGGTTTGGTCTGGGTGTGACTAGGGTGGGTATTCTAGGTTGTTTATTTCTATGTTGGCCTGGTATGGTTCCCAATCAGATGCAGCTGTTTAGCGTTGTCTCTGATTGGGGATCATATTTAGGCAGCCATTTCCCCACTGTGTTTTGTGAGATCTTGTTTATGTTTAGTTGCCTGTGAGCACTCCATAGCTTCATGTGTTGTTTGCTCTTTATTGTTTTTTGTGCGTTTCACGAATTATAATATGTGGAACCCATATCACGCTGCGCTTTGGTACGAATGTTCTTAAGACGACCGTGACAGAAGATCCCACCACACCAGGAACAAGCAGCGTGCTCAGTAGGAGAAGGTATCCTGAGCTTGGGAGGAGATCAAGGACGAGAAGATATCCTGGACTTGGGAGGAAATAATGGGAGGACACGAAAGCCTTCCTTGGAAGCAGACGCAAGGAGAGAAGGGAGGACAGCGACGACGACGGTGTTCGCAGCCACAGAGAAAGGCCAAAAGACAGCCCCGATTTTGTTTTAGGGGGGAGCACACGGGGTGGTCGGCGGGGCCGAGAAGTGAACCAGAGCCAATCTGGGAGAAGATGGAGAAATTGGAGGAGAGAGAAATGAGAGAGTTGTGTTGGTGTCTGAGGCACGACATTCGCCCTAAGGAGCGTGTTATCAGTCTGATGCCACCTGAGTCAGCTGGGACTTTGCCCCCGCCCAGACAACGGGTCCAACCATGGAGCAGGACTGGACGCCGTGCCTGGACTGAACATCGGCGCAGAGGAAGGCTCCGGCCTTGGAGCGGGACTGGACACCATGCCTGGACTGGGCATTGGCGCAGAGGAAGGCTCCGGCCTTGGGGCGGGACTGGACACCATGCCTGGACTGGGCATCGGCGGTCCACGGTTCCGGACCGTGGACCGTTGTAGGAGGTTGGAAGCGCTGGACTTGGGACCGTCACCGGAAGCTCTGGACTGGGGACCTGAATTTGTTTCTAGTCATCTCTCCTCCTTCCTTCAGGTTTCTTCTTATTTTGGACCTTATATGGCGGTTGGCAACTAACTTTAGGTGGATTACCACCACCGACTGGAGTGTGGACCTCAGTTCATCTTTCAATCACCCACCTGGGTATATGCTCCTAAAAACTGTTAGCAGGTGTTGTTATTCTTCAATAACACTGACACCAAAGCAAATCAGGGGGAGAAAAATAGGTTTATTCAAAGAGAACAAATCATAGTTGTTATGCTGAGAAGTAGATGGTAGATGTTCATTCTCCCTGTCCTCAATGATTCTCCACAGAACAAAAGAGTAATTTGTAACCACCAACCCTAGCCTGTGGTTGACCAATTAGAATTTCTGGCTATAAAATTGGCCAATGGCCAAATAACAAGTATCCATAGTCAGGCTCAATGTATAGACTTTTCAGACCAATGAGATCTTGCCACATGTAGCTATGAGTTGTGGACTGAAATTCCTCCCATGTCTCTGAACCATTAATCCTTAAAAACAACTATTTCCATTGATCATAATTCCCTATTACAGAAAAAACACTTTCTATTGATCGTTAATTCCCTCTTGACCTTTAGTCCTCTGCGTTGTGTATTTATTCTTCGAGGAGATGGCACATGGGTATCTGCTCCTAAAAACCAATGAGGAGATGGCACATGGGTATATGCTCCTAAAAAACAATGAGGATATGGGAGAGGCCGTTCTTGCAGCGCGTTGAGCGCCACAAATAGAATCCAGTACTATATTAGCGCCTGGCCACGCAGATGCTCGCAGACGCGCGTGTGCAGTGTGGGTGCAATGATTGAATAACATGTATGTGTACATTTATTTTGCAACACTCTCGCACGCGAGCGGTGTGGTCAGCATGTAAGAATACATATATTAAAATGGGCTATTTTCATCCCTTTCCTGGGTAACTTCTCAGAGATAGACATAATATGGAAAATAACAAAAAAAACTGTTGATGTGTGTGCGGGGGGGTTGAAACTATAAACCCATAGGCTTGGCTGTCTCATCTCTTCCAGGATTTTGAGAGGGAGGGTGGACAATGAGCCTGTCATAGCAAATGTAAGCAATGTCCCCACGCGCTCTGGCTGTTTTCATGGCTGGGATAAGTTATTTTCTCTTCTGGCGCACAGCTTCAGGATAGTCCTGAAACAGCAACAGGGATCTAGACAGTCATAAGACCGGGACAATCTGCATTCCCAGCCACAAGAGCTAACTGCGTTGCGGGCTACTTTCAAACCCTCAAGAAAACCCAGCTGGCTTGATAGGCAGCTAACAGTGGTAGCTAGGCTAGCTGCTACACCAAGCAGCACATCAGACCCTTGATCGGCAGGATCCCTGGACAGATGGCAGAGGTCCCAGCAACTGTGGCCAACCCTGTCGCGGGATCCAAACTCAGAAGGTAGCTAGCTAGTAGCCAAACTTTTTCAGTAGAACACTTTTTCAGAGACTGCGAGGAGTGCGTTTCCGAGGTGTGTGAGGGGCGAGAAGAAGGAATAGAGGGTGATAAAAGTAGATGGTGAGAAAGAGGGAGCACAACTAAGTGGAAGGAAAGAAGTAATTGATTTTGGACTGAACCATTTTCTATGGCCAAACAAGTATCCCTCTTGTCAGATTCCTTACTTTTGAATCCCTGCCTTGTATATCTTGGCCTCCTGGCCTGTAAACACACACGCAACAGATGGGCTTTGACTCTCAGGAAGTGGTTTGTTTATATTACAGATACGAGTGAGCTTCCATGCCCTGACGAATTGAGACTGTCCTGAGGGCAAAAGGGGGTGCAACTCAATATTAGGACCACACTGTTCCTAATGTTTTGTACACTCAGTGTATATATGTTTGCGCTCCTTTGCTTCTCAATGGACAGATCATATGTAGGATAACATTTGATTCTTGTCACAAATGCCATACAATACATAAAAACATTTCAAAACCAAATGTAGCATATATGTAACCCATTCTCAACCTACTTTGCCTTGAAGCTGATACTTCAGGTCTTCACAACAGTGTCTATTTCAGTCCAATAGGTTTGAATTTCTAGTCCTTCCTGTTCTGCCGGTCTCTGCATTGTTGTCATAGGTGGCTTTGTCATAAAACACATCTTGGCCAGGTCGTTTTTCTAACATGGCCAGGTCCTTTTTCTAACATGGCCAGGTCGTTTTTCTAACATAGCCAGGTCGTTATTAGATACTGTCATGAATACCCCACTTGGATAAATAGAGATTTTAGTATCGGTAGGAATATTAGTCTCTAGTGTCTCCCCTAAGGCTTCTTGACCAGCCAGTCAGTCAGTCCCTTCTGTGTGGTAGCTTCGGACAAGGTTGTGGCAAGAAACACCTGTTATATCCACTTAGGGGTTACCAGAAGGTTCTTCTAGTTGACCCCAATCCAGTCAGATTTGGGAAGCAGATTTGGGAAGCAGTGCTCTAAATAGATGTTTGAAAGAGAGAGAGAGAGAGAGAGGGAAACAGAAAGAGAGGGGGGAGAGGGGGAGACAGACGGAGACAAAGGGAGAGAGACAGAGGTTGGCCTATATATAGGGTCTGGACTTGCCACATGTAGAATCTGTTCCCCTTGGTGAACCACAACCGTTTGTCAGTGTTGCTGTGTCACTGCCACGCCGCCTTCATGAGAACTGCTATTTTAGTTTTAGGAGGATGGCACCGCACGGGACCACCTGGAACTGTAAAGGTTACAGTCAGCAACTACTGTAGTCATATCGAAATGGATGTTTGCTAAGTCACTAAGGATAGGCCATTGAAGGTCAGCTTAATTATACATTGGAGTGCGTTTGAAATACAAAATGTATTGCATTTACATTTTTGCTTGTCGCTATAGCAGGCAGAAAATGAAATATCCCAAGCTGGCAGTGTAAGAGAATGGAGCATAATTTTCCAGTCAGTCACCAGACTGTCACCTCTGTAGATTTCTGTTGATGACTCAATGACCTGGCTGACAGCCATACAATCAATGCATAAAGCCTTTGAGGGAACTATTTCATATGCACACAAGTTATACTGTGCCTCTTATATTATGGACGCGCACGCACACACACTACAAACACTTTGGGCAACATACAGTACCTTGTGCACAGTAGTGTGGAGCGTCTCTGTAGCTGCTTGGATGTTAATTATGTGCTGTCCGGGGTTAGGTTTCACATAGGCCAGCTGGAAATAAATGTCAGTCACAGTTTGTGCTTGCAGGGCAGATAAGGGTGGAGAGAGGAGGGGAGGGGGGGGGGTGGTAGGGAAAGGAAGAGAGTGCAGGGTAAAGAAGATAGCCAAGTATTTCACACAGGGATGTCATTGGGTAACATCGCTGACAATTGTCTGTTTCTCTCTCTCCAGCAAAGGAAAGCTCCCCCCTGTCATGGCTGCTCCATCCTTCCTCCTCCTCTTCCCCCTGGGTTTGCTGTCTGCTGTGAGATCAGCCTCACTGATGGACCCTGGCTCTATGACGTCATCAGGTAGACTGCTACACCCCGTACCTTTTCACATACTCGTTTGTCTCGTCATGTGATTGTCAGCACTGTAGAGAGAATGTGATGTGTTGAAATGTATGACACTCCTACTGTATCTGATTCCACCTACGGTAACTGACATTTATCTCTGACAACAATCATCTATCTTATAACACCATACTCCTTTTTTTCTAAATCGGATCTATTGCTCTTTTTAGTATCAAATCTTTAGCATGTGAACCGATGCCCTTTCTTGTTCGATCCAATATTGCACAGTCCAGGGCATTTACACTTATCAAATCTTATATCAGACAACAGTTGCAGAGTCCTGTGTTTGCACACATGGGAAAAGGTTGTTGGTTGAGCAAACGGCAGCCTTTCCTTTTTCAGCCAGTCCGACTGCACCAGATCAATAGTGAAGGTAAATAGATTGAACTGGGCTGTGACAAAGTCCAGGGACAGGCAGACAGGATGGGTTACATGTTGATCTAACACAGCTCCCTCCATACAGCCAAGGAAAGCATGTATTTTATATACTGCACGTTTATTAACCACTACTGCAAAGGACAAATAATATGTCAAACGTAATAAGCTATAGATATCATGAGTAAAAAAATGGGGAAGGGAGCCCTAATCGTTTTGCTCCAGTAACCATGTAAATGGTGTCTCTCCTGAGTGGTGCAATCTAAGGGACCAAAATTCAGGAATGTCATATTCATGGCCATATTCTGTTGCCACATCATTTGTGAAACTATGCTCCGAGTCTCTGAGTTCAGAACATGGCGTTATAGAGAGAGATAGCTGGACCCGGAGTTGAGCGATGTCCTTGCAATGCACTGGCTGCTGCTCAAATGGACTCTGTCCATTGTAAGTGGGTTAAAGTGAACAGCTCTGGGCCAACCTCTATTGTAGAAACTGTTCCCTCACATGATGTTTGGTCAATCTGTATGGAGTGATCTAGAATGTTTTGTCACTTACCATGAGTCTCCACTACTCTGGAATGTTTTTTAATTTGGTCTGGAGGACTCCAGTACATAATGTATCTCTCTGTGACCCTGTCTAACAGCACTCTCCATGGGGAGTCCTCAATCCTCTCCTCATCCTCTCTTCCTCGCCTCCTCCTCTACCCAGAGCTCAGTGGTCCATAGATTATAAGGGCATAAACCTGGAGCACTCCCTTATGGATTAAACTGTAAAAGTAATGGGTCGCTGTTGGCCTGCTGGTGAAGATTTAATGTTGGAACACGTCTTTGGCAGGAGTTGAGAACTCTCCCCTGAGTCATCACACAGGGATCTCTCTCCCCTCTCTCACATGAGAGGGGTGGTGTGGCCTCTCTCCTCTCTCACATGAATACCTGGGTGGTGTGGCCTCGCTCCTCTCTCACATGAATACCTGGGTGATGTGGCCTCTCCCCTCTCACATGAATACCTGGGTCATGTGGCCTCTCCCCTCTCACATGAATACCTGGGTGATGTGGCCTCTCTCCTCTCACATGAATACCTGGGTGATGTGGCCTCGCTCCTCTCTCACATGAATACCTGGGTGATGTGGCCTCTCCCCTCTCACATGAATACCTGGGTAGTGTGGCCTCTCCCCTCTCTCACATGAATACCTGGGTGGTGTGGCCTCTCCCCTCTCACATGAATACCTGGGTGGTGTGGCCTCTCCCCTCTCTCACATGAATACCTGGGTGGTGTGGCCTCTCCCCTCTCACATGAATACCTGGGTGGTGTGGCCTCTCCCCTCTCACATGAATACCTGAGTGATGTGGCCTCTCTCCTCTCTCACATGAATACCTGGGTGGTGTGGCCTCTCCCCTCTCACATGAATACCTGGGTGGTGTGGCCTCTCCCCTCTCACATGAATACCTGGGTGGTGTGGCCTCTCCCCTCTCACATGAATACCTGGGTGATGTGGCCTCTCTCCTCTCTCACATGAATACCTGGGTGGTGTGGCCTCTCCCCTCTCACATGAATACCTGGGTGGTGTGGCCTCTCCCCTCTCACATGAATACCTGGGTGGTGTGGCCTCTCCCCTCTCACATGAATACCTGGGTGGTGTGGCCTCTCCCCTCTCTCACATGAATACCTGGGTGGTGTGGCCTCTCCTCTCACATGAATACCTGGGTGGTGTGATCTCGCTCGTCTCTCACATGAATACCTGGGTGGTGTGGCCTCTCTCCTGTCACATGAAAATCTGGGTGGTGTTGCCTTCTCTCACCTGAATACCTGGGTGGTGTGGCCTCTCTCCTCTCACATTAATATCTGGGTGGTGTGGCCTCGCTCCTCTCACATTAACACCTGGGTGGTGTGGCCTCGCTCCTCTCACATTAACACCTGGGTGGTGTGGCCTCACCCCTCTCTCACATTAACATCTGGGTGGTGTGGCCTCTCCTCTCTGAAACTAAGCCTCACTTTGTTCCTGGACTTCTAGAAGGTCAGAGTGGGTGTCAATAAGGTTCATACAGGTGACAAAAGCATGTAGAACATATCATTTTAATCATTTCAAAAGTTGGCTAAATAAAAAAGCAATGATAATAATAATGCCTACTAAAGTAGTTTTAATTAGTGAGCTTTCTCTGGTTTTGTGTTTGTGATATGTGTTACTGAATTGTGGGTAGCTAAAATTATACACAAATAGTTTGATTCTAGTGTCTGTCTTTCCCCGGGGGTCTTTAGTTCACCTGGCAATAGGCTGTTCCCAAAAACTGCTGCAAACACTTATCGCTTCCAGTTTACATAAACTTCTGATAACTATTTAGATAACGACTGGCCATCATGATGTGTCCAAAATTCCACCTTATTCCCTCTGAACTGCACTACTTTTGAACAGAGCCCTATGGGGAATAGGGTGTCATTTGGGATGTAGTCAGTCTCCGGGAACCACAGAGTTCCGTGTTCATTTGATTGGTTGTCAATGAAGGCAGTGCTAAGGAGATGATTGTGGACTTCAGGAAACAGCAGAGGGAGCACCCCCATCCACATTTTGATTGTTGGTCAATGAAGGCAGTGCTAAGGAGATGATTGTGGACTTCAGGAAACAGCAGAGGGAGCACCCCCCCCATCCACATCTAAGGGACAGCAGTGGAGAAGGTGGAAAGTTTTAAGTTTCTCGGCGTACACCTCACAGACAAACTGAAATGGTCCACCCACACAGACAATGTGGAGAAGAAGGTGCAACAGCGCCTCTTCAACCTCAGCAGGCTGAAGAAATTTGGCTTGTCACCCAAAACCCTGACAAACTTTTACAGATGCACAGTCAAGACCATCCTGTCGGGCTGTATCACAGCCTGATACGGCAACTGTACCACCCTTAACCACAACGCTCTCCAGAGGGTGGTGAGGTCTGCACAACGCATCACCGGGAACAAACTACCTGCTCTCCAGTACACCTACAGCACTCAACATCACAGGAAGGCCAAAAAGATCATCAAGGACAGCAACCACCTGAGCAACTTTCTGTTCATACCGCTACCATCCAGAAGGCGAGGTCAGTACAGGTGCATCAAAGCTGGGACTGAGAGACTGAAAAACAGCTTCTACCTCAAGGCCATCAGACTGCTAAACAGCAATCACTAACTCAGAAAGCCTGCTGCCTGCATTGAGAACAAATCACTGGCCACTTTAATAAATGGATCACTAGTCACTTTGCCACTTTAATAATGTTTACATATCTTACATTACTCATATCATATGTATATACTATATTTTATGCCATCTATTGCATCTTGCCTATGCCGCTCGGCCATCGCTCATCCATATATTTATATGCACATATTCTCATTCAGCCCTTTAGATTTGGGTGTATTAGGTTAGTTGTTAGGGAATTGTTAGATTACTTTTAGATATTACTGTACTGTCGGAAGTAGAAGAACAAGCATTTCGCTACACTCGCATTAACATCTGCTAACCATGTGTATGTGATTTGGAACTGGCCCAGTCTTCCTCAACAACGGTGAAACATCTTCCTCCTTTCTCCGCCTCTCTCTGCCTCTCTCATTCTCTCTCCTCTCTTATTCACTCCACTATTTCCTCTACCGCGCTTCTATCTAAACGCCCCTGAAACTCTCAGCGTGTCTCTAGTTCCGCCATAGTTTCTACCCCAACCTGTTTTAGTATTTCTACCCTTTACATATATTTACCAGATGTGCCTCTGAGATGCAAGTTCTTTTTGGGCCTTCCTAGAAATCTTTAGCTACATGTTTTTTCACCAGTGGGCAGACCGCATAACAAGTAGAAAATATGCTTTTGGAGACGCTCCCTGTGTTTAGGGCCAGACCAGGGTGATTAGTGTGTGAGTGTGTGCCTATGTGCGTGCGTCTGACTGTCTGGACCCTGCGTACCTATTGATCCTGTTGTGCTGATTTTGAGGCTCTTGCTATTTAGCCATGCAGGCAGAAACAAGCGGTGACTGCACAGCGTTTGGTACGCCTTGCCCCACACACACACACACACACACACACACACACACACACACACACACACACACACACACACACACACACACACACACACACACACACACACACACACATGCACTACAATTTCAGAGCCCTCAGTCTGAGCCCTACAAAGAGCAGTACTGGGTTGTGTTTATGGTTTGTAGCAGGGCTTGGCCAAGTTAAGGAGAGGCAGGGCCCAATGATACATCCAAGTTAAGGAGAGAAAAGGGCCCAACGATACAGCCAAGTTAAGTAGAGAAAATGGCCCAACGATACAGCAGAGTTAAGGAGAGAAAAGGGCCCAACGATACAGCAGAGTTAAGGAGAGAAAAGGGCCCAACGATACAGCAGAGTTAAGGAGAGAAAAGGGCCCAACGATACAGCAGAGTTAAGGAGAGAATAGGGCCCAACGATACAG
Organism: Oncorhynchus kisutch; assembly: GCF_002021735.2. Lineage (NCBI taxonomy): Eukaryota > Metazoa > Chordata > Actinopteri > Salmoniformes > Salmonidae > Oncorhynchus > Oncorhynchus kisutch. The sequence goes on from NC_034181.2 coordinate 15,217,001, forward strand.
CAGAGTTAAGGAGAGAATAGGGCCCAACGATACAGCAGAGTTAAGGAGAGAAAAGGGCCCAACGATACAGCAGAGTTAAGGAGAGAAAAGGGCCCAACGATACAGCCAAGTTAAGTAGAGGCAGAGCCCAACGATACAGCCAAGTTAAGGAGAGGCAGGGCCCAACGATACATCCAAGTTAAGGAGAGGCAGGGTCCAACGATACAGCCAAGTTAAGTAGAGACAGGGCCCAACGATACAGCCAAGTTAAGGAGAGGCAGGGCCCAACGATACAGCCAAGTTAAGGAGAGGCAGGGCCCAACGATACATCCAAGTTAAGGAGAGGCAGGGCCCAATGATACATCCAAGTTAAGGAGAGGCAGGGCCCAACGATACATCCAAGTTAAGGAGAGGCAGGGCCCAATGATACATCCAAGTTAAGGAGAGGCAGGGCCCAATGATACATCCAAGTTAAGGAGAGAAAAGGGCCCAACGATACAGCCAAGTTAAGTAGAGAAAATGGCCCCAACGATACAGCAGAGTTAAGGAGAGAAAAGGGCCCAACGATACAGCAGAGTTAAGGAGAGAAAAGGGCCCAACGATACAGCAGAGTTAAGGAGAGAAAAGGGCCCAACGATACAGCAGAGTTAAGGAGAGAAAAGGGCCCAATGATACAGCAGAGTTAAGGAGAGAAAAGGGCCCAACGATACAGCAGAGTTAAGGAGAGAAAAGGGCCCAACGATACAGCAGAGTTAAGGAGAGAAATGGCCCAACGATACAGCAGTGTTAAGGAGAGAAAAGGGCCCAACGATACAGCAGAGTTAAGGAGAGAATAGGGCCCAACGATACAGCAGAGTTAAGGAGAGAATAGGGCCCAACGATACAGCAGAGTTAAGGAGAGAAAAGGGCCCAACGATACAGCAGAGTTAAGGAGAGAATAGGGCCCAACGATACAGCAGAGTTAAGGAGAGAAAAGGGCCCAACGATACAGCCAAGGATTTATGGGAAAGAATGGAAGGAGAACCAGGGAAGAACTTTCAAGGGGTGAGGGATGGAGGGTATGTTAAGATGATACATTTGGCCTCTTGCCAGGAGATCCCAGCTTTCTTCAGTTCTCGTAGTGTTCTTGGCACAACATTCAAACATCTGGCAGATATTAGGCTGGAGAAACCATACAATGCTCAGGCCTTATTCCATGTTCCAGGTAGAAACATACTCTATAAGGAGGCCAGTAACAGAACAAAATGATGTGAGAATATTTTATGTTGGCTCATGACAACTAAAAGCCCCCAGTGAAAACTAGGCTAGAACCACCTCAGTCAGTCCGTGTGAGAGACCAGCGACTAATCTTAACAAAGCAACCAATGCCAAAGCAGTGTGCGCGTGTCTGTTGAGAAGGGTAACTGTAACCCGACCGACTCATCTATATTTACTCTCAGCCATTCTTAATATGACATAACCAAGCTAATGCTGTGGTTGGGAGGTTATTACAGGAGATGAACATTATCTTGGGCTAATAAATGACTGGATCCTGGCTAATCTGTCTGGGACTGTGAGTGGACCCCGGCAAACTATGGTTATCACACTTCAAAGTAGAATGGGGATGATGGTCTTAAGGTTCAACTCAATCTAACCCACATAGAAGTATTGTTGGTATTTTCTTTAACTCTTATTTTACAAGGTAAATGAACTGAGAACACATTCTCATTTGCAGCAATGATCTGGGGGATAGTTACAGGGGAGAGGAGGGGGTGTGAATGAATCAATTGGAAGCTATTAACTGAGTAGTTATTTTTCCTATGGCCATATACATTCACTAAATGGTTTAATGTACTTTAAAAACGAACAACTCCTGCTACTTTCATTTCACAGGTTTGCTTCCGGTCTGTTTTCAGAATAAGACGTTTTGGTGTGCAGACAGTAGTTTGTGAATATGGACTAGCACGGTGTAAACATTGACAAGTTGAATAGGTTGTCAACCTTAGATAGAGCTCCAGTTAACTTTTATAGGGGATTATCTTTGTTTCTTAGAGGTGTGTTGAAGTTGTCTTTGTAGATCTGAACACAGGGGTTTGGTTTGTTATGGACATTTGTGTGTGTGTGTGTGTGTGTGTGCGTGTGTGTGTGTGTACATTTTACTGTACTTGTGAGTACCAGAAGTCCTCACTAGAATACTAAACCAACTCAAATTCAGAGGTGAGGACATTTTGCCGGTCCTTGCTTGTAAAAAGGCTATTTTAGGCTCAGGGGTTAAGGTTAGTGAGGACATTTTGAACGTCCTCACTTGTAAAAAATGCTATTTTAGGATTGGGGGGTTAAGGGTTTGGCTTACTGGTTAGGGAAAATAGGATTTTGAATGATAATCAATTGTTGATCCCCAAAAAGTCCTCACAAGTATAGTAAGACATAGGTGAGTGTGCGTGTTGGCAGTTATTTTTAACACCTGTTTACAATCCCTTGTGTGAATCTGGTGTTCAGTGTGTCTGTCCCATCTGTCTGTGTCTCTCTGTGCTTCTTTTCTGTCCATGAAAACAGGGTGTAGTCTAACACGGCCCCTCAGCCTGTCCACCTTATGGTTAGTTGACCTTTAACTTGATGATGTACAGTATTTGGGCATAATTCACTGAAGCTTCCTTTATACACATGTAAATGTTACATACACAACCAATACCTCATCCTCATCTGTTCACTTCAAAACCAGGATGATGCCTCAGCATGAACCTCTAAAGCAGGGGTGTAAAAACTTTACAAGACTCCAAACGGTGAAGCTCAGTTGTACGGTAAAAAGCATATTTCCCCCTTAAAAACAGTTAAAAAGACAATTTAAAGCAGGGTTGTCAAAGTCATTCCACGGAGGGCCGAGTGTCTGCAGGTTTTAGTTTTTTACTTTCAATTAAGACCTAGACAACCAGGTGAGGGGAGTTCCTTACTAATCAGTGACCTCAATTCATCAATCAAGTACAAGGGAGAAGCGGAAAGCTGCAACCGCTCGACCCTCCGTGGAAGGAGTTTGACACGTGCTTTAAAGTGTTCCGGTGTAAATATGTTTTTTACCGTACAGCTGAGCTCAACGTTTGTAGTCTTGTGGAAATTGGGCTATTCAGGCCTACAGCTTAAGATATGACCCAATATACACTACCGTTCAAAAGTTTGGGGTCACTTAGAAATGTCCTTGTTTTCCATGAAAACATACATGAAATGAGTTGGAAAATGAATAGGAAATATAGTCAAGACGTTGACAAGGTTATAAATATTGATTTTTTATTGAAATAATAGTGTCCTTCAAACTTTGTTTTCGTCAAAGAATCTTCCATTTGCAGCAACTACAGCCTTGCAGACCTTTGGCATTCTAATTGTCAATTTGTTGAGGTAATCTGAAGACATTTCATCCCATGCTTCCTGAAGCACCTCCCACAAGTTGGATTGGCTTGATGGGCACTTCTTACATACCATACGGTCAAGCTGCTCCCACAACAGCTCAATACGGTTGAGATCCGGTGACTGTGCTGGCCACTCCATTATAGACAGAATACCAGCTGACTGCTTCTTCCCTAAATAGTTATTGCATAGTTTGGAGCTCTGATTTGGGTCATTGTCCTGTTGTAGGAGGAAATTGGCTCCAATTAAGCACCATCTGCAGGGTATGGCATGGCGTTGCAAAATGGAGTGATAGCCTTCCTTCTTCAAGATCCCTTTTACCCCACCATGCTTGACAGATGCCGTCAAGCACTCCTCCAGACTCTTTTTATTTTTTCTGCGTCTCACAAATGTTTTTCTTTGTGATCCGAACACCTCAAACTTATATTTGTCTGTCCATAACACATTTTTCCAATCTTCCTCTGTCCAGTGTCTGTGTTCTTTTGCCCATCTTAATCTTTTATTTTTATTGGCCAGTCTGAGATATGGCTTTGTCTTTGCAACTCTGCCTAGAAGGCCAGCATCCTCTTCACTGTTGACATTGAGACTGGTGTTTTGCGGGTACTATTTAATGAAGCTGCCAGTTGCGGTCTTGTGAGGCTCTAGTTCTCAAACTAGACACTAATGTACTTGTCCTCTTGGATAGGTTGTGCACCGGGGCCTCCCACTCCTCTTTCTATACTGGTTAGAGCCAGTTTGCTCTGTTCTGTGAAGGGAGTAGTAGACAGCGTTGTATGAGATCTTCAGTTTCTTGGCAATTTCTCGCATGGAATAGCCTTCATTTCTCAGAACAAGAATAGCCTGACGAGTTTCTTTGTTTCTGGACATTTTGAGCCTGTAATCGAACCCACAAATGCTGATGCTCCAGATACTCAACTAGTCTAAAGAAGGACGGTTTTATTGCTTCTTTAATCAGAAAAACAGTTTGCAGCTGTGCTAACATAATTGCAAAAGGGTTTTCTAATGATCAATTCACCTTTTAAAATGATCAACTTGGATTAGCTAACAACATGCCATTGGAACACAGGAGTGATGGTTCCTGATAATGGGCCTCTGTACGCCTATGTAGATATTCCATAAAAAAATCCAGCTACAATTGTTTCCAGCTACAATTGTAATTTACAATATTAACAATGTCTACATTGTATTTCTGATCAATTTGATGTTATTTTAATGGACAAAAAAAAAAGTGTTTCTTTCAAAAATACAAGGACATTTTTAAGTGACCCCAAACTTTTGAAAAGGTAGTGTACTTTATGAACATTTCTTTGTCATCCAGGCTTATTTTTCATATTCTGAAAAACATATGTTTAGATTTGAGAAAAGTTTTATTGGAGCACTTCCTACATCGATGATTTGAAATCTCAACCACTTCCTGAATGGAATTGTGTGTGTGTGTCAGGTTGGTGCCAGGAAGACATATGGGCCAGCAGGTCATGGTGACACAGCAGAACCGTAGATATACATAGTTTGCCAAGATGAGTTTACTGACACCGGCCATATTCAACGGGTGTTGAGCATATGTAAATTCATCAGTTATTCTGCGCTGTCTCGCACACTCAGACGAGAGTGCTCTGAAACCGGTGTAGATGGCCAGACTGAATTTACGAATGCACTCTAAATGGTTACTTGCATAGTAGAGTCTTTTGTTAAGACATATAGTTAGCTAGCTAGTTAGGTAAACAATGAACCCTAATGAACCATAATCACATAATGATGTTACTATCCTGCATGAATCTACAAGTGAACCTGGTTGGTAATCTAATGTTAGCTAGCTAACATTAGGCTATAGCTAGCTAACATTAGGCTATAGCTAGCTAACATTAGGCTATAGCTAGCTAACATTAGGCTATAGCTAGCTAACATTAGGCTATAGCTAGCTAAGCAAATGGCTCTGAGATACAAATAATAAGCTCATACACGTAATGCTAGCCAGCCGGCCAGCTAGAGGTTTTCAAATCTGTACTCAAAACCCCTCCCCTCTAGCTAGTTAGTTTGGTAAACAATGAACCAAATGGCTCTTTCTGTCAATTAGAAATGTGTAATATCTGAAAATGTAGCTAGCTAGACTATTCATGGTTGGACGTGTCTCCTGTCAGATGCCATGGTTACCCTTAGTTTGAAGATGTAATCCGGAGACAGGTGTTTTCTCCCTCTCCTTAGCTATCACACTCAAATTCCACTGATTTCAAAACTCAGTCCTCCAGAAAGTGGAGAACAACACTTATGCAGTTGTAATACATGCTACATTTTTTTTAAAGCCAGGTTAGACAGGATTACCTAGACATACTGTCCAGCTCAAATAGACAGAAGCGTGCTATATGGCAGACCAATACAAACTCATCTCTCGGCATGTCCAGCCCACTCATTATCTCAGCCAATCATGGCGAGCGGGAAGGTTAATGTCTTCTTTGGCTAAACCAACTAGGCTCGTAATATATCAATTGTATTCGTATTTACAGATGGCATACAATTTTGTTATTAAGGCACATAAAAGTTCACATGTTCGAGAAGGCATGTCTGCCATAAAAATGCATTTTGATTAAAAAAATAAAAACTTTACGTTCAAATGGCTCTCCTGTGAAGTAGTGACCCGCGACATACGCATAGTTTCCTGAAATGGGTCACATATTGCCCTCACCTATTGGATAACTTTGAAATGAGGATAGAACATTAGCCAGTATCTCGTTTTCTTCTTGCTCAAAGACAAAAGGTCCCACCTGCTGCGCGCACGTGTGCGTGTGTGTGTCTGTGGTTATGTTGGTGTGTGTGTGTCTCAATCTAATGTAAGACATACCCAGCCTTGTGGATTGGGTTTTGTCCCACGTCTCTCTTATCAGTGTGGTGACAAACTATACTGTGTTCCATCATTTGCTAATTAGTCAGATGAGTGAATGATGGATATGGTTAATGTCATAGAGATCCTATTGGTATTATAATCCTAATTCTATGGTTACTAATGTAATAATGCTGCATGAACACCCCAGTCAGAGGAAACCTTCCCCGTCAACACACATTTACTGTAGCAGTTATTATTAGCTATTATCATCCTACTTAATAGAATCAGTGTTCAGTAAACACAGTTTTTATAACACTCACTCTGTCTGTCTTGCTCGTCTGTTTGGCTTTAATGGATCAGTCCTGCAGACGTGTATACACAGTGCGATGGCCTTGAGTAGCATTTAATTTGGTTTGTACCGGTGATAGAAAGCTAAGAGCAAAGAATTGCCAGCGTACCTCAGAGACTAGTAAGAAACAACAGCTTCCTCTGTTCTGTGTGTTTAGTCTGTGTGTACAGTGTTTTTGTGTGTGTTCGTGCATGTGTGTTTGTGTGCACATTAATGTGTGTGTAAAAAGCTGTGGCCTTTCTCATGTCATGCTCTGAATGGATGTAGCCTAACTCAATTTGCACGGAAATCACATTCAATCCCACTGATTTGGACACTTAAGTGGAGAGAGCAACATGGTTGGTGAAAGGACATGCTTTTAAAATGACAGAATGTCCTGTAAAGCAGAGGGATATTACATGGGGCCTATGGGGATGGATATAGGGCACTTACTAGCTAATCACATCTGTATTCAGAGCTACAGGTTTAAGCACAGTAGTTACAAGGGAGCAATGGATCTAATGATGGGAAACATTTAAGGCAAGGATCTAATGATGGGAAACATTTAAGGCAAGGATCTAATGATGGGAAACATTTAAGGCAAGGTTTAGACTGCAGCTAGCTGGTGTGTCTAGATGAAGAAGAAACTATAAAGGCCAACATGGCATTCTGATGAGCCTGTGAATGTAATGAAAATAAAAGTCTGTTTTTAATTATTGTGAACGTCCTTTTTATGCATGTAGAAATGCATGCTAACTCGGACAGCACACGCATGTAGACACGCTTTCTTATTTCACTTTTAGATTTGTGTATTGTTGTGAGTTACTTTTTTTAAAACTAGGCAAGTCAGTTAAGAACCAATTCTTATTTACAATGACGGCCTACCCCAGCCAAACCCTCCCCTAACCTGGACGACACCATAATTTGCAAATAAATTCATAAAAAATCCTACAATGTGATTTTCTGGATTTATTTCATAGTTGAAGTGTACCTATGATGAAAATTACAGGCCTCTCTCATCTTTTTAAGTGGGAGAACTTGCACAATTGGTGGCTGACTAAATACTTTTTTGCCCCACTGTATGTGTTCATGAGAGTCTCACCTTTACACAGAGTAGCCCAAACTGTCCGGAGGCTACAGACAGAAGTTGGCAGATCTGCTGTACCAACTTCAGACAAGTCTCCTGACACTTGTGGAGGTCAAAACCATTGTGTTCGTGAGAGTCATCTTTCCATTGAGGGGTCATAATAGTTGTAGGCCAAATCGTTCGGATGCTGCAGATGATTTTGTGAGAAGAGAAGATTTTCGAGATGTCGCATGTTCTGACAAACACCGCTCTAGCTTTGTCACCTTTCGCCGCAGATGTGGTAGTGTGACATGGGCAGATGTGGTAGTGTGACATGGGCAGATGTGGTAGTGTGACATGGGCAGATGTGGTAGTGTGACATGGGCAGATGTGGTAGTTTGACATGGGCAGATGTGGTAGTGTGACATGGGCAGATGTGGTCAAATCAAATCAAATTTTATTTGTCACATACACATGGTTAGCAGATGTTAATGCGAGTGTAGCGAAATGCTTGTGCTTCTAGTTCCGACAATGCAGTAATAATGCAACAAGTAATCTAACTAACAATTCCCCCCAAAAAACTACTGTCTTATACACAGTGTAAGGGGATAAAGAATATGTACATAAAGATATATGAATGAGTGATGGTACAGAGCAGCTTAGGCAAGATACAGTAGATGGTATCGAGTACAGTATATACATATGAGATGAGTATGTAAACAAAGTGGCATAGTTAAAGTGGCTAGTGATACATGTATTACATAAGGATGCAGTAGATGATATAGAGTACAGTATATACGTATACATATGAGATGAATAATGTAGGGTATGTAAACATTATATTAGGTAGCATTGTTTAAAGTGGCTAGTGATATATTTTACATCATTTCCCATCAATTCCCATTGATGGGAGTGTGACATGGGCAGATGTGGTAGATGTGGTAGTGTGACATAGGCAGATGTGGTAGTGTGACATGGGCAGATGTGGTAGTGTGACATGGGCAGATGTGGTAGTGCGACATGGGCAGATGTGGTGATTGAGACGCATTCAAAAAACAAATCTCTAGTTTAAACTGACAGATTTTTTGGGGAATTGTTGTATTATGCTAATTGAATTTCCATGGGTGGTGCCGACATCGGCCTCAGGTTCAACTTCTATGGACACCGGAATGTTCTTGCAACGTTCCCACGAAACATGCCAAGAGCATTATCTTATTGTCAGAGAACATGGTAGCCATGATCTGTGTACGTTGAAGGTTGTGACGTTGATGGAATATTCTCCTAACCCTCAGAACACTGGACACTGGAACGTTCCAATGAAAAGTGTCTAGAACATTAATATTGAATATGCTGAGAACATGGTAACCACATTCTGGGTAAGATCTGTTTGACATTAAGGAAATTGTCTCTTGGAAACAGTCCTTGCACATTACTGGAACATTCCTATGAAAATGTTAGGTATTGACCTAATGAGACTCTTAAAGGGAAATTTCTTCTAAATGTTTCAACTTCATATTCATCCTCTCCAGCACCACCCCAACATCAACATATGTGAAAATGGGGTGTTTCTATGTTTGGTAGTAAACAAGATAGAGGAAGATATGTGTTTCCAATGGCATCATCGGTGTGCATCATGTCATTTTAACCAATTATGAGTAGGCACTGCCTACTAATGGATGGGTTGGCTTACAACGTCACAAAATGATGTGCGTGCTTCCATGGGGCAGAAGTCAGCCTGTTGTAATTCTGGATGGACAGATTGCTAGCAAGAATGACAAGAAACTGCTATGTGGGGAATTGTAAGTGGCTCATTTCATCTTGTTATTGATACCATGTCTTAACTGATTTCATGTCAAGGCTAATATTTTTATTTATTTAACTAGGCAAGTCAGTTAAGAACAAATTCTTATTTACAATGATGGCCTAGGAACAGTGGGTTAACTGCCTTGTTCAGGGGCAGAATTACAGATTTTCATCTTGTCAGCTCTGGGTTTTGATCTAGCAACCTTTCGGTTACTGGCCCAAAGCTCTAACCACTAAGCTACCTGCCACCCCATAATATGCCCCCCCCCCAAAAAAAATATAGCTTACATGTTGTCAACAATCTAAGCCAACCTCATCTGTTTTGCCCCATGGTTGCGCACACACATCATTTTTGTTGCTAAAACAACCAACCCGTCTCGTCAACTACTGGAGATGATGAATATGAGTTGAAACATGTTAACATTTCCCTTTTAAGGGAACATTTTTTGTTAGCTGGGCATTTACCAAATGAGTTGGAAATGAGTCAGGGTTAGCCTCTTCAGGGTAATTAACTTACCGTTTAGCAATATACCCACTGATTCATCCCTATAATGCCTTTTGCTCTTTTCAAACCAGGATTTATCACTAGTCACCAGGCAGCTTTGGTACTCCCATAAAGTGATTTATTTTGACTGGTGAGGGTCTGTATGATGCATGATGACCAAAGCTGACATCTGGGCAGTGAGTCTGGCTCTTGTTTCCTAGCTACGCTGTATGGAGGAAGAAATGCAGGCAAACACTGTTTGAGTGAGAGAGAGAGAGAATTATTTATTTGTCCTTTTTTGCTCATCTTTATCAAGTGTGCCAATAATTTTGTACCTGGCGGTAGATGACATCACAAAAAGCTACAGACAAAGGTCTCTGAACCTTTAGTTGTCAAAAATGTACACATCAAAGGTTTGAATGAGCATGCAGGAGACCGTTTCACCTCGGACCTTTCACATCTGACTCACTTTACGGCTGGGAGGCTGGATAGATGTGTCCCGTTGGTGATAGATTAGTGGAGAATTGCCTCATTATATGGTAATTTAGCAGACACTTTTATATAAAAACACTTCCAACTTTACAACTTCAGCATTAATTCATCACAATCCTTTCACTTACTTAGCCTAGTACACAAGCTACGATGGAGTACACTTTCTTTTGACGGGGCCTTATTATTACTATTATTATTATTATTATTATTGTATCATGCCTCAGATTTATTTGATCTTGAGCAGTTTTGATAGATTTTGAGAGAAAAAGTCATGATTTGACATTCGTAAACAATTTACAGTTCAGACGTCTGTTTCTTTAATCCGTTTGGGAAGGGTCTTTAATGTAATATTTCCATTCATGCTTCGCCTATTAGTTTAGCTTTACAGTAATTGCCTTGGCAAGTTGTTTTAAGATGCAGATGGAGGATCTTAATTTGATCACTCTTTTGTTGCTGAGAATTATCCTGCAAAGCAGGACATACAAACGTGTATTTGAGTTTTAAAAAGGCTTCTAAAGTTTGTAATTTCCACATAGAAATGTCAGACTTGATTTGCCCTAATGAAAAATGTATCAACCACTACAAAAATGTCCATACATTTTTAATACACATAATAATTCACATTTCCTGTTGCGGCAGGATTATATTCTTGTTATAGAAAACTGTCTCAAATTAAGATCCTACATCTGTACGTGTTTTCTTTGATGAATCTCTACCATTAATCAAATCTTTCAGTTGGCAGGGGTTAGATTTTTAAAAATTTATATTGAACTCCGAGTATCTTAAAGCTTCAATATGTAACTTTTTAGCCGACCCAGCCAAATTCACATAGATATGTAAGTTATAGATTTGTAATTGAAAGTAAATCTAAGAAGCGGTAGATATGCTATTTCTATGCTTCCCGTTCCACAATTGACTTTTTGCGTCTTTTACTATCAGTTTTGTACACCAGCTTCAAACAGCTGAAAATACCATTTTTTTGGTTATGGAAAAGATATGTCACAACGGTTTAGATGGTACGGTCATTATCTACATAATGACTGCTGACCACCTGCACACCAACAGTCTCCTTGCAGACTCTCAGACTCTCAGCACATATGCCCAAACATACAAACACACAAAAACAAACATTGTTTAAGTGCCTCACTGTATTTATATTTCTGTATTTATATTTATTTTATTATAACTATTACTTCTTGTTATGCACCCAGTCGAGAGTGAACCATGTGATTACGGAATGACAAATAAACTTTGAGTTGACTTGACTTGTAGGCCATTCTCCTTGCTATAGGTTGTGGCCTCATGGCTTTCCAGGTCTGCGGTAACTCTGATTGTGGCAGCTGGAATTCGAGGGGTGGGAGTTAGGGAGGGTTGAAATAACAGAGTGCAGGGAGCAACAGATCGACCTTGGTGTGAGAGAGAGAGAAAGAGACGGCGAGAGAGAGGAATGCACTGAAATAGGAGATGTAGGCCCATATTCACATAAAACCTGAATGCAGTATGTACATGTATTTAACACCACAAAGAAACTGAGAAATACACTATATACACACAAGTATCCAAATACACCATTTCAAATGAGTGGATTTGGCTATTTCAGCCACGCCCGTTGCTGACAGGTGTATAAAATCGAGCACACAGCCATGCAATCTCCATAGACAAACATTGGCAGTAGAATGGCCTTACTGGAGAGCTCAGTGACTTTCAATGTTGCACCGTCATAGGATGCCACCTTTCACCAGGTCAGTTCGTCAAATTTCTGCCCTCTAGAGCTGCCCAGGTCAAATGTAAGTGCTGGTATTGTGAAGTGGAAACGTCTAGGAGCAACAACGGCTCAGAAGTGGTAGGGCACACAAGCTCACAGAACGGGACTGCCGAGTGCTGACTAATCTGGAGTGATGAGTCCCGCTTCACCATCTGGCAGTCCTGACGGACAAATCTGGGTTTGGTGGATGCCAGGAGAACGCTACCTGCCCGAATACATATCTGACAACTGTAACGTTTGGTAGAGGAGGAACAATGGCCTGGGGCTGTTTTAATGGTTCGGACTAGGCTCCTTTGTGCCAGTGAAGGGAAATCTTAACGCTACAGCATACAATGACATTCTAGATAATCCTGTGATTCCAACTTTGTGGCAAAAGTTTGGGGAATGCCCTTTCCTGTTTCAGTATGACAATGCACTCGTGCACAAAGTGAGGTCGATGCAAAAATGGTTTGTCAAGATTGGTGTGGAAGAACTTGACTGGCCTGCACGGAGCCCTGAACTCAACCCCATCGAACACCTTTGGGTTCAATTGGAACACCAACTGCGAGCCAGGCCTAATTGCCCAACATCAGTACCCAACCTTACTAATGCTCTTGTGGCTGAATGGAAGAAATTCCCAGCAGCAATGTTCCAACATCTAGTGGAAAGCCTTCCCAGAAGAGTAGAGGTAGCAAAGGGGGGACCAACTCCATATTAATGCCCATGATTTTGGAATGAGATGTTCAAACAGGTGTCCACATACTTTTGGTCATGTAGTGTATGTTTCATGTTGATAATGGTTGTGATGGTGATGATATTGCCACTTATCAAATGCAAAGCATTTGGAGGGGGTAGAAGAAGGCAGGATGGGCAGGTGGGGGGTGAGGTATGTGTGTGTGGAGGGGGTAGAGGAAGGGAGGATGGGCCGGTGGGGGTGTGGAGGGGGTAGAGGATGGGCCGGTGGGGGTGTGTGTGGAGGGAGTAGAGGAAGGGAGGATGGGCCGGTGGGGGTGTGGAGGGGGTAGAGGATGGGCCGGTGGGGTGTGGAGGGGGTAGAGGAAGAGAAGTGGCTGATGAGGGATCGAAGAGAAGTGGCAATGGAAAAACAGAGTAGGAAACTGTATATTTAGGTTACACTCAGGTGCCCTGCTACCAAGATTTGATGACTCAAAATGTCACTGTTTTCTACAGTAGTAATGCTCTGTCTGATTTAAATGCACAGAGCACAGCTAGCAGGGGTTGCTCTGTATGATTGAAATGCACAGAGCACAGCTAGCAGGGGTTTGGAATGTATATGCATGAACAGCCATTGATTAACTGTTGTATGAAATGCTTTGCTTCTCCCTGTCTCAACCCAGAGGAAAGCACAAACTCAATTACACTCAGTTCCACCCCATATCAAAGTTTGTTCCAAGTCCACACCCCAGAGGCCTGCATATTTCTCCTAATGAAAGATTTGATCCACACCACAGATGGAGTCACATACTGTGTCTTGTCTTATGCAGTAGCCCATGTTATTTTGTTAGTTTGCTTCTCTGTGATCATTGAAGTCTCTCTCTCTCTCTCTCTCTCTCTCTCTCTCTCTCTCTCTCTCTCTCTCTCTCTCTCTCTCTCTCTCTCTCTCTCTCTCTCTCTCTCTCTCTCTCTTTCTCTCTCTCTCTTTCTCTCTCTCAGAATTAAAGATTGTGCTGAAATCAAACTACTGGGCAAATAAAGGTATTTTTCAATATAAAAATCTCTCTCTCAGATCCCTCCGTCCAGGCTCCTCATTTGACTGGGTGTAAGTCCAGGGAACAGGAGACGTTTAGGTGTTGGTGGAGTCCCGGAAGCTTCCAGAATCTCACGGAACCCGGAGCACTGCAAATCCAGTACTGGAAGAAGTGAGCAGAGAGAGATAGATGTTTATTGTTTAAGTTTTATTCTTTCTTTATCAATGACCGATGCAGACTTGAGAGTAGGGGTGTGCCGATCTCATTATACATTATTTAAAGAACAGGAAGTGTGATTTAAATGTGATTTACTTACTTGGACGTGTTTTTTTTTCTGATCACGGATAATAATAAATGGTACTTGCGTCATAATCGTATTCTGAAAATTCTCCATATCCGTTCCGATACTCGTTTTGTCCGGGTACTCGGCACACCCCTACTTGAGAGGATGCCTACATATACCTCTAAAATGTATATTTGCATAATAGACCTCTAAAATACCTCTCTCTCTCCCTTAGGAATGACTTGACGAAGGAATGGAAGGAGTGCCCTGACTACTCCTCCTCTGTGAAGAACGAGTGTTTCTTCAATAAGAACAACACGGTTATCTGGATCAAATACTGTGTGCGGCTCCACTCTGAAAGCCAGAACAAAACCTACGATACCTTGTGCTTCGAATTGCAGGACATTGGTGAGGGCACAACAGAGACATGCTAATATGGACTGTTGTACTAAACAACACTTAGTTGATAGCCCCTAGACACTTCTTTATGCCCAGATGCAGAACTGAGGAATCTGAATGGGCCTGACTGGCTTACCTACTGGGTGGGGTTTTCAATTAAATCCCTGTTCATTTTCTGGAAGCCACTGATGTCTTTTAAAAATCCAGAACTTGACTGTTTGAAATACACAATTGTCATCAAGTCTCAGTCTTGACATCATCAGGGGCAGTTGACTTTAACACGTTGTTGCGTCCATCTACCTGATTGGTTGAGGGGCCATCCAAACATGTCGTGGGATGAGGGGTTGATTACTGTTTCGTTAAATCATGTTGACAGAAGTAATTGGGTTGAAATGAAAACCTGTAAGCACACTGGGTTCCCAGGAGGACCAGGAGCAGTAAGGCCGAGAGGGCCAACACGTTATCAGAAATACTAGGACAACAGCATTGTCCTGTTGCATGTTGGTCAATGTCAGACCATGCTCCGGGTTAGTGGTGGACAATCCTCAGTCAGAATAGAACCGATGATAATGATTGATCGTAGCAGCAGCTGTTGTTATTATTCGGAGGTTTCACACCGACTGGACTAGTGGATACTAGTGGACTAGTGGACAGTGTGATAGACATTTTCTATAGCAGGGTTCCCCAACTGGCGGCACGCGGATGATTTTATTTGGCCCCCCCATGTAAAAGTAAATAAATTAACTCTTAAATAAATAATTGAGTTAAAACATTTTATTGTTGGACAGAAAATACATCAGGAAAAAAATCACCAGGAAAAGTGATGTAGGAAATGTGTTCCCAAGTCTTCCCATAATGACACATGTGAATGTCTCCCAATGTAATCAAGGTTTGAAATTATTATATTTAGTCAAATACTGTATCTGTTTGGGCTTATTGCGGTCCATTTGTAGTGTACAAGTTATTTATAATTATGTTCTGGCCCCTCGACCCTCCGCTCAAGAAACAATCTGCCGGCGGCTGAATGTAGTTGGGGACCCCTGGTCTATAGACTAGCAGCGGAACGTGAGATTTTGGTCCTGGGAGCCACAAGGGGTACAGGCTTTGTCCCAGTCCAGCTCAAAAACACATGATTAAACCAATTGAGGTTTATGTTGAAGACAATTCTAAATTGGTTGACTTGTCTCATCAGTGCATAATGCATATGGAGAAGGAAACCACTTTACACTATTGGTCATTTATTGGCCAGTCATTCATATACTGACCTATGCCCTTTCGTCCCTGCCAGTGCACCCTGACCCGCCAGTGGCTCTGAATTGGACGCTGCTGAACATCAGCCGGTCGGGCCTGAACTATGACATCATGGCGAGCTGGGAACCCCCGCCCTCGGCCGACGTATCCGTTGGATGGTTGACACTGGTGTATGAAGTCCAGTACAGGAGGAGGAACAGCTCACACTGGAAAGTGGTGAGTCACAGGGACACACACACACCCTGATGGCCTATTACCCAACTGCCTCTGTAGCTTTGATGGGGCCGTAGCGGAAGCCAGAGCTAGGCCTTCTGGGAAAACAGGTTCTTAATGAGGGGCAGGGGTCAGAGGAGTTAGAGGGCAAGGCCAGGGAAGGTCACTGACAGATCAACCTCTCATAGACACAAACAAGTGGAGAGATTCTGTTGTTGACTGCCTCAATCGGCGACAGTACCAAGTTTGTTTGTTTGGCACAGAAGACTGTATATAGAAACACATTTACTCTGAGACATAATCACTTTTTATTTGGACATTTCATAGCTTTACATCATATTCCTCTTACGAATGTTTTTTCCCATGTCTCCCTCTTCCCCGTCTCTCTCTCAGTTGGAGCATGAGTTTGGCACCCAGCAGTCTATCTACGGCCTTCAGACAGGAGAGGCGTACGAGGTGCGTGTGCACTGTGCAATGAGAGCCTTCAATCACTTTGGGGAGTTCAGTGATGTCATCTTTGTCCACGTGCCAGAGATTCCCAATAAAGGTGAGAGGTTGGGGTCAGGTGGGTTCGGGCAGGGCAGGTTGGGGCCAGGCAGGGCGTGGTAGAGCGGGGTCTGGGTGGAGTCAGACAGAGTGGCTCATGTTGAGGCAGAGGGAAGAGGGGAGGTGTTGTTTACACTATTAAATGTAGTTTTACAGAGACAGTGCACATTAATCAACATTACTGTAAAAGTGCCCATTTTAGCCAGATTTTTCAACTGCCGTCCCTGGGAACAAACATGGCAGCCATCTTGTGCAAGGATAAGATAGTATCACTGCATAATGACAATGGTTAAATAAGTGTTCTTCATTATAAGATATGATGATGATGATGGTCCATGATGATGATGGCCGTGATGAAGACGATGATGATTAAGTTGATGATGATGATCCTGTTCTAGAGTCAACGTTCCCTGTGACTCTGGTCCTGATCTTCGGGGCTGTGGGCGTGGCCATTCTCCTCATGCTCATCATCTTCTCTCAGCAGCAGAGGTGAGGACACACACACACACACACACACACAGGCATGCGCACACACACACACAGGCATGCGCGCACACACACACACACACACACACACACACACACACACACGCGCACGCGCGCACACACAACACACACATGCTTGCGCGCACACACACACACAGGCATGCGCACACACACACACACACAGGCATGCGCACACACACGCACACACACACATAGTCATTTTCATCTCATCTCTTCCTCTTACTCTTCCTCTCAGATTGATGGTGATTCTGCTGCCTCCTGTCCCTGCACCCAAAATCAAAGGGATAGATCCAGCATTGCTTAAGGTAAGACAACAAACACTGCGTGTGTGTGTGCGTTTGTCTTTTGAGTAGGTGTGATTGACTATTTAGGATGTAAAAACAAGTGTGAATTGTTATGGCTCAGAGTGCATTACAGATGATTATACTCAACAAAAATATAAATGCAACAATTTCAAAGATTTTACCTAGTTAGAGTTCATATAAGGAAATCAGTCAATTTAAATACATTTATTAGGCCCTAATCTATGGATTTCAAATGACTGGGAATACAGATATGCATCTGTTGGTCACAGATACCTATAAAAGGGTAGGGGTGTGGATTAGAAAACCAGTCAGTACCTGGTGTGACCACCATTTGCCTCATGCAGTGCGACACATCTCCTTCACATAGAGTTGATCAGGCTGTTGATTGTGGCCTGTGGAATATTGTCCCACTCCTCTTCAATGGCTGTGCGAAGTTGCTGATATTGGCGGGAACTGGAACATGCTGTCGTACACGTCGATCCAGAGCATCCCAGACGTTCTCAATGAATGACATGTCTGGTGAGTTCGCAGGCCATGGAAGAAATGGGACATTTTCAGCTTCCAAGAATTGTGTTCAGATCCTTGCGACATGGGGCCGTGGCTTATCATGCTGAAACATGAGGTGATGGCGGCGGATGAATGGCACGACAATGGGCCTCAGGATCTTGTCACGGTATCTCTCTGGATTCAAATTGCCATCAATTAAGTGTAATTGTGTTTGTTTCCGTAGTTTATGCCTGCCCATACCATAACCCCACCACTATCCTGCAGGTTAAAAACCCAGATGTGGGGGTCCTGGTCTAGCGTGATTACACGTGGACTGTTTGGTGGAGGAGGCTGTTTTTAATGATTCAGGCTAGGTTCTTTAGTTCCAGTGAAGGGAAACATTTACTCTACAGCATACAATGACATTCTAGACGATTCTGTGCTTCCAACTTTGTGGCAACAGTTTGGGGAAGGCCATCTCCTGTTTCAGCATGACAATGCCCCCGTGCAAAGCAAGATCCATACAGAAATGGTTTGTCGTTCGGTGTGGAAGAACTTGACTGGCTTGCACAGAGCCCTGACCACAACCCCATCAAACACCTTTGGGATGAATTGGAATGCCGAATATGAACCAAGCCTAATGGCCCAGCATCAGTGCCCGACCTCACTAATGCTCTTGTGGCTAAAAGCAAGCAAGTCCCCGCAGCAATGTTTCAACATTTAGTGGAAAGCCTTCCCAGAAGAGTGGAGGCTATAACAGGGAAGGAGGGACCAACTCCATATTATTGCCCATGATTTTGGAATGAGATTTTCGAAGAGCAGGTGTCCACATAATTTTGGTCATGTAGCGTATCATAAGCCATATGTGCAAGTACATATGATGAAAACACATAATCCACATTGATGTTAATTCAAACATGGTTTGAGTAGGAAGTTGAACAATGACATACTATAAGAGATTACTTGTTGTGTTTTTATTATTACTTTTATATTAGTTCTCTATTTTCTCTCTCTCTCAATTGTTGGGAAGGGCCCGTAAATAAGCATTTCACTGTTAGTCTACACCTGTTCTTTACGAAGCATGTGACCAAGAAGATTTGATTTTATATGCTCTAGAGATACGAGCTAAGGGGAGGAGGATGTGTGGGTGTGACCAGGTGTCATTGTGTTGGTGTGCTGATGAAATGGGATGGGGGCTGCTGTTGATGAGGAACATGTACTTTTCAAACAACCCCACCACTTGTACAGTAGCTCAAGTAAACCACTCAGTGTCCCTATGAAGAGGAAACCACTCAGTGTCCCTATGAAGAGGAAACCACTCAGTGTCCATATGAAGAGGAAACCACTCAGTGTCCCTATGAAGAGGAAACCACTCAGTGTCCCTATGAAGAGGAAACCACTCAGTGTCCCTATGAAGAGGAAACCACTCAGTGTCCCTATGAAGAGGAAACCACTCAGTGTCCCTATGAAGAGGAAACCACTCAGTGTCCCTATGAAGAGGAAACCACTCAGTGTCCCTATGAAGAGGAAACCACTCAGTGTCCCTATGAAGAGGAAATAAAACACAGTAATATGATAGGACTGGAAATGACCAGGGCACACACATAGAAATAGAATCTAAATGATTGATATTATTATAATAATAGGCTTTGTGGGTACACATGAGGGCTTGGCAATGAAACGCAAAGACCATCAATTTTGTCCTTGGAAATGCATGGAGTTTTTTTATAGCCAATTTATAAACTCTCTCTGCTCCACTATACTTTTCAGTGGTCAGAGTTCAAGATGCTCTTATACTATTTTAAGGACTGGATCTTAGGACAACAGCATATACGGTACAACATATTGTATACTTTAACATTTAGAGACAATTGATAAGATGGAGGGTAGGGTTGCACATTTTGGGGAATATTCAGGTGGAAACTTTCCGTAGGAATTAACGGAAATATATTCAAATTAATATTAATACCATTTAAATGTAGATGGTTTTTGCATTGGATATATTTACCATATCATAAGGAGACAGAAACATAAACATTTTACCTTATCATAAGTAGACATAATTGTAAATTATTAAATCCTTCCAATAGAAAAATACATATATTTAGTTACAAATTGAACTTTAATTAAATGAGTTGACTCTAAACATGGGATGATTTCACTGAACAACAAAAGAAATGGAATATTGAATGATCCCCAATGATCCATCGCATCTCCCAAAAACGTTTTCAACATACATCTTTAAAATGATAGTCTAGAAACAAAACCTTTGGTTGTCTTCCTCTCAGGCTTCCATGTCTTCTCCCTGGACCTCCTCAATGTCCACCTCTTGAACATCAGACTCTAAGGCCTCATATTCACTGTCACTTTCCAACCTTGTTGAGGATGGCTCGTTGTCAGGCTCAAAAAGGCAAAGATTTGCCCGGGCGGCCACCAAATTTTCAACCCTTGTATTGGTCAGCCTGTTGCGTGCTTTGGTGTGTGTGTTCCCAAACAAGGACCAGTTGCACTCCGAGGCGGCTGATGTTGGTGGGATTTGGAGGATGATAGAGACAACAGGGGAAAGAGCCTCAGATCCACAAAGTCCCTACCAGGTGGCTGATGAGATATGTTGGCACGACTGCCATATTGCATCTCCATCCCAAAGCCCTTGCTTGGAAGTGTACTTTGCCAGACTGCCAATAACCTTGCCCTCATCCAGGACAAGGTGGCGAGACACGGTAGTGATGACACCATAGGCCTTGTTGATCTCTGCACCATGCTCTTGCCAGCATACTTGGGGTCCAACATGTGTGCTGCGGCGTGTATGGGCTTCAGGCAGAAGTCTTCACGCTTTTTGATGTATTTCAGAACTGCAGTTTTCTCTGCTTGGAGCAACAGTGAAGTGGGCAGGGCAGTACATATTTCTTCTCTTACATCTGCAAGCAGAGTCTGAACATCAGACCAGACAGGATGGCATTGTCTCCCTCAATCCGTGCAATGACAACTGCTACCGGTTTCAGGAGTTTCAGGCTGCTTACCACTCTCTCCCAAAATACATCATCCAGGGGGATCCTCTTGATGGGGCTGTCCATATCGGCAGACTGTGATATGGCCATTTCTTGGAGAGACTCCAATGGGTGTTGCTGAGCAGCTTCAATGTGGTGCTCTTATTCTTCTCACTTGGTGCTCACCAGCACCAAGTGAATCTGCTACCTCACCAGCAACCTGGTGAGGTAGGTTGCTGCTATAACGTGATGACCCTTCACATACCTAACCATTTCCTTGGCTCTCTTGTAGAGTGTATCCATTATTTTCAGTGCCATGATGTCCTTGAGGAGCAGATTCAATGCATGGGCAGCACAGCCAATGGGTGTGATGTGAGGGTAGAACAAGCAGCCTTGTTTGGTCTACCCATGTTTGCAGCATTGTCTGTCACCAGTGCAAAAACCTCCTGTGGTACAAGGTCATTAATGACTGCCTTCAGCTCATTTGCAATGTAGAGACCTGTCTGTGCTCTTGTAGAATACTGGTTGAGGGGTGGAGATGATGTAGTTAATTATTCCTTGCCCACAAACATCCACCCATCAGAAATGATTGCAATACAGTCTGCTTTCTCTATGATTTGCTTGACCTTCACTTAAACTCTGTTGAAATCTGCATCCAGCAAATGAGTAGATAAAGCATGTCTGGTTGGAGGGGTGCGTGCTGGGCGAAGAACATTCAGAAATTTCTCCCAATACACATTGACTGTGAGCATCAGAGGTGAACCAGTTGCATACACAGCTCGAGCGATACATTCATCACTATTTATCTGACGATGTTTCTTGAGTCAAAAAAACCGACTGATTCCAGGAGGACCATGAGCTGTTGCTATCGATAAGGTGTCTGATTAATAATTTTCACCTCAAATAGAAGAGGGACTTTTGTCAGAGGTTGCTTATTGTGAGCGCTGAGGGAACTTTATGCACTTGGCCAGATGATTCTGCATCTGTGTTGCATTCTTCACATATGATTTGGCACAATCTTTGCAAATATACACAGCTTTTCCTTCTACATTTTCTGCAGTCTAATGTCTCCACACATCAGATAGTGCCTGTGGCATTTTCATTTTTAAAACCCCAATACAATTCCATGTACAGATAAATAGTTAAGCAGTTAGATTAAACA
Source organism: Oncorhynchus kisutch (assembly GCF_002021735.2). Taxonomy (NCBI): domain Eukaryota; kingdom Metazoa; phylum Chordata; class Actinopteri; order Salmoniformes; family Salmonidae; genus Oncorhynchus; species Oncorhynchus kisutch. The sequence goes on from NC_034181.2 coordinate 15,238,941, forward strand.
ACTCCTTTGTAAGATATGTATTTTAAAATGAATCATGTATGGAAACAGGTGAATTACACTCCTCGGTTAGCAGGCTCAAGCAAGCTAAAACCCACATGGTAGCAAAAAATAACTAGCAGAAATTGTTAACAAGTTAGAAATTATTTAAACACACTGCTGTAGGCTACTATTTACTAGTTAACAAATAATAATGTATGTCATAAAATATATTCAACCCACCCAGTATTGTAATCAAAACTTACCAGAAAGCATGTAGTCCTTGGCTCAGACAGTGTAGTAGTGTGGGCTCAATAGCATCTCATTAGTGTGCAAGATCTTGAGAATCAGCTGTACATGTGATGGAAGAGTGCACTGTGCATGCAGAGGGTTGTAATTCCATTGAATTGGGGATAGTTTAACCAAAATATGCCCAAAGACCTAAATTTGACTTATGTGTATCCCACTAAAAAATGTAAACTGTTATAAGCAAATTTTTTTGGCTGAATTTAAGCAAAATTCTCAGGCTTATCTTCCCATGGAATATTTCCTGGAAAGTTTCTGACCCTTTGCTACCCTAATGGAGAGTGATAATGCCAGCATAGGAGGAAGTTGAATGTTTCAGAGGGGAAAATTGTCTTCAATACACAGTACTGCTGTATACAAAATAGAAATGGGTCCTTACACACTCAACATGTTGCACATAATCCCTATCATACACGTTACACTTCTCATAGCCACATACATTCACATACGTCATTTATGTATTTATTTGACTTGTTTTACCTAGAGCCAGAATTGCAATTGAAACATTACTTAAAATACGTATTCTCTTATTTTTTTATATACCTGCTTAAAACACAAATACACAGTTGAAGTCGGAAGTTTACATACACTTAGGTTGGAGTCATTAAAATGTAATTTAAATTAAAACCACTCCACAAATGTATTGTTAAGAAACTATAGTTTTGGCAAGTTGGTTAGGACATCTACTTTGTGCATGACACAAGTAATTTTTCAAACAATTGTTTACAGACAGATTATGTACACTTATAATTCACTGTACCACAATTCCAGTGGGTCAGAAGTTTACATACACTAAGTTGACTGTGCCTTTAACAGCTGGGAAAATTCCAGAAAATGATGTCATGGCTTTAGAAGCTTCTGATAGGCTAATTGACATCATTTGAGTCAATTGGAGGTGTATCTGTGGATGTATTTCAAGGCCTACCTTCAAACTCAGTACCTCTTTGCTTGACATTATGGGAAAATCAAAAGTAATCAGCCAAGACTTCAGAAAAACAATTGTAGACCTCCACAAGTCTGGTTTCTCCTTGGGAGCAATTTCCAAATGCCTGAAGGTACCACGTTCATCTGTACAAACAATAGTACGCAAGTATAAACACCATGGGACCACGCAGCCGTCATACCGCTCAGGAAGGAGACGCGTTCTGACTCCTAGAGATGAACATGCTTTGGTGCAAAAAGTGGAAATCAATCCCAGAACAACAGCAAAGGACCTTGTGAAGATGCTGGAGGAAACAGGCACAAAAGTATCTATATCCACAGTAAAATGAGTATTATATCGACATAACCTGAAAGGCTGCTCAGCAAGGAAGAAGCCATTGCTCCAAAACTGCTATAAAAAAAGTCAGACTACGGTTTACAACTGCACATGGGGACAAAGGTCATACTTTTTGGAGAAATGTCCTCTGGTCTGATGAAATAAAAATAGAACTGTTTGGCCATAATGACCATCATTATGTTTGGAGGAAAAAGGGGGAAGCTTGCAAGACGAAGAACACCATCCCAACCGTGAAGCATGGGGGTGACAGCATCATGTTGTGGGGTGCTTTGCTGCAGGAGGGACTTGTGCACATCACAAAATAGTTGGCATCAAGAGGAAGGAAAATTATGTGGATATATTGAAGCAACATCTCAAGACATCAGTCAGGAAGTTAAAGCTTGGTCGCAAATCGGTCTTCCAAATGGACAACTTCCAGAGTTGTGGCAAAATGGCTTAAAGACAGCACAGTCAAGGTATTGGAGTGGCCATCACAAAGCCCTGACCTCAATCCTATAAAAAGTTTGTGGGCAGAACTGAAAAAGCGTGTGCAAGGAAGGAGGCCTACAAACCTGACTCAGTTACACCAGCTCTGTCAGGAGGAATGGGCCAAAATGCACCCAACTTATTGTGGGAAGCTTGTGGAAGGCTACCGGGAACGTTTTTCCCAAGTTAAACTATTTGAAGGCAATGCTACCAAATACTAATTGAGTGTATGTAAACTTCTGACCCACTGGGAATGTGATATATGAATCATTCTCTCTACTATTATTCTGACATTTCACATTCTTCAAATAAAGTGGTGATCCTAACTGACCTAAGGCATGGAGTTTTTACTAGGATTAAATGTCAGGAATTGTGAATTGTGTACATACTCCTTGGCTTTGGTGTATTTAAACTTCTGACATTATCTCCCTCTCTCTCTCTCACTCACTCACTGCTTCACTCTCCCTACCTCGCTCCCTCTAACACATACATACACTCACTGTCTCACTGGTATAATTAAGTATTTTGTTTTTCGTATCGAAATTACCCTGAGTTTGGCAAGGATGTTACTGAAGCTACTGTCACTGTGGAGGAGTTTCTGGTCGACGTAGGAGAGAAGGTAGGATATGAGAATGTTGCTTATGCGTCACGGATGAATAAAGCGATGGTGGTATTTCTTAAAGAAGAGCGTCTGGTTGATCGTATGGTTGAGCATGGTGTACTTCTTAAAGAAGAGCGTCTGGTTGATCGTATGGTTGAGCATGGCGTACTTCTTAAAGAAGAGAGTCTGGTTGATCGTATGGTTGAGCATGGTGTACTTCTTAAAGAAGAGAGTCTGGTTGATCGTATGGTTGAGCATGGTGTACTTCTTAAAGAAGAGCGTTTGGTTGATCGTATGGTTGAGCATGGCGTACTTCTTAAAGAAGAGAGTCTGGTTGAGCATGGTGTACTTCTTAAAGAAGAGCGTTTGGTTAATCGTATGGTTGAGCATGGTGTACTTCTTAAAGAAGAGCGTCTGGTTGATCGTATGGTTGAGCATTGTGTACTTCTTAAAGAAGAGCGTCTGGTTGATCGTATGGTTGAGCATGGTGTACTTCTTAAAGAAGAGCGTCTGGTTGATCGTATGGTTGAGCATGGTGTACTTCTTAAAGAAGAGTGTCTTGTAGATCGTATGGTTGAGCATGGTGTACTTCTTAAAGAAGAGTGTCTTGTAGATCGTATGGTTGAGCATGGTGTACTTCTTGAAGAAGAGTGTCTTGTAGATCGTATGGTTGAGCATGGCATTCTTCTTGAAGAAATGTTTATTCAAGTTACGTCGCTTTTTTCTCCGTCAACAAGGGTAACGATTTCAAATGTACCACCGTTTATTCCAAATGAGCTATTGGAGCGTGAGTTATTGCGCCGTTGGGTTGCAAACACCCGGCGTTGAAACAGGTTATGTCGTTTCGTTGGGTTGCAAACACCCGGCAACAGGTGTTTACGGTTTTGGACTCACCGGAGCAGACTTTAGAGTTATCGTTTAAAATCAAGTATGACAATAGACTGTATAGGGCTTATGCTAGTACGGCTAGTCAACGGTGTTTTGAGTGTGGGGATGTTGGTCATAAGCGACATGCTTGCCCGAAAAGGGAGAAGGCCGAGGGAGGGGCGCAGGTGGTCATCGTAACGCCTGGGCCCACTGATGTAGGGAGAGGTGGACCGACAGCGGTTGAGCAGCCACAAGCACCTGTTGCTGAGGAACAAGTTGTCTGTGTTGAGGGCACGGAGTTGCAACTTGTATTAGAGGGAAATGTTATGCAGCAGAAAAATATTGTTGTAGAAAGTAAGGATGGATCTGAAGAGCCAGTTCCTCAGACTGGTGAGGAGGTGCCCAGTACGAGTGCTGGTGTACAGGAGGGCGTTCATGTGGAGCTAATCTCCCAGGTAGTGGAGGAGATGCCCACTATGAGTAATGGGGTACAGGAGGGGGTTCATGTGGAGCTAATCTCCCAGGTAGTGGAGGAGATGCCCACTATGAGTAATGGGGTACAGGAGGGGGTTCATGTGGAACTAGGCTCCCAGGTAGGGGTGGAGATGCCCACTATGAGTAATGAGGTACAGGAGGGGGTTCATGTGGAGCTAATCTCCCAGGTAGTGGAGGAGATGCCCACTATGAGTAATGGGGTACAGGAGGGGGTTCATGTGGAGCTAATCTCCCAGGTAGTGGAGGAGATGCCCACTATGAGTAATGAGGTACAGGAGGGGGTTCATGTGGAGCTAGGCACCCAGGTAGTGGAGGAGATGCCCACTATGAGTAATTGGGTACAGGAGGGGGTTCATGTGGAGCTAATCTCCCAGGTAGTGGAGGAGATGCCCACTATGAGTAATGGGGTACAGGAGGGGGTTCATGTGGAGCTAATCTCCCAGGTAGTGGAGGAGATGCCCAATATGAGTAATGGGGTACAGGAGGGGGTTCATGTGGAGCTAGGCTCCCAGGTAGTGGAGGAGATGCCCAATATGAGTAATGGGGTACAGGAGGGGGTTCATGTGGAGCTAGGCTCCCAGGTAGTGGAGGAGATGCCCACTATGAGTAATGGGGTAAAGGAGGGGGTTCATGTGGAGCTAGGCTCCCAGGTAGTGGAGGAGATGCCCACTATGAGTAATGGGGTTCAGGTGGGGCTAGTCTCCCAGGTAGTGGAGGAGATGCCTGGTACGAGTGATGAGGTGCAAGTGTGGAGTGTTGAAAGGGATGTGGTAGAGGGGAGTCAGGGGTCTGTGGCCTCAGCTGAGGAGGATCAGGAGATGGATATGGATATCTCTTTTGATATGATAACAGCTGGTGAGGACTAAATTTATGATCTAGAGGTGGTAAATGGGTTTCTGGATCAGACTTTTGGGAAATCTGTCAAATTGGCAGCTTATTTTGATGTTGATAAGTTTGTGAGGTCAGCTGTGATGTTAGAAGACGGTAGGGTTAGACCAATTGAGTGAGAAGAAGCGGTTTCGCTTGAGGAAATTTGTTACTGCTGTTGCAGCAGCAAAAGGTGGTGGGAAACATGGTCAGGTTAATAAGAGACCATTTAAATAATGATGATGATCATGCTTCACAGGGTGTCTTTTTTTCTTCTGCTTTGCTTTTCTCTTTTCTATATGGAAGTACTAAGGGTAGGTTCTCTCAATATTAATGGGGGAAGGGACAGGAATAAGAGGGCTTGGGTATTAGAAGTAATAAAACAGAAAAGGCTTAATTTAGTTTTCCTACAGGAAGCACATAGCGATGAGGAAAATGAGGTTGACTGGGGTATGTGGTGGGAGGGGCAGCATGTACTCAGTCATGGTACTAATTTCAGTGCTGGGGTGGCAATCTTGTTTTCCTCAGGCTTAGGGGTGACTGGTATCTACAACAGAGATTGTCAGGGGTCGGGTTTTATTGGTCAAAGTGGATGTTATGTTTTTATTTTTTATGTTTCTTTCTGCCTGTCTGGTCTATTAACTGAGTTTGAGCTTTCTGATGTGTGGAGAGTAAGGAATGCAAAAGTTAGGCAGTACACATGGCTAAAAGTTCATGAAGGTCGTGTCAGTGCAGCAAGGTTAGACAGGTTGTATGAATCTGATCACTACTGTAGTAGGGTTGGAAGGTTAGACAGGTTGTGTGTATCTGATCACTACTGTAGTAGGGTTGGTAGGTTAGACAGGTTGTATGTATCTGATCACTACTGTAGTAGGGTTGGAAGGTTAGACAGGTTGTATGTATCTGATCACTACTGTAGTAGGGTTGGTAGGTTAGACAGGTTGTATGTATCTGATCACTACTGTAGTAGGGTTGGAAGGTTAGACAGGTTGTATGTATCTGATCACTACTGTAGTAGGGTTGGTAGGTTAGACAGGTTGTATGTATCTGATCACTACTGTAGTAGGGTTGGTAGGTTAGACAGGTTGTATCTGAGCACTACTGTAGTAGGGTTGGAAGGTTAGACAGGTTGTATGTATCTGATCACTACTGTAGTAGGGTTGGTAGGTTAGACAGGTTGTATCTGAGCAATACTGTAGTAGGGTTGGAAGGTTAGACAGGTTGTATGTATCTGATCACTACTGTAGTAGGGTTGGAAGGTGTGACATTCTCCCTGTGGGTTTCTCTGATCATCATATTGTTACTGTTGATATTCACTTGTCCATGAAGGTCATCACCTTACTGGTATTTTAATGTTCAATTGTTACATAATGTCATGTTTTGTGGCAGGTTTTTGTTGTTTTGGGGAAAATGGAGGGTTACAGAAGGGAATTTTGAGTCCTTGAGACGATGGTGGGAGGTTCTAGAGACAATGGTGGGAGGTTCTAGAGACAATGGTGGGAGGTTCTAGAGACAATGGTGGGAGGTTCTAGAGACAATGGTGGGAGGTTCTAGAGACAATGGTGGGAGGTTCTAGAGACAATGGTGGGAGGTTCTAGAGACAATGGTGGGAGGTTCTAGAGACAATGGTGGGAGGTTCTAGAGACAATGGCGGGAGGTTCTAGAGACAATGGCGGGAGGTTCTAGAGACAATGGTGGGAGGTTCTAGAGACAATGGTGGGAGGTTCTAGAGACAATGGTGGGAGGTTCTAGAGACAATGGTGGGAGGTTCTAGAGACAATGGTGGGAGGTTCTAGAGACAATGGTGGGAGGTTCTAGAGACAATGGTGGGAGGTTGGGAAGGAACAAATGCGATTATTTTGTCAACAGTATACTGCTCTGTCTCAAACTGAAGTTAAAGAGACTATCAAGGCCCTTGAACAGGACATCAAATCTATTGAATTGAAGCTGCTCACTCAGAACGACCCTGGACTAGTCATGAACTTACGGGACAAGAGACATGAACTGAGGTCCTTTCTGCATGAAAGAGTGAAGGGTGCCTTGATTAGGTCTCGTTTCGCTTCCCTCAAGGATATGGATGCTCCTAGCGCCTTTTTTAAACCTAGGACAGTCGACATTGAAACATATGGTCTGCCTTCGTCTCTCTGATGGGAAGATGACCACGGATGACAGTGAAAGTGTCAACATGTCGTGGATTTCTACTCTGCCCTCTATAAGGCGGAGGATTGTGACTCTCTGTGTACTGAACAGTTGTTACACGGTCTTCCTCAATTGGGACCTGAGCAGAGAGTCGCATTGGACTCTGACATTACACTGCAAGAGCTGTCCACAGCAGTTATGCAGCTCTCAACAGGCCGAGCCCCTGGCATTGATGGTTTACCATCTGAGTTTTAGAAGCACTTTTGGGGGTCTATTGGGGAGGATTTTTATGAAGTGGTGTGTGAATCTTTTCATGAGGGTTCTCTTCCTGTATCCTGTGCAGTGCTTTCAGTGTTGCCAGAAATGGGGATTTTGCTCTCATAAAAAATTGGAGACCTGTTGCTTTGCTGTGCGCTGAATACAAAATTGTTTCTAAATGTCTCTCAAACAGGTTGAAAGAGTATCTGGGATTGTTGGTCCACAAGGACCAGTCCTACTGTGTACCTGATCGCTCTATTGTTGACAACTTGTTTCTAATAAGAGATGTTTTAGACATTTGTAAACTGTCTGATGTAAATGTGGGTTTAATTTCTTTGGATCAGGAGAAGGCTTTTGATCGTGTGGACCACCAGTACATGTTCAAAACAATGAAAGCCTTTGGGTTTGGGACTTGGATGAATTTACTGTATGCTGGGGCCTCGTGTATGGTGAAGGTGGGGGTTGGTTTGAGTTGCCCCATCCCTGTCCAAAGGGGCATCTGGTAGGGATGCCCAATTTCAGGGCAGTTATATGGCGATTGAACCAATGCTTTGTTTTTTAGAGCGAAGCTTACTGGTTTCTCTGTGCCAGGTGTAATGAAGGGTCCCACGATAGCACTGTCTGCATATGCAGATGACGTGACAGTTTTTATTACAGGGGGTGAGGATGTTAAGGTTCTCTCAAACGCTCTAAAGGTGTATGAGGGGGCCTCCTCAGCTAGAGTCAATTGGGGAAAGAGTGAAGCGCTATGGGCAGGTCAGCTTCAGTTGGGTTACGCTCCACGGTTACCAGGGGGGCAGAGATGGGATGAAGACTTTGATTTTTTTCTTGGCTCCGATGTCTTTCAGAAAAAGAACTGGGAGGGTGTATTGGAGAAAGTGTGTGCCAGACTGTCAAGATGAAAATGGGTGTTGCCCCAGCTGTCTTATAGGGGAAGGGTCCTGGTAGCTAATAATCTTGCTGCCTCTACCCTGTGGCACAGACTTATGATTTTGCAGCCACCAAAGGGTCTGATACAAGAGCTTCAGAGGACCCTTGTCAATTTCTTCTGGTCTGGACAACACTGGATTAAAGCTGCAGCCCTGTACCTGCCACTGCACGAGGGTGGGCAAGGCCTGGTGGACATTTCCTCTAGGATCATGGCTTTCCCACTTCAAGCAGCCAGAGACGGTTCTAGCTGGGTCAAAACAGCCTTCATATTGATGAGGAGAGCGGGCTGTTTGGGCTTAGACAAGCACCTTTTCCTCTTAAAGCTGGAGGGGGGTGATTTGCCTGGCCTGACTCCATTTTATGAGTGTGTTATGCAGGCCTGGAGGGCTCTTGTCAAGTCCCGTAACGCCTGCACGCCACCAGGGATGTGTTTTTTTTAAGAGCCTCTTTTTCACAACACTGCCATCGAGTCCTGTGTTCTGGGTTCAGCTAGCCTACGTTCATGCCTGTTAGATGTGGGGTGTACTAAGCTGGGTCATCTGATGAGGAGCAGAAGCAGATCGTTGGAGGAGCTGGGAGAAAGAGCGGGGATCCGATCATCTCGCCTACTGAGGAAGGTCGTCACTGAGGTCTGTGACTCCTTGCCAGTGCTTCATCTGCAGTATGTGACTGACACTTCCAATTCTGATCGGTGGAAGGAGGGTCTGGATTGTGTTTCCTGCACTGATTGTTAGTGCTGCGATGGGGGCATTTGAGGAGGACGTGGGGATGCTGCTTTCCTTCGATATCCCGGAGCTGGGGGAGTTCAAGGAGGTGGGAAAGAAGGCCATGTACAGAATATGTGTAAAGGTGTCCCATGCCTCTTCCCTGGAAGGGGTGAAATCGACGAGGTGGGCGGGTGTGCTTGGTCCAGGTGCCTCCCCAAAAGGCTGTTGGCGATCATTATATAAACTGCCTATTGATAACCTCCAATGGAGGATAATACATGGAGCCATAGCCACCAATACACATCTGGTACACCTGGATCCTACTGTTGGGGAGGGGTGTCCATTCTGTGCTGAGTCTGAAACTCTGGCACATCTGTCCCAGGTTGGTCGGGATGATTGACCTGATCACTAAATGGTTCTCAACGTTGGGAGAGGTTCTCTTCCCAAATGTATATATTTGGGCCAAAGTACAGGTTCAGTCAAAAGGGTGTAGTTGTGTTGCTTAATTTTGTGTTAGTGGCAGCAAAATTAGCGACATGGAAGACCCGAAAGAACAGTATTCGGGGACAGGGATCTGTGGATGTGGTGGGAATGCTGGAGGGAATGTTTTCAGCGAGACTAAGTGTTGAGTTTGCCTATTATAAACTTGTCAACAATATTGATCTGATTTTGAGTATATGAGGTATTCAGAGGCTGTTGTGTTTAGTTACTGTGGAGGAGGAATTGGACTTGTGTTTTTAATTGATGTGTAACTGGTTTTGTATGAGTATTTATTGTGTGGTGGGCTCTCTCTCTCTCTCTCTTTTCCACTCATTCAAGGGCTTTATTGGCATGGGAAACATATGTTAACATTACCATAGCAAGACGAGCTTCAATGCCATACAACACTCCTTCCGTGGCCTCCAACTGCTCTTAAACGCTAGTAAAACCAAATGCATGCTTTTCAACCGTTCGCTGCCTGCACTCGCACGCCCGACTAGCATCACCATCCTGGATGGTTCCGACCTAGAATATGTGGACATCTATAAGTACCTAGGTGTCAGCTTTCTATTCCGCAACAAAGCCTCCTTCACTCACGCCGCCAAACTTACCCTAGTAAAACTGACTATCCTACCGATCCTCGACTTTGGCGATAACATCTACAAAATAGCTTCCAATACTCTACTCAGCAAACTGGATGCAGTTTATCACAGTGTCATCCGTTTTGTTACTAAAGCACCTTATACCACCCACCACTGCGACCTGTATGCTCTGGTCGGCTGGTCCTCGCTACATATTCGTCGCCAGACCCACTGGCTCCAAGTCATCTACAAGTCCATGCTAGGTAAAGCTCCACCTTATCTCAGTTCACTGGTCACGATGGCAACACCCACCCGTAGCACGCGCTCCAGCAGGTGTATCTCACTGATCATCCCTAAAGCCAACACCTCATTTGGCCGCCTTTAAACATCTGCTATCTGAGAAGCTAACCGATCGCTGCAGCTGTACATAGTCCATCGGTAAATAGCCCACCCAATTTACCTACCTCATTCCCATACTGTTTTCATTAATTTACTTTTCTGCTCTTTTGCACACCAGTATCTCTACCTGCACATGGCCATCTGATCATTTATCACTCCAGTGTTAATCTGCTAAATTGTAATTATTCGCCTACCTCCTCATGCCTTTTGCACACAATGTATATAGACTCTTTTTTCTACTGTGTTATTGACTTGCTATTGTTTACTCCATGTGTAACTCTGTGTTGTTGTCTGTTCACACTGCTATGATTTATCTTGGCCAGGTCACAGTTGTAAATGAGAACTTGTTCTCAACTAGCCTACCTGGTTAAATAAAGGTGTTCTCAACTAGCCTACCTGGTTAAATAAAGGTGTTCTCAACTAGCCTACCTGGTTAAATAAAGGTGTTCTCAACTAGCCTACCTGGTTAAATAAAGGTGTTCTCAACTAGCCTACCTGGTTAAATAAAGGTGTTCTCAACTAGCCTACCTGGTTAAATAAAGGTGTTCTCAACTAGCCTACCTGGTTAAATAAAGGTGTTCTCAACTAGCCTACCTGGTTAAATAAAGGTGTTCTCAACTAGCCTACCTGGTTAAATAAAGGTGTTCTCAACTAGCCTACCTGGTTAAATAAAGGTGTTCTCAACTAGCCTACCTGGTTAAATAAAGGTGTTCTCAACTAGCCTACCTGGTTAAATAAAGGTGTTCTCAACTAGCCTACCTGGTTAAATAAAGGTGTTCTCAACTAGCCTACCTGGTTGAAATAAAGGTGTTCTCAACTAGCCTACCTGGTTAAATAAAGGTGTTCTCAACTGGCCTACCTGGTTAAATAAAGGTGTTCTCAACTAGCCTACCTGGTTAAATAAAGGTGTTCTCAACTAGCCTACCTGGTTAAATAAAGGTGTTCTCAACTAGCCTACCTGGTTAAATAAAGGTGTTCTCAACTAGCCTACCTGGTTAAATAAAGGTGTTCTCAACTAGCCTACCTGGTTAAATAAAGGTGTTCTCAACTAGCCTACCTGGTTAAATAAAGGTGTTCTCAACTAGCCTACCTGGTTAAATAAAGGTGTTCTCAACTAGCCTACCTGGTTAAATAAAGGTGTTCTCAACTAGCCTACCTGGTTAAATAAAGGTGTTCTCAACTAGCCCACCTGGTTAAATAAAGGTGTTCTCAACTAGCCTACCTGGTTAAATAAAGGTGTTCTCAACTAGCCTACCTGGTTAAATAAAGGTGTTCTCAACTAGCCTACCTGGTTAAATAAAGGTGTTCTCAACTAGCCTACCTGGTTAAATAAAGGTGTTCTCAACTAGCCTACCTGGTTAAATAAAGGTGTTCTCCACTAGCCTACCTGGTTAAATAAAGGTGTTCTCAACTAGCCTACCTGGTTAAATAAAGGTGTTCTCAACTAGCCTACCTGGTTAAATAAAGGTGTTCTCAACTAGCCTACCTGGTTAAATAAAGGTGTTCTCAACTAGCCCACCTGGTTAAATAAAGGTGTTCTCAACTAGCCTACCTGGTTAAATAAAGGTGTTCTCAACTAGCCTACCTGGTTAAATAAAGGTGTTCTCAACTAGCCTACCTGGTTAAATAAAGGTGTTCTCCACTAGCCTACCTGGTTAAATAAAGGTGTTCTCAACTAGCCTACCTGGTTAAATAAAGGTGTTCTCCACTAGCCTACCTGGTTAAATAAAGGTGTTCTCCACTAGCCTACCTGGTTAAATAAAGGTGTTCTCAACTAGCCTACCTGGTTAAATAAAGGTGTTCTCAACTAGCCTACCTGGTTAAATAAAGGTGTTCTCAACTAGCCTACCTGGTTAAATAAAGGTGTTCTCCACTAGCCTACCTGGTTAAATAAAGGTGTTCTCAACTAGCCTACCTGGTTAAATAAAGGTGTTCTCAACTAGCCTACCTGGTTAAATAAAGGTGTTCTCAACTAGCCTACCTGGTTAAATAAAGGTGTTCTCAACTAGCCTACCTGGTTAAATAAAGGTGTTCTCAACTAGCCTACCTGGTTAAATAAAGGTGTTCTCAACTAGCCTACCTGGTTAAATAAAGGTGTTCTCCACTAGCCTACCTGGTTAAATAAAGGTGTTCTCAACTAGCCTACCTGGTTAAATAAAGGTGTTCTCAACTAGCCTACCTGGTTAAATAAAGGTGTTCTCAACTGGCCTACCTGGTTAAATAAAGGTGTTCTCAACTAGGCTACCTGGTTAAATAAAGGTGTTCTCAACTAGCCTACCTGGTTAAATAAAGGTGTTCTCAACTAGCCTACCTGGTTAAATAAAGGTGTTCTCCACTAGCCTACCTGGTTAAATAAAGGTGTTCTCAACTAGCCTACCTGGTTAAATAAAGGTGTTCTCAACTAGCCTACCTGGTTAAATAAAGGTGTTCTCAACTGGCCTACCTGGTTAAATAAAGGTGTTCTCAACTAGCCTACCTGGTTAAATAAAGGTGTTCTCAACTAGCCTACCTGGTTAAATAAAGGTGTTCTCAACTAGCCTACCTGGTTAAATAAAGGTGTTCTCCACTAGCCTACCTGGTTAAATAAAGGTGTTCTCAACTAGCCCACCTGGTTAAATAAAGGTGTTCTCAACTAGCCTACCTGGTTAAATAAAGGTGTTCTCAACTAGCCTACCTGGTTAAATAAAGGTGTTCTCAACGAGCCTACCTGGTTAAATAAAGGTGTTCTCAACTAGCCTACCTGGTTAAATAAAGGTGTTCTCAACTAGCCTACCTGGTTAAATAAAGGTGTTCTCAACTAGCCTACCTGGTTAAATAAAGGTGTTCTCAACTAGCCTACCTGGTTAAATAAAGGTGTTCTCAACTAGCCTACCTGGTTAAATAAAGGTGTTCTCAACTGGCCTACCTGGTTAAATAAAGGTGTTCTCAACTAGCCTACCTGGTTAAATAAAGGTGTTCTCAACTGGCCTACCTGGTTAAATAAAGGTGTTCTCAACTAGCCTACCTGGTTAAATAAAGGTGTTCTCAACTGGCCTACCTGGTTAAATAAAGGTGTTCTCAACTAGCCTACCTGGTTAAATAAAGGTGTTCTCAACTGGCCTACCTGGTTAAATAAAGGTGTTCTCAACTAGCCTACCTGGTTAAATAAAGGTGTTCTCAACTGGCCTACCTGGTTAAATAAAGGTGTTCTCAACTAGCCTACCTGGTTAAATAAAGGTGTTCTCAACTAGCCTACCTGGTTAAATAAAGGTGTTCTCAACTAGCCTACCTGGTTAAATAAAGGTGTTCTCAACTAGCCTACCTGGTTAAATAAAGGTGTTCTCAACTAGCCTACCTGGTTAAATAAAGGAGAAAAATATATAAATAAAAAGACAGTAGATAATAAAAATGTACAGTAAACATTACACTCACAGAAGTTCCAAAAGAATAATGACATTTAAAATGTCATGTCTCTCCCTCTGTCACACCCCATCCAGAACGGAAAGCTGGACGAGCTGAACTTCATCCTGAGTGGAGCTGGTATGGGGGCTCTCCACTCCTACCCCCCGGACCTGTACCAGGACGTGCCCTGGGTGGAGTTCATCGAGCTGGACGCAGACGAGCCTGAGCCTGGGGAGAAGGACAACCAGAGCTCAGACTCACAGAGACTGCTGGGTCACAACAACCACCACACAAACCATGGCTGCTTTCATGGCCTCAGGTATAGGATGGAGCAGGCTTTGTTCAGTGAAACAATTCTGAAATTATACTAGGAAAGTGTCAGTCTACAGGAACCTCTTTGCATGAAGCAGCGTTAAAGTAGATGAGATCTGGAATGGTACCTACAGGTAACTCTCTCTCCCCTTCCACCCCTTCCTCTCTCTCTCTTTCCTCCTCTTTTTCTCTTTCCTCCTCCCTCTATCTCTCTTTCTCTCTGCCCCTCCCTCTGTCCCTCTCTCCCTCCCTCTGTCCCCCTCTCTCTTTCTCTCTCCCTCCCTCTCTCAGTATCCCTGATGATGACTCTGGCCGGGCCAGCTCCTATGATCCAGAGCTGCCTGACCAGGAGACCCTGATGTTAATGGCTGCCCTCCTGTCCTGCCAACCCAACAAAGTTGAGCCATGCTTGGGGAACTGTAGCCACTCAAGCACCCCATCCCTAGATGTGCTGGAGGTCCCATGCCCCGGGCTCCAGGCTCCAGACTTACCTCCAGAGGGAGGGGAGAGGCACCTGGTCCAGACCCAGCTGGGAGGCCCTCAGAGCTGGGTTAACATGGACTTCTATGCCCAGGTCAGCGATGTGACGCCCACCGGAGGGGTGGTGCTCTCGCCAGGCCAGCAGGTCGGAGCCCCGGAGAACACTCCAACAACAAAGAAGGATAAGAAGGGAAAAATGGAGGGAGGAGAGGAGGAGAGTGAGGAAGAGGAGGAGAGGAGAACAAACAAGCTGAAGTTTCAGCTGCTGGTGGTTGCTCCTGAGGCAGGGGGCTACACGACAGAGAGCAGTGGCCGGCAGATGAGCACCCCTGACCCCTCCTCACCTGGTGAGGTCTACCACACCTTCCCCCCACCTTCTGCCGAGAGCAAGCCCCACCAGGAGGCCTATCTTCCTGCTACCACCCTCCTAGGGGACTACCAGTCCCCCTACATCCTTCCTGACTCCCCCCCTGCTCAGTTCCTCCCCCCTGTTTCGGACTACACTGTGGTTCAGGATGTTGATTTCCAGCACAGCCTTCTCCTCAACCCCCCTTCCCCCCAGAGGTCCCCTACCTGTTCCCCACAACCTCCCTCCAAGCCCCTGCCCGTCATGCCCATAGGGTACCTCACCCCAGACCTGTTGGGCAACCTCTCGCCTTAAGAAAAACTACACCGCCCAGGAGGCCTTGGGGCGTAGAGGTTGGAGGCCACTTGTCATGAAGTCAATAATCATCACAGACAGCCTTGTTCTACTTGATCAATGCTGGAAGCCAAATATCTCACGGGACAGACTCGACAACAAGCATGGTCGTTTGTTTGAGAGTTTGCTTGAAGGGAAGCTGAGGAAGAGAAATATTTAGTTGTTGTGTTTGGCTTTTATGAGTGACTGGAACTTGAGGAAAGAGCTTCTGTAAAATTGGCCTTTCTGGTTTGACAGAGCTTAAAGTAATACGTGAACAAATCTTACGGTGTTCTTTCTGACTGAGACACAAAAAAAAAACACAGTCTGAAACCTTGAAATGCACGGTTCTCTAATATACACACAGATACACTTATGCACCATACATACACAGACAGACAAGCTCAGACATGGTTCTAGTTCTATGTTACCTGATACTTCAATATATCTGTTGTTTGACTGATGAGGTGCATTGTAAACATTTGCCTTGCAGACACACCTAGTCCCACCATAATGTATAAATATCTACGTTTAACATATACATATTTAATACTCTAGCTTGTTGGTTTAAGTCTTCATTTGACTGTAGATGGGTCCAATAACAACATGTCTGGGAGAATAACAAGCACATCTACTTGCCATTTATACAAACACACCAACTTTAACATCATCATTATGGCCTCATTAATTGACAGAACACTTGAGTGTGCTGTTTGTCAAACTTAGCGCTACAGCGAGCAGTGACTATTAGTAACTATGGTCGTTCATTTTGCGCTCTCATTATTTTGCTTAATGGCATGTTTTCATGCTTATATTTCTCTTGCATCCTTTTTGCGGCAGAGTCATCTAATTATTACCAGACTGAGGTCAGTTTTTAACACGGCAATTAGACGACCTGTCTGCACTCACTGTGACAACTCAGACACCGGTCACTATAATAAACAGAGGACAAGAAAACCCGTAACACCAAGCAGATTTCACGTACAGCATAGACTTAATTCTCACAATATAGGAAAGACTGCTTTTATATGTTCTACTTTCTGACTTTGCATTAATTGTAAATGCAGGGACAATAGAGCTCCACAGTGGAGGTGTCATAATAACCATAAAACCTAGTGGTCAAACAGGGAAATAGTTCCAATCATTCATTTTCCACCATAGGGGATTTTTAGAAACACTTAAAATAAGGGTTGTGTTTGGTGTAGGCTTACCCTGGCTTGGCGTTTTGATAACCGTGTAAATCTCTCACGGACAAGGTGACTTTATCAATATATTCAGATCTATTTACGCTCAGAATCGAAAAATGCTCATTTATGTCAAAGTAGACATGCAAAACTACAAATCCCTGCAAGCTCCTGCACGTCGTCTCCAGCTGACACCTTTGCTAACGGATATTGTGTCAATTAAAAATTTGCACAAGACAGTTCATAGAATTCTCTGTTTAAAGAAATGTTGCCAATATATTCATTACTACATTTAGCTAACAATGGTTCATCCAGAGATTCTCACCTTTGCCTAGATTTGGCAGTCTTGTCCAGATTGTCATGGCATTTGTAGTTCTTTATGATAGTGATATTAGCATGAATTAGCATTTCGTTTTTGTGCAGGTAAATACAGGTGAATATATTGATAAGACACCTTGTCCTTGAGAGATTTATACGGTTGTCAAAACGTCATGCCAGGGTAAGCCTACACGAAACACAGCCCTTAGTTTACCTATTTCTAAAATCCACTAAGGGAAAGATTTATGGTGGGAAAATGATTGGAATCATTTCCCTGTTTGACCACTAGGTGTTATGGGTATTATGACTCATACTGTGGTACTACTCTATGACTGGAAATGTGAAAAGGGGTAGTTATAATATTTTTATGTTTCTAAATGTAATGCCAATGTTAATGTGCTCTTGCTTGCACTTTGTAATGATAGTAAAATTAGCTCCTTTTGATGTAGTGAAATATGTACTTAGAAGCTCAGAGCTTTCTATACGCCCACAACCTTACAAACATACCCAGGCACGCACACACACAGAAGGGGAAAGTATAGTATCCACTCTTCTTTTGAGCTGACATACACACACACTGTCGTAAAGGACAACAACTGGCTGTGAACGGGAAATGTAACATTAAAACAAAGAACACATTATCATATTTGATTCATCTGCATTAGTAATTCCAGGTGAATGCTATGATCCCTTACTGATGTCACTTGTTTCATCCACTTCAATCAGTGTAGATGAAAGGGAGTTAACAGGTTAAATAAGGATTTGTAAGCCTTGAGACAATTCAGACATGGATTGTGTATGTGTGCCATTCAGAGGGTGAATGGGCAAGACAAAAGATTTAGGTGCCATTGAACGGGGTATGGTAGTAGGTGCCAGGCGCATTGGTTTGTGTCAAGAGCTGCAACGCTGCTGGGTTTTTCACCCTCAACAGTTTCCTGTGTGTATCCAGAATGGTCCACCACCCAAAGTATATCCAGCCAACTTGACATAACTGTGGGAAGCATTGGAGTCAACATGGGCCAGCATCCCCGTGGAATGCTTTGGACACCCTGTAGAGTCCATTCCCTGACAAATTGAGGCTGTTCTAAGGGTAAAAGGAGAGGGGGGGATGCAACTCAATATTATGGAGGTGTTCCTAATGTTTGGTAAACTCAGTGTACATGTATCATCACTCAATTTGCTTAAAGTCTGTATTTTGCATTAGTATGTAATGTTTCCATGTATTGTGATTGTTGTTTATACTTCATGCTTTTTGTTGTTTTGTTTTAGTTTTCTACCTTATGCGCATTGAGCGTGGAAAATGCACACTACAAATGAAATATTATTATCATCATCAGAAAGATTATCTTGATCCACAGAGAACCATCAGCTCCAGAGGATATGTGAGGAGCTGTCCCACTGAACCAAAACTGGCTGAATCAACATTGTTTCCACGTCATTTCAACAAACAAATTCAATGTGATTACTTTGAGTCAGTGTGGAAAACTGATTGGATTTGCGAAGTTTCTTTGTGTAACTGGGATCCATTCAGCCTGTGCAAACTGCATCATAAGGACTAAAAGCCTCTCTGTAAGTGCAGGAAATCTGTGATTATTTTGTGTTCACTACAGGAACTCTTGAACTTGACGAATCGCATGGCTTTATCACAAATACAACAGCATAGAATAAGCTATTTTAGATCGAAGCTGTGACACAGCCCTTGCCAATCAAACCTTAAGACCAGGTTTCTGAGGTAAATATGAAACATATATTGTGCCGGCACAGCAAGAATGTTCACTTGTGGATTCATCTATTTAACAATTAATGAATGATAACTGTTTTTAGACGCATGCTATCGTTCACAACCTGTGCAAATGTGCCATTCTCTGTCATGCTTATTCTCTCTCTCTTTTTCTCTCTTTCTCTCTCTGCTACCAGCATGTAAACATTGAAAAATAAATGTCTTAATATATCTCTACTAGTGCTGTAACAACTACTGTATTATGTATGTTGTATTTTGTCTTGTTACTAGTCAGAAATATTGCTGCTCGGCACGTTCCCTGTCTGCATTCAGCCTTGCCACGGGCTTATTCAGGCGGGTGTAACTTCATAGAAGGTTGAAATAGAAATGCATTATCATAGAACAGACATTGTTCTATGTTGTGTAGTAGAATATGAAAGCATTGGAGTCAGCTCTATTCATTGCATTTCTATATGCAACATTCTACAACTTTGCAATTAACTGAATAAGCCAGAGGTGCCTATGTGTATGTACACTATAAGGAAAGCTCTATCAGATTATTTAGACAAGTACTGCTAAGGTTTAGTCTGTTGGACGTTGGTAAATGTTTGTATAGTGGAATGTGCAATGCGACATGGACGTGGTTTGTAGCATCCAAGGTTGCTATACCCAAGGTGTAACACTTTACCTTACACCCAGAGTCATAACACATTATGACACGGTCATAACCTGTCATAACATGGTCATATCGCTGTCATGACCCATATATTTACACCTGTTGTGACATATTATGCATTATGTTGTGGCTGGTTCTGACACCTACATAAGTGTCAAAACCCACATTTATTCAAATTAGTTTTTTCCATGCCAAATAGTTTCCTTTCTTTGAAAGTTTGAATCTTCAATAATTTTTTGTTGTTGCAATGAATTCTTTACAGTAATGTTTTTTTTATCAGATTTGAATGAACTTGTAGAAAAGACACTTTATGACACTGTCATGAAGCATTATGACCATCATAATCATATAAGCCTCGTACATGTCCTAATGTCAGATACCAGTCAAAAAGAGAGTGTCTTGTTCGCCTCCTGCGTTGGAGGTAGGTAATACTGTGGACTCGTAGGCTGTGGTGTAATGGAATGTTTTGCCTTGTGTGGTACAGTAGGTTTTGTGGGTTTTGACATTCTTATGTAGGTGTCATAACCAGCCATAAAATAACGCAATATATGTCACAATGGGTCTAAATATATGTGTCATGACAGCGTTATGACACATATAACATGTTATGACGCTGGGTGTCAAGTAAAGTGTTACCATTCAAGGTTACCAGACATTTGTTTACCATTTGTGTCAGTAATTTTGCCAATGTACCTTATGTTAAATTGAATACTAATGTGTCAATATTAGCTCAATTATGTGTGCTTTGGAATATTAGACACTGTATGAATTCGGCTGTTACATATACATATTTTGTATTTCAGACGAAGTCAAGTCTGTGAATTAGTCTGTGAATTAGTCTGTGAATTAGTCTGTGAATTAGTCTGTGAATTATCTATCATGAATGCATAGCAAAGTCTGTTTTAAAATTGTATAAGAATTGAAGATGGAGACACCTATTGCCTTGATATTCACTACAAAGATAAGATATTGTGTGTTTTGATCCATCAGCCAATAAGAAGCTTTCCTACAGAGTATTTTGTATATGGTGATACAGTATAGATATTGTAGCACAAGTATTATTTCAAGATATAAGCCAATATCTTAGTCTGATCGTGCTGGAACTAAACTCTATATTGTTTTTGGTTTTTGTACAATCCCATGTCATCTGTGTCAAAGGGTTGTCGTCAGTGTTTCATACGCTGACAATTAAAGAGCGAAATGAGCAGGAGGGTACTACAGATATGAGTTATAGTTGTTTTTAAATCGTCACGAAGCGTCTGCATCAGCAGACCAGAGCATCGACGCTACAGGCTCAGGTTATGTTTGTTTGTTTGTTATTTTTAGGCTGAAAGTGTTGAGTTCTGG
Organism: Oncorhynchus kisutch; assembly: GCF_002021735.2. Taxonomy (NCBI): domain Eukaryota; kingdom Metazoa; phylum Chordata; class Actinopteri; order Salmoniformes; family Salmonidae; genus Oncorhynchus; species Oncorhynchus kisutch. Next base: position 15,259,388 of record NC_034181.2, read on the forward strand.
GATTTATTTTGGAGTTGATTGGCTATACACCCAGCCTGATGAAATTTGACAGGGTCTGGTTCGAGGGGTTTCTGAAGTTCTGCTGCATTTCTTTCTTTCCTGTTGTTTTCTGTTCAATATCTTTCAAAAAGATTCACAATAAATATATATCTTTGTCGGTTAGGTATTTGTACATTTTTGTTGATTTCTCACACTACTTAAAAAGGTCATGCCTGAGTGTAGATACTCTGATTTAAAGGCCAGAATGCATGGGCCATTAAACCTTCTGATGCAGAATGAAATAGGAGCGTGATATTCCACATTTTAGGTCACTCAGGATGAGTTCACAATGTGCCGTGACAGTGGAGGGTGTTGATTCAGTAAATGCTCTACACAGCAAGGAATAAATAGTGTGTGTGTGCTCGCGCGTTTGTCCATGCAACTGTGTGGGTCTCTCCGGCGCTAAGTGGATCAGGAAGCATCCTGGAAGCAGCCCTGTGTCGAGAGGACAACAGATTGGCCAATTAGACAGAGCCTGTGTACTCAGCTGCTCAGTGTGGGGCTGATTGGATCAGAGAGCCAGCCACTCACAGCTCTGCGTCCCAGGACATTGCAGGTAATTACCCATAAGTCACTGCTCCCCATGTATTGGATCTTAAGGCCAATTACGCCCACGCTATCTGCCCACACAGCACTCGTTTATTGCCTCTGCTTGCTTGTTGACCTTCTTAGAGGAGCAGTCTGGTTATTCAGCTCCATTACAGTGAGGAGTTGCTGTCTAGAGACGCTTCTGGAATATGCTTTTTAAAGGTGGAAGAGGATGCCTTGACCCCATTACATAAAGTCCTAAGTACACTGAGTGTACAAACATTAGGAACACCTGCTCTTTCAATGACAGACTGACCAGGTGAAATCTATGATCCCTTATTGTTGTCACCTGTTAAATTCACTTCAATCAGTGTAGATGAAGGGGAGGAGACAGGTTTAAGAAGGATTTTTAAGCCTTGAGACAATTGAAACATTGATTGCGTGTGTGTGCCATTCAGATGGTGAATGGGCAAGATAAGATTTAAGTGCCTTTGAACGGGGTATGGTAGTTGGTGCCAGGCGCAACGTTTTGAGTGTGTCAGGAACTGCAACACTGCTCATTTTTTCACGCTCAACAGTTTCCCATGTGTATCAAGAATGATCCACCACACAAAGGTCATCCTGCCAATGGCATGCCAGTGGTCGAAAATGTGTCATTGATGAAAGAGGACAAAGGAGACTGACACGAATTGTGCAGAGCAACAGACAGGCCATAGTTAGTCAACTGACAGTCCAGGACAACATTGGTGCCCAAAGACGCAAACAAGAATAAACAACTCGTCGTACCTTGACACGAATGGGGTATGACAGCCGACGACTTTACGGAGTTATACTTCTTTCTGACAAAAAAACACAACACTGGGGTTGCAGTGGGCAAAGGAACGAAAACACTGGATAATTGGAAAAACATTGCCTGGTCCGATGAATCCAGGTTCTTGCTGTTTCATGCTGATGGGAGGACTAGGGTATGGAGAACCATATGAGGACGTGCATCCATCATGCCGGGTGTCAACATTGCAGACTGATGGTGTGGAGCGTGTTTTCATGGCACACATTGGGCCCATTGATAAAAGTAGAGCAACGTTTGAATGCCACATGATGTCTGAACATCATTGCCAATCCTGGCAGCGGTGTATCCATCTCCACATTTTTTCAGCAGAATAATGCCCCATGCCACAAGGCTAGGATTGTCCAGGAATGGTTCCACAAACGTGATAGTGAATTCAGCTTACTGCAGTGGCCTGCCCAGTCACCAGATCTCAATCCAATTGAGCATCTGTGGGATGAGATGGAATAAGCTATTCAGAGTAGAGATCCACTACCAGCCAACTTGACAGAACTGTCAGAAGCTTTGGAGTCAACACCTTGTAGAGTCAATGCTCAGATGAATTGAGGCTGTTCTGAGGGCAAAGGGGGGTGCAAGTCAATATTAGGATGGTGTTCCTGATGTTTTATACACTCCGTGCATATGTGCTGTGTAGAATCCCAGTTTAGGCCTCAGAGGCAAGGCATTATAATACATGCTGCCGTGTTATGTGACCTCCTGGTCACACGAAGGGAACCTCCTGGTCACACGAAGGGAACCTCCTGGTCACACTGGTCACACGAAGGTAACCTCCTGGTCACACGAAGGGAACCTCCTGGTCACATGAAGGGAACCTCCTGGTCACACTGGTCCTACGAAGGTAACCTCCTGGTCACACTGGTCACACGAAGGTAACCTCCTGGTCACACGAAGGGAACCTCCTGGTCACACGAAGGGAACCTCCTGGTCACACGAAGGGAACCTCCTGGTCACACTGGTCACACGAAGGTAACCTCCTGGTCACACTGGTCACACGAAAGTAACCTCCTGGTCACACGAAGGGAACCTCCTGGTCACAGTTTTGATTGATGTGTGGTTTGTTAACTAGGAGAATTCAGTGAGGATGACATTGAAGGGCCAATGTCTTACACGAGGAAAGCTCAACAAAAATATTTGAAACGTGGGTTTCTTTATACAAAGAATTAGAGTAGGAACATCACTTTTATTAATTAAACAATTATTAGCCTACTGCAGCAGTATTATGCCTAGGCGTGTACTATGTAGAGACAGAGAGGGAGTTGACTCACTTTGAAAGCAATGTTCCTCCCAGGAATGTAATTTGTGAACCCAGTCGTCTGTGCAAGGGAAAAGGGACACTGCCCAGTTTTCTGGTATAACTAGTCTACAGGCTGCTTACACAAAGAGACACGCTCTGGCAATGAGCAGGATGGCCTGTGCAAGAGAGAGCTCTGGGACCTTTAACGTATCTCCTTTGCCATCTGGTGTTAATGGTTCTGAATTACAGGCAAAAAAAAGTGTTTCTGGGAGTGCTTTACTGTTTACTATTTTGTTTGAATAGTTGTTAAAATTTGTACATGATTATTACCGTGATACATGTTTGTAGTAATATGACTTCCACTACTTGACTAACATGTGAGTCAGGTGTTAAAGAACTAGACACGTGTACAGAAGTCGACATGCCAAATTCCTTTGACAGTCAAACCACTCTGAAGGGCTTCTCAAATGACTTCCCAGCTAGCACATTTGGTTTATTAGAAGTAGAATAATGTTGAAGACATCAAAACTATGAAATAACACACATGGAATCATGTAGCAACCAAAAAAGTGTTAAACAAATCAAAATCTATTTCATATTTTAGATTCTTCAAAGTAGCCACCCTTTACCTTGACGACAGCTTTGCACACTCTTGGCATTCTCTCAACCTGCTTCACCATGTAGAAAATAGTAGAAATAAAGAAAAACCCTTGAATGAGTAGGTGTGTCCAAACGTTTGATAGGTACTGTATGTTTTTGGTTTCACATTGGTTGTGGGAACGAAGCCATACGTTTCCTGACCGGTAAAACAACATGTTTTTTAAACATTCTGAGAACAGAAGGGAACATTTCACCTTTTCTGGGCATGTTGATTTTTAGGTTGTAGGGAGGTTCTGAGAATGTTTTACTCTTAAAAGGTTTTCATGGGAGGTTTTATTAACGCTTTATGAATGGAAGTTACAGGTTATTTGGAGGTTTTTCAATAACTTACTTAACTTTCACTGAATGTTTTAATGCAACTTTTAATAACACTGCTAGCTTATTTTGGGTTAAACTTTTAAAACTCCAAGCACTCTTAGGACACATGGAAACACATTTCCTTAGGCGTTAATCAAACAAATACATTTCCTTTTTATTGTGACACAGCATCATGACCTATAATCTTCTGATCTTTATCCATGTAGTTAGTCCATTATCTGTCACCAGGATGGATGATTTTAGTCTATTTAAACAGACTCCATTTCAAAGGAAGCACTCATTAAGATCGATGTGGCCAATTAGTAGGTGTTGCCAATTATTGGGCGCGGCCAACACCCCTAAACACACTTAAAGGAACATTTTATTTTATAGATGATATAGTCCCAAAATGTTTTGTATATCAGCAATCAAGTTTTAAAGATTCGGTTAGTATTCACACCCCTTCAGTTTTTCCACATTTCATTAAGTTACAGCCTTATTCTAAAATGGATTCAATAGTTTTTTTTCCTCATCAAGCTACACACAATACCCCATAATGACAAGCAAAAACAGGTTTTTAGAATTGTTTGCAAAGTTATACAAATACATTTTTTTACATAAGTATTCAGACCCTTTACTCAGTACTTTGTTGAAGCATCTTTGGCAGTGTTTACAGCCTCGAGTCTTCTTGGGTATGAAGCTACACGCTTGGCACACCTGTATTTGAGGAGGTACTCCCATTCTTCTCTGCAGATCCTCTCAAGCTCTGTCAGGTTGGATGGGGAGCGTCACTGCAGAGCTAATATCAAGTCTCTCCAGAGATTCTGATCGGGTTCAAGTCCAGGCTCTGACTGGGCCACTCAAGGACATTCAGAGACTTGTCCCAAAGCCACTCCACTTGGCTGTGTACTTAGGGTCGTTGTCCTGTTGAAAAGTGAACCTTTGCCCCAGTCTGAGGTCTTGAGCACTCTGGAGCAGGTTTTCATCAAGGATCGCTCTGTACTTTGCTCCATTCATCTTTCTCATGATTCTGACTAGTCTCCCAGTCCCTGCCACTGAAAACATCCCCACAGCATGATGATGCTGCCATGACCATGTTTAACCGTAGGGATGGTATTGGCCAGGTGATGAGCGGTGCCTGGTTTCCTCTAGACATGATCCTTGGCATTCAGTCTAAAGAGTTCAATCTTGGTTTCCATGGTCTGAGAGTCCTTTAGGTGCCATTTGGCAAACTCCAAGCTGGCTGTCATGTGCCTTTTACTAAGGAATGGCTTCCATCTGGTCACTCTCCCATAAATGCCTGATTGGTAGAGTGCTGCAGAGATGGTTGTCCTTCCGGAAGGTTCTCCCATCTGCACAGAGGAACTCTGGAGCTCTGTCAGAGTGAACAATGGGTTCTTGGTCACCTCCCTGACCAAGGCCCTTCTCCCCAGGCGACCAGCTCTAGGAAGAGTCTTGGTGGTTCCAAACGAATTCCATTTTAGAATGATGGAGGTCACTCTGTTCTTAGGGACCTTGTTTATTTTAATTTTAATTTAACTGGGTAAGTCAGTTAAGAACAAATTCTTATTTACAATGATGGCCTACACCGGCCCAACCCGGACGACGCTGGGACAATTGTGCGCTGCCCTATGGGAGTCCCAATCACAGTTGGTTGTGATACAGCCTGCATTTGAACCAGGATCTGGTGACGCCTCAAGCACTGAGCTGCAGTGCCTTAGACCGCTGCGCCACTCGGGAGCCCAATGCTGCAGAAATGTTTTTGTACACTTCCTGAATTCTGTGGCTAGACACAGTCCTTTCTCTGAGCTCTAAGGACAATTTCTTCGACCTCATGGCTTGTTTTTTGCTCTGATATGCACTGTCAACTGTAGGTTCTTTATATAGACAGGTGTGTGCCGTTCCAAATCATGGCCAATCAATTGAATTTACCACAGGAGGACTCCAAGTTGTAAAACATCTCACGGCTGATCAAAGAAACCGGATGCAGGTGTAGGTGACCAAATTCTTATTTTCCACCATAATTTGCAAATAAATTCATTACAAATCCTACAATGTGATTTTCTGGAATTGTTTTATTTATTCTGTCTGTCATAGTTGGAGTGTACCTATGATGAAAATTACAGGCCTCTCATCTTTTTAAGTGGGAGACGTTATAATTTTGCACGTCCTATTTTTCAGTTTTTGATTGTTAAAACAGTTTGAAATATCCAATAAATGTCGTTCCACTTCATGATTGTGTCCCACTTGTTGTTGATTCTTCACAAAAAAATACAGTTTTATATCTTTATGTTTGAAGCCTGAAATGTGGCAAAAGGTCGCAAAGTTCAAGGGGGCCGAATACTTTCGCACGGCACTGTATATATATATATAGAGAGAGAGAGAGACCACATAGCGCAATATGAGTGCATCAACCACCTTTATTGATATGTTCTTACATGTTCCACCACCTACACTCCACAGTCAGAAAGAATTTGTTCAGTACAAAGCATAGGGTGTTCTAGGTGACCGTAGTCTTCCCCAGAGACCTTCATTAAGTACAGTATATTCAATATTTCTCTCTACCCACCTTCATTCCAGCTGGTTTTTTTGTTAGTTGAAAAGTGGTCACTTTGTTTTGTTAGTTCATGAACAGTGCATTATAGATATGTGTGTAATATTTTTTGTTAGTTGAGAAGTGGTCACATTGTTTTGTTAGTTCATGAACAGTGCATTATAGATATGTGTGTAATATTTTTTGTTAGTTGAGAAGTGGTCACATTGTTTTGTTAGTTCATGAACAGTGCATTATAGATATGTGTGTAATATGTTTTGTTAGTTGAGAAGTGGTCACATTGTTTTGTTAGTTCATGAACAGTGCATTATAGATATGTGTGTAATATGTTTTGTTAGTTGAGAAGTGGTCACATTGTTTTGTTAGTTCATGAACAGTGCATTATAGATATGTGTGTAATATTTTTTGTTAGTTGAGAAGTGGTCACATTGTTTTGTTAGTTCATGAACAGTGCATTATAGATATGTGTGTAATATTGCCAACAGCAATAACAGTGACAGAAACATGGAAAACTAAGCACACATTATCACAGCTGTAACCTATGAATATTGAATTTTGTCTACAAAACACACTACTGCTTTAATAAACACAGCGTTAATTCAAAGGTACAAATAAAAGTTGTTGCTTGAAAGGAGTGACATTAGATTTTTAGTTGAAGAAAAAGTTGAAAAGGTTGATGGGGTCATAATAGAAAAATCTTACTCTATTAATAATGTATTTTATTCAAATTTGTTTTGTTAACACTGAATATAACAATGTTTAACTAACGCTGAATATAACAATGTCTAACTAACGCTGAGTATAACAATGTCTAACTAACGCTGAGTATAACAATGTCTAACTTTGGTTCAAATCTTGCATTTCTGGCCATGATTTCAGTTTATTTCAACATTGGCCGTTACTCCTTCATACTCCTTCTAAAGCTCTCGATATTGTGAACTTTGAATTAAGGGGGTGGTCATATTGTATGGCCCTCACCCTCCCCTCCCCCCAGCCGGACATCAGACAGACACCACTACAGCGTAGTTTCTGTGCCTACCTTCATTTTGGATGGAGGGAGCAAAACGGAGGGGGAGAAACATCAACATAGTCACCCCATACACTCCCGGGAGGGTGACACCAATGCACCGACAGAGAGAGAGAGGGTGGAGGCTACCTTCCTTGATGTCATACTATCCCTTTGGGTACATCTCAAATACCATCCTATTCCCCATATCGTAATAGGTTTAGGCTTAGCATTCTTCTACCAGACCCAATGTATATCTCCATCCCTCTCTATCAAGTGTGGCTTTACAGTACCGGAGCAATACTAGTTGGTAAGATGGTATGAGCGCTTTGCCCCGGTGTTGGTCTCACAGATGTTAATACGAGGCCTATAAGCAAGATAACTTTCACAGAGCCATGGCCCTGCTTACAGCTGCTCTCAGCTTCAGGTTTCAACACCCGGGGATCAGGCTGACATCACTGGCAGAGGCTGCTGTCAGTCAGTGGGGGGCAAGCGTCACTGTCAGGTCTCCCTGATGTGATTGTTGGAGTCGCCCATCAGTCCCTGTCACTGTCAGGAGGCGGGCAGCGCCTCATCACAGTGTCAGAGCCCGATTGGCTCGTTGCGCACCCCATTGCCAAACAGCCCCCGTCAGTGTCAGCATCAGCTGACCTTGGAGGAGGGACTTATATCAGACCCCTCCTTCAAATGTCAGCTGAGCTCTGCCTTTCACCTGGCCCTCCCCTTCACTCAGGGCCTCTGCATAATATGCCCTTCCTGCGCCTCCTTGGGCTGCTGACCCATATGCTCCTGACCAACATGCAATTGGCCATGGGCCTGGCCATGGTGGAGCACCTCAGCGCCATTTTGGTGCTGCTGCTGCTCCACCCCATGGCCACGACCGTGTTCGCGCCCCACCTCACTCTCGCCATGGTGACCGTGACCATGGCTTTTGCCATGGTGACCGTGCCCATTGCCATGGTGATGATGTCCGCGTCCACCGTGAGGTGTATCCCCTCCAGTGACTGGCTTCTCTTCTCCCTCAGGCTTTACCTCTACCATCCTGTTGCACTCTGCTGGGATCTCTGTGTTCTGTGTGTGAGAGAGGAGGATGGGTGTTGGATGGTTTGTCATAGAACTAATTCCCACATACAAACACATACATACCGAGTGTGTGTGTGTGTGTGTGAGTGTGTACCTCATACGTGCAGTCCCCACAGATGCGTTGGCAGTAGGTCTCCTTAATGGCGTTCTCTACATAGGGAGTACCCAGGATGGAAAAGGGGAGGAAGATATGGTGGGTCAGACGACCACACCTGAGAGAGAAAGAGAGAGAGAGAGAGAGAGAGAACATTTACATGATCAATTACACATCTTAGAATCAGCTATTAAAGACTAGCAGAACACACTGGGTTCTTCAATTACATTAAATGAACTACAGGACAAAATACAAAACCTCCAATCCAAAAAGGTCTGTGGTGTTTATGGTATCCTAAATAAAATGATAAAATATGCAGACTACAAATTCTTAGTGGCTATACTTAAACTCTTTAACATGATCCTCAGCTCTGGCATCTTCCCCAATATTTGGAACCAACTAATGATCACCCCAATCCACAAAAGTGGAGACAAAATTGACCCCAATAACTACCGTGGCATATGCGTCAACAGCAACCTTGGGAAAATCCCCTGGATCATCATTAACAGACCTGCTCCCTGACAGTGAATCTCAGTAGGACAAAAAATATCGGTGTTCCAAAAAAGGTCCAGATGCTAGAACCACAAATACAAATTCCATCTAGAGACCGATGACCTAGAGCACACAACAAACTATACATTCCTTGGCCTTAACATCAGCACCACAGGTCACTTCCACAAAGCTGTGAATGATTTGAGAGACAAGGCAAGAAGGGCCTTCTATGACATCAAAAGGATCATAAAACTCCAGTTAGGATCTGGCAAAAAATACTTGAATCAGTTATAGAACCCATTGTCCTTTATGGTTGTGAGGTCTGGTGTCCGCTCACCAACCAAGAATTCACAAAATTGGACAAATACCAAATTGAGACTTCATGCATAATTCTACAAAAACCTCCTCCGTGTACAATGTAAAACACCAATAACACATTAGAGCAGAATTAGGAGGATACCCGCTAATTAGCTGTTAATTCTACAACCACCTTAACGGAAGCAATTCCCAAACCTTCCATAATAAAGCCATCACCTACAGAGAGATTAACCTAGAGAAGAGTCCCCTAAGCAAGCTGGTCCTGGGGCTCTGTTCACAAACACAAACAGACCCCACAGAGCCCCAGGACAGCAACACAATTAGACTCAACCAAATCATTTGAAAACTAAAAGATCATTATTTGACACATTGGAAAGAATTTACTAAAAAACTGAGCAAACTGGAATGCTATTTGGCCCTAATCAGAGAGTACACAGTTGGATAATAACTGAGTGGCTGACCCAAAATTAAGGAAAGCTTTGACTATGTACAGACTCAGTGAGCGTTGCCTTGCTATTGAGAGTTGCCACCGTAGGAAGACCTGGCTCTCGAGAGAAGACAGGCACTGCCCACAAAATGAGATGGAAACTGAGCTGCACTTCCTAACTTCCTGCCAAATGTATGGCCATATTAGAGACACATATTTCCCTCAGATTACACAGACCCACAAAGAAATAGAAAATAAACTAAGTGAAATACCATAGTGTGCTATCACATCAGCAAGTTGTGTGACCTGTTGCCACAAGAAAAGGGCAAACTACTGTTAATACAACCCATATTTATGTTTATTTATTTTCCCCTTTTTACGTCAACTATTTTCAGTGTTACAACACTGTATATGGCCATAATATAACATCTGAAATGCCTCTATATTTTTGAATCTTTTGTGAGTGTAATGTTTACTGTTCATTTCTGATGGTTTATTTCACTTTTGTAAAACCCCTTGACCTTTCCACAGTTTGTTGTGTTTCAGCCTGACTTTAAAATAGATTAAATGTAAATGTTATGTCACTGGCCTACACACAATACCCTATAATGTGAAAGTGGAATTATGTTTTTAGAAATTGTTAAAGTATTCAGCCCATTTGTTATAGCATGCCTAAATAAGTTCAGGAGTATAAATGTGGTTAACAAGTCACATAATAAGTTGCATTGACTGGCTCTGTGTGCAATAATAGTGTTTAACGTGATTTTTTAATGACTACCTCTCATCTCTGTACCCCACACATACAATTGTAAGGTCCCTCAGTCGAGCAGTGAATTTCAAACAAAGATTCAATCATAAAGAGCAGCAAGATTTTCCAATGCCTCGCAAAGAAGGTTGGTAAATGCAAAACAAAATAAGACATTGAATATCCCTTTGAGCATGGTGAAGTTATTAATTACACTTTTGATGATGTATAAATACACCCAGTCACTACAAAAACTCAGTTGCTGGAGAGGAAGGAAACCGCTCAGGATTTTCACCATGAAGCCAATGGTGACTTTAAAATAGTTACAGAGTTTAATGGCTGTGATAGGAGAAACCTGAGGATGGATCAACAATATTGTAGTTACTCCACAATTCTAATCTAATACATAACTGAGTACCACTCATCATATTTTCAAGCACAGTGGTGGCTGCATCATGTTATGGGTATTATTGTAATTGTTAAGAACTGGGCAGTTTTTCAGGATAAAAAATAAATGGAATGGAGCTAAGCACAGGCAAAATCCTAGAGGAAAACCTGGTTTAGTCTGCATTCCAAAGAACACTAGGAGATACATTTACATTTCCCAGAAAGACACAGCTGTAATCGCTGCCAAAGGTGCTTCTACAAAGTATTGACTCAAGGTTGAGAATTTTATATTTCATTTTTAATACATTTGCAAACATTTCAAAAACATGTTTTCACTTTGTTGTTATGGGGTATCGTGTGTAGATGGGTGAGAGAAAACAATGAATTTAATACATTTAGAATGTCGAATAGCACAACAACATGTGGAATAAATCAAGGGGTATGAATATTTTCTGAAGGCACTGTATTTCACTTGCTTTGGCAATGTAAACATACAGTTTCCCATGCATATAAAGCCCTTTGAATTTAATTGAGAGAGAGAGAGAGAGAGATACTTTAATGATTACACAGCAGCATGCTGTAGGAAAAAGAGGTATGTATATGAGATATATGATACTGTATAAGACAAGATACTGTGTGTGAAAGAGAGAGAGGAACAGACATAATGCTGAGCAGTGTTTTGTATTTCTGAGCAGACCGAGCGCAGGCAGGCAGGAAGACAGACAGACAAGGGACAGACAGAAAGACAAACAGACAAGAGACAGATGGGCGGACAGACAGACAAACAGAGAAAGAGACAGAGAGACAAACAGAGAAAGAGACAGACAGACAGACAGACAGACAGACAGACAGACAGACAGACAGACAGACAGACAGACAGACAGACAGACAGACAGACAGACAGACAGACAGACAGACAGACAGACAGACAGACAGACAGACAGACAGACAGACAGAGAGACAGAGAGACAGACAGACAGACAGACAGACAGACAGACAGACAGACAGACAGACAGACAGATTTGATTTGATTTGAGAGAGAGAGAGACAGCGAGACCACAGTAAGGAGCTGACCTGTCATAGATGAGGACGTCATCCTTCTTTCCAGCCAGGGCCTGCCACACGTCATCCTGTTTGGGTACCTGTTTGTACAATATGATGTTCTCAGACAGTTTCTGGCTCAGCAAGGTGTGAAGGTGCTGGGCCTGCTCCCCCTGGTGGTTCACCACCATATAGGTCACATTGTCCAGACCCTGGCCCTCCAGCTTCAGGCGCAGCTCATCCAATCTGCTCATAGGAACACAAGGAAGTGAAAAGTGAGGATATGGAGAGATGGCCAAAAATAAATCATGTTATAACAAAATAAAGAACGGGCATTCTATAAAGAGATGTGCTGCTGACAACCGGAAAAGTGTCAATTGTAAAGATTCTTTAAAAAAAACACACTCCATTAGGGGTAGGAAAGTGGCTAAGGGAATGGAACAGAGCCCTATCTAGTCCACTTACAAGGATGCCTGCACCAAGCAGAACGATCAGCTGGCCTGGAGGAGGGCCACCACCGTGACCTGGCCCATAACCCCCTTCATTGGCTCCACCTCCCCAATGCTCCAACCAGGTGGTGGCTTACAGCGGGTCCCCTCCCCCTCACTCTCTGCTCCGCCCCCAGGGAGCAGGCAGAGAGCCAGGAGCAGGCTGAGCCCCGCCTTCATCACGGTGCCTTGCAGCAGGCTCGATCTGCTGAGTGTGTGTGAGTAGAAGAGAGAGACTGAGAGGGAGAGAGAAAGAAGCAGGACTCAGGTTAGAGTCAGCTCAGGTAACGAAGATTTGAACAGTGTCCCTTTCCTGTGTCAACACTAGAGAGAAAGAAGCAGGACTCAGGTTAGAGTCAGCTCAGGTAACGAAGATTTGAACAGTGTCCCTTTCCTGTGTCAACACTAGAGAGAAAGCTCAAGCTGACAATCTCAGAGAAGAGAGGGGGATGTTCCCTATGTACAAATGTTGGGTCCAAATCTTCCTATATTACTTCTCTTTCTCTGAAAGGAACTGATTTATTAGGTCTTTTCAATGGCAGGTAAAGGAGCAATCTGCAGTTGCTGCATCCATTTTTGGACTCATAAATTAATTATATGTACCCATTGATTCTTGAAGAATATATATATATATTTTTTGTTGTTGTAATTTAGCAGATGCTCTTACCCAGAGCGACTTACATTAGTGAGTGCACAATATTTTGGTACTGGTCCTTACGAATGCCTTGTGAGCTTAGTTCAACTGTCGTAGCCCATCAGAACCCAAAATATAAGCTTGTTTTACACCAATGTTTGTACATAAAGTCAATGTTAACAAACACTGTATAGCCACAAACATGGTTAAAACTATTTTCATATTATGGATGGTCAGTTCTTGCATCCATAGCTCTGTCTATGAATTTGAGAGTGGTTACATTTCTCCAGTCCCATCCCTCAGCTTATTACAGGTGGCGATGAGACGCTCTGTTATTGTTTCAACAGCGGATTGCCCCTTTAACGGAGACAAAGAACGGAAGACTAAATGAGTGATTCGAATATAAGGTCATTCTTTCTGATGTTTTACACTCTAGCCTTTAATTATAGGGATATCATGTTGTTGTTGTTGTTTTTATTCTATTGCACAACCAAAGGCAAACTGATGAACAACAGAAAAAGAAAGATTTGGAGACGGGTGGGTAAATGCACAAAGTTCTCTCTCTTTCTCTGCATATTAATGCTATAGAAACACTTAATTGTAAACCAACTGGAAATTATTAAATATATGCCGCACGGAGCATCAAAAAACAACGGGTTTTTTAAATAGCAAAACACTATCTCAATTTGTTCATATCGTGCATCACAGGTTATATACCGAAGGAAAACATATAGAGATGTAGGCTGTTCTCTGTGTTATCAGAATGCACAACAAGTTACAAAATAATTCTGCAGTCACTTACCCTCTGTTAAAATGTCCCTCCTTAGTCAGCTCAGCTCTGTCTAGCAGTAGCTTTTGGAACAACAACAACTCCCTCTGCTCCCCCCTTTTATACTCGCACTGTTATTTTCCTGAAAGGAAGACAAAGTTCATGATGGGGTTCTGTGCAGATGCACTTCTGCACATCTGTGTGAGAGAGAGAGAGAGAGAGAGAGAGAGAGAGAGAGAGAGAGAGACAGACAGACAGACAGACAGAGAGAGAGAGAGAGAGTGAGTGAGAGTGAGAGAGAGAGAGAGAGAGAGAGAGAGAGAGAAGGGGAGTACACAGATCTTGAGAGTAACATGGAAAGTAACAGTGAACTTTTAACCATCACTATTGCTTGGTAATTGTTTGTCATGTCTGTGCGCACTAGGCTTGCAAATCAAAATGTCCCTATATCTATATCTGCATGCAGATCATATGACTACCTCTGTCTCATTCCTTTGCCTGAAAAAGTGAAGCCTGCCACAGAATGGTTAAAGAACAGAACATTTTAACAGCCTGTTTTTCTCTGAAGGGGAGAAGTGAAAAAGGAATAGTGAAGAAATGGGGTGAGGGGAGGGAGAGGAAGTGGGGGTTGGCCAGTGTCCAGCATGTTATGCAAGTCAGCACAAATACAGTATATCACCTGATTGCCGAACTGAACAATTGGACACAAAACAGATAAATCTAACAAAAAGGAGAGAGAGCTTGCATGTATGGACTTGCAACCCATGAAGGCAATACTGTGTTGTAAAGTTGAACAGAAAAATGCACGAAAAAATCCCAAAGTTGTTCCATGTACTGTCTTGCAGCATGGTATGAAAATCCCAAAGTTGTTCCATGTACTGTCTTGCAGCATGGTATGAAAATCCCAAAGTTGTTCCATGTACTGTCTTGCAGCATGGTATGAAAATTCCAATCTTCTACAAAGAGGGTTTAACTGCCAATGGCTTATCTCTGGGGTTCCATTTCAAGGGCACAGAGAAATAAAAGTCAATGTTCCAAAGACATCATAAAAAAATACAAGGATGCAATGAACTCTTGGGAAACACAGAGCTTAAGTCCTTAAGCAGCAAATTGGTTCACATTCAGTATGGATCTAGGCCAGCTTATGAAACAGTGATCACTAAGGGGGCAGAAGTCAGCTAGCTAGAAGATAGGACCACAGCAAGTCAATGACATAAGACTTGGTTGAACTCTTCTACCTATTATGGCAGTAGGTACCATAGGACAAGGTTTATCCACAGGTAAGATTACAGTACAGGTGTAATTGGGTATAAGTTGAAAGACAATCAAGATTGTATCAAAAAAACTATCATTGGCCCATTTAGATGACACAACGATGGTATTTATTTTAATTGGTCCACACACAGATCTGTAGAACAGTCCACTGGGCAAAAAATGGTTGAATCAATATTTTTCCACTTCATTTCGGACACAAAAATCAATGTGATGAAGTTAAATCAATGCGGAAAACAAATTGGATTTGCAAAACCTCATCAACGTAAGAGCATTTAGTCTTTTAACCTTAATCCAACAAAATGCTCAGTCAGTAATTTTTACTATTAGTTTACACTTGTTCTCTTATGAAGCATGTGACAATTAAAATGTAATTTGAATGGTATTGGTCAAGATTTCATTTAAAACTGAGGGGTACACTTAATGCATTGTGAAATCTGTTGTGAAATGTATTTTAATGTTTAAAAGTGTTATTATAATATATATATATATATTACTGCCTTATTTTTTGCTGGATCCCAGGAAGAGTATCTGATGCATTGGCAGCAACTAATGGAGATCCAAAACAAATACAAGTAGGAAATAGGCCTACTACAAAGTAGGATCAATGGGTTAGTCAGCAAACTTTGATAAACAAACAGAAATAACTACAGGTTTTCTGGTTCATTAGGACAGCTTAACTAAGATATGTGTTTTTGGTTGTTGGGTCAATCAGTCCATGCCTATTCAAGCTTATCTTTTCAAAACAAATGCAAGTTATTTCAAAATATTTAGGCAAGTTAATTGGCTAAGTCATTGATCTTGTTTTGTAGTATACCCCTCTGATGCACCTTGATATTGTTATGCTGCACATGGTTTGTGGATAATTGCATTCTCAACCTCTTCAAGTTGCATTTCGCTACACCCGCAACAACATCTGCTAAATATGTGCATGTGACCAATAAAATAGTTTGGATGTCTTCACTATTATTCTACATTGTAGAAAATAGTAAAAATAAACAAAAACCCTTGAATGAGTAGGAAGTGAAGACATCAAAACTATGAAATAACACATATGGATGACAGCTTTGCTTGATGACAGCTTTGCACACTCTTGGCATTCTCTCAACCATCTTCATGAGGTAGTCATCTGGAATGCATTTCAATTTACAGGTATGCCTTGTTAAAAGTTCATTTGTGGAATTTCTTTCCTTCTTTAATGTATTTGAGCTAATCAGTTGTGTTGTGAGGGGTGGTATACAGAAGATAGCCCTATTTGGTAAAAGACCAAGTCCATATTATGGCAAGAACAGCTCAAATAAGCAAAGAGAAATGACAGTCCATCATTACTTTAAGACATGAAGGTCAGTCAATCCGGAAAATTTCAAGAACTTTGAATGTTTCTTCAAGTGCAGTCGCAAAAACCTTCAAGCGCTATAAAGAAACTGGCTCTCATGAGGACCGCCACAGGAAACGGAACCCCAAAGTTACCTCTGCTGCAGAGGATACGGTCATTAGAGTTACCAGCCTCAGAAATTGCAGCCCAAATAAATGCTTCACAGAGTTCAAGCAACAGACACATCTCAAAATCAACTGTTCAGAAGAGAATGTGTGAATGAGGCCTTCATGGTCGAATTGCTGCAAAGAAACCATTACTAAAGGAACCCAATAAGAAGACGAGACTTGCTTGGGCCAAGGAATAGGAGCAATGGACATTACACCAGTGGAAATCTGTCCTTTGGTCTGATGAGTCCAAATTTGCAATGTTTTCTTCCAACAGCTATGTCTTTATGAGACGCAGAGTAGGTGAACAGATGATCTCCACATGTGTGGTTCCCACCATGAAGCATGGAGGAGGAGGTGTGATGGTGCTTTTCTGGTGACACTGTCTGTGATTTATTTTGAATTCAAGGCAACTTAACCAGCATGGCTACCACAGCATTCTGCAGTGATAGACCATCCCATCTGGTTTGTGCTTAGTGGGACTATCATTTATTTTTCAACAGGACAATGACCAAAAACACACCTCCAGGCTGTGTAAGGGCTATTTGACCAAGAAGGAGAGTGATGGAGTGCTGCATCAGATGACCTGGCCTCCACAATCAACCGACCTCAACCCAATTGAGATGGTTTGGGATGAGTTGTACCACAGAGTCAAGGAAAAGCAGCCAACAAGTGCTCAGCATATGTGGAATCTCCTTCAAGACAGTTGGAAAAGCATTCCAGGTGAAGCTGGTTGAGAGAATGTCAAGAGTGTGCAAAACTGTCATCAAGGCAAAGGATGGCTACTTTGAAGAAATTAAAATATAAAATATATTTAGATTAGTTTAAAACATTTTTGGTTACTACATGATTCCATGTGTGTTATTTCATAGTTTTGATGTCTTCACTATTATTCTACATGTAGAAAATAGTAAAAATAAAGAAAAATTGTGGAATGAGTAGGTGTGTCCATACTTTTGACTGGTATATAACAATTCATTACTATTTTGATATTGATCACTGCACTTTTGGGTTGAGCTTGCAAGTTAAGCACTTCAATGTAATTGTGCATGTGACAAAGAAACTTGAACTTGAACTGAACTCAATGATACTATCTTAAGCGTAAATGATTAACTTAGAAAATTGTCTTGTCTGCAAATTCAAAAGGTAAATGTTGACAACGGCAGATTACAAATGCTGTGTAGGCTAATTTGAAAACCTTTGAGACAAGTTGTTCCATTGCAGACAAGTAATATATTCTATGTGAAATAGGCAGAAAGGCAGACCACACAAAATTGATAATAGTTCTATTTTATTTTCTTCTAGATTTGTTAACCCGGAAGTACCTTCTTGCTAAATTTGGTCAGCTTCCTTATCAGAATTTGTCCATGAGAGATTAGTTGATTCTAGTCCTTTCTAAAGATCTCACCAGCTTGTAGTCCTAAAAACTGGAAATGATTTACCTCTGCTTAGTTCAGCCATTCCTACGGGTAAAACGAATGGGGAAAGAAAACGGTTTGGGGATAAACACGGAAAATAAGGTGTGAGGTTAACACATGCATAGGAGATCTTCTACGTTTTGTTCTCTGAGATAACATCAGTCAGTTAACATGACCTTAATGAATGATGAAGCCTTTATGTGCTTTATGTGCTTTTTGTGTTTACATTTATCCTTCAAAATTCACAAAATGTAACGTTAGCTGATGAAGATTATCTCATAGAACAAAACGTTTACGATCTCCCTAGCCTGCGTTTACCAAATCAAATCAATGTTACCAGAAAGAGTTGACCAAATAAACTAAAGTAAAAAATCATAAAAAGTAGCACAATGAAATAACAATAATGAGGCCACATACAGGCGGTACCGGTACCGAGTCAATGTGCGGGGTTACAGATTAGTCGAGGTCATTTGTTCATGTAGATATGGGTAATGTGACTATGCACCGATAATAAGCAGCAGTGTAAAAACAAATGGGGGGGTGTCAATGTAAATAGTCTGATTGGCCATTTAATTCATTGTTCAGCAGTCTTGTGACTTGGGGGTAGAAGCTGTTAAGTAGCCTTTTATTTTCCTTGACTTGGCGCTCCGGTACTGCTTGCCTTGCGGTAGCAGAGAAAATAGTCTATGACTTGGGTGGCTGAAGTATTTGACCATTTTTTGGTCTTTCCTCTGACACTGCCTAGTATAGAGGTCCTGGATGGCAGGAAGCTTGGTCCCAGTGATGTACTGAGCCTTACGCATTACCCTCTATAGCGCCTTATGGTCAGATGCCAAGCAGTTGCCATACCAGGCAGTGATGCAACCGGGGGAAAGGTGTTTTCGTGCCCTCTTCACGACTGTCTTGGTGTGTTTGGACGATGGTAGTTTGTTGGTGATGTACACACCAAGGAACTTGAAACTCTCCACCCGCTCCACTACAGCCCCGTTGATGTTAATGGGGGCCTGTTCGGCCAGCCTTTTCCTGTAGTCCACTTTCAGCTCCTTTGTTTTGCTCACAATGAGGCAGAGGTTGTTGTCCTGGTATCACACTGCCAGGTCTCTGACCTCCTCCCTACAGGCTGTCTCATCGTTGTCGGTATTCAGGCCTACCACTGTAGTGTCGTCAGCAAACTTAAGGATTGTGTTGGAGTCGTGTTTGGCCACGCAGTCGTGGGTGAACAGGGAACACAGGAGGGGACTAAGCATGTATCCCTGAGGGGCCCCAGTGTTGAGAATCAGCATGGCAGATGTGTTGTTGCCTACCATTACCACCTGGGGTGCAGCCCGTCAGGAAGTCCAGGATGCAGTTGCAGAGGGTGGTGTTTAGTCCCAGGGTCCTTAGCTTAGTGATGAGCTTTGTGGGCACTATGGTGTTGACGGCTGAGCTCTAGTCAATGAATAGTATTCTCATATAGGTGTTCCTTTTGTCCAGGTGGGAAAGGGCAATATGGAGTACGATTGCATCATCTGTGGATCTGTTGGGGCGGTATGCGAATTGCAGTGGGTCGAGGTTATCCAGGATGATGCTGTTGATGTGAGCCATGACCAGCCTTTCAAAGCACTTCATGGCTATAAACGTGAATGCTATGGGGCAGTAATCACTTAGGCAGGTTACCGTCGCTTTCTTGGACACAGGGACAATGGTGGTCTGCTTGAAACATGTAGGTATTACAGACTCCGTCAGGGAGAGGTTGAAAATGTCAGTGAAGACATTTGACACTTCCGTATTAAGCGAGTCACTGGTACTTCCTGCTTTAGTTTTTACTTGTAAGCAGGAATCAGGAGGATAGAATTATGGTCAGATTTTCCAAATGGAGGGTGAGGAAGAGCTTTGTATGCATCTCTGTGTGTGGAGTAAAAGTGCTGTAGAGTTTTTTTCCTCTGCGGTTACACATGTGACATGCTGGTAGAAATAAGGTAAAACAGATCCGCCCTTTTTTTTCATTTTTCGCCTGAAATGACATACCCAAATCGAACTGCCTGTAGCTCAGGCCCTGAAGCAAGGATATGCATTTTCTTGATACCATTTGAAAGGAAACACTTTCAAGTTTGTGGAAATGTGAAAGGAATGTAGGAGACTATAACACATTAGATCTGGTAAAAGATAATACATATGAAAAAAAACAAAAAAATTGTTTTTGTACCATCATCTTTGAAATGCAATAGAAAGGCCACAATGTATTATTCCAGCCCAGGTGCAATTCAGATGTTGGCCACTAGATTGCAGCAGTGTATGTGCAAAGTTTTAGCCTGATCCAATGAACCATTGCATTTCTGTTAAAAAAGTTGTATCAAGACTGCCCAAATTTGCCTCATTTGTTTATTAATAACTTTTCATGTTCAAAACTGTGCACTCTCCTCAAACAATAGCATGGTATTCTTTCATTGTAATAGCTACTGTAAATTGGACAGTGCAGTTAGATGAACAAGAATTTAAGCTTTCTGCCAATATCGGATATGTCTATGTCCTGGCAAATTTTCTTGTTACTTATAACCTCATGCAAATCGCATTAGCCTACGTTAGCTCAACTGTCCCATGGATGAGACACTGATCCCGAAAAATTGATGGCTACGAATAATATATATGAGAACTCTCTTGGTAGATAGTGTGGTCTACAGCCTATCAAAAGGTACTCTACCTTATGATACAACCAAGACTATTAGACATAGCACACAAACCTTTTCTTACCAAACATAGCTTCTCTATCCTGCCGATGCATAGAAAATCCCACCAGCTCTATATTATACGTGTCGTCATTCAGCCACGACTCTGTGAAACATAGGATATTACAGTGTTTAATGTCCCGTTGGTAGGATAGTCTTGATCGTGTATCATCCATTTTGTTTTCCAATGATTGCATGTTGGCCAATAGAACGGATGGCAGTGGAAGTTTACTCACTTACCTACAAATGACTTGGACTTGGGCCTTCGCGTCGGACTCATTAAAGAAAAAAATCTTTGTCCAGTTCGAGGTGAGTAGTCGCTGTTCTGATGTCCAGAAGTTATTTTCGGTCATAAGAGACGGTAGCAGCAACATTATGTACCATGGTGTTCATGGGGTTCAAGGGGTATAACGATCTCCCTAGGGTGAGATTAATAAATTGGATGAATCACTCTCTGTCCACAAGGAGGCACCCCTCCCCATAGGTGGAGCATTACTGGGATTGATTGCTTTTTCTTGCCTGTAGCTCACTAGTCCCTATGAGCTGTCTAGCGATACAGGTTATGGGCTCTGTGGAAATTGTTTGTTGGTAGCAGAGTCGAGGGAACAAGAAGGGTTGAACACGACCGTGCTATTATCCCACAGAGTCCTTGTGGTTCATATGAACCCCGAAATTAGCTGTCTTTCTACAGCTCAAAGCTTTTCATTCCTAGGAATTAAATTCTGTCCCATTCTCAGTTAGGTCACAAAGCACTTTGTCGCCAGCACATATGACTGGTCAGTAGGATAACCTCCATGATAAAGTATTTTCCTTGGGTTTATTTTTGATGTGTTCGGTCCACTGCTGGGTTCCAGATGGTTACCGGAACACATCTTACCACCTAATCCGAGTGAGGCTTGTTGTGACAACAGTATCCCCAGGTGGCACAATCAGGGGATGTCACTGAATTCCGGAGCCCTTGTACCCAGAGTGGGCAGGGAACTCAGAGTGGGATGGGCACTGTTTTTTTTTCAATTGCAAGTTCCACCGTGTTAACGGGTGTCCAAAGTGTTGTGCATTTAAGTTCAATGAAAAGTGTCCCTTCTCCACATTCAGACACACCGTTGTCAAGAATGGTAGAAATGGAAAAATAACCAATCTCTCCCAGTCCACAAGGTGGCATCCGGCCCCTTCAAATAGCACTTCATGGGAGGCTCGCTGTCTACTCCGATTAATGGTGCGCATGTGCAGTGTCGCCCTGAATCATGCTAACAGTGAAGTCAGGTTACAGGCTACAATTTGTTGTGAGTCCCCTCAGCACCTGTTTTGAGGAAGGAAATATCCTCCGGTCTCCAGAAGCAGGCAATCCGGTCTCCAGAAGCAGGCAATCCGGTCTCCAGAAGCAGGCAATCCGAGTGGTTTCTTTGTAGAAGATCCAGGTTGACGGGTACAGCCAGTATTTCCTGGTTTCAAAAAGGAACAGGGCTTTGCGTCCCATTTTAGACCTACATGCCCTCAACAAGCATCTCATGTAGTGTATGGTTGTTGAAAATGTTGGGAGGGGTTGTTAGGTAATTTGGGGATGGGGAGGGTCTATTAGAAGTTAGTAGGGCTCTTTATATTTTCTCAAAAGTACTGAGTTAGGTAGGAGGATATAGAAATGTTGTTAACCGTGATTGACCACACAGTAGGTGTGGTCAATGGCGGCATGCACCTTTAACGTTGGTTTGCAGACCGCCATTATATCATAGACGAAGAAGAAGAACAACAACAACAACAACAAGCACCTCAGAGTCTACTAATTCAGAATGACAGCCTATTGGCTGGTGGCAGCAGAGTTGAGGGAGAAAACAGTGCTACACACATTCATGGTACTGTCCCATGTTTGGTCTCTAGGCTTCATAAGAAACCAGAAAAAGAGCAGTGTGACTCCATCTCAGCACATTCCGTTTCTGGGTCTTGAGATAGACTCACACGCATATCATCGCGCTTTTTAATACCCGTGGAGGGTGTCTGGTTTCCAGCTCTGCTTAGCCCATATTTTGGCTGGGTCACACAGTGTGTTTTCGCCAGTGCCTACACCTACTGTGGTTGATGGCTTCTGTGATGGAAGTCATTCCCCTGTGCTAGTCCCTCACCTGGACGCATCTTGCAGCTAAGCCAGTAGCTTCGGGTGTCCCCGTCATGCCGACCGGCCCTGGCCCAGTGGTGGGACCCTCTGCTATTGTCAGTTGTATACCGCAAGCTACAGAAGCGTCCCCCTGGATCGACAAAATGTCAGTGGTGTGCATCAACAGACGGGGAGAGGCTGGTTGTGTTCAAGAGGATCAAAACCATAATGTATTATGAGTAAATTGTGACTGACGACAAATAATAATGAGTAATTATTTATGATGCAATGTTCTTTGTCGTTCAGTCAGTCGGCTTTTGCCTGCACTGTCGGCTGCAATGACAAACAAGCCCTCTGTCTCTCTTCCTCTTAACCTTGCCTCGCTCCCTATTGCTGAGCAGCAGTGTGCACATAGTATTGCTACGGCAACGCATGTCCCTGGTTACCTCAACTCTTTTATCCGGGTGGGACCCTGTTTCTCAGGAGTGAAGGCTAAACCCCTGGGTGGTCTACCAGATATGGGAAATGCTCGGCAGGGCAGACATAAGCATTTGATGCTTTGCAAGAAAAAACGATCAATGTCGTCTGTTTTTCTCGATAAGGGACCCGACGGATGCTCTGGCACCCCAGTGACCTCGAACCCTCCTCTACGGATTTTTCCCTGTGGAGCTGATTCAGCCCACATTGGAAAGGGGGCGCCTGGAGGGCTTGTTGTCGATTCGTGTGGCTCCCCTTTGGCCCAAGCAACCTTGGTTTGCGAGGATCATTTGCCTGTTGGGCGGGGACGCATGGCAAGTCCCACTGCGCAGGGATCTGTTGTCCCAGGCGCATGGATGGGTTTGGCACCCTCGGCCAAGGCTTTGACCCTGGCTATGGTGCCAAAATCAATTGTGCCTTTTCAGAGTTCTCTGGGGAACATTTGAATATTCCTACAGAAGCTTTCAAGCAGGAGGTTTTCAACCTTATGCCCTGGTAGTGCGGTTCCTAAAAGGTGTGCACTGTCTCAGACCACTTCCTGTTTGGATCTTTTCTCAGGTTTTTGCCTGCCATATGAGTTCTGTTATACTCACAGACATCACTGTTTCCTATCCAATATTAATAATAATATGCATATATTAGCAACTGGGACTGAGGAGCAGGCAGTTTACTCTGGGCACCTCTGGACACCTTTCATCCATTTATATTAGTGCAGGGTGAGCTGCACAGTGAACTTACTTCTAGGGCACACCGCCTCTGTCACGACTTCCGCCGAAGTCGGTCCCTCTCCTTGTTCGGGTGGCGTTCGGCGGTCGATGTCACCGGCCTTCTAGCCATCGCCGTTCCACTTTTCATTTTCCATTTGTTTTGTCTTTGTTTTACACACCTGGTTTCAATTCCCCAATTACATGTTCATTATTTAACCCTCTGTTTTCCCCATGGTTTTTGTGCGTGTTTGTTTGTTGTATTTACGGTCCGTATTGTGGGCTCGGTATTATCGACTTGTATTTGTAAGTCTTGAGTAAATGTAGGTGTATTTCTCATCTCTGTTGTCCTGCACCTGACTCCTCTGCACCAGCTACACCCAGACCTATTACAGCCTCAGTGCTAACAGTATAACTCTGGTTTATAGCATACAATAGCTGTAGGATCAGCAGAGGCATTCAGGGTAGTAAGAGGGACATAAATTAGGTTTCTTACATTGTGTCTTCCAGCACCCCTGGGATAATGTATATTTGCCAAAGCATTACGCCAAAGCATTTATCCTCCAATACCTTATCCCCCAGTGTACTTATACCTGTGTTCTCTGTTTGTCTGTTGCCAGTTCATTTTGTTTTGTGATACCTACCAGCGGCTTTCCCCTTGCTACTGTCTGTTCTAGTTACTGTTTTCTAGTTTTTACCGGTTTTGACCCCTGCCTGCTCTGACCCTGAGACTGCCTGCCGTTCTGAATCTGGATTACTGACCTCTGCCTGCCCTTGACCTGTCGTTCTGCTCCTGTATTAGTAACAAACTTTTGTTACTTCGACACTGTCTGCATCTGGGTCTTACCTGTAATGTGATACAAACAGAACAAAATGTCGATAAACATACCTGAATTTGTCCAGTAGAAACTCTCGTTTGCAACTGTTGGACTAATGATTACACCCTGTATCCTCTAGATGCAGGCAAGAGTGTGCAAGGCAGTATTGAATGTGTCACTATCTGTCCATGTGTCACTGTCTGTCACCTTTTTATCTCAACCTGTGTGCACCTACGTTGTAAACTTTCATTCATAGGCTAGGTTGTAGCAAACTCATGATGGGTACAGGGAAAATTAGTAGCCTAAATCTATTGCTGTTACATTGAACTGGGTGAATAGAAAAAGAATGATAATCATCCAATATGCTGTAATAGAAATAAGGCCATGCTCATTATTATTATTTTTTTAATTCCATTTTTTATTTTTTTTAGCAAAGGGTAAAATCTACAAAATTAGTCCACTCTGTTCATAACCGATTCTAGTTTTGGGAACAGAAAACTGTG
The DNA here is from genome assembly GCF_002021735.2 of Oncorhynchus kisutch. Lineage (NCBI taxonomy): Eukaryota > Metazoa > Chordata > Actinopteri > Salmoniformes > Salmonidae > Oncorhynchus > Oncorhynchus kisutch. The sequence goes on from NC_034181.2 coordinate 15,284,499, forward strand.
TTGAGATCAAATGTTTCATTGATGTGAAAATGTGCATAATGTCGGACAAAATCCACCACGCTCCATCTTCTCCCGCTGCCGGTCACTGGGCTTCCTCTCATCCCCATATTTGGTAATCCAGTGAAATATTTGGCGTATTGTTTTATCCAGTGACGATTTTAAATGTTAGTGGGGGGAAAAAACAACAAAGAATTTGCTTTGGAGGTGGGTGATGCTACAGGACCTAGCAGGGTCTTGTAGATGACATGGAGCTAGTGGGTTTGGCGACGAGTATGAAGCGAGGGCCAGCCAACGAGAGCGTACAGGTCGCAATGGTGGGTAGTATATGGGGCTTTGGTGACAAAACGGATTGCACTGTGATAGACTGCATCCAATTTGTTGAGTAGGGAATTGAACCCAATGACTTTCATCTGCAGTCGGTTGCTTCACCCTTACCACTCAAACAAGCCCATTATCTGTTAAGTTTCCCAAACTCGGTCCTGGGGCCCCCCCTGGGTGCACGTTTTGGGTTTCGCCCTAGCACTACACAGCTGACTCAAATAACCAACTCATCATCAAGCTTTTATTATTTGAATCAGCTGTATAGCGGTAGGGAAGAAAAAAAAACGTGCGAACAGGGGAGGGCCCAGGACCGAGTTTGGGAAACCCTGTGGTAAGTGACAGGATGGAAAAGAGAGAGGTTTATGCTGTGTTCTCTTCAGAACTAGGAAACTTGAAAATATCTGACTTGTTAACGGGTTGTACGCAGCACGTTTATAAACAGTTAACAAGTCGAAAATGTCAGTTTCCTAGTTCTAATTAGCATGTGAACGTGACGTAACCTAACATAATTTAATATATTATGCTTTGGTATTGTGTCAGTGTTAATTAAGACTGGTCCTCAGGTATTGGAAAATCTTTAATAATCCAATGTTTTATGGAATGGATGAATATGTTGATTAAAACAACATCACATGAAATCATGTTAACACAGACTGGAGAAAATAATACAAACAGACTCACAAAAGATATGGGAAAGATTGTTGTTGTTCATTAAAAGCACACAAAATAATATCATGGCCATGAAATAGCCTGTCACCTATTAGCAGAAAAAACTAACAAAAAAAACATTCTCTCCATTGTATTTTGGTGTGTTTCTGTATATTTTGGTGTACTGTATGGTTGTTTTGTGTTGAATATGAAGAATGAAATAAATTGTCTATATCAAAAAAAGGGGGGAGGGGCTGAGTACCGAAATGGAACTGGATTCGAGAACCGAACCAAGGGGCCAGGGTTTCGATAAACCGAACGGGAGACAACCATCTGTTGCCTAGCAACGCTCCTCGGCGTCTTCTGGAGTTTGCAGTGACTGCTGGGAATCTGAGGCCAGACTGAGCGACCGCCCTTTTTAGACGAACGAGAGAAGAGCAACGCTGCAAGTGTCGGGAAAGAGCTATTCGCAAAAACAACTTAATAAAGCGGCAGAACGTAACTTGAGGTATGTTTTCAGATGTATGATGTGAAATATTTCAGGCAAATTATGTCTAAATTAGGAAATGTCTCAGGAAAAAGTGTATTTTAATGCGCGATTTGATGACGTACTGGCGATGGTCAAACTCGAAATGGGGAGAGCCTTTACGGGCCTATTTGAAAGGATTAGCTTCTGTAACTTGTTGGCTAACGTTAACTGGATTGTTCGCTGCTTCTTATAACCCATTATGTAGTTAGCGTTGGTGTTATTAGGTAAACATTCTGATTTAAATATATCGTTAAGTTTGATTTTACGGCCCTCAATTATAGCCCGAGGCCTTCTGCTGCAGCTAAGCTTGCTAGCTACCGTTAGCATTGTCTGCTATTTTCAATTGGTCAACTTGATGCCAATCACACTGCTGTCAAACGCATGATTGGCTGAATTCGACGTCTTCTCTTTGCATCGGTATCATTCTATTGGATAACACATGAGATTGACGCGATTTTCCTGCCTGGAACGTTATCATATTTCATGAAGAAAAATCTGAAATACTGTCGGTCCAATTTGTTGCGAACACAAACATACGATAAACAGCGATATTTCCCACATATTGCCCAAATTAGCAGATAAAGATGAAAATATACAGTACCAGTCAAAAGTTTGGACACCTACTTATTCAAGGATTTTTCCTTATTTTACTATATTCTACATTGTAAAATAATAGTGAAGACATCAAAACTATGAAATAATACATATGGAATCATGTAGTATCCCAAAAATTATTAAACAAATCCAAATACATTTGAGATTATTCAAAGTAGCCACCCTTAGCCTTGATGACAGCTTTGCACACTCTTGGCATTTTTTTATTTTATTTATTTTACTAGGCAGTTAAGAACAAATTCTTACTTACAATGACGGCCTACCATAAGGCAAAAGGCCTCCTGCAGGGACGGGAGCTGGGATTAAAAATAAAAACATATTTAGAGAAAATTCTCTCAATCAGCTTCAGCTGGAATGCTTTTCCAACCGTCTTGAAGGAGTTCCCACATATGCTGAGCACTTGTTGGCTGCTTTTCCTTCACTCTGCAGTCCAACTCATCCCAAACCATCTCAGTTGGTTTGAGGTCGGGTGATTGTGGAGCTCAGGTCATCTGATGCAGCACTCCATCACTCTCCTTCTTGGTAAAATAGCCCTTACACAGCCTGGCGGTGTGTTGGGTCATTGTGCTGTTGAAAAACAAAGGATAGTCCCACTAAGCGCAAACCAGATGGGATGGCATATCACTGCAGAATGCTGTGGTAGCCGTGCTGGTTAAGTGTGCCTTGAATTCTAAATAAATCAGACAGTGTCACCAGCAAAGCAACATCGCACCTCCTCCATGCTTCACAATGGGAACTACAAATGCGGAGATCATCCGTTCACCCACTCTGCATCTCACAGAGACATCTTGCATTTGGACAGATTTCCACCAGTCTAATGGTGTCCTTTAGTAGTGGTTTCTTTGCAGCAATTCGACCATGAAGGCCTGATTCACGCAGTCTCCTCTGAACAGTTGATGTTGATGTTGAGTTACTTGAACTCTGGGAAGCATTTATTTGGGCTGCAATTTCTGAGGCTGGTAACTCTGATGAACTTATCCTCTGCAGCAGAGGGATCTCTGGGTCTTCCATTCCCGTGGCGGTCCTCCTGAGAGCCAGTTTCATGATAGCGCTGGATTGTTTTTGCAACTGCACATAAAATATGGAATGTTGTTTGTCTTTGCTTATTTGAGCTGTTCTTGCCCTAATATGGTCTTGCTATTTTACCAAGTAAGGCTATATTCTGTATACCACCCCTACCTTGTCACAAACCAACTGATTGGCTCAAACGTATTAAGAAGGAAAGAAATTCCACAAATGAACTTTTAACAAAGCACACCTATTAATTCAAATGTATTCCAGTGGACTACCTCATGAAGCTGATTGAATGCCAAGAGTGCAAAGCTGTCATCAAGGCGAAGGGTGGCTACTTTGAAAAATCTCATATTTTGATTTGTTTAACACTTTTTTTGGTTACTACATGATTCCATATGTGTTATTTCATAGTTCTGATATCTTAACTATTATTCTACATTGTAAAAAATAAAGGAAAAACCCTGGAATAAGTAGGTGTCCAAACTTTTCACTGGTACTATAAATATTAATAAAATCTGCAGAATGCCCAATGATAACATTGTATTTAAATCTATGTTAAAATCCCATTACTGTCTGTGCATCAATATGCTGTGAGCATGTTTAACTTGTTTGCCCAGATGTAATTGTACACTGAGTCCATATAGTCTGTCCTTACTTGTGATGTGAACTGTGTGTCATCTCTACATGGATTTCTTCCTTGTGTGCAGGTGAGGGGCTGAGCCATGGCAGATAAGGGTGAGGGGTGTGGTAGTCAGTTCCCAGACCATTATAAAGTAATGCTGGACAAACTGAATGAACAGAGACAGCTGGACCAGTTCACAGACATCACTCTCATAGTAGACGGTAAGCTCATCCTCAGTGACGTTTGTTGAATTGCAGAAAGTGAAGGTGCAGCTTTAGCTTGTCAACCAAAAGTTATTTATATATTTTGTTTTTACAAACGCAGCCTTGTTTCAGCCGTGTAGGTTAATAGTAAAACAAAAAATGTTTTTTTTTTATATCCTTGTGTTAAGGAAAAATGCCCACATTGTATGAAGTATTCTATTATGTGCTGTACAGTTCATGCGTTCATCTTACCTCTGGTCTGTAGGACACCAGTTCAGGGCCCATAAGGCAGTGTTAGCAGCGTGCAGTCAGTTCTTCCACAAGTTCTTCCAGGACTTCACACAGGAGCCACTAGTGGAGATTGAAGGTATGTACTGCTGAACCACTGATGCATCCACTGACGTATGTCTGTCATCAATCAAGAAAATAAACGATAGCCCTATAGACCCTGAGAAACAAAACAAGGCCTACATCCACTTCTGACAATAACTATAAGACTATCACACAATAACCCAATGTACCCATCAATCCCCTGTGTTGTGCAGGAGTGAGTAACTCAGCTTTCCGCCAGCTGATGGAATTTACGTACACAGCTACGCTGGCTGTCAGTGGGCCAGAGGAGGTCAACGACGTGTGGAAGGCAGCAGAGTACCTCCAGATGCAGGAGGCCATCAAGGCCCTCAACAACAGGTTGGACGGCCATTATAACCTCTGGACCCCCTTACTACTAATATAGTCCCTTACTACTTACTGTGCCTTCAGAAAGTATTCATACCCCTTGACTTATTCCACATTTTGTTGTGTTAGAGCAGGTATTACCAAACTGGAATTTCCAGGGGTACGCGCAATGCCGTCGGGGGTACTCCAAATAAAAATGTGATTTACGTTAACGGGATCGATATGACAACTACCAGTGAAAATAGAGAGCGCCAAATTCAAACCACATAAATCTCATAATTACAATTCCTAAAACATGTGTCTTATATCATTTTAAAGGTAATCTTGTTGTTAATCCCACCAAAGTGTCCGATTTCAAATATGGTTTTCAGCAAAAGCACTACAAACGATTATGTTAGGTCTCCACCAAACCACAATAAGCACAGCCATTTTCCAGCGAAATATAGCATTCACAAAAAGCAGAAATAGAGATAAAATTAATCACTAACCTTGAATTATCTTCATCAGATGACACTCATAGGACTTCATGTTACACAATACATGCATGTTTTGTTTGATAAAGTTCATATTTATATAAAAAATCGGAGTTTACATTGACGTATTAGATTCACTAGTTCCAAAAACATCAAGTGATTTTGCACAGCCGCATCGTTTCAACAGAAATACTCATCATAAATGTAGATGATAATACAAGTTATACACATGGAATTATAGATATATCTCTCCTTTCAAAAAAAGTTTACGGAAAAAGCAACCCATGCAATAATCTGAGACGGAGCTCAGAACAGTAGCCAAATTAGCCGCCATGTTGGAGTCAACAGAAACCAGAAAATACATGATAAATGTTTCCTTACCTTTGATGAACTTCATCAGAATGCAGTCCTAGGAATCCCAGGTCCACAATAAATGCTTGATTTGTTCGAAAATGTCCGTTATTTATGTCCAATCGGCTACTTTGGTTAGCGCGTTTGGTAAACAATTCCAAAGTCACAAAGCGCGTCCACTATAACGTGACGAAATATCCAAAAGTTCCGTAACAGTCAGTAGAAACATGTCAAACGATGTACTGAATCAATATTTAGAATGTTGTTTACATATATCTTGAATAACATTCCAACCAGGGAATTAGAATGACTTCAGATGACCGGTGGAACGCAGGTCCTTCTCCTATGAACTCGCATAGTGAATGCATGGTCAACTCGTGGCAGTGGTGACTTTCCTGTCTCATTCGACCCCCCTTCACATGAGAGTCATCAGACAAAGTTCTATTGACTGTTGACATCGAGTGGAAGGCGTAGGAAGTGAAAACTCATCCATATCTCGCTGTAATTTCAATGAGAAATTGGTTGAAAATCTGCCACCCCCAGAAAAAATCCAAACAGGAACTGGAATTTCTCAGGTTTTTGCCTGCAATATGAGTTCTGTTATACTCACAGACATCATTCAAACAGTTTTAGAAACGTCAGTGTTTTCTATCCAATACTAATAATAATATGCATATATTAGCAACTGAGACTGAGGAGCTGGCCGTTTACAATGGGCACCTTTTCATCCAAGCTACTCAATACTGCCCCTGCAGCCATAAAAAAGTGAAATAAATATATATATTTATATATTTACTTAAAAAAATAAAAAAATCATTTTCAAACAGTCCATTTATATTTTCCAACAGGGCTATACATTTGGGTGAGATTTTTTTCTCGCCTGATTAGCCTCGTTTCACTGCCAAAAATACAATTAAACCAGCTAGTGTTCAGCGAATTAACAACACAATGTCAAATACAGGTAGCCTAGTCAAATAATTAATATCCAGCCAGCTGTGCCACCAGAGACTCTGGGTTCGCGCCCAGACTCTGTCGTAACCGGCCGCGACCGGGAAGTCCGTGGGGAGCGACGCACAATTGGCCTGACGTCGTCCGGGTTAGGGAGGGTTTGGCCGGTAGGGAAATCCTTGTCTCATCGCACACCAGCGACTCCTATGGCGGGCCGGGCGCAGTGCGCGCTAACCAAGGTTGCCAGGTGCACGGTGTTTCCTCCGACACATTGGTGCGGCTGGCTTCCGGGATGGATGGCGCTGTGTTAAGAAGCAGTGCGGCTTGGTTGGGTTGTGTATCGGAGGACGCATGACTTTCAACCTTCGTCTCTCCCGAGCCCGTACAGGAGTTGTAGCGATGAGACAAGATAGTAGCTACTAAACAATTGGATACCACGAAATTGGGGAGAAAAAGGGGTAAAAAAAAAAAATGTAACATCCAATCACGTTAACCGTTACTCTTCTGCGAGAATTCCGCTAACGGTCCATATGTAGCCAAACGTAGCTGCTGCTCATTCCGTTTGCTCGAAGATGCATAAGTGGTTAAAAAAAGTCACACATACCAGAGACGTGTACCAGCTCTACTGGTAGACCTGCTACTACCAGCAGAACTACACCTGCACCTGTCGACAACAGAAGTTGTTCTCCTTCAACGAGCACATCCAATGCTAGCATCAGTAATTCTACATTTGTTGTTAGCCCAGCTAACATGGACACTGATAGTTGTGAATCTGATACAGCCGAAGAGCTACTGACCCCTTACCCGGGAAAACACCGAACAACAGACAGGGTCATTGGATCATCAAAGAGGCGCAAATATGATGAGAACTACATTGATTTGGGGTACACTTATGTTGGGAGTAGTGCCTTTCCTCAGCCACAGTGTGTTATTTGTGCAAAAGTACTATCTCACAACTCGATGAAACCTTCACTCTTGCACGGACATTTAGAAACATAACATGCCAATTTAAAAAATAAACCAGAGGAGTTTTTTCAGAGAGAATTAAGACGACTTTCGAGTAGTAAGACATGTATAAAAGCAACAGATACCATTAATAAGAAGGTGCTAGAAGCGTCTTATATGGTGGGCTACCTAGTGGCTAGGACAGGCAAGCCCTATACTATTGTGGAGGACTTGAATTCTTCCTGCTACCACGGCTATGGCTGGGACAATGCTGGGGGAACAGGCAATGCCTTCATCAAACAGCACGACGCATCAGTGACATGGCAGGAGATGTTTTGAAACAATTACTGCTTTGCATAGAAGCCTGTGAATTCTATGCCTTACAGCTGGATGAGTCAACAGACGTGGTGGGCCTGGCACAGCTCCTGGTATATGTCTGTTACAGCTGGATGAGTCAACAGACGTGGTGGGCCTGGCACAGCTCCTGGTATATGTCTGTTATAGCTGGATGAGTCAACAGACGTGGAGGGCCTGGCACAGCTCCTGGTATATGTGTGTTACAGCTGGATGAGTCAACAGACGTGGTGGGCCTGGCACAGCTCCTGGTATATGTCTGTTACAGCTGGATGAGTCAACAGACGTGGTGGGCGTGGCACAGCTCCTGGTATATGTCTGTTATAGCTGGATGAGTCAACAGACGTGGTGGGCCTGGCACAGCTCCTGGTATATGTGTGTTACAGCTGGATGAGTCAACAGACGTGGTGGGCCTGGCACAGCTCCTGGTATATGTCTGTTATAGCTGGATGAGTCAACAGACGTGGTGGGCGTGGCACAGCTCCTGGTATATGTGTGTTACAGCTGGATGAGTCAACAGACATGGTGGGCCTGGCACAGCTCCTGGTATATGTGTGGTACAGCTGGATGAGTCAACAGACGTGGTGGGCCTGGCACAGCTCCTGGTATATGTCTGTTACAGCTGGATGAGTCAACAGACGTGGTGGGCCTGGCACAGCTCCTGGTATATGTCTGTTACAGCTGGATGAGTCAACAGACGTGGTGGGCCTGGCACAGCTCCTGGTATATGTCTGTTACAGCTGGATGAGTCAACAGACGTGGTGGGCCTGGCACAGCTCCTGGTATATGTCTGTTATAGCTGGATGAGTCAACAGACGTGGTGGGCCTGGCACAGCTCCTGGTATATGTCTGTTACAGCTGGATGAGTCAACAGACGTGGAGGGCCTGGCACAGCTCCTGGTATATGTCTGTTACAGCTGGATGAGTCAACAGACGTGGTGGGCCTGGCACAGCTCCTGGTATATGTCTGTTATAGCTGGATGAGTCAACAGACGTGGTGGGCGTGGCACAGCTCCTGGTATATGTCTGTTATAGCTGGATGAGTCAACAGACGTGGTGGGCCTGGCACAGCTCCTGGTATATGTCTGTTACAGCTGGATGAGTCAACAGACGTGGAGGGCCTGGCACAGCTCCTGGTATATGTCTGTTACAGCTGGATGAGTCAACAGACGTGGTGGGCCTGGCACAGCTCCTGGTATATGTCTGTTATAGCTGGATGAGTCAACAGACGTGGTGGGCGTGGCACAGCTCCTGGTATACTGTATGTCCGTTACATTTATGGGGGATCAATTAAGGAAGACATCCTCTTCTGCAAACCACTGGAAACCAGGACAACAGGAGAGGATTATTTAAAGTACTGGACAGCTTTGTGACATCAAATGGACTTTGGTGGTCAAGATATGTTGGTATCTGTACTGATGGCACAAAATCCATGACAGAGAGACCATAGTGGAATGGTAACGCGAGTGCAAGCAGTTGCTCCCGACGCCACTTGGGTACACTGCAGCATCCACCGAGAGGCTCTTGTTGCCAAGGAAATGTCTGACAGCTTGAAATACGTTTTGGACACTATAGTAAACTTTAAAAAACTTTGTTAAAGCAAGGCCCCTGAACTCTCATGTATATTCTCCACTATGCAATATGGGCAGCGACCATGTAACGCTTTTACAACACACAAAAGTGCAATGGTTATCAAGGGGCAAAGTATTGACACGTTTTTATTAAAATTGAGAGACGAGCTTAAAGTTTTCTTTACTGACCATAATTTTTACTTGTCTGACCGCTTGCATGATGACGAGTTTCTCACACGACTGGCCTATCTGGGAGATTTGATCTGAATCTAGGATTACAGGGACTCTCCGCAACTATATTCAATGTGCGGGACAAAATTGAGGCTATGATTAAAAGGTTGGAGCCCTTCTCTGTCTGCATTAACAAGAACAACACACAGGTCTTTTCATCGTTGTATGATTTGTTTTTGTGTGCAAATTAACTCAGTTTTACGGACAATGTCAAATGTGATAAAGCGAAGCACCTGCGCTGGGTGCGCAATTAAGCAGGTACTTTTTCGAAAAGGATAACACAAACAACTGGATTCATTATCCCTTTCATGCCCTGCCTCCATATCCGGCCTTGGCAAATCACACTGTTAAGACACTGATGCTCTTTGCAACCACGCACCTATGTGAGAGTGGATTCTCGGCCCTCATTAGCATGAAACTAAATACAGGCACAGACTGTGTGTGGAAAATGATTTAAGACAGACTCTCTCCAATACAACCCAACATTGCAGAGTTATGTGCATCCTTTCAAACACACCCTTCTCATTAACCTGTGGTGCGTTATTCACAATTTGCGATGAACAAATAAGGTTTTATATGTAAGATGGTTAAATATAGAGCAAAATTATTGATTATTATTTGGTCCTATAAGAACTCATTCTTATGTTTAATAAATGTATCTTATAGTGTGTGTGTGTGGTAGGCTTACAATGATGGCAAAAAACAACATTTGAGAGTGCTCTGACCCTGGTGCTAGAGGAGGTTCGCAGCTGGAGGTTGAATGTTTGAAGAGGTACGGAACTATAAAACGTTTGGGAACCACTGTTGTTTTCTCTCACCCATCCACACAAAATACACCATAATGACAAAGTGAAAACATGTTCATAAAAATGTTAGCAAATGTATTGAAAATGAAATACAGAAAGTATTCACGCCCCTGAGTCAGTACGTGTTGGAATCCCCTTTGGCAGTGATTCCAGCTGTAGGTGTTTCTGGGTAAGTGAGCTTTGCACACCTGGATTGTACAATATTTTCAATATTTTCACATTTATTTTTTTAATTCTTCAAGCTGTCAAGTTAGTTGTCTAGGTGTTCGAAGCAGCGTCTGTCATTGCTAGACAGCCATTTTCAAGTCTTGCCATAGATTTTCAAGTTGATTTAAGTCAACTGTAACTAGGCCACTCACCTAACTGAGTTAGGAAGGATGCCTGTATCTTTGTAGTGACTGGGTGTATTGATACACCATCCAAAGTGTAATGAATAACTTCTTCAACATGCTCAAACGGATATTCAATGTTTCCTTTATTTTTTACCTGTCTACCAATAGGTGGCCTTCTTTTGTGAGGCATTGGAAATCCTCCCTGGTCTTTGTGGTTCAATCTGTTTGAAATTCACTGCTCGACTGAGGGACTTTACAGATACTTATGTGATGCACAGAGATGAGGTAGTCCATGCACTTTATTAAGTGACTTGTTAAGCACATGTTTTACTCCTGAACTTATTTAGACCTGCCCTAACAAAGGGATTCAATACTTATTGACTCAAGACATTTCAGCTTTTCATTTTTTAAATTTAAATTTTAAACAATTTGTGAACATTTCTAAAAACACAATTACACTTTAAAGGGTATTGTGTCACTAGCCTACACATAATCTCAATTTTAATCAATTTTGAATGCAATAAATATTATGGCTGAACCCAAATGTGTTGGTTGATAAAATACCTGTATTTATGGGAAAGATGTTTGAAAAGGGTATTTTGTTTGTAAATTATATTGTAAATTGTTATGGTAGAGTTATGTCTTTCATGGAGTTATCAGAATTTTATGGGACGATCTGTTCAATCCAAGATTACAACCAATTGATTACAGCATTACCCCAAAAATGGATGAGGCAGTTGGCAGCGGAAGGAGGTAGGGAACTGGTCTGTCTGCCCAATATAAAGGATCAACTGACAGAGGAATATAAATAGGAAAATATACCAGTTTCATTTGAGGACCAAGGATGTTGACAGCTGTGCCATACAGATTGCAAAATAGTTGGGAAGAGATTTATGATGTACCGATTCCATGGTACAGGGTGTATCAGGTGATATATATATATATATATATATATAAAATAATGACGCAAGATTCAAGACTTTGTGCTTTTCAGCTAAAAGTATTATATAGAATTCTTGCCACCAACAAAATGTTAAATAATGTTGCATTCAATCATCGAAGCTCTGCAGATTTTTTTGTGAGGATACAGAATCAATAGACCATTTATTTTGGTATTGCCCTCAGGTAGCCTGTTTTCTGGTTCAGGAATGGCTGAAAATGCAGAACATTGATCTACAATTTACCCTAGAAATAGACTTAGTTAAAAAATAAACTTTTGGGAACCATTTTTTCAGGACCCAGTCTTTCAAAGATAATTTGTAAAAATCCAAATAACTTCACAGATCTTCATTGTAAAGGGTTTAAACACTGTTGTCCCATGCTTGTTCAATGACCCATAAAAAAATTATGAACATGCACCTGTGGAACGGTCGTGAAGACCCTAACAGCTTACAGATGGTAGGCAATTAAGGTCACAGTTATGAAAACTTAGGACACTAAAGAGGCCTTTCTACTGACTCTGAAAAACACTAAAAGAAAGATGCCCAGGATCCCTGCTCATCTGCGTGAACGTGCCTTAGGCATGCTGCAAGGAGGCATGAGGACTGCAGATTTGTCCAGGACAATAAATTGCAATGTCTGTACTGTGAGACGCCTAAGACAGCACTACAGGATAGACAGCTGATAGTCCTCGCAGTGGCTGTCCACGTGTAACAACTCCTGCACAGGATCGGTACATCCGAACATCATACCTGCGGGACAGGTACAGAATGGCAACAACAACTGTCCGAGTTACACCAGGAACGCACAATCCCTCCATCAGTGCTCAGACTGTCCGCAATAGGCTGAGAGAGGCTGGACTGAGGGCTTGTAGGCCTGGTGTAAGGCAGGTCCTCACCAGACATCACCAGCAACCATGTCGCCTATGGGCACAAACCCACCGTCGCTGGACCAGACAGGACTGTCAAAAAGCACTCTTCACTGACGAGTCGCGGTTTTGTCTCACCAGGGGTGATGGTCGGATTTGCGTTTATCGTTGAAGGAATGGAGCAGGATCGATTTGGAGGTGGCGGGTCCATCATGGTCTGGGGCGGTGTGTCACAGCATCATCGGACTGTGCTTGTTGTCATTGCAGGCAATCTCAACACTGTGAGATACAGGTCATACATCCTCCTCCCTCATGTGGTACCCTTCCTGCAGGCTCATCCTGACATGAACCTCCAGCATAACGATGCCACCAGCCATACTGCTCATTCTGTGGATGATTTCCTGCAAGACAGGAATGTCAGTGTTCTGCCATGGCCAGCGAAGAGCCCGGATCTCAATCCCATTGAGAAAGTCTGAGACCTGTCGGGAACTTGCAGGTGCCTTGGTGGAAGAGTGAGGTAACATCTCACAACAAGAACTGGCAAATATGGTGCAGTCCATGAGGAGGAGATGCACTGCAGTACTTAATGCAGCTGGTGGTCACACCAGATACTGACTGATACTTTTGTTCAGGGACACATTATTCCATTTCTGTTAGTCACATGTCTGTGGAACTTGTTCAGTTTATTTCTCAGTTGTCGAATCTTGTTATGTTCATACAAATATTTACACATGTTAAGTTTTCTGAAAATAAACGCAGTTGACAGTGAGAGGACAGTTTTACTGTTGGGAGATCTGGAGAGACCGGGTCAGTCAATTAATAATATACTAATACTCTTAGTAAAAGTATTTATCTTCAACTCGCAGTCTGTGGATTCAATTAGATAGATTGAATTTCTATGTTAAACATCACAGCATAGTTGAAAAATATGTGGTGTGTAGAAATCCAAAGAGGGTGGCCAGCAGAGATAGGTGGGATGGGCTGAGGGAAGCTGGGTTGGGATGTGGAATTGGAGACCAGTGGGAGTGGAGTTGTTGGGTGGGGTATAGAATGATGGTCAAAGATAAAAGCATAAAACAAAAAGTTTGCTTGAATGACACTGAGGGACAGTGTTTTTACAGCTAATGCCGGGTTTGCCTGAGGCTGATGCCGTGCAGGTGTTTGTACACGTGCATATACTCACACTCTCATTCAAATGTGCACATACACGGACACACGCAGGTAAATAGTGCCATGTATGCACTCAAACATATTCAGTTGGCCTTGCGGTCATGATTTTTGTTGTCCTTGATGTCTTTGTTGTTTTTTGCATTGTTGTTTTCTGTTTTGCTTTGTCTTTCTCTTTAAAAAAATAAATGTTGTTGGTTGTTGGAGCATGAGGGGGGGTCTTGGGGATGGGGAATGGGATTTTTTATTTTTGTATTATTGTAAAAAAAAAAATACTGGGGGAGGGGGACTCAGATGGTTGAGGGGCTGCTCTTGAGGAACTGTGGGGAGGGATCTTGGGTTGTTGGGTTGTTGATCGCTGTTTCTGGTCCCCGTTTTTTGACCTTGTGGTAGATCTGTCGACGTGCCCTTGACCAGGTTGTTGACCCTGGTTGCTTCTGTGTGTTATTCTGGATGGGAGTCTGTTAGATTACTAATGTAGTTGTTGAGTGGCTTGACTGCAAGTATATTATATGTTTTAAACATTCAATAAACAAAAATGAAACATTTTACATTCAGGCTCTAACACAACAAAGTGGAAAAAGTCAAGGGGTGTGAACACTTTCTGAAGGCTAGCCCCCTTTTTGTGTGGTGTTGGGTTCCAGTCTTGTTTAATGGTATCTGTTGGAATGTAAAGTACTTTGAATGAATACAACCCTTTCTCTCTCTCTTTCTCCATAGGATGGGTGATGGCACCCTCTTCCAGCTATCCCAGACTCTGGTGGCGGGGAATAGCAAGGCCAAGAAGAGAAAGATATCTGAGATTCTTCCCTCAGTGGAGGGGGAGCAGGTTGGAGATCTACAATGGCACATTATGTTTGTAGTTGTTATAACATAAAATCGCATAAAGTGCAAAAAAGTGTCCCAAATGATCCTCATCATCCTCTTCATCATCTGTCCTTTCCTCCTGATATGTATTGCTGTGCTGACCCAAGTCTGTCCTTGCAGGTGGAGATTGAGGTGGAGATCGGGGAGGGTACCATTGAGGTGGAGGAGACGGGGCTGGAGGAGGTGGTGGACGCTGCTCGGAACACCCAGGCAGTCTCGGATGACTCTGCCCTGGCTCTGCTTGCTGACATTACCAGCAAGTACCAGCAAGGGGGGCTAACGCTGCACGTCCTGAAGAAGGAAGGACTGAAGGAGGTAAACGAAGCACTCTGTTTCTCTGTTGCACATGTAAAAACCACACACTTGGAAGGACCGTGACCAACCTTGATTCAAAACAAAAAAACAATTATATATAAGAATATGTTTTGTTGACGTTTCCAATCTTTCTCAAAACAAGTAATCCTTTCATCTCAATGCATCCATACATCATGGTTGGTGTGTGTGTGATCCAGGAGATGGTGTATCAGGAGGAGACGGTGACACCTCCCAAGACTCTCGAGAGTCTGGAGATGGTCGAGGTCCAGATCTCTCAGCTGGACAAGATGTTCCGCTGCAACAAATGTGACCGCAGCTTCCGCCTCTACTATCACCTTAAACAGCACATGCGCGCCCACATGGCCGCGCTGGACAAGCCTCATGCCTGTTGCCACTGCGGGAAGGCGTACACGCGGGAGGGGGCGCTTAAACAGCACCTGAACACATTACATTACGAGGCGGAGGAGCTGTCACGCAGCCAGTCCCAGAAGAAGAAGACACACGTGTGCGAGTACTGTGACAAGCAGTTTGACCACTTTGGACACTTCAAGGAGCACTTACGAAAGCACACTGGTAAGAGTTATCATACCAAGAGGGATTAATTCAGGGGTTCATATTTGTAGAAGTGCCTGGGTTAACTATACACTGAGTGTACAAAACATTAGGAACACCTGCTCTTTCCATGATAGACTGACCAGATAGATATCCAGGTGAAAGCTATAATTCCTTATTAATGTCACCTGTTAAATCCACTTCAATCAGTGTAGATTAAGGGGCGTAAAAGGGTTAAAGAAGGATGTTTAAACCTTGAGACATGGATTGTGGATGTGTGCCATTTTAGAGGGTGAATAGGCAAGACAAAATATGTGTCTTTGAACGGCTTATGGTAGTAGGTGCCAGGCACACTGGTTTGTGTCAAGAACTGCAACACTGCTGGGTTTCTTCCGTGTGTATCAAGAATGTTCCACCACCCAAAGGACGTCCAGGCAACTTGACACAACTGTGGGAAGCATTGGAGTCAACATGGGCCAGCATCCCTGGCATGGACTTTGTAGAGTCCATGCTCTGACGAAATTGAGGCTGTTCTGTTGAAGGTGTTCCTAGTGTTTTGTATAGCTGATGTGCATTTGTAGTTTCTAGGCAGACTAAAACATGGCATCAACAGCACTTCATTGCACATCAACAACACCTTTCTTCTCTCTGAGTGTGATCTTTGATTGTGCATTGATGAGTGAGTGACCTGTTCTTGTGAGGTGAATATAAATCAGACCACCTTAATAGGATCTCCTGAGTTATGCAGTGAGTGTAATAAGTAGTTTATCCCTTGTGTGTGTGTAGGTGAGAAACCGTTTGCGTGTCCAGACTGCCATGAGCGCTTTGCCAGGAACAGCACATTGAAATGTCACATGGCTGCCTGTCAGAACGGCGCCGGGGCCAAGAAGGGACGCAAGAAACTATACGAATGTCAGGTGCAGAGAACGCTCTTGTTTTTTCCTGATTTATAAGGAGTCAAAATCACCCATCACATCCCTGAGTAGGGCATATGCTGGATTGTAAAATGACCTCTCTCCCCCCCCCCCCCCCCTCCCCAGGTGTGCAGCAGTGTGTTCAACAGCTGGGAGCTGTTTAAAGACCACCTGACGACACACACAGGAGAAAAGCCTAACCATTGCACCATGTGTGACCTCTGGTTCACCCAGCCCGACGACCTCCGCCAACATCTCCGCGACCTGCACGGCGTCACAGACGACAAGCTGATAACCCAGGAACTGGTCATTGCCGCCGCGGCAACGCAAGAGGAAGTGACCAGGGAGGGGAAGGGAGGCAAGAGGGGGACCCTTCTACTAGAGGACGGGATAAGCGTGGAGCATGTTACCGTGGAGCCCGTAGGTGTGGTAGCATTGGTGGAAACAGCCATGTTGGTGGATGGGGAGGTGACCGAGATGTGTGAGGAGGACATAGAGAGACTGAAGGAAGCGGGTGTTGAGATCCGGGTGCTGCAGATGTCAGCAGAGGGACAGGTGAACTCTGAGATCCAGGTGGAGGGGAGCGAGGTGGAGGTGGAGGAGGATTCGCAACCGGCTATTGCTGTATGAAGCGGGAGCGGGGCAACATCTCAAATCATACCCTATTCCCCATAAATACACTGCCTTGGCTCTGGCCACAAGTAGTGCACTGTATGGGGAATAGGGTTTTATTTTAGATGTGAGCTGATTTTTGTCAAACTGGAAAAGCTCCCCCTTACCCCCTTCACCCTATGAAATAATAGGGTAACGGACAGACGAGGATTGGATGTTACTCATATTTCTAGAGGGTATTTATTTGGAGCCTGATGTCATGGCTCTGTCTTCCTCTGTCTGCGGCAGAGAGAGACCGGCTGAATGCCTTCACAATGAACCCGTTCAAGGTTTCGTTTCAATCTTTTTTCTTGTTGCTTTCTTCTGTTTTTTACACTTTAGGATGTACATTTGAGATGATCAATATTAATTTGCTAAGACAATATGCCATCTATAAAGATCCCTACTCATTTCTATGGTGTCACCAGCAGACACCACTTATTGATTGGGATGCACCGTGTGTTAAACTGTCATACGGCTGCAGACATATGGCTGATATGCCTCACTGATGACGCCACATATTTCCCAGTTTGAACCCATCTGAAGCACAGCTCTGTTTGTCGAAAAATAATTCAGAGCTTGACTAAAGAAAGAGCATGTTTGTAATGGTGTCCAGCCACTAACTGGTAAAAATAACTTTATTTTCTTAACCTTTTAATCAGTTTGTTTATCAGAATAATAGCTGTTAGTGTGCTTAAGTTTGCCCCCCCCCCCCCAATTCCCTGCTTGACTTCCTGTCTACCTCTTCCTACTTCCTGTTCTGACTGCAGCCCACTAAACACTGGGTTTTATGTATGACACTGTTACAGCATGATGCTCCTCAGAAACAGAAGTAAGTAAGTATTAAGTGAACCCGTTTTGTTTGTTTTTATTTGACACATGTTCATAGTTGTATTGTTTTATATGTACAGAGCAATAAAGAAGTGATGTAATCAATACATTTGGAATTCTCCAAATGTTTCCATACCAGTATTTCTTACAATGCTTTCAAACATGCCTTTTTGAGACGTGGAAGGACTGAAGATTAGATGTTTAGCTTACTAAACATGAATAATGAACCCCCCCAAAAATGTATGTATGCTTGTAAATATAAATGTGGCTGATGTAAACCACAGTGGTTCTGTCTGTTGTTGTTTACTGCGTGTCTCTCTGTCTGTCACTCCTCTTCTTCCACCACAGCAGAAGGACCTGGATAGGGCAGCATACAAACAGGTTCATATCAATAGCGGTGATGATGGCGTCCAGAACACATTGTCATCCTCAAGGAAACTGCTTACTGTAACCTTTGGTTATCTTGCCAGTGCCTGGTCAAATAGGGTTAAGGACGTGTGGACAGGGAATTTGGACCATGATCTTCCTAATGGTTATCTTCAGAATGTTCTGACTCGGAACAACTGGGGCCCCATCACTGGCTACCACATCGTTGGCTGTTGGCATCATCCTCTGATTAACCTCTGGCAGGAGGAACTCAATGCAGGAATCCAGAGATGATGAAACCGGAGAGGCTTCTGAAGATGTGTTGGCCTGGCTCTCGTCCCCAGTGTTGGTGATAGTCTCATCAACAGCGAAGTTGCCTTCCCTGGTGTTGGTGATGCTCAGATGGAGTGCAGTGGTGGAGGTGCTTTCCTCTGTCCTAGAGATACTCAGGATGACTGTATCATGATGATGTGTTTGTGTTTCTTCCGTTCAGACCGAGTGGGCATTCCACACCACGCGCCTAGAGACATCTGTGACTTGCTTTGCTTTGCTCTGCGGAGCAGGGCGCAATTGAAAGGAGTGATAACTGGGGTGGCATTAAGTGTTGAAGATCAACTGAAATTGAAGATTCCCGTTGTCTGTGTTGCCCGCCGTTTGGTGTGATGCAGACCCGGTGGAGAGTGTGGTGAAACAGAGAAGACAGTCTGTCCTACTGAGTTTTGATGCAAGGTCATTACCCAACAGTCAAATTAGGATGTGTCAGTTGTCCCGAACCTATGACAGTGTTTTAGGTGCCAAGCGTATGGTCATGTTGCAGCAGTGTGTAGAATGGAGATTTCTGGATGTGAGAAGTGTGCAGGAGGGCATTAGACAAAGCAAGGTTTAGTATCAGTGAAAGAAAAAGTTGGGTGTGTTAACATTAGAGTTACCCATGGTGCTGGAGATCAGACGTGTCCAGTGAGAGAGAGGCAAGTTGAGGTTGCCATGATCAGAGTAGTACAGATACAGATACGTATGCTGAGCCAGTGAAGAGAGTAGCAGAGGAAGATGATGGGTCCAGGGCAAGGTATCCTAGGAGGATCCCTGTGAGTAGGCTGAGGCCAATATAGAGTGGTAGGAATAACATGTGCTTCAGTAACGTTGGATTCTTAGCATTCATAGCCATGGTTATCAACTGTACCACAGAAATGGAATGTGAATCACAGAAAATAGATGTTGTGGTGGTAGCTGCAGAGAAGTACTTGGGTTTACGAGGTTTTACTGCAGAAGAGTTACAAGGTGTGTTGAACGATAGTGTCCCGTCCTTCCAGGATGCTGGACTGGTGTAGGATCAGACAGGGTAGTGGAAGAGTGGTGAAGTTTTAACGGGTGTAGGGTTAGTTGGTAGGGCAGTTTTTCTTCCCTTTTTGTGTAATGACTTCACACTCCAGAACAGTAGGCTGACACACAGCCCATACAGTAAGTGGCAGCATACACCTCACACCTGTTTGTGGACCACCATAATACCGAAGAAGAAGGCCTGCCTAGCGTTATCCAATGAGGTTGCAGGAACCGGTAAAGTCTCATATTTTGTGCCCTGCATGGAAGTTTGATTTGAGGACAGTGCTCGAGCTAGTGGACATGTGGCATGGCAGCTGCGGGCGGATTGATACTGAGTTTCCTGAAGTCCCACACGGAAATGGAATTCATGTCAAGGGACCGGGCGAGGAAGATGGCGGATGGCAAAGCCGAGTACTTTCTTCTTTGAGACAAATACAGGAGAAAAAGATACATGTTATGCGCCTGAATGTCCTGAGCAGTCACTGGATAGGGAACTCAAAATCGATCCTTACAAAAATGAGGAGAAAGAACCTGCGTCGTCAGGTGAGATGAAGGCTTCCGAGCCTCACCCCAATGATCAAAAAAATGTCCGAGATGACTCTGGTCTAGTGGGAGTAAGATTCGTGGAGAAAGTAGATCCATGCCATTTGGGCGCTCTGTTTGTAGTATCAGGCTGGGAAAGGGAGGTGGTCAAATGATCAATTTGCTCAAAGTATCCAGAGGTGGCCTTGTTGATTTTTTTCTTTGCCTGGTGCTCAGAAGGAGAGGGTGCTGCGTGGAGCGCCCCTGAAAGGAGTATTAACTGGGGTGGAGTTGGGTGTTAAGGTGGATCAACTGAAGTTGGGGATCCCCGGTGTCTGTTATGCATGTCGTTTGGTGCGACGGAGACCCGGTGGTGAGCACAAGACTGAGGAGACCCTGTGTTCTTTTGAGAAATGTTTGCCAGATCAAGTCATGCTAGGGTATATAAGTAATCCCGTGAGAGCTTATGTTCTGATCCCACTACGGTGTTTCAGGAGCCAAGTTCATGGTCATGTTGCAGCAATATGTTGGAGGGAGATTCTGAGGGCATGGGACACTAGAGTGTGTAGCTTCCCCCTTTGCTCTCAGAACAGCCTCAATTTGTCGCGGCATGCACTCTACAAGGTGTCTTAAGCGTTCCACAGGGATGCTGGCCCATGTTGGATTCACATTCACAAGAACAGGTCACTCACTCATCAATGCACAATCAAAGAGATCATACTCAGAGAGAAGATAAGTGCAATGAAGTGCTGTTGTTGCTATGTTTTAGTCTTCCTAGGAACTACAAATACACATCAGCTGTACACAGAGTGTACAAAACATTAGGAACACCAACAGAACAGCCTCAATTCGTCAGGGCATGGACTCTACAAAGTGTCAAAAGCATTGCATAGGGTTGCTGGCCCATGTTGACTCCAATGCTTCCCACAGTTGTGTCAGGTTCTATGCAGCACTCTATGCTGAGGCAGTGAGAAAAGTAGAGGATGTTGTGTGAAGTGTGAGGGAGCCTAAGCAGATCCCTGTGAGTAGTAGGGATCCATACGCCACACATTTTACCTAGCACCCAAAAGTACTCGTTTTGAATGCTTAGCAGGACAGGAAAATTGTCCAATTCATGCACATGGTCATCCCTTTTTGCCTCTGATCTGGCAGGCTCATGAAACACATGCATCTTTAGTAAATTATGTCTGAGTGTTGGCTTCTGCCCCTGGCTATCCGTTAAAAAAAAATAACAAGAAAATGGTGCCGTCTGCTTTGCTTAATATAAGGAATTTGAAATGATTTATACTTTTACTTTTGATACTTAAGTATATTTTAGCAATTACATTTACTTTTGATAGTGAAGTATATTTAGAACCAAATACTTTTAGACTTTTACTCAAGTAGTATTTTACTGGGTGACTTTTACTTGAGTAACTTTCAATTCAGGGATCTATATTTTAGTATGACAATTGGGTACTTTTTCCACCACTGATGCTAAGAAGCCAACCTTACTGAAGCATATAGTGCATTCGGAAGGCATTCAGACCCCTTGACTTTTTCCACATTTTGTTACGTTACAGCCTTATTCTAAAATTGAATAAATAGATTTTCCCCCTCATCAATCTACACACAATACCCCATAATGACAACGTAAAAACAGGTTATTAGAATTTTTTGCAAATGTATGAAAAAGAAAAAAAATGATGTCATATTTACATAAGAATTCAGACCCTTTACTTGGTACATTTTGAAGCATCTTTGGCAGCGATAACAGCCTCGAGTCTTCTTGGGTATGACAACACAAGCTCTTTCAGGTTGGATGGGGCTCCACAGCTATTTTCAGGTCTCTCCAGAGATGTTCGATCGAGTTCAAGTCCGGGCTCTGGCTGGACCACTCAAAGACATTCAGAGGCTCAGAATCAATTAGAGGAAAAACAAAAAGAAATGGAGTAACTTATTTAAGAAACTCAAGTGTAATATATTATAAAAAATAAAGCAAACTGGATAGAATATGGGGACAAATGGACCAAATGATATTTTAATCTTCAACATAGAAATGCTACCAAAAATAATTTACTGAAACTTGTTACAAATGAAGGAGTTACCCATGATTGAACAAATGTTGAAAGAGGAAGCAAAGTACTTTAAGCATATGTTTTTGTTTCAATCTCCTCCATCTCCTCTAACCGAAGCTAATTGTATGGATTTGTTTCTATGAATAATGTCAAATTAACAGACTCATGTGAAGGCCAAATTACAGAGGAGGGACTTCTTGATGCAATTAAAGCCTTTAAGGCTGGGGAAACTCCAGGGCTGGATGGCATATCAGTTGAGGTATAAAAAACCTTTTTTGATATACTCAGAGGACCATTACTGGCATGTTTTAACAACTCGAATGTAAATGGTAGATTATCAGACACTCAACAAGAAGGTCTGATTTCATTTTTCCTGAAACAGGATACAAGTGGGAAATATAAAGATTTGTATTTTTTATTTCACCTTTATTTAACCAGGTAGGCTAGTTGAGAACATGTTCTCATTTGCAACTGCGACCTGGCCAAGATAAAGCATAGCAGTGTGAACAGACAACACAGAGTTACACATGGAGTAAACAATTAACAAGTCAATAACGCAGTAGGAAAGAAAAGGGGAGTCTATATACATTGTGTGCAAAAGGCATGAGGAGGTAGGTGAATAATTACAATTTTGCAGATTAACACTGGAGTGATAAATGATCAGATGGTCATGTACAGGTAGAGATATTGGTGTGCAAAAGAGCAGAAAAGTAAATAAATAAAAACAGTATGGGGATGAGGTAGGTAAAAATGGGTGGGCTATTTACCGATAGACTATGTACAGCTGCAGCGATCGGTTAGCTGCTCAGATAGCAGATGTTTGAAGTTGGTGAGGGAGATAAGTCTCCAACTTCAGCGATTTTTGCAATTCGTTCCAGTCACAGGCAGCAGAGAACTGGAAGGAAAGGCGGCCAAATGAGGTGTTGGCTTTAGGGATGATCAGTGTGATACACCTGCTGGAGCGCGTGCTACGGATGGGTGTTGCCATCGTGACCAGTGAACTGAGATAAGGCGGAGCTTTACCTAGCATGGACTTGTAGATGACCTGGAGCATGTAGATGAATATGTAGCGAGGGCCAGCCGACTAGAGCATACAAGTCGCAGTGGTGGGTGGTATAAGGTGCTTTAGTGACAAAACGGATGGCACTGTGATAAACTGCATCCAGTTTGCTGAGTAGAGTGTTGGAAGCAATTTTGTAGATGACATCGCCGAAGTCGAGGATCGGTAGGATAGTCAGTTTTACTCGGGTAAGTTTGGCGGCGTGAGTGAAGGAGGCTTTGTTGCGGAATAGAAAGCAGACTCTTGATTTCGATTGGAGATGTTTGATATGAGTCTGGAAGGAGAGTTTACAGTCTAGCCAGACACCTAGGTACTTATAGATGTCCACATATTCAAGGTCGGAACCATCCAGGGTGGTGATGTTGGTCAGGCGTGCGGGTGCAGGCAGCGAACGGTTGAAAAGCATGCATTTGGTTTTACTAGCGTTTAAGAGCAGTTGGAGGCCACGGAAGGAGTGCTGTATGGCATTGAAGCTCGTTTGGAGGTTAGATAGCACAGTGTCCAAGGACGGGCCGGAAGTATATAGAATGGTGTCGTCTGCGTAGAGGTGGATCAGGGAATCGCCCGCAGCAAGAGCAACATCATTGATATATACAGAGAAAAGAGTCGGCCCGAGGATTGAACCCTGTGGCACCCCCATAGAGACTGCCAGAGGACCGGACAGCATGCCCTCCGATTTGACACACTGAACTCTGTCTGCAAAGTAATTGGTGAACCAGGCAAGGCAGTCATCCGAAAAACGATAAGAATATGGTGATTGACAGAGTCGAAAGCCTTGGCAAGGTCGATGAAGACGGCTGCACAGTACTGTCTTTTATCGATGGCGGTTATGATATTGTTTAGTACCTTGAGCGTGGCTGAGGTGCACCCGTGACCAGCTCGGAAACCAGATTGCACAGCGGAGAAGGTACGGTGGGATTCGAGATGGTCAGTGACCTGTTTGTTGACTTGGCTTTCGAAGACCTTAGATGGCAGGGCAGGATGGATATATGTCTGTAACAGTTTGAGTCCAGGGTGTCTCCCCCTTTGAAGAGGGGGATGACTGCGGCAGCTTTCCAATCCTTGGGGATCTCAGACGATATGAAAGAGAGGTTGAACAGGCTGGTAATAGGGGTTGCGACAATGGCGGCGGATAGTTTCAGAAATAGAGGGTCCAGATTGTCAAGCCCAGCTGATTTGTACGGGTCCAGGTTTTGCAGCTCTTTCAGAACATCTGCTATCTGGATTTGGGTAAAGGAGAACCTGGAGAGGCTTGGGCGAGTAGCTGCGGGGGGGGGGGCGGAGCTGTTGGCCGAGGTTGGAGTAGCCAGGCGGAAGGCATGGCCAGCTGTTGAGAAATGCTTGTTGAAGTTTTCGATAATCATGGATTTATCGGTGGTGACCGTGTTACCTAGCCTCAGTGCAGTGGGCAGCTGGGAGGAGGTGCTCTTGTTCTCCATGGACTTCACAGTGTCCCAGAACTTTTTGGAGTTGGAGCTACAGGATGCAAACTTCTGCCTGAAGAAGCTGGCCTTAGCTTTCCTGACTGACTGCGTGTATTGGTTCCTGACTTCCCTGAACAGTTGCATATCGCGGGGACTATTCGATGCTATTGCAGTCCGCCACAGGATATTTTTGTGCTGGTCGAGGGCAGTCAGGTCTGGAGTGAACCAAGGGCTATATCTGTTCTTAGTTCTGCATTTTTTGAACGGAGCATGCTTATCTAAAATGGTGAGGAAGTTAATTTTAAAGAATGACCAGGCATCCTCAACTGACGGGATGAGGTCAATGTCCTTCCAGGATACCCGGGCCAGGTCGATTAGAAAGGCCTGCTCACAGAAGTGTTTTAGGGAGCGTTTGACAGTGATGAGGGGTGGTCGTTTGACTGCGGCTCCGTAGCGGATACAGGCAATGAGGCAGTGATCGCTGAGATGTGTATTTGGAGGGCCAGTTGGTCAGGATGACATCTATGAGGGTGCCCTTGTTTACAGATTTAGGGTTGTACCTGGTGGGTTCCTTGATGATCCAGTCCATTTAAAATATTGGAGGCCCCTTAAACTTCAGTTTTGTGATGCAAAACTTCAAGCAGAATGTATAGCTCATAGAATTAAAAAGTTATTGTCGGACATTATTCATTCTAATCAGACAGGTTTTTTACATGGACGATACATGAGAGATAATATAAGGCAAGTACTGGAAACAATAATTGTTTAACACTTTTTTATTAAAAAAGTAGTTTTTATGTCTTCACTATTATTCTACAATGTAGAAAATAGTAAAACTAAAGAACTTGAATTAGTAGGTGTGTAGAAACTTTTGACTGGTACTATATA
Organism: Oncorhynchus kisutch; assembly: GCF_002021735.2. Lineage (NCBI taxonomy): Eukaryota > Metazoa > Chordata > Actinopteri > Salmoniformes > Salmonidae > Oncorhynchus > Oncorhynchus kisutch. The sequence goes on from NC_034181.2 coordinate 15,309,881, forward strand.
GTATATATATATATTAGCAAAAAAATATATGGGGGATTGGAAGTGCTCCAGACAATTACATTGATGGGAGCTACAATCTATCTGCAATATTAAAGCTGATTTAGCCTCTAAAATACATGTTAAAAAAAGTACATTCAGAGGCTTGTCCTGAAGCCACTTCGGCATGGTCTTGGCTGTGTGCTTAGAGTTGTTGTCCTGTTGGAAGGTGAACCTTTGCCCAAGTCTGAGGTTTCCTCCTCCTCCCTCTGGACTTTGCTCCGTTCATCTTTCCCTTGATCCTGACTAGTCTCCCAGTCCCTGCCTCTGAAAAATATCCCCACAGCATGATGCTTCAACCACCATGCTTCATCCTAGGGATGGTGCCAGGTTTCCTTCAGATGTTACGTTTGGCATTCAGGCCAAAGAGTTCAATCTTGGTTTCATCAGACCAGAGAATCTTGTTTCTCATGGTCTGAGAGTCCTTTAGGTGCCTTTTGGCCAACTCCAAGTGGGCTGTCATGTGCCTTTCACTGAGGAGTGGCTTCCGTCTGGCCACTCTACCATAAAGGCCTGATTGGTGGAGTCCTGCAGAGATGGTTGTCCTTCTGGAAGGTTCTTCCATCTCCACAGAGGAACTCTGGAGCTCTGTCAGAGTGACCATCGGGTTCTTGGTCACCTCCCTGACCAAGGCCCTTCTCCCCCGATTTCTCAGTTTGGCTAGGCAGCCAGCTCTAGGAAGAGTCTTGGTGATTCCAAACTTCTTCCATTTTAGAATGACGGTTTTTGGGGGACCTTCAACCTTCCCTAGATCTGTGTCTCAACACAATCCTGCCTCGGAGCTCTACAGACCTCATGGCTTGGTTTTTGTTCTGACATACACTGTCAACTGTGGGATCTTATATAGACAGGTGTGTGCCTTAACAAATCTTGTCCAATTAATTGAATTTACCACAGGTATCACAACAGTGAAGTGTAAGGGGCAATCAAGTTGTAGAAACATCTCAAGGATGATCAATGGAAACAGGATGCACCCGAGTTCAATTTTGAGTCTCATAGCAAAGGGTCTGAATACCTATGTACATTTTTAATACATTTGCAAAAATGTCTAAAAACCTCTTACACTTTGTCATTCCGGGGTATTGTGTGTAGATTGATGAGGATTTGTTTTTATTTAATCAATTTTAAGCCTGCAACGTAACAAAATGTGGAAAAGTCAAGAGGTCTGAATACTTTCCGAATGCACTGTATATCACTCATTGGCTTATCCTTCTGTTGCAAGCACAGATGTACTATTCACATGGAACCTCTCAGAATCCCTCACCCTTGACCCATCCTCCTCTACTTTCTTCACTGCCTCAGCATATGACACCTTCTGCACAACTCTTTTTTTTCCTTCTATTTACCCCTTTTTTCTCCCCAATTTTGTGATATCCAATTGCGATCTTGTCTCATCGCTGCAGTTCCCCAACATGTATGGGAGAGGCAAAGGTTGAGTCATGTGTCTTCCTAAACATGTCCCGCCAAGCCGCGCTGCTTCGTAACACCCGCTCGCTTAACTCGGAAGCTAGCTGCACCAATGTGTCGGAGAAAACACTGTTCAACTGACGACGGAGTCAGCTTGCAGGCTCCAGGCCAGCCACAAAGTGCCTCTAGAGCGCGATCAGCGAAGTAAAGCACCCTCAGCCAAACCCTCCCCTAACCAGGATGACGCTGGGCCAATTGTGCGCCGCCCTATGGGACTCCCGGTCACGTCTGGGATCAAACCCCAGGGTGTAGCAACACTGCAACACTGCAATGCAGTGCCTTAGACCACTCGGGAGTCCTTACCTTCTGCACTACTCTGACTCTAGCCACCTCAACCTGCCTCTCTCTCACTGGACACTTCCGATCCCCAACAACATGTGCATCCCTACAGTTGACACACAAATGTATCCAGATAACTACACAATCCTCCATCCTATGCCCTTCTGCACACATCTTGGAATCTCCCTTCTGCACACATCTTGGAATCTCCCTTCTGCACAGATCTTGGAATCTCCCTCCTACACTGCTGCGACATGACGATAAATGTTGCACCTGAAACAGCTCAGTCCGTTCTGACTCAAAAGGACTGACAGTGACTCCTCTGTTTCACCACGCTCACCACTGCGTCTGTCTCACCAAACAGCAGGCATCACAAACACCAGGTATCTTCAACTTCAATTGCTCCACCTCCACACTTAACGCTACCACAGAAAGCATTCCTTTCAATGGTGCAAGAAACAGATCTTGACCCAAGTTGCGTGACATGGAGCGCCCGCTACCTCTGATCAGAAGAAACACAAACAAATATTACAAGTCCACTGCAGGTTACCTATTTACTGATTCAACTGCACCCAACTCCTTTTCCACCCACCCTGAAACCACAAATGGATCTGCCAAAAGGCTAGAATCCACTTTCTCCAAAAATGTCACTCCTACTGGATCAGAATCTTCTTTATCATGTCCATCAATGCCATGTTCAGGCCTCCAAGCTTTTCACCACACCTTCCACCTCATTTAAATCGTCCTCATTCACTTCCAGAACTCAGGCTGGCGCACGGCTCACTCTGTTTGCGCTTGACACCAATCTTCTTCGACACTGCATCTACATTTTTATCACCATCTTCCTCAAATTCAAATCAACCTCTTCTTACAAATTTTCCCCCTTAATTTCCTCCTCAGAAATCCCGATATTCCTCTTCTCCCAACTTTGCTTGCGGCCCAATGACATCCTGGCGTAACTACATCTCTGTCTTTCTCCCTGTGGCATTAGTCCTAGATCTGAACTCTCACTCCTGTTCCAGTTGCCTCACTGTCTTTCTGACACGATCAGCAGATAGTACTGTACTGGAGCGGCTCTGTCCCCTGCCTACGTACTGGAGTCATAGCTTAAAATGTCCCAATAGAAGTATAAAGAGAGGTTCCTGCAGATGCAAGAATCCCCACATGCAGGAACGCCCAGAATTGCGGGCTGCAGTTGCACCCTGCTTAATAAATCTGCCAAGGCACTGCTGCTTTTCTGATATAATCTTCTGTTGCCACAAACTATTAACCATTTACAATGTAGGAAAATACTTTCATTCATTGCAGAAAAGCTGAAGGGACAGATTTTACATTGTAGGCCTACATGCTTTCGGCATCATAGTGCTAGAGACGATTTTTGAGAACGCAGCAGGGGATCTCGGTCACATCATACAGGCAATCGCGAAAATAGTTGACGCCGTAATATGTCCCTTCTCTCTTTCCTTCCATTAGCTAGACAGTGTTTTGGCTAAATGTAAAGTGGTCCAACCAGAGAAAAGTTCCAGTGATTGCATCGTTTGAATTTCTTTCAGACAGTTCGTGTGAGCTGGTCTACAAGAACATTAGGAAACACGGTGAGCTCCGTTAGCGTACTGGCCAACTTTCTGCAAGAAATTAGACTGGGTTCAGTAAACAAAAACTAGCTAGCGTCAGTTAGCAAGCAATGAAGCAATTAGCCATGCTATATTACCCAGTCGTCGGGTCTCGGCTAGGAAGTAACCAATTAAGTACTAGCTACCGCTAGCTAGCTAGCTTTAGAGATGAGAGGGCCAAAATAAGGTACAGAATACTGTCATAAGTCAGCAGTTTGTGTGTGGAATAAAACATGGTAACTACTGTGTACGAAGGCTAACGCGTTACCTATGGCTCTGTGTAACGTAAACTAGCTATATGCTAACTCATCTGTGTGGTGGAGGAATAGCTAAGCTAACTGAACATGACTAGATTGAACTCCAGATAGCTACTTTAGTCTACTGAATACAATCGTATTATATATATATATATATAGCTTTCTCGACTGAAAGCCATGACATTTGTCTTTGTGTTCTATTATAATGTAGTGTGTCATCCTTTGGATTGCTGGGATGTAATGTTAACGCCGTCGTTAGTCATCCATAGTAACGTTAGTACGGCGGGGTCAACTAACATTATGGTACCATCACACATTGCTTCCCATGAGATTGTTTTCTTGTCTTGAGTCAAGTAATTGCGTGAGTTTTTTTGGGACGTTGGGCTGTAATGTTGACTCCCTTGCCCAATGTCTCAAAAGACTACCGAAGTAGCCCCTGACGCTAACTATTATTGTGATGTGAGACTAAATCAAATTCACCCGTTCTAAAGCAAGGTCAACTGACAGCTCACAGTGGAGGGAGGTCAAGTGTTATTGCAATTCTGAAAAGAAGCAATGTCGTTCAGCCTGTAGGGGTGGGTATAATTTGTGGAACATTCCAACAGGAATCTGTTACAAAAACTTCGTAAAGTACAAGGTTGCCAACAAATAACGCATACAAAGTAGCACGATCAATTCACCTAGCCAACTAGCTGCCGAATAGGCATCAACTCACCTCGTAGCTTATTCTTAATGTTTGTCCATAAGCTACCAGAGTGCGGACAGACATTTTTCAGAATAAACGTGGTGAGTGAAAAACCTAATGAAATAGCCCACTCCCTACCCGGTATCTTATTCTGCCGCTAAACAACTTTGTATGCGTTGTTTGTTGGCAACCTTGTTGTTTACCACGATGTTGGAACGTTCCACAAATTATACCCACCGGTCTGTAGGATTGCCTGTATAGAACTTTGTCATGTGTATGATTCACAACACCCTGATCTTATTATTCCCATTGTCAGTTTATTTGCTGTGTGTATATATGTATTTATTTTTTTAATGCTGCACAAGCATTGTCCTTAGCGGATAATAAAGATATAGGCTATTGAATTTAATAGATTATGAGTAATCTCTGTCATACATCCACACGTGATTGGTAGGGTTCATAACAGAGTTCACAGCAAAGAAGCTCTGGCTGTCTGAATGACTTGACTATTCCACAGCATGAGTAGGGTGTCCAGTGTAGAAGTTGAAAACATTGATTTTAGTTTCTTATTTCAGCAGGTGTGAGACCATGGTGGTGAATCTCTGCCTACCACATTTCAAGACCACCATCCAGTGTGACAAGGTACAAAACAATTAGAGTTTTATGGGCTGGAGTAGCCAAAACGCCACTTGAAGTTCAGTACCTTGTTGTCAAGTCAAAACGGTCATCACCCATAATGCTTGCACTGCGGTGACAAACCCAGGATATGGCTCCAAAAGCGTACACACTGAACTTCAAGTCGAGGTTTGGCAAGGACCAGAGCTGACATTATTCCCCATGTCCCTCCATAGATTGTTGACTAACGTTGGTTCAATGTGTAACAATCTGAACCAATGGTTATATTCCCAGTCAAAGCAAATGGGAGAAAATGCTTCTAAATTAACATCTAAAATAAGCATTCTTATTGGAAAAATGTAGATACTCTTTCCTCCTCCTCTTCTCCATACTCTACCACTTCTACCTCTTCTCCATACTCTACCACTTCTTCCTCTTCTCCATACTCGTCCTCTTCTCCATACTCTACCACTTCTTCCTCTTCTTCATACTCTTCCTCTTCTTCATACTCTTCCTCTTCTCCATACTCTACCTCTTCTCCATACTCTACCTCTTCTCCATACTCTACCTCTTCTCCATACTCTACCTCTTCTCCATACTCTACCTCTTCTCCATACTCTACCTCTTCTCCATACTCTACCTCTTCTCCATACTCTACCTCTTCTTCCTCTTCTCCATACTCTTCCTCTTCTCCATACTCGTCCTCTTCTCCATACTCTACCACTTCCTCTACTCCATACTCTACCTCTTCCTCCTCCGGAGTACAACACAAAGCCAATCTTCCCTTTGTCTCGCCACCCCCCCCCCCCCCCCTGTCCTTCTCACCTACTGTGGTCATTTTCTGTCCTCTGGGTTTTATGGAGAGTGGGAGGAGAAACGGTGAGAGATGTGTGCTTGAATGAGAAGAGGAGGAAAGGGTTGAAGGATGGAGTTGGCAGAGGAGAAGGAGAGGAGCAAGGTGCTGTGTGGGAGGTTGATACTCACTTCGCTAGGTGTTATTCTTCTTCTGGGAATAAGTCTTCCACTTTTTCACCCTCTTTACCTCTTTCCTTTCACTCTCCACCTCTCTTATTTGCTCTTTCTGTCGCCTCTTCCTTCACTCCTCCCCCTCATCACTTCACTGCTTTTAAATGTATGTAGTTCTGTTCTTGAGCTATTCTTGTCTATTAATGTTCTGCATTAATTTCATGTTTTGTGTGGAACCCAGGAAGAGTAGCTGCGGCTTTCGCAACAGCTAATGGGAATCCTAATAAAATACCAAATACTTCTTCCTCAACCCTACCTCCCTCTCCTCCAATTCCTTCCCTCTCACGTTCCTCACTCTGCCCCTATTCTTTGCCCTCCCTCCCTCATCTAGCTATGTGCAGATGGGTACGACGTCACCAACCTCCTATCGGCCGACCCAGCAGTCCGGAGGCGTGGTTTTAAGCTGGAGTACTTCCTGCGGCCGCCTGTTCAGGTGAGCTGACGCTGTAGAATATTTAGAGATGTGTATTATGACATCACTGTCCTATTCTTCTTCATCTCTTTCTAGAGAAGTGGTCATGGTGGGTATATCTGTCTAATCTTCCTTTGTCTGACTCTAGGTGACACTGCAGTTTGGCTTCCAGGTGGAAGTGTGTCGGGTGGATGTGGAGCTGTGGCCCTGGGGCATGGACAGAGGACAGGCCTGCAAGAGGCTGGAGATCAGCACCAGCTCTGACCCCCCACTCCCCCACAATCACAGCTTAGAGCAGGGCCAAACCCAGGCCCAGCAAGGCCAAGAGAAGGGCCAGCAATGGGACCAAGCCAAGGCCCAGTTCAAAGGCCACCAATGGAGTCTCCAGGCCCAACAATATAGTCTACAGGGCCAGGAGAAGAGCCAGCAATGGACCCAACGTGGCCAAACGCACAGCCACACAGACACCAGCCAGGGGGCTTTTCACCTGGTGGGACGCTGTGAACTAACAGAAGAGACCCACGTCAGTTTCTCCCATCCCTGTTTCCGCCCGCGCCCTCCCTTCTCCTCCCTGCCCCCAGCACCCCGTGAGGGGTGTAGACAAGAGGAGCTGTGGAGCAGGGGCCCGCTCTCACTAGGCTCTGTGAAGCAGCTCCGTGTGACAGTGCCGTACGGTGCGGGTGCCTCCGCGATGGGGCTCAAGGCACTGGCAGTGTGGGGGCTGCCTTCTCGCTGCTGCCCTCCGGACGAGGTGGAGAGGGTGAGGATAACTCATGAGAACGCTAGCCTGAGACCAGTGCCACGGCTCAGCCACTTGGCATCAGCTCAGCCTTCACCTGTCAATCAACCACCGGCACTGTCACAGACGACAACAGCAACTAGGTACAATGTGTATAAAACAATGACTGTTTTCAACACAATGTATGAGGCAGATGAATTGCAACTCTTTTCACAAAGCCAAAGGCAAAACCGTCATCTGTGGGAGGATATTAATGTATTTTTCTCCTCTTTTCTATTCTCTGACCCCCAGCCTCCTGCAAGTACCTGAGGAGTTCCTGGACCCGCTGACCCAGGAAGTGATGTTGTTGCCCATGCTGCTGCCCAGTGGAGTGTCTGTGGACAGCTCTACTCTGGAGGAGTACCAGAGGAGGGAGGCTACCTGGGGTCGCGTCCCCAATGACCCCTTCACCGGTGTCCCCTTCGTCCCTGAGTCACAGGCCCTCCCCAACCCCCACCTGAAGAGCCGCATCGACCGCTTCTTGCTCCAGACAGGGTTAGAGGTCAGGGATGGAGCGGTTGGGAGGCAGGGCCATGGGGAGAGTCCGCAACCCTCCAGACTCATACCTCCACAGAGGACTGGAGAGAGTAGGGACTCTGCTGTCACCGCTGCTGCTGTAGAGTCAGCCAACCACCAGGGGACACTTAGCCGAAACAGTGGGACTCGCACACAGACTACCCAAAAAGGGGCAGAAAGTGTTATTACACAGAGGAGCCAGCTTACGCAGTACAGGGGGACTGGGGCTTTTAACAACAGGGCGAAGAATGGGAATGGGAAGGATCGGTGCGCTGGTAAAGTTGGCCCTAAAGAAGGGGCAGTGGATAGAGTGAGTTCCCAGGAGGGAGGGCCAGACTTGGGGACAAGGAGAAAGAGAGAGCTTGAGGTTTGGGCCACTCTGATCCGTTCTAAGGGAAAGGGTGAGCCCACCGGGCCCAAAGCAGCCTCTGCTAGTGCTGGTCACTCCAAGGAGCTACTTCCTGACTTGAAAAGACCAAGAACAGATGCAAACCCCACTATCTCCTCAGGTGAGTGGTAAATGCGAAAAGCGTGAGAACAAAAACATTGCATTCTGGCGTTTTAGTTAAAAGGGCTTTGTTTAGGGTTGGCTGTGTCAAGTGTTTGAATGTGTGTCACTTACGAGTGTTTTTGTGTTATTCCTCTTGTTCCAGCCACAGTTCCTAGCAGTAGCTCCCATGAGCAGCGTTTGTCTACCAGTCTAGACTATGAACAGCGTTTGTCTACCAGTCTAGACCAAGAACAGCGTTTGTCTGCCAGTCTAGACCAGGCCCTTCTCTCAGCCCTGCAGGGTCGACCCTCCTTTACCTCCTACCCCTCCCAAACCCCCCAGCTCCAGCACAAACACACAGACACACCTGCTGACACCCCAACAGGTAGGAACAGCCTCTAGTGGCTCTGTTTGAATTTGGCTAAAATGTACCCTTCCTTGGATTATGAATGCATGGCGGGGAAATTCTTGAGTTGACTAGTCATAGGTTGAACAAGTTAGACGGTCAAGTAGTGTGACGTTGCCTAGGTATGCGGGAGAAAAACACTTTGTCAGAGGCGGTCCAAGGACTTTCAGCCTCATTACACTGTACCAACTATTTTCTAGTCGTTATTATGTTCACCTACAGTACAATAATCATTTGGTGGGTGATTATTTGTCCTGTTTCACTCATGCACAAGTGTTTGTTAATACGCATGTGTGAATTGGAAATGTGTTTTTTTGCATAGCCCACTCTCCCTGAGACACCCTCAGAGAGTGGGGTCACGGCCATTACCAACAGTGACCCCAGGTTTGCAGAGATAGGTTAACATCTGTCTTTATACTTCATCCTCCTCGACTCGCCATACAAACTTCCTTCCCATTGCTGTAATTTATGTAGTTTGTTGATAGAGCCTTTTTAAAATGGTGTTTGTTGTTGGAGTATAAAATACAAACTGTGAACAGACTCATTCAAGGTGTACATACTGCTCAATACATGCATTCTCTTTCTCTCCTTCATCCTCTTTCTCACCCTCTAGCTTTTCCTATTTCTCTCTTTCCCCCTCTTCTCTCCCCACTTCCCTTTCTCTCTCTCCCAGGTGAGAACAGGTGTGGTTCCTGTTCCTGCTCTCTATCAGTCTACTCGACCTCTCCATCAGCATATCGCCTGCCCTGTGGACACTTCCTGTGCCGCCCCTGCCTACACAGGAAGTCCCGCCCACTTGTCACTACAGCAATGCCCAATCACATCCTCTGTCCCACCTGCCATAGCCCTGCCGCTTCCAGTGACATCACACACGTGCATCACTGAACGGAAAAATTTGTGTCGCATTAACCACTGAACGGGCTATGGCGGCAGGTAACCTAGCAGTTAAGAGTGTTGGGCCAGTAACTGAAAGGTTGCTGGTTCAAATCCCTGAGTCGACTAGGTGAAAAATCTGTCTGTACCCTTGAGCAAGGCACTTAAACCTAATTGCTTCTGTAAGTTGCTCTAGATAAGAGCGTCGGCTAAATGACTAAAATGTAAACGAACTGAACAACCCTACTGCAACTCACTGAAAATGTGTGTGCTCTTAACCACCAATGGATACGCAGTCACCCACTCACTCTGCCTGTGCTCTTCACTGCACATGTGAGCAGCAGAATAGTGGTGGACATTGGAGGAAACACAGATTACAACGGGACTCTTTATTGTCCATTGGGCCTTGATGAACAATGACTTAAAATCCCTCCCTGCCTCTCTACCCATGTCCCCAACAGAACTCATTAAAACGTTTACAGACATCTTCTGAAATATGTGTTTTAGTTTGTATTATTCACTGTGGTGATGTGGGTTCTACTTATACCCACCCAACTGTCATAACTTGAGAACCTTCCCTTTGCTTGGTCGGGGAGTGTTTGTTTCTGCTTTTGAAGCTTGTCTTGCTAAACCAAGTCTAGAGTGTAGCGTCAGTGCGTCACAGCTGCCATTGTAGATCTGTACAGAGAGGAATAGAAAAGTGTGTTCAGTCACAAAGAATGGTTAGGAGAGAAAAGAAGAGTGTTGGGCCAGGCTGCTGTCTCATTGAGAAGTGGACAGTACAGAACAAACCTACCTTTGCTCCCCCTCTTCCTACTTTCCCCTTGTTTTCCCTCGTCTCAAGTTCAAGTCTCAACTTAATTGTCCCAGAGGGGAAATATATTTTGCAGCAATATAAATACGTCCATTGACGGTTGACAGGGACTTCATACATACAGTGCCTCATGAGTGGACATACCCCTTGCACAGTCTTCACATTTTGCTGCCTTAAAATTACATCTAAAAAGGGATTACATTAGATTTCTTTCCTACAGAACTATTCAAAATGAGAAAGTTAAAACATGTTATAAATTAATATTAAAAGCGAAGATGTCTTGATTACATATGTCTTCACACCCCATAGTTAATACTTGGTGGGAACACCTTTGGCAGACATTACAGCTGTGAATCATTTTGAATATTATTCTTCCAACTTTTCACAACTCTTAGGGCAACATATGTCCATTTGTTCTGGTCAAAATTGCTCAAGGTTGGTAAATTTGGTTGGGAATCATTGATGGATGCAATATTCAAACCTTGTCTCTGATTTTCAAGTAAATTTAAGTGAGGATAGACTAAGACCACTCAGAAAAACTAAACACCTCATGGAAAGCCATTTTGGTGTGTCTTTGGTATAAAAATGTTGTTAATGTCTTGCTGAAAAATAAAACTATCCCAGGGTTAGGTTTTCAGAAGACTCAGGTGTTTTTTTTTTGTTTAACTTTTTACCTGGGCTTTGCTCCTTTCACAGTTCTTTTGATCCAGACAAACTCCCCAGTCCCTGCCGATGACAAGCATACCCATAACATGATGCTTCTACCACAATACTTAAATACAGAGGGTTTCACTGTGTTGTATTGGATATGACCAAAACCTGTAGTTTTTAATTTAGGCCATACAGGTAATGTCTTGCAGTATTACCAGTGGTGTAAAGTACTTAAGTAGTACTTTAAAATATTTTTACTTAAGTAGTTTTGTATCTGTACTTTATTATTTCTATTTTTGACAACCTAAAGAAAATGTCCTTTTTTTGTACATTTTCCCTGACACCCAAAAGTACTTGTCCATTTCAAATGCTTAGCAAGACCGGACAATTGTCCAATTCACACACTTATCAATTCTCTATTAAGGTATCTTTACTCAAGTATAACAACTTGATAGTGGTGAAAAAGTAAGTATTACTTAATGTCCTTGTTGCCAACTGAATTGATGAATTTAGTGTGTTTAACAGGCTTCCTTTCCCTTTGTTATTCAGGCCAGTAATGTAGAGTGGTGGCAGCATCAACTTATGGTCATAGCTATATGGGGGTGGGTGGCTTAGGAGTATTTTTGTCCACTCATGCAGGAGTAATAAATCCCTACTTGAAGGAGTAATCTAATCTAGTGGATTTGTTTTATTGTTCTATCCTGGGAGCACCCTCAGCACTCCTAGCACCCATGAATATGGGTACGTTTGTCACCAGCAGGGACTGGGAAGTTTGTACAAATTTTTATAAATATGAAAGGAGCAAAGTCCAGGTAAAAAGTTAGAGGGAAAACCTGCCTCAGTCTTCTGAAAATCCTGGTATAGAATTAAAAAAATTCCACGGCATAATTACCCACATTTTAATTCCAAAGACACCAGAATGGCTTTGCAAGTGGTGTTGAGTGTTCTTGAATGGTCCAGTCTCCGTGCTGACTTAAATCTGCTTAAAAAACTCAGACAATGTTTGAATATTGCTGTCCATGAACGATTCTCAACCGATTCAAACAGAGCTTGAACAATTGTCAAAAACAATGGATATACTGTGCATTTGGAAAGTATTCAGACCCCTTGACTTTTTCCAGTTTGTTATGTTCCAGCCTTATTCTAAAATGCATTAAATAGTTTTTTTCCCCACTCAATCTACACACAATAACCCATAATGACAAAGCAAAACAGATTTTGACATTTTAGCATTTTTTTTTTTAAATATCACATTTACATAAGTATTCAAACGCTTTACTAAGTACTTTGTTGAAGCACCTTTGGCAGCGATTACAACCTCGAGTCTTCTTGGGTATGACGCTACAAGCTTGGCACACCTATATTTGGGGAGTTTCTCCCATTTTTCTCTGCAGATCCTCTCAAGCTCTGTCAGGTTGGATGGGGAGCGTCGCTGCACAGCTATTTTCAGGTCTCTCCAGAGATGTTCGATCGGGTTCGAGTCTGGGCTCTGGCTGGGCCCCTCAAGGTCATTGACTTGTCCCAAAACCACTCCTGCGTTATCTTGGCTGTTTGCATAGAGTCATTGTCCTGTTGGAAGGTGAACCTTCGCCCCGGTCTGAGGTCCTGAGCGCTCTGGAGCAAGATTTCATCAAGGATCACTCTGTACTTTGCTCCGTCATCTTTCCCTCAATCCTGACTTGTCTCCCTGCTGCTGAAAAACATCCCCACAGCATGATGCTGCGACCACCATGCTTCACCCTAGGGATGGTCCCAGGTTTTCTCCAGACGTGACGCTTGGCCTTCAGGCCAAAGAGTTCAATCTTGTTTCTCATAGTCTGAGAGTCCTTTAGGTGTCTTGGCGAACTCCAATCGGGCTGTCAAGTGCCTTTTACTGAAGAGTGGCTTCCGTCTGGCCCCTACCATGAAGACCTGATTGGTGGAGTGCTGCAGAGATGATTGTCCTTCTGGAAGGTTCTCCTATCTCCACAGAGAAACTCTGGAGATCTGTCGAAGTGACCATCGGGTCACTCCCCCAATTGCTCAGTTTGGCTGGGCAGCCAGCTCTAGGAGGAGTCTTGGTGGTTGCAAACTAATTCAATATAAGAATGATGGAGACCACTGTGTTCTTGGGGACCTTAAATGCAGCAAACATTTTTTGATACCCTTCGCTAGATCTGTGCCCCGGCACAATCCTGTCTTGGAGCTCTATGGCCAATTCCTTCGTTTTTGCTCTGACATGCACTGTCAACTGTGGGACCTTTTATATTGGCAGCTGTGTGCCTTTCCAAATCATGTCCAATCAATTGAATTTACCACAGGTGGACTCCAAGTTGTAGAAACATCAAGGATGATCAATGGAAACAGGATGCACCTGAGCTCAATTTTGAGTCTCATAGCAAAGGGTCTGAATACTTAATTTATTGCACTTTTTTTCTTCTTAAATCTAATTTCTAACAACCTGTTTTTGCTTTGTCATTATGGGGTATTGTGTGTAGATTGATGATGAAATGTTTTTATTTAATCCATTTTAGGATATGCTGTAATGTAACACAGTGGAAAAAGTCAAGGGGTCTGAATACTTTCCGAATGCACTGTATGTTACCGTAAGAGTTGTGCAAGGTTGTTGGAATCAGTCATTCACAGCTAGAATGGCTTAAAAGGTACTTCCACCAAGTATTAAGTCAGGGGTGTGAAGACATTTGCAGTCAATGTCTACTCATTTTGTATTTCTTAGTAATTGGCAAAATGTTGTATAATTTTTCTATCACTTTGAAAATGTGGAGTACATTGTGTAGATCGATGGGTAAAAAATCGAATTCCATTTTTATATTTAATTTTAAGGCAGCAAAATGCAGTAGACTTCAACTAGCAACGCTAGGTGATCGACAGGGAATTCATAGTTGAATAAATGTAGCTATATACTTCTTCCTTGCCACCTCTATTCATCCTCTCACACATGCCATTACGGGGACCCTTTGAGTTGTTTGCTGAAGGCTGAAACACTTCCAACCTTTTAGGCAAGAGAAGAAAGAGGGAGAGTGAACAGAGTGCTCCTTCAGCTGATGTGTCATTGTGAGGAAACAAATGGCAGAACCATGTGCTGAACTGAACTGACCATTGGAGGCCTGCACAACATGAACATCTCTCTGCTCCCTCTCTTCCTGTCTTCCATCTCAACTGACAGCAGGAGGCCAGTACAACATGGAACTACTCTACACTCAGTGGTGATTTTAGCATGTAAATCTTGATGGGGCAAACAAAAAAAATGTGGGATGAATGTCAGCCAAGCAGCAACACAACACTAAACAATACATTAATTGTACTATAATGGTGACAAACGGTGCCCACAAACTGTTAGGGCCTACATAAAGCTGTCCCAACAGCAGTCCTAACACCTTACCACTGCTACACCTGGCTATCAGCGGTGCCTTATCTGGCAGTGAAACAGTTCATTCAGCCTCATTTACTGCCTTTAAAAAAAAACATAGCTGATATGGCTGACAAATGTGGTTTCTACTGACAATTGAGATGTACAAACTATTACATAAGGGGACAACAAGCGGATACGAGGCAATGGGTAACGATGCTTCGTGGGTGACTGTTGTCTGTGTGCAGAGGGTCCCTGGTTCGGGGACGGATGAAAGCTATACTGTTGCATTGAGGCTGTCGACCTGGATCACTGGTTGCTGCGGAAAAGGAGGTCAAAAGTGGGGTGAGTGTAACCGATGTGAAATGGCTAGCTAGTTAGCGGTGGTAATAGTGTTTCAATCGGTGACGTCACTCGCTCTGAGACCTTGAAGTAGTTCTGTTGCTCTGCTAGGGCCGCCGCTTTTGTCGCGTGATGGGTAACGATGCTTCGTGTGTGCAGAGGGTCCCTGGTTCGAGCCCAGGTTGGGGCGAGAAGAGGGATGGAAGCTATACTGTTGCATTTGTAAGCAGCTTTATTAACTCAATTACTTTCTTTTTTTACATGGTTTGCAAACTGATATGTGACATGTATTAATGCCAAAATAACAAGCAAAACAGGCAAGCCCCCCCAAAGAAAATATATGTACATGCCTGTTCAAAAGTTTAGGGTCACTTAGAAATGTCCTTGTTTTTGAAAGAAAAGCAATTTTTCCCCCCATATTAAAATAACATCAAATTGATCAGAAATACAGTGTAGACATTGTTAATGTTGTAAATGTATCTATTGTAGCTGGAAATGGCAGATTTTTTTAATGGAATATCTACATAGGCGTAGAGGCCCATTATCAACAACCATCACTCCTGTGTTCCAATGGCACGTTGTGTTAGCTAATCCAAATGTATCATTTTAAAAGGCTAATTGATCATTAGAAAACCCTTTTGCAGTTATGTTAGCACAGCTGAAAACTGTCTAATTAAAGAAGCAATACAACTGGCCGCCTTTAGACTAGTTGAATATCTGAATCATCAGAATTTGTGGGTTCGATTACAGGCTCAAAATGGCCAGAAACAAATAACTTTCTTCTGAAAATCGTCAGTCTATTCTTGCTCTTTATTTATTTTACCTTTATTTAACCAGGTAGGCAAGTTGAGAACACCTTTATTTAACCAGGTAGGCAAGTTGAGAACACCTTTATTTAACCAGGTAGGCAAGTTGAGAACACCTTTATTTAACCAGGTAGGCAAGTTGAGAACAAGTTCTCATTTACAATTGCGACCTGGCCAAGATAAAGCAAAGCAGTTCGACACATACAACGACACAGAGTTACACATGGAGTAAAACAAACATACAGTGAATAATACAGTATAAACAAGTCTATATACAATGTGAGCAAATGAGGTGAGAAGGGAGGTAAAGGCAAAAAAGGCCATGATGGCAAAGTAAATACAATATAGCAAGTAAAACACTGGAATGGTAGTTTTGCAATGGAAGAATGTGCAAAGTAGAAATAAAAATAATGGGGCGCAAAGGAGCAAAATAAATTAATTAATTAAATACAGTTGGGAAAGAGGTAGTTGTTTGGGCTAAATTATAGGTGGGCTATGTACAGGTGCAGTAATCTGTGAGCTGCTCTGACAGTTGGTGCTTAAAGCTAGTGAGGGAGATAAGTGTTTCCAGTTTCAGAGATTTTTGTAGTTCGTTCCAGTCATTGGCAGCAGAGAACTGGAAGGAGAGGCGGCCAAAGAAAGAATTGGTTTTGGGGGTGACTCTGAGAAATGAAGGCTATTCCATGTGAGAAATTGCCAAGAAACTGAAGATCTCGTACAACGCTGTGTACTACTCCCTTCACAGATCAGCGCAAATGGTCTCTTACCAGAATAGAAAGAGGAGTGGGAAGCCCTGGTGCACAACTGAGCAAGAGGACAAGTACATTGGTGTCTAGTTTGAGAACTAGAGCCTCACAAGACCGCAACTGGCAGCTTCATTAAATAGTACCCACAAAACACCAGTCTCAACGTCAACAGTGAAGAGGCAGCTTCTGGATGTTGGTCTTCTAGGCAGAGTTGCAAAAAAAAAAGCCATATCTCAGACTGGCCAATAAAAAGAAAAGATTAAGATGGGCAAAAGAACACAGACACTGGACAGAGGAACTCTGCCTAGAAGGCCAGCATCCCGGTGTCGCCTCTTCACTGTTGATGTTGAGACTGGACAGAGGAACACTGCCTAGAAGGCCAGCATCCCGGAGTCGCCTCTTCACTGTTGATGTTGAGACTGGACAGAGGAACACTGCCTAGAAGGCCAGCATCCCGGAGTCGCCTCTTCACTGTTGATGTTGAGACTGGACAGAGGAACACTGCCTAGAAGGCCAGCATCCCGGAGTCGCCTCTTCACTGTTGATGTTGAGACTGGACAGAGGATCTCTGCCTAGAAGGCCAGCATCCCGGAGTCGCCTCTTCACTGTTGACGTTGAGACTGGACAGAGGATCTCTGCCTAGAAGGCCAGCATTCCGGAGTCGCCTCTTCACTGTTGACGTTGAGACTGGACAGAGGATCTCTGCCTAGAAGGCCAGCATTCCGGAGTCGCCTCTTCACTGTTGACGTTGAGACTGGACAGAGGATCTCTGCCTAGAAGGCCAGCATTCCGGAGTCGCCTCTTCACTGTTGACGTTGAGACTGGACAGAGGAACTCTGCCTAGAAGGCCAGCATCCCGGAGTCGCCTCTTCACTGTTGACGTTGAGACTGGACAGAGGAACTCTGCCTAGAAGGCCAGCATCCCGGAGTCGCCTCTTCACTGTTGACGTTGAGACTGGACAGAGGAACTCTGCCTAGAAGGCCAGCATCCCGGAGTCGCCTCTTCACTGTTCACGTTGAGACTGAAGTAGAAGACAGGATGACTACAGGTGCTCCTTTTCTGGCCAATCGCAATGCCACATTCCATGCTTCAGCTGTGCGTTGAAAGGAAGGCTGGTTGGCGATGTCTATTATTTTTTTTTAAATTACAGAGTAGCTAGGCTAGCCTAGCCTAACATCTTTTTTGTTTTAGACCATTGTGTTTGAAATGTAGGCTACAACGGGTTTGAGAATAGTGGGAAGATGAATCTGAGTGGGCTGGTAGCTGTTCTTGAACCATTGAAAATGACCTGGTGTGCATGCACACATCCAAAGTGTCAAGATATTCAGAGAATATGTATTTGTTGTTTGTTATTTCACAACTTACAATTGTTGTTTATCTAAAGGCTATGCTGTGTTATGTTAACAATGACAACTATATAATAAATAATAATTATGGTAACAATAATTACAGAATGAAATGTAGATTTTTGGGGGGGAGGTCATCTGTGATTCCAGTACTGCTTAAAACACACATACGGTCTTCAAAAATGTACATTTTTAAAACTATTTTAGTGTATTATTTTATATAGCTTTGGGGAAGGGTGGAGCTCCCTAGAGACGGCACGCTGTCTGGAGGATACCTACCTGCCCACCCCCTGCTAGGTGGGAGGGAGACCCTGTGGATCTGAAGTGGAACGCTGTGCCGCAACCGGGTTCTGCTGTGACTCAGGTACGGTAGGTGTCAATGTGTATTTTTGCCTGGTGTGTTTCATCGGTGTGTGTGTTTGTGTGCTTACCCGTAAAGACTATATGTTTATATATATAATATATAATTACATGTCTGTTGTTGACAGAGAGCTGTGTTCTAGACTCACACTGTTTTGGGGAGAGTCCGTACCACTCTCCTGCGGACCACAGCTCCGGAGCCACAAGAAACTCACCGGAGGAACTGCTGATGCATCTACTACACTTTGCCACCAGGGGGCAGGGTGAATACTCACTCTAGACCGCTCACATTTGAATGATTCCAAATCAACACTTTCACACTTGTTCAAGATTGGACAAGTATCAGCTATATGGTAATTGTTCCACCTTGCCAACTGATGGAGATTTCGCTATATTGTTGACCACTACTATCAAAGCGTTTTACATCTATACAATGTACCTAGCTCTAGCTGTATGGCCAGGGGTCATTTAGAATTGGGAAAAATGCTTAAACCACTGACAGAAATAACAAAAGGAGAAAAAGGATACAAGTTATGAACTGTGAAGAAGGCATTGTTTTTCCCACACAAGGATGTATATACGGATACATACAGTAGACCTACACATTGAATTATTCAATTCTACAAGACATTTTATTTCATAATGCCTCAATAGTTATAGGTATTGTACACACCACCGACCAACTGGTCGGTTGTGTTTTCTACCCAGTTCCAAGACAGGTTTTGGTACTTTTTAAGAGTAATTACACCTGTCACATAACTTTGGTGAAAGGTGTTTTATTTCCTCCCCACCCTCTCCTGTAACATTTTGGTGTGTGTGTGTTATAATGACACCAGGAGCCAAAGTCACATTCAATACCTGGATGGTTAATTATACAGTGTATTGATGGTTAAATAATAATTGGTCTGAGGTTTGAGAAGACCAGTATGTGATATTGCGAGAAGAAAATAGCAAGTTACCTTGTGGTGAGCGAGAGTGAGAAGGTGTGGAACATATGCAAGTCAATAGTAGTTTGAGCAACTAGCTCTCACAGTCTCACTTCAGAATTAGACATTCATACACATTTTTAAGTTGTTGCAAATATCAAAAGTGTTTCAGGTTACGTGTAGGCATTAACTCTGAATGGTTAAGGTAAGAGTTAAGGTTTGCGATAGGTTTTAAAACAAAAATCTCAAAAACAACTTTTCAGCACTGGATTCAAACTTAGGCTACAACCTTTGGAATCAGAGGCAGATGCTTACAGAAATCGACTTGAAGGTAACAGTGCTCACTGTTGCTCCTAGTGTCCGGTTTCAAAGTCATCTCCCGACAACCTCAGACATGGGTGGACGTGGAATACTGGGTGTGTTTGTAAATTCATTCTGGAGTGCCACAGAGTGCTCTGGGCGTTAGTGAAATAAGAGCGTTGTCAGATTGTTAGTTCCTAAATTCAGTTTCATTCTAGGAGTGTTCAGAGCGCACACTGGACACTCTGGACGAGAAGTAGGGTAAATCCGAGCATTCTGACCTCACAAGGGCAGTCAAGCACCCAAGCTAACGTTGGATAACTTGCTAGCTACTTCCAAACACAAATGAGAGAACACCTCACTCCTCACCTTTACTCGCCCTAGCAGAGCTGGCTAGGTTGTTTTCATGATATCTAGAGTGCTGGTAACGAGTGCTGTTTGCTCTCCCCAAAGCAATTCACTTATTCCAGAGGCTGACCCAAAACAACGCTGGCGGAGAAGAGGTACTGGTATTCTGGTTCGATTTAGGGAGCGTGTACACCACCCACTGTTCCCGGTTATTTTACTCGCTAATGTCCAATCTCTAGATAATAAAATTGATGAGCTCAAGGCGAGAGTTGCTTTTCAGAGAGACACCAGGGATTGTAACATACTCTGCTTCACGGAAACATGGCTCTCTCTCGAGAAATACTGTCTGACTCTATAAAGCCAGTTGGGTTCTAAGTACTTCGCGCCGACAGGAACAAACATCTCTCCGGGAAGCAGAAGGGTGGAGGTATATGTTTTATGATTAACGACTTATGGTGTAACTGTGATAACATACAGGAACTCAAGTCCTTCTGTTCACCCGACCTAGAATATCTCACAATCAAATGCTGACCGTACTACCTACCGAAACAGAAGACCGCCTCGAAGATCGGTCAAGCAGATACCACGATGGCCCTCAAAGAACTTCACTGGACTTTATGCAAACTGGAAACCACATATCCTGGGGTTGCATTTATTGTAGCTGGGGATTTTAACAAAGAAAATTTTATGAAAAGGCTTCCGAAATTCTATCAACATATTGATTGTTATACTCGCGATGCTAAAACCCTCGACCATTGCTATACTACCTTTCAGAATGCATAAGGCCCTCCCCCGCCTTCCATTTAGCAAATCGGACCACGATTTCATCTTGTTCCTCCCCTCCTATAGGCAGAATCTCAAACAGGAAGCACCCGTGGTGAGGACTATTCAACATTTGTCTGACCAATCAGAATAGATGGGAGCATTCGAGCAAAACTGAAAGCGCGAACCACCGCATTTAACCAGGGCAAGAAGACTGGGAATATGGAAGAATACAAACAGTGTAGTTATTCCCTCCGCAAAGCAATCAAGCAGGCTAAACGGTATAGGAACAAAGTTGAGTCCCAGTTCAAAAGTTCAGAAACGAGACGTATGTGGCAGGGTCTACAGACGATCACGGATTATAAAAGGAAAACTAGCCACGTTGCAGACACAGACATCTTATTTCCAAACAGGCTGAACACCTTCTTCGCTCTCTTTGACGATAATACAGTGCCACCGACGCAGCCCGCTACCAAGGACTGTGGGCTCTCCTTCTCTGTGGCCGACTTGAGTAAGACGTTTAAGCGTGTTAACCCTCGCAGGGCTGCCGGCCCAGATAGTATCCCTAGCCACGTCCTCAGAGCATGCTCAGACCAGCTGGCTGGTGTGGTCACAGATATATTCAATCTCTTTATCCCAGTCTGTTGTCCCCACATGCTTCAAGATGGCCACCATTGTCCTTGTACTTCAGAAAGCAAAGGTAATTGAACTAAATGACTATCGCACCGTAGCACTCACCTCTGTCATCATGAAGTGCTTTGAGAGACTAGTCAAGGATCATATTACCTCCACCTTACCTGCCACCCTAGATCCACTTCAGTTTGCTTACCGCCCCAATAGATCCACAGACGATGCAATCGCCACCACACTACACACTGCCCTGTCCCATCTGTACAAGAGGCATACCGATGTAAGAATGCTGTTCATTGACTATAGCTCAGCATTTAACACCATAGTACCCTCCAAGCTCATCGTAAAGGACGAGGCCCTGGGTTTGAACCCCGCCCTGTGCAACTGGGTCCTGGACTTCCTGACAGGTCGCCCCCAGGTGGTGAAGGTAGGAAACAACACGTCTTCAATGATCCTCAACACTGGGGCCCCACAAGGGTGCATACTCAGCCCACTCCTGTACTCCCTGTTCACCCATGACTGCGTGGCCAAGCATGCCTCCAACTCAATCATCAAGTTTGCAGATGACACAACAGCTTGATTACCAACAACGATGAGAGGGAGGTGTGGGCTCTGGGAGTGTGGTGCCAGGAAAATAACCTCACACTCAACGTCAACAAAACTAAGGAGATGATTGTGGACTTCAGGAAACAGCAAAGGGAGCACCCCCCTATCGACTTCGACGGGACAGTAGTGGAGAAGGTGGAAAGCTTCAAGTTCCTTGGCGTACACATCACGGACAAACTGAAATGGTCCACCCACACAGACAGTGTGGTGAAGAAGGCGCAACAGCGCCTCTCCAATGACGAAATTTGGCTTAACACCTAAAACACTCAAACTTTTACAGATGCACAATTGAGAGCATCCTGTCGGGCTGTATCACCTCCTGGTACGGCAACTGCACCGCCCACAACCGCAAAGCTCTCCAGAGGGTGGTGCGGTCTGCCCAAAGCATTACAGGGGAAAAACTTCCCCCCCTCCTGGACACCTACAGTGGGGCAAAAAAGTATTTAGTCAGCCACCAATTGTGCAAGTTCTCCCACTTAAAAAGATGAGAGAGGCCTGTAATTTTCATCATATGTACACTTCAACTATGACAGAGAAAAAAAATCCTGAAAATCACATTGTAGGATTTTTAATGAATTCATTTGCAAATTATGGTGGAAAATAAGTATTTGGTCACCTACAAACAAGCAAGATTTCTGGCTCTCACAGACCTGCAACTTCTTCTTTAAGAGGCTCCTCTGTCCTCCACTTGTTACCTGTATTAATGGCACCTGTTTGAACTTGTTATCAGTATAAAATACACCTGTCCACAACCTCAAACAGTCACACTCCAAACTTCATACAAATAATTTATTATAATTTACCAGTTTCTCAGTTATTTATCCCGGGAAGGGGGAGTGGTTTTGGGCGGTAAATCTCTGTAACCGGGTTCCAACCATTCAACCCTAGTGTGTGTGTGTGTGTGTATACATGCATGCACGTAAGAGACATTGAAAGAGAGAAAGAGATCAAAATTGGCAGTAACTATAATTGGCAGTTATGTCCCCTAACAGGTATTGCTGAAAGTTGTTTATTTAGTAGCACAGGCAGGCTTATAATTAGTGGATTGTATCTGTTGTGACTTGCTGACTTTCAGTTGATATTCATCAACAACTAGGCTGCCATTCTACGGTCATTCTATAGTCACAGTTTAAAACAACACAGATCACCTGACTTAAAGGAACAGCTATGAGTGTAATTCTCGGAAGTACTTCAGCTACCTCCAGTTTTTGACTTAGATTGAAATAGGTTCCAGGTACTCATTCTGGGTGCCGGTACTGTTTATGTTTAGATGCAGGAGCTCCACAATACTTTGAGCTGATATTCTATAAGAGGAACAGGAGCTCAAGCAGTAGAATATTTGAGGTGTCGGCACTCAGCTCCAATGAGCTCCTGCCCATGTCAAGCACTGGCTACCTCTCCAACTCTTTGTTCTCTGAAAGAACACTACCACCTGTACCACTACAACTGTTACTACTACTTTATTACTACTACTACTACTTTATTACCATGCTTACTGAAGCCACTATTACAACTTCCTCTACTGCAATGACCACTACCATCACTAAGGCCACCATACTGCAACTCTTACAACTGATGGTAAACATTGCAGGTGGCATTCCTAAGTGCTGCGTGAAGACATCTATGGACATTCCCACCCATCTGCTGAGGAGAGGAGAGCAGAGATGCAGTTGAGCAATGGTGTCTGAGTTCAACACAATACTGTCTAGAGTACTATCGTTAGAATCATTTAAACTGTCATACTGTACAGGAAGGTGTAGTTATGACATACTAGTATGTCTGATATGATTTACGTTAAAGATTCAGTTATGCTAAAGGCATTCTGCTTCAGACGGTGACCTGAGACAATGATGGTCTTATCCTCCATGTCCTCAGACTGCATGTGAAAGGGAAGAAGCTATGTGCCCAGCCCAAGATCAAGAGAAAGCTGAAGAGGCTCTAGAGGAAAGGGCAGAAAAGGCAGAAGAGGCCTTAGTGCTCTGTGGAGGGAGGGAACTCGTTAATGTGCGGCAGCCTGACTTTTCTGTCATGTATTTTTATACTTTGTACTTGTTTATTATGAAGTGTTCTGGAGAAGTTTCTTGCTTGCATTAGTATGTATGTGTGTTAGGCAGAAATCTGTGGTGCATGTGTGCTTAAAGCTACTTGTAATCCATCAACTAATCAATGTCATTCATGAAATTGTTTCCTATGTAATAAAATGTGTAATATAATCAAGGCTGGTCTGTGATATATGAAACATTTTCGTGTTGTTGATATTATCATAAGCTGCGAGATATTAAAATGCTATCACTGTGGTCACCAACCCTCGTTCTAAAGAGGTATACAGGTTTTTTCCCCATCCCTGCACAAACAACTGTTTCTGCAACTTGAGGTTATTGATGATTAGTTGAGTAGCTGGTGTGTTAGTGCTGGAATGAGCTCATGTTGCACAACATTTCTATAGGCTATGAAATTGTGTGAGAAAACAGAATGGTGGCCTCTATTAAAAAGGGGAGGCTCCCATCAGCTTACTATAGGCTAGGCCTACTATTTTTATTTCTCAGTCTTCCTAATATTAAGCCCATTGCTTCTCTTTAAAACAGGAGTATAGCCTACCTGGCTGGCATGAAAATGGACCATGGGAAAAGTGTCCTTCATTCGCTATTTAAGTGCATAGATGACATGTATTTTTTCCCCCGCTGCCCCTCTTTCGAGACAGGTGCATAATAATGGTCCAATTTAAATCAAAACAATTTTCACACATATATTATTTAGTATATTATATTATCTTGTAAAGGCAAGATTAAATCAAGAATAGTGTGATGGGTGACAATATTACCCCATCTCTTGTGAATGATATATTATCACTTGTGAATGATGCCCAGCTTAAGGCAAACAGCGCATGTTTTTTTTTGCAACTTTTTCTAATCCTAGCAGCACACCTCATGTGCCTAGCCTCACAACTAAAGTGGCCAAACTTCTTAAAAGGAACCACATTAATCCACTTTACAATGGATGTAGGGCCTGCGCCCGAGTTTCAAGTGTGGGGAAGATCATTTTTATGGTAAAAATGCACCTTTATAATTAAAAGCATTACATGCATAATTGCAGTTGTGGTCACTTTTGAGAATGGTGCTAATGGAACATTCACACTTATAGCCTACTGCTGTGTGCACATTGCTGAGCTCATAATGTGAAGAAATAGCCTAATAGCTTATCAACATTTTAAGCTAAACGTTCTCATCTGTTGCGACAGGCTGATTGCATAAAACAGTTTTTTAAATGCTAGTGGTTGTATTAATTTGGGATCTATCGCATCCCACAACTGTCCCGGACTATGTTTGGAATATTTAATTCACGGCCAGAATAGGTTAACTTTTGTACTTTGAGGTGTAGTAGATTGACATAGGCTAGTGCTTTTGCTGTTCGTTAGGCCTACTCATCTTGTTGGCTGACAAAAAGTAAATGTGGACAGTTCTTCCAACGTCTTCAATATACGCCTTGGAATTGCACAAGGTCGCACGCAGTTGCGTCCCCGATGTGTCTGTCTTCACTTGTAGCCTGTGAGAAAAAGAGAATGATGAAGAGTGTATAGCCTGCGCAAAAAAATAAAGCAGTGCTCATGCTTTTCATGCAACTTTTTTCAAATCATCATTAGAGTCACATCATGCAGCCTTAGAATGTATTAAAATCAAAACATATAGCCCAAAATTTGTATCAAAACTAAAGTTACAAAAATAACTCTAAATTAAGTATATAGGAGTTCCTGTTTCTTTGTTAACCGCTCAACACAGAATAGCCGCATGTGGCCACTCCCTCAACTCGTTTGGAGAAAATAGCCTTTCTATTTTATTCAGTTTTGTTCAATTGTATTCTTCATACTATAAAATAATGCTGTAATTCTAAGCCAATATTGTCTGCTAAATGAACTAGCGTAGCCCACAGCCATGTGGAATAGCCAGATCAGGGCCTAACATAAGGACAAAGCAGAGTATGCTATTCTGTTCTTCTGAAATAGACTACATTTCTTTCATATCATGTTTCTTTCGACCTGTCTAAATAAATCATGTATTTATTGTGATGGGGTAGGCTATATTACATGGATTTATTACACTTAAAAGTTATCCTAAAATCACCATGCGCAATGCCAAGTATCGGCTGAAGTGGTGTAAAGCTCGCCGCCATTGGACTCTGGAGCAGTGGAAACGCATTCTCTGGAGTGATGAATCTCTATTCACCATCTGGCTGTCCGACGGACGAATCTGGGTTTGGCAGATGCCAGGAGAACGCTACCTGCCCAAATGCATATTGCATTTAAAGTTTGGTGGAGGAGGAATAATAGTGTAGGACTGTTTTTTATGGTTTGGGCTAGGCCCCTTAGTTACAGTGAAGGAAAATCTTAATGCTACATTAAAGAATGACATTCTAGACAATTCTGTGCTTCCAACTTTGTGGCAACAGTTTATGGGAAGGCCCTTTCCTGTTTCAGGATGAAAATGCCCCTGTGCACAAAGTGAGGTTCACACAGAAATGGTTTGTCAATATCGGTGTGAAAGATCTTGCCTGCACAGAGACCTAACCTCAACCCCATCGAACACCTTTGGGATGAATTGGAATGCTGACTGTGAGCCAGGCCTAATCACCCAAAATCAGTACCCGACCTCACTAATGCTCTTGTGGGTGAATGGAAGCAAATCCCCACAGCAATGTTCCATTATCTAATGTAAAGCCTTCCCAGAAGAATGGAGACTTATAGCAGCAAAGGAGGGACCAACTCCATAATAATGCCCATGATTTTGGAATAAGATATTCGACGAGCAGGTGCCCACATACTTTTGTATCTATCTTAAAATGAATGCATTGCTTTAGATAAGACGGTTTGCTTACTGACTAAAAATGTACATATTTCACATCAGTCTAGAAGGATAGGAGAGGAAGCCACTATATACAGTGCCTTGCGAAAGTATTCGGCCCCCTTGAACTTTGCGACCTTTTGCCACATTTCAGGCTTCAAACATAAAGATATAAAACTGTATTTTTTTGTGAAGAATCAACAACAAGTGGGACACAATCATGAAGTGGAACGACATTTATTGGATATTTCAAACTTTTTTTACAAATCAAAAACTGAAAAATTGGGCGTGCTAAATTATTCAGCCCCTTTACTTTCAGTACAGCAAACTCTCTCCAGAAGTTCAGTGAGGATCTCTGAATGATCCAATGTTGACCTAAATGACTAATGATGATAAATACAATCCACCTGTGTGTAATCAAGTCTCCGTATAAATGCACCTGCACTGTGATAGTCTCAGAGGTCCGTTAAAAGCGTAGAGAGCATCATGAAGAACAAGGAACACACCAGGCAGGTCCGAGATACTGTTGTGAAGAAGTTTAAAGCCGGATTTGGATACAAAAAGATTTCCCAAGCTTTAAACATCCCAAGGAGCACTGTGCAAGCGATAATATTGAAATGGAAGGAGTATCAGACCACTGCAAATCTACCAAGACCTGGCCGTCCCTCTAAACTTTCAGCTCATACAAGGAGAAGAATGATCAGAGATGCAGCCAAGAGGCCCATGATCACTCTGGATGAACTGCAGAGATCTACAGCTGAGGTGGGAGACTCTGTACATAGGACAACAATCAGTCGTATATTGCACAAATCTGGCCTTTATGGAAGAGTGGCAAGAAGAAAGCCATTTCTTAAAGATATCCATAAAAAGTGTCGTTTAAAGTTTGCCACAAGCCACCTGGGAGACGCACCAAACATGTGGAAGAAGGTGCTCTGGTCAGATGAAACCAAAATGGAACTTTTTGGCTACAATGCAAAACGTTATGTTTGGCGTAAAAGCAACACAGCTCATCACCCTGAACACACCATCCCCACTGTCAAACATGGTGGTGGCAGCATCATGGTTTGGGCCTGCTTTTCTTCAGCAGGGACAGGGAAGATGGTTAAAATTGATGGGAAGATGGATGGAGCCAAATACAGGACCATTCTGGAAGAAAACCTGATGGAGTCTGCAAAAGACCTGAGACTGGGACGGAGATTTGTCTTCCAACAAGACAATGATCCAAAACATAAAGCAAAATCTACAATGGAATGGTTCAAAAATAAACATATCCAGGTGTTAGAATGGCCAAGTCAAAGTCCAGACCTGAATCCAATCGAGAATCTGTGGAAAGAACTGAAAACTGCTGTTCACAAATGCTCTCCATCCAACCTCACTGAGCTCGAGCTGTTTTGCAAGGAGGAATGGGAAAAAATGTCAGTCTCTCGATGTGCAAAACTGATAGAGACATACCCCAGGCGACTTAAAGCTGTAATCGCAGCAAAAGGTGGCGCTACAAAGTATTAATTTAAGGGGCTGAATAATTTTGCACGCCCAATTTTTCCGTTTTTGATTTGTTAAAAAAGTTTGAAATATCCAATAAATGTCGTTCCACTTCATGACTGTGTCCCACTTGTTGTTGATTCTTCACAAAAAAATACAGTTTTATATCTTTATGTTTGAAGCCTGAAATGTGGCAAAAGGTTGCAAAGTTCAAGGGGGCCGAATACTTTCGCAAGGCACTGTAGACTATGTGATGCCTACTTGGTATTACATCCTGTCTTCCAAGGAGAGAGATGTGCTGAAGTCTGTGAGACTGGAGAAGGAGGAAGCGAAGAAAGAGAAAGAAGCAGAGAGGGAGGAAGTGGAGACAGAGGAAGCGGAGACAGAGGAAGCGGAGACAGAGGAAGCGGAGACAGAAGAAGCAGAGACAGAGGAAGCGGAGACAGAGGAAGCGGAGACAGAAGAAGCGGAGACAGAAGAAGCGGAGACAGAGGAAGCGGAGACAGAGGAAGCGGAGACAGAGGAAGCGGAGACAGAGGAAGCGGAGACAGAGGAAGCGGAGACAGAAGAAGCGGAGACAGAGGAAGCGGAGACAGAGGAAGCGGAGACAGAGGAAGCGGAGACAGAAGAAGCGGAGACAGAGGAAGCGGAGACGGAAGAAGCGGAGACAGAAGAAGCGGAGACAGAGGAAGCGGAGACAGAAGAAGCGGAGACAGAGGAAGCGGAGACAGAAGAAGCGGAGACAGAAGAAGCGGAGACAGAGGAAGCGGAGAAGGATTAAGTGGAGAGGGAGGAAGCAAAGAAAGAGAAAGAAGCAGAGAGGGAGGAAGCGGAGACAGAGGAAGCGGAGACAGAAGAAGCGGAGACAGAGGAAGCGGAGACAGAGGAAGCGGAGACAGAAGCGGAGACAGAGGAAGCGGAGACAGAGGAAGCGGAGACAGAGGAAGCGGAGACAGAGGAAGCGAAGAAAGAGAAAGAAGCAGAGAGGGAGGAAGCGGAGAAGGAGGAAGCGGAGAGGGAGGAAGCGGAGAAGGATTAAGTGGAGAGGGAGGAAGCGAAGAAAGAGAAAGAAGCAGAGAGGGAGGAAGCGGAGACAGAGGAAGCGGAGACAGAAGAAGCGGAGACAGAAGAAGCGGAGACAGAGGAAGCGAAGAGGGAGGAGACAGAGGAAGCAGAGACAGAGGAAGCAGAGACAGAGGAAGCGGAGAAGGAGGAGGAAGCGGAGACGGAGGAGGAAGCGGAGACAGAGGAAGCGGAGACAGAGGAAGCGGAGACAGAGGAAGCGGAGACAGAGGAAGCGGAAAAGGATGAGGAAGCGGAGACAGAGGAAGTGGAGACAGAAGAAGCGGAGACAGAGGAAGCGGAGACAGAGGAAGCGGAGACAGAGGAAGCAGAGACAGAGGAAGCGGAAAAGGATGAGGAAGCGGAGACAGAGGAAGTGGAGACAGAAGAAGCGGAGACAGAGGAAGCGGAGACAGAGGAAGCGGAGACAGAGGAAGCGGAGACAGAAGAAGCGGAGACAGAAGAAGCGGAGACAGAGGAAGCGGAGAGGGAGGAGACAGAGGAAGCAGAGACCGAGGAAGCAGAGACAGAGGAAGCAGAGACAGAGGAAGCAGAGACAGAAGAAGCGGAGACAGAAGAAGCGGAGACAGAGGAAGCGGAGACAGAGCAAGCGGAGACAGAAGAAGCGGAGACAGAGGAAGCGGAGACAGAGGAAGCGGAGACAGAGGAAGCGGAGACAGAAGAAGCGGAGACAGAGGAAGCGGAGACGGAAGAAGCGGAGACAGAAGAAGCGGAGACAGAGGAAGCGGAGACAGAAGAAGCGGAGACAGAGGAAGCGGAGACAGAAGAAGCGGAGACAGAAGAAGCGGAGACAGAGGAAGCGGAGAAGGATTAAGTGGAGAGGGAGGAAGCAAAGAAAGAGAAAGAAGCAGAGAGGGAGGAAGCGGAGACAGAGGAAGCGGAGACAGAAGAAGCGGAGACAGAGGAAGCGGAGACAGAGGAAGCGGAGACAGAAGCGGAGACAGAGGAAGCGGAGACAGAGGAAGCGGAGACAGAGGAAGCGGAGACAGAGGAAGCGAAGAAAGAGAAAGAAGCAGAGAGGGAGGAAGCGGAGAAGGAGGAAGCGGAGAGGGAGGAAGCGGAGAAGGATTAAGTGGAGAGGGAGGAAGCGAAGAAAGAGAAAGAAGCAGAGAGGGAGGAAGCGGAGACAGAGGAAGCGGAGACAGAAGAAGCGGAGACAGAAGAAGCGGAGACAGAGGAAGCGAAGAGGGAGGAGACAGAGGAAGCAGAGACAGAGGAAGCAGAGACAGAGGAAGCGGAGAAGGAGGAGGAAGCGGAGACGGAGGAGGAAGCGGAGACAGAGGAAGCGGAGACAGAGGAAGCGGAGACAGAGGAAGCGGAGACAGAGGAAGCGGAAAAGGATGAGGAAGCGGAGACAGAGGAAGTGGAGACAGAAGAAGCGGAGACAGAGGAAGCGGAGACAGAGGAAGCGGAGACAGAGGAAGCAGAGACAGAGGAAGCGGAAAAGGATGAGGAAGCGGAGACAGAGGAAGTGGAGACAGAAGAAGCGGAGACAGAGGAAGCGGAGACAGAGGAAGCGGAGACAGAGGAAGCGGAGACAGAAGAAGCGGAGACAGAAGAAGCGGAGACAGAGGAAGCGGAGAGGGAGGAGACAGAGGAAGCAGAGACCGAGGAAGCAGAGACAGAGGAAGCAGAGACAGAGGAAGCAGAGACAGAAGAAGCGGAGACAGAAGAAGCGGAGACAGAGGAAGCGGAGACGGAGGAAGCCGAGACGGAAGAAGCGGAGACGGAAGAAGCGGAGACGGAAGAAGCGGAGACGGAGGAAGCGGAGACGGAGGAAGCGGAGACGGAAGAAGCGGAGACGGAAGAAGCGGAGACGGAAGAAGCGGAGACGGAAGAAGCGGAGACGGAGGAAGCGGAGACGGAGGAAGCGGAGACGGAAGAAGCGGAGACGGAAGAAGCGGAGACGGAGGAAGCGGAGACGGAGGAAGCGGAGACGGAGGAAGCGGAGAGGGAAGAGACAGAGGAAGCAGAGACAGAGGAAGCAGAGACAGAAGAAGCGGAGACAGAAGAAGCGGAGACAGAAGAAGCGGAGACAGAAGAAGCGGAGAAGGAGGAGGAAGCGGAGACAGAGGAAGCGGAGACAGAGGAAGCGACACACAGCTAAATACAGTTTGATCTAGCCTGGGAACAGATCAAGTTTGATCTAAAAGAAAGGTGCAAAGTTTGCACTGACCGTCTATTTGGTACTACATGTATTTCTCCTCCCTTCTATGCAAAAAGAAAAAGTACAGATAGGCCTATTGCTTATAATCTTCCAGAATTATGCAATTGTACACATTTCCTTCATAACACTTTTTCACAGCAACTATACGGTGTATGTGACAATAAAACTAAAACAAATACGAAAAATAATCGCTGCCTGTTTGAACAATCCCCGCCCAGTCTAATAAACACTTCCTCCACACGATCGTGACAAAGCCAGAGTGAAAGCAGCGGAGATCAATTCACATGTTGACGATTACAACTATTCTTGAAGTAATGTCTACCTCAGTTAACTTGCCAGAAGCCGAACATTCCGGGTTGTTGAAGTTTCTCTCGGCTGCGTTCTACGCCGTCAGTTCATTCTTGATCATTGTTGTTAACAAAACGATTCTCACAAACTACAGGTAAGATCGTTTCGTCACTGCAGTACTTACTGTGCAGAGGTCACTCGCTAGAAATCCTTTACAAGTGGTGCTTTCAAGACAACTGGGAACTCGAAAACAATCGAGGGTAAATCATGACGTAAGTGATCTTTAGGTCGGCACTCCAGAAAGAGGCCCGAGTTCCCGACTTGGCATTTCGAGTTGGATGACCGTTCAAATCTTTTTTTTTCCTCGTTCCCAGTGGTCTTGAACGCATGTAGTGGGAACTCGGATATTTCTCGGATATTTCCGAGTTCCCATGGGTTTTTAACGCGGCATGAGCATAGCAGCTGGAGCAGTGGTTGGGGGTATACGCCGTATATCCACTTTTTCTGTGGCCATTGCCTATACTCCACGTCTTAATCCTCACCATGCGTATCAAAGTAGTGTAGTGGAGGATTACACCGTATCAATTAATAAGGTTGAAGGAGCAGATCAGAATGTTTAGCTTAAATTGTTGATAAACTATTATTTCTTAACATTTTAATTGTGCCAATGTGCACACATCGGTAGGCCTACGAGCAAATGTTCCAAAATGCAATTGGCTGGAAAACACCGTTCTAAATGCGTACCTTACATACCAGCGCTTTCGTGGACAGAGATGGAAATATCCCTTAGAAATTTAGAAAGAGGGGTGATCTAAAGAAACAACAGCTATCATGGGTTGGTATTATGCCCCAATCTATAGATTTCACATGACTGGGAATACAGATATGCATCTGTTGGTCACAGATACCTTTAAAAAAGGTAGTGTCGTGGATCAGAAAATTAGAACGTTTCTGATTTGACCATTAGCCTCATGCAGCGAAACATTGATCAGGCTGTTGATTACACATCTTCTTCACGTGGAGTTGATCAGGCTGTTGATTTACACAACTTCTTCACATGGAGTTGATCAGGCTGTTGATTGCACATCTCCTTCACATAGAGTTGATCAGGCTGTCGATTGATTGCACATCTCCTTCACATAGAGTTGATCTGGCTGTTGATTGATTGCACATCTCCTTCACATAGAGTTGATCTGGCTGTTGATTGATTGCACACTTCACATAGAGTTGATCAGGCTGTCGATTGCACATCCCCTTCACATGGAGTTGATCAGGCTGTTGATTGCACATCTCCTACACATGGAGTTGATCAGGCTGTCGATTGATTGCACATCTCCTTCACATGGAGTTGATCAGGCTGTCGATTGCACATCTCCTACACATGGAGTTGATCAGGCTGTCGATTGATTGCACATCTCCTTCACATGGAGTTGATCAGGCTGTCGATTGATTGCACATCTCCTTCACATGGAGTTGATCAGGCTGTCGATTGATTGCACATCTCCTTCACATGGAGTTGATCAGGCTGTCGATTGATTGCACATCTCCTCCACATGGAGTTGATCAGGCTGTTGATTGATTGCACATCTCCTCCACATGGAGTTGATCAGGCTGTTGATTGATTGCACATCTCCTTCACATGGAGTTGATCAGGCTGTCGATTGATTGCACATCTCCTTCACATGGAGTTGATCAGGCTGTTGATTGCACATCTCCTCCACATGGAGTTGATCAGGCTGTCAATTGATTGCACATCTCCTCCACATGGAGTTGATCAGGCTGTTGATTGCACATCTCCTTCACATGGAGTTGATCAGGCTGTCGATTGATTGCACATCTCCTCCACATGGAGTTGATCAGGCTGTTGATTGATTGCACATCTCCTTCACATGGAGTTGATCAGGCTGTTGATTGTGGCCTGTGGAATGTTGTCCCACTCCTATTTAATAGCTGTGCGAATTTGCTAGATATTGGCGGGAACTGGAACACACTGTCGTACACGTCGATCCAGAGCATCCCAGCCGTTCTCAATGGGTGACATGTCTCGTGAGTAGGCAGGCCATGCGAGAACTGGGACATTTTCAGCTTCCAGGAATTGTGTACAGATCCTTGCGACATGGGGCAGTGCATTATCATGCTGAAACATGAGGTGATGGCAGCGGATGAATGGCACAACAATGGGCCTCAGGATCTCATCACAGTATCTCTGTATATTCAAATTGCCATAGATAAAATGAATTGTGTCTGTAGCTTATGCCTGCCCATACCATAACCCTATCGCCACCATGGGGCACTGTATTCACAACGTTGACATCAGCAAACTGCTCACCCACGCTACGTTTACCATCTGCCCGGCACAGTTGAAACCAGGATTCATCCGTGAAGAGCACACTTCTCCAGCGTGCCAGTGGCTATCGAAGGTGAGCATTTACCCACTGAAGTTGGTTACAATGCCGAACTGCAGTCAGGGCAATACCCTGGTGAGAACAACGAGCATACAGCTTCCCTGAGACGGGCACATCGCGCACCGCTCCCGAGCATACTACTTGCCAATGTCCAGTCTCTTGACAACAAGGTTGATGAAATCCGAGCAAGGGTAGCATTCCAGAGAAACATAAGAGACTGCAACTTTCTTTTCTTCACGGAAACATGGCTCACTCGAGACACGCTACTGGAGTCGGTACAGCCAGCTGGTTTCTTCCGGCATCGCGCCGACAGAAACAAGCATCTTTCTGGTAAGAAGAGGGGCGGGGGGGGGGTATGCCTTATGATTAACAAGACGTAGCGTTATCATAACAACATACAGGAACTCAAGTCCTTCTGTTCACCTGACTTAGAATTCCTCACAATCAAATGTCGACCGCATTATCTACCAAGAGAATTCTCTTCGATTATAATCACAGCCACATATATTCCCCCCCAAGCAGATGTATCGATGGCCCTGAACAAACTTTATTTGACTATGTAAACTGGAAACCACATATCCTGAGGCTGCATTAATTGTAGCTAGGATTTTAACAAGGCTAATCTGAAAACAAGACTCCCTAAATTCTATCAGCATATCGATTGTGCTACCAGGGCTGGTAAAACCCTGGAACATTGTTATTCTAACTTCCGCGACGCATATAAGGCCCTCCCCCACCCTCCTTTCGGAAAAGCTGACCACGACTTCATTTTGTTGCTCCCAGCCTATAGACACAGACTTAAACAGGAAGCTCCCTCGCTCCAGTCTCTTCAACGCTGGTCCGACCAATCTGATTCCACGCTTCAAGATTGCTTCAATGACGTGGATTGGGATATGTTCCGCATTGCGTCAAACAACAACATTGACGAATACGCTGATTTGGTGAGCGAGTTTATTAGCAAGTGCATTGGTGATGTCGTACCCACAGCAACTATTAAAACATTCCCAAACCATAAACCGTGGATTGATGGCAGCATTCGCGCGAAACTGAAAGCGCGAACCACTGCTTTTAACTAGGGAAAGGTAACCGGAAACATGACCGACTACAAACAGTGTAGCTATTCCCTCCGCAAGGCAATCTAACAAGCTAAGCGTCAGTATAGAGACAAAGTAGAGTCGCAATTCAACGGCTCAGACACCAGAGGCATGTGGCAGGGTCTACAGTCAATCACGGACTACAGGAAGAAATCCAGCCCAGTCACGGACCAGGATGTCTTGCTCCCAGGCAGACTAAATATCTTTTTTGCCCGCTTTGAGGACAATACAGTGCCACTGACACAGCCCGCTACCAAAACCTGTAGACTCTCCTTCACTGCAGCCGACGTGAGTAAAACATTTAAACGTGTTAACCCTCGCAAGGCTGCAGGCCCAGACGGCATCCCCAGCCGCGCCCTCAGAGCATGCGCAGACCAGCTGGCCGGTGTGTTTACGGACATATTCAATCAATCCCTATACCAGTCTGCTGTTCCCACATGCTTCAAGAGGGCCACCATTGTTCCTGTTCCCAAGAAAGCTAAGGTAACTGAGCTAAACGACTACCGCCCCGTAGCACTCACATCCGTCATCATGAAGTGCTTTGAGAGACTAGTCAAGGACCATATCACCTCCACCCTACCTGACACCCTAGACCCACTACAATTTGCTTACCGCCCAAATAGGTCCACAGACGATGCAATCTCAACCACACTGCACACTGCCCTAACCCATCTGGACAAGAGGAATACCTATGTGAGAATGCTGTTCATCAACTACAGCTCGGCATTCAACACCATAGTACCCTCCAAGCTCGTCATCAAGCTCGAGACCCTGGGTCTCGACCCCGCCCTGTGCAACTGGGTACTGGACTTCCTGACGGGCCGCCCCCAGGTGGTGAGGGTAGGCAACAACATCTCCTCCCCGCTGATCCTCAACACTGGGGCCCCACAAGGGTGCGTTCTGTGCCCTCTCCTGTACTCCCTGTTCACCCACGACTGCGTGGCCACGCACGCCTCCAACTCAA
The DNA here is from genome assembly GCF_002021735.2 of Oncorhynchus kisutch. Taxonomy (NCBI): domain Eukaryota; kingdom Metazoa; phylum Chordata; class Actinopteri; order Salmoniformes; family Salmonidae; genus Oncorhynchus; species Oncorhynchus kisutch. The sequence goes on from NC_034181.2 coordinate 15,345,639, forward strand.
TCATCAAGTTTGCGGACGACACAACAGTGGTAGGCTTGATTACCAACAACGACGAGACGGCCTACAAGAAGGAGGTGAGGGCCCTCGGAGTGTGGTGTCAGGAAAATAACCTCACACTCAACGTCAACAAAACTAAGGAGATGATTGTGGACTTCAGGAAACAGCAGAGGGAACACCCCCCTATCCACATCGATGGAACAGTAGTGGAGAGGGTAGCAAGTTTTAAGTTCCTCGGTATACACATCACAGACAAACTGAATTGGTCCACTCACACAGACAGCATCGTGAAGAAGGCGCAGCAGCGCCTCTTCAACCTCAGGAGGCTGAAGAAATTCGGCTTGTCACCAAAAGCACTCACAAACTTCTACAGATGCACAATCGAGAGCATCCTGGCGGGCTGTATCACCGCCTGGTACGGCAACTGCTCCGCCCTCAACCGTAAGGCTCTCCAGAGGGTAGTGAGGTCTGCACAACGCATCACCGGGGGCAAACTACCTGCCCTCCAGGACACCTACACCACCCGATGTTACAGGAAGACCATAAAGATCATCAAGGACATCAACCACCCGAGCCACTGCCTGTTCACCCCGCTATCATCCAGAAGGCGAGGTCAGTACAGGTGCATCAAAGCTGGGACCGAGAGAAGCTGTTTTTCAGTCTATCTCAAGGCCATCAGACTGTTAAACAGCCACCACTAACATTGAGTGGCTGCTGCCAACACACTGACAATGACACTGACTCAACTCCAGCCACTTTAATAATGGGAATTGATGGGAAATGATGTAAATATATCACTAGCCACTTTAAACAATGCTACCTTATATAATGTTACTTACCCTACATTATTCATCTCATATGCATACGTATATACTGTACCCTATATCATCGACTGCATCCTTATGTAATACATGTATCACTAGCCACTTTAACTATGCCACTTTGTTTACATACTCATCTCATATGTATATACTGTACTCGATATCATCTACTGTATCTTGCCTATGCTGCTCTGTACCATCACTCATTCATATATCCTTATGTACATATTCTTTATCCCCTTACACTGTGTATAAGACAGTAGTTTTGGAATTGTTAGTTAGATTACTTGTTGGTTATTACTGCATTGTCGGAACTAGAAGCACAAGCATTTTTCTACACTCGCATTAACATCTGCTAACCATGTGTATGTGACAAATAAAATTTGATTTGATCCTCAACACTGGGGCCCCACAAGGGTGCGTTCTGAGCCCTCTCCTGTACTCCCTGTTCACCCACGACTGCGTGGCCATGCACGCCTCCAACTCAATCATCAAGTTTGTAGATGACACTACAGTGGTAGGCTTGATTACCAACAACGACGAGACAGCCTACAGGGAGGAGGTGAGGGCCCTCGGAGTGTGGTGTCAGGAAAATAACTTCTCACTCAACGTCAACAAAACAAAGGAGATGATCGTGGACTTCAGGAAACAGCTATCCACATCGATGGGACAGTAGTGGAGAGGGTAGTAAGTTTTAAGTTCCTCGGCGTACACATCACGGACAAACTGAATTGGTCCACCCACACAGACAGCGTGGTGAAAAAGGCGCAGCAGCGCCTCTTCAACCTCAGGAGGCTGAAGAAATTTGGCTTGTCACCAAAAGCACTCACAAACTGTTACAGATGCACAATCGAGAGAATCCTGTCGGGCTGTATCACCGCCTGGTACGGCAACTGCTCCGCCCACAACCGTAAGGCTCTCCAGAGGGTAGTGAGGTCTGCACAATGCATCACCATGTGCCCTCCAGGACACCTACACCACCCGATGTCACAGGAAGGCCATAAAGAACATCAAGGACAACAACAACCCGAGACACTGCCTGTTCACCCCGCTATCATCCAGAAGGCGAGGTCAGTACAGGTGCATCAAAGCAGGGACAGAGAGACTGAAAAACAGCTTCTATCTCAAGGCCATTAGACTGTTAAACAGCCACCACTAACATTGAGTGGCTGCTGCCATCATACTGACTCAACTCCAGCAACTTTAACATTGGAAAAATGTTTTAAAAAATGTATCACTAGCCACTTTAAACAATGCCACTTCATATAATGTTTACATACCCTACATTACTCATCTCATATGTATATACTGTACTCGATACCATCTACTGCATCTTGCCTATGCCGTTCTGTACCATCACTCATTCATATTTCTTTATGTACATATTCTTTATCAAATCAAATCAAATGTATTTATATAGCCCTTCGTACATCAGCTGATATCTCAAAGTGCTGTACAGGAACCCAGCCTAAAACCCCAAACAGCAAGCAATGCAGGTGTAGAAGCACGGTGGCTAGGAAAAACTCCCTAGAAAGGCCAAAACCTAGGAAGAAACCTAGAGAGGAACCAGGCTATGTGGGGTGGCCAGTCCTCTTCTGGCTGTGCTGGGTGGAGATTATAACAGAACATGGCCATGTTCATAAATGACCAGCATGGTCGAATAATATAATAATAATAATAATAAGGCAGAACAGTTGAAACTGGGGCAGCAGCATGGTCAGGTGGACTGGGGACAGCAAGGAGTCATCATGTCAGGTAGTCCTGGGGCATGGTCCTAGGGCTCAGGTCCTCCAAGAGAGAGAAAGAAAGAGAGAAGGAGAGAATTAGAGAATGCACACTTAGATTCACACAGGACACCGAATAGGACAGGAGAAGTACTCCAGACATAACAAACTGACCCTAGCCCCCGACACATAAACTACTGCAGCATAAATACAGGAGGCTGAGACAGGAGGGGTCATGAGACACTGTGGCCCCATCCGAGGACACCCCCGGACAGGGCCAAACAGGAAGGATATAACCCCACCCACTTTGCCAAAGCACAGCTCCCACACCACTAGAGGGATATCTTCAACCACCAACTTACCATCCTGAGACAAGGCTGAGTATAGCCCACAAAGATCTCCGCCATGGCACAAACCAAGGGGGGGCGCCAACCCAGACAGGATGACCACATCCCTTTACACTTGTTTGTATAAGGTAATAGTTGTGGAATTGTTAGGTTAGATTACTCATGGGTTATTACTGCATTGTCAGAACTAGAAGCACAAGCATTTCGCTACACTCGCATTAACATCTGCTAACCATGTGTATGTGACAAATAAAATTTGATTTGATTTTGATAGTTTGTTCAGAAATTCTTTGATTGTACAAACTGTTTCATCAGCTGTCTGGGTGGCTGGTCTCAGTCTCCAGCAGGATATGCAGGTCCTGGGCTGGTGTGGTTACACGTGGTCTGTGGTTGGAGTCCGGCTGGACGTACTGCCAAGTTCTCTAAAACAACGTTGGAGGCTGTTGTAGAACATTCAATTCTTTGGCAACAGCTCTGGTGGACATTCCTGCAGTCAGCATGCCAATTGCACGCTTCCTCAACTTGAGACATCTGTGGCATTGCCCCATTTTAGTGTCCTTTTATTGTCCCCAGAACAAGGTGCACCTGTGTGATGATCATGCTGTTTAATCAGCTTCTTGTTATGCCACACCTGTCAGGTGGATGGATTGTAAAGGAGAAATGCTCACTAACAGGGATGTAAACATAGTTGTTGCCAAAATTTGAGAGAAATAAGCTTTATGTGCGTATGGAAAATTTCCTGGATCTTTTATTTCAGCTCATAAAATAGGGTGGGTATAATTTGTGTAACGTTCCAACAGGAATCTGTTCCAAAAACTTCGTAAAGTACAAGGTTGCCAACAAACAACGTACACAAAGTAGGTATCAACTCACCACATAGCTTATTCTTAATGTTTGTCCATAGGCTACCAGAGTGAGGACAGACATTTTTCGGAATAAACGATGGGAGTGAAAAACTTAATGAAATAGCCCACTCCCTACCCTGTGTCTTATTATGCCGCTATACAACTTTTTTATGCGTTGTTTGTTGGCAGCCTTGTTATTTTACAACGTTTTTGCAACAGATTCCTGTTGGAAGTTTCCATAAATTATACCCACCCCATGAAACATGGGACCAACACTTTACATGTTGCGTTTTATATTTTTGTTCAGTATAGCTACAAAGTAGCCTCTGCCTATCTGGCAGAATTATATGATTATTTTCACCAATCCAGTGGCCATTTGTTTAGCAAACTCCGTCTCATGTACAAACACCAGTAACCAAACGAGCAGTGCTAGAATTAATAAAGGTAACTTCACTCAAACCTACATATCTTAGATTTTTCCTTGACCTCAAAAGTGGTCTGCTGATGTGATCTAAGGATTGTTGTGGACTTAGAACATCCAATTTTGTTATTTTTCTATAAAAAAAAAGTGTGACCGATTGAAAATAACCTGAAAAGAATGGGGGAAATTTGAAACCTGTGAATTTCTGTCTCAGTTGAGTCTCCATTTATCTGTTTCAATAATATGCCTACTATTAGCCTACCAAGACTAATATGGAAGCAAAGGTATCTGATCTTTTTAGGTTATTAAGAGTGTATGTCACAATGTGTCATATGATTTGTCTTCACATAGGGTGCCGTTCCTTCGGGTTGGCCGTTTGGAATATTTGAGCTACATTAGAGTATACCTACTTCCCCAGGCAACACTGGGCTTGAAGCTCCAACAGGCAGACAGTTGTTATGGGGTTGTTACAGTTTATTAAAACGTCTTCTTTATTGACCAATAACATCTCTTTTCTCTCTCTTAGATTTCCCTCGTACATGTTTCTAGGAATTGGACAGGTAATATACCTCAATTCGGGATTGTTGAGGTAGAAGTTGCACAACAGATATACCCTCAGATTACCTTCATATCATCATAACCAACAAACCAAATTGTTGATGGAAAAAATCTGATTCAATGTCAGTAACGCAAAATTGCCATCTTCTCATAAATATCGAACCCCCTCTTGATTTCCCCCTTTTTCCAGATGGCCACTACAATCATCATTCTCTATGCTGCTAAAATTAACCAAACAGTTCACTTTCAAGACTTTGACAGAAGCATTTTCATCAAAGTAAGTGTTTTTATTAGGTGAAGTAAGTGTGTGTTATTCTTGTTTCAATCCTATGCCTGTCTGTCACAGATGCATACAACAAAAGGTGAACCACAATAAGTCTCAAAAAGAGTCAGATGTTCCACGATGTATTTTTGCAGTTTGCCATCAATATAACATCTTGAATTCATTCATTAAATTAATGATTGCTATACAGATCTTCCCTCTACCTCTGCTGTATGTTGGAAACCACATAACAGGACTGGCGGGTACAAAGAAGTTAAGGTACAATTGAGTCTAAATTCAAGAGTGAAACTTAATGCATTAGTTTCAGATATCATCTCAATTACAGTATGTACAACTTAAACACCAACCTCTACTCATAGGGACTTAGACCAGTGTTGCCAAGCACTCTGACAAATGCATTTATTAAAAAGCAGACAAATGTGATTGATCAATTTAATCCTTTACAGTTTACCCATGTTCACAGTCTTAAGGAAGTTCACCATATTGATGACAATGATCATGGAAGCAAGGATATTGAAGTTTGTGGCCATTTTTTCACATCTGTATATTTTATTGTCATCAACTGCTAATTTACAGTTCAGTTCAGCCTTATAGTATTAACATGTGAATTTCAATATCCTCTCCAGAAAACAAATCCCTAGTCGTCTGATCTACAGTGTTTTGGCCATCGTTTTTGGAGCATTGGTGGCAGCAAGGTAAGTTGCAACTCAATGTTCACACTGATAACAAATTCCTGTTGAATGAGCTACTCTTCTCTGCTTGATATTACTTGATATTACTTGATATTACTTCTGAAAACATCAAAGATACTTTGAAGGAAGTCTTCATTACCATTATGAATAAAATGTTCCCTTTATTTTCTCCTATAGCTCTGACTTGGCCTTTGATGCCGAGGGCTACACATTCATTCTGCTTAATGATGTCTTCACTGCTGCCAGTGGTGTGTACACCAAGAAGAAGCTGGGAACTGAGGTAGGACACATTCTTGCCACACTATAATAAGAAGAGATAACACATTGATTTGAGCACGTAAACTTGTTTTATTTTATTTTTTCTAATAAAATCCCAAAATGGTTCTGGATATTTTGAAAATACCAAGCACCTGATACTAGATTCTCTTTACAGGTAGAACTTCCAGTTTTCAGATTAAGATGTTCTTTAACAGACACAGGAGACTACATACATATTTCTAAGGCAGCTTGGATGAATCCAGGCATCATGTATGTTTACATTCCAGCCATGTGAGGAAAGGTGAGGAGGTGAGGTATTGCTGACCGGAGCTCTATTGGTTGCATTGTGTCGGGTCTGAATTTGCATGATAATGACCTAATTGTGGCCAGGTTAAGTGATGTTGATTCATTTGTTAGGATGCACACTTGTAAAGTAAACAGTGCAGTATGCCTAACATGGTTGATCATTTTACCTTTAAGCTCCAGCAACACTCTCCTCTTATAGTTGAGAAGTTGAATAACTAACTGTTTTGTGTAATACTGACTCACGTAAAATTGTATTTTCAATTTTTTTTAAAGGGTCTTGGAAAATATGGGATCTTATTTTACAATGCATTCATCATTTTCATTCCAACTCTTTTGGCTAGTGCTTTCACTGGGGATTTACACAAGGTAAATGCATTTCCCTTTTTCTCAGGATATACATTGATTTTAGGCACAGATCTAGGATCAGCTAATCCCTGTCTGTTTGACCTTGCCTCTGTGTGTGGTTTTGTGTTGACAGGCCATTACATATGAACACTGGTTGAACACCCCCTTTGTTTCTTGCTTCCTTATGTCCTGCATCTTGGGGTGAGTGTACACATTACTGAAAGAGAAACTGGCAGCATATCCCTTTCTCTATGGCTGTTAAGAGGCATTGTTCCACCTAAACTAGGCAGTTTAGTATGTTGATGTTCAACATTGTAAGAGCAATGAAGTATAGACTGAATGAGGATATACTTCCTTACCAACCGGAGGCAGAGCAGAACACTGAGACACGCCCCACCTTAGCCTTGGCGTGGTCCCATTGGGCTCCATTGTTGCCGTCAACTTCCTCTAACAATTCTCAGGACATATCAAAACATTAAATAGACTCCCAGTAGAGGGTGGTGATGGCCTTATTAATAAGAAGAGCTTGTGCTTCTCTCTGTTTCAGGTTTGTGCTGATGTATTCAATAGTGCTGTGTAGCCACTACAACTCAGCACTCACCACCACAGTGGTGGGAGCAATTAAGGTAAGAAGAACAACTGGAACAGTAACATGTGGGTCAATATGTTTGTTCCTAACATGTAGGGTTATATTGACACAGCTGGGTCAGGGTCAGTGAGCACAAAAGGGGAAAAACCTGTTTTGAAATGCAACCCTGATGCGATTGCCTATGGGTGGTCGTATTCTGATCATTTCCATCTCATGAGTCCACATACCCATGAATATCATGTCAAGTCAACTATATAGTGTATCAATTGTTTCCCTCAGAATGTTGCTGTGGCCTACATCGGCATGTTTTTAGGTGGAGATTACCTCTTTTCATGGACAAACTTCCTGGGCTTGAATATATGGTAAGAATAGATTCATGTTTTATTTACACATTAGCAAAAGAAACCTGTGGCTATACCATTCTATTCTGTTTTTGCCAATGTCCAACTCTGTAGTTCTCTCTTCTCGTCAGTATATCAGGGGGACTTGTGTATTCCTACCTGACGTTCCACAGCAGCAGCAAACCATCCCAATGCAATGGAAGCAGAATCCAGAAAAAACTGGATCAGCTGAAGATTCCCATTATGGAAGATTCCACAGACAGACTCCTTGTAAAATAACTATCTTTATTTAACCTTTTATTTTATCAGGGTCCCATTGAGACCAAGGCCTCTTTCAAGGGAGCTCTGCGTGAACACAATTTGTAAGTGAATACACCTGCGATACAACTGGTCATGATGCCATAGTTTATTTTCTGTACTGTAAGCACAACCCTTTGTAACTGCTCCATATTGTAGCAGACGTTCTTACATTTGATGTTTTAATGTAACTTTATGAAAAATTATGATCATACTTTTGACAATGTTTATTATTTGTGTTGCAAGTTGAAACCTGTCATTTTTATTGTGTTGTCAAGACAAGTGGTGTTATACTATACATACTAGTACATGTGTAAATAGCAATGGCCACTAGTGGTTACTAAGCAACCCGTGAAACCAATGTGTGTACTGAGAGACATACTGTAGTGTATTGAGCTGTATGTTCAAGGACAACTGAACTGCAGTGTAGTGATGATGAAGCTCTTACCAACCATTAGCATAGCAATAAACTAGAAGGAATGAACCCATCTCCTGGATCATGATCATTGATGGTGTTTATTGAAGACCAACAAGTACCAACAGTGTGGACTGCCTATAAAGAGAAACTGTTTTAAACATCAACAATGTCATCTCTACAAAGCAAGTCAGAACATTTCATATTAAGGCCTAAAACGCACAATGCTATGGTCTGTTACCATGGTGGGAGGGAGAGTGAATTTCACAATCATTTAAACATCAACTTCAAAGCTCTTGTACTGTAGATTGTGTGCAGGAGATTTTTTTCTTCTCTTTTTCAAACAAACAAGTTGTGGAATATATTAACTGCCAAAACTTAACTTTTTAACCAAATAATCAACAAAGTGTTCAAAATACATCAAGATATATACACTACACTTGGGTTGTTTTGATTATTAACTAAGTTCCAGTTTAACCTGTGCTCTAGCAAAAAAATGTATTGGACATGTCATCCCACTGGACACAGATGTCAATTCAACATCTAAACTCAGCAAAAAAATAAATGTCCTCTTTTCAGGACCCCGTCTTTCAAAGATAATTTGTAAAGATCCAAATAACTTCACAGATCTTCATTGTAAAGGGTTTAAACATTGTTTCCCATCCTTGTTCAACGAACCATAAACAATTAATGAACATGCACCTGTGGAACGTTCGTTAAGACACTAACAGCTTACAGATGGTAGGCAATTAAGGTCACAGTTATGAAACTTAGAGGCCTTCTAACTGACTCTGAAAAACACCAAAGGAAAGATGCCCTGGGTCCCTGCTCATCTGCGTGAACGTGCCTTAGGCATGCTGCAAGGAGACATGAGGACTACAGATGTGGCCAGGGCAATACATTTCAATGGCTGTACTGTGAGAGGCCTAAGACAGCACTACAGGGAGACAGGATGGACAGCTGATCGTCCTCGCAGTGGAAGACCACTTGTAAAACACCTACACAGGATCGGTACATCTGAACATCACACCTGCGGGACAGGTACAGGATGGCAACAACTGCCCGAGTTACACCAGGAACGCACAATCCCTCCATCAGTGCTCAGACTGTCCGCAATATGCTGAGAGAGGCTGGACTGAGGGCCTGTTGTAAGGTAGGTTCTCACCAGACATCACCGGCAACAACGTCACCCATGGGCACAAACCCATTGTCGCTGGACCAGACAGGACTGTCAAAAAGTGCTCTTCACTGACAAGTCACGGTTTTGTCTCACCAGGGGTGATGGTCGGATTTGCGTTTATTGTCCAAGGAATGAGCGTTACACCGAGGCCTGTACTCTGGAGCAGGATCGATTTGGAGGTGGAGGGTCCGTCATGGTCTGGGGCGGTGTGTCACAGCATCATCGGACTGAGCTTGTTGTCATTGCAGGCAATCTCAATGCTGTGCGTTACAGGGAAGACATCCTCCTCCCTCGTGGTACCCTCCCTGCAGGCTCATCCTGACATGACCCTCCAGCATGACAATGCCACCAGCCATACTGCTCGTTCTGTGCATTTCCTGCAAGAAGGGAATATCAGTGTTCTGCCATGGCCAGCGAAAAGCCCGGATCTCAATCCCATTGAGAAAGTCTGAGACCTGTTGGATCGGAGGGTGAGGGGCTAGGGCCATTCCCCACCAGAAATATCCTGGTACTTGCAGGTGCCTTGGTGGAAGAGTGGGGTAACATCTCACAGCAAGAACTGGCAAATATGGTGCAGTCCATGAGGCGATGCAGCTGGTGGCCACACCAGATACTGATTGATACTTTTGATTTTGACCCCCCCCCCCCCCCCCTTTGTTCGGGGACACATTATTCCATTTCTGTTAGTCACATGTCTGTGGATCTTGTTCCGTTTGACTCATTTGTTGAATCTTGTTATGTTCATAGAAATATTTGCACATGTTAAGTTTGCTGAAAATAAACGCAGTTGACAGTGAGAGGACGTTTTTTGTTGTTGCTGAGTTTAGTTTTGAATTATATTCGATTGAGTTGTCAAGAAACGTAATATCAACAAACATTTGAACCATGTCGTTTAGGTTAAAAGCTGGGTGAAATAGACAAATATTCCCTAAAGTCATTTACATTAATGACTTTTTCCAAATCTAACCAGTTTTGCACGTTGATTCAATGTCATAACATCGTTTTTTTTATGCCTTGGAAACAACGTTGATTCAACCAGTATGTGCCCAGTGGGATACAACACTTAATCACATATGGCCAACAAAGCATCTGGGTGTTGCAGGAAGCACAAACCTAATGAAAACAACAAAAACATATATATAAAAACAATTGGCAATTTACACAATGTTAAGAGATGTAGTGTTGCTAACAAATAATAAAACATTGCCAACGCCAAGCATTCATTACACCCTCATTTATGTAGAAACATGTCCCATTTCTCTAGACTGGTCTAATAGGTAGAAACATGTCCCATTTCTCTAGACTGGTCTAATAGGTAGAAACATGTCCCATTTCTCTAGACTGGTCTAATAGGTAGAAACATGTCCCATTTCTCTAGACTGGTCTAATAGGTGGAAACATGTCCCATTTCTCTAGACTGGTCTAATAGGTGGAAAAATGTCGCATTTCTCTAGACTGGTCTAACATGTCCCATTTCTCTAGACTGGTCTAATAGGTAGAAACATGTCCCATTTCTCTAGACTGGTCTAATAGGTAGAAACATGTCCCATTTCTCTAGACTGGTCTAATAGGTGGAAAAATGTCGCATTTCTCTAGACTGGTCTAACATGTCCCATTTCTCTAGACTGGTCTAATAGGTAGAAACATGTCCCATTTCTCTAGACTGGTCTAATAGGTAGAAACATGTCCCATTTCTCTAGACTGGTCTAATAGGTGGACACATGTCCCATTTCTCTAGACTGGTCTAATAGGTGGAAACATGTCCCATTTCTCTAGACTGGTCTAATAGGTAGAAACATGTCCCATTTCTCTAGACTGGTCTAATAGGTGGAAAAATGTCCAATTTCTCTAGACTGGTCTAACATGTCCCATTTCTCTAGACTGGTCTAATAGGTGGAAACATGTCCCATTTCTCTAGACTGGTCTAATAGGTGGAAACATGTCCCATTTCTCTAGACTGGTCTAATAGGTGGAAACGTTACATTGCAAGCTTAATCCATAAATGCAAAACTTAGTAGCAGATACTGTAGATACACGTGCTGCTGCAAAGGGGAGTACAATTCTAACGGCTAGAAGTTGACATCGAAAGATACTAAATCATTTTAGGGAGGCGATGATCAATATATTCTTCAATGGAACTATATGTCAGTACTCGGAGACAGCTTGTGATAGCAGATCGTTAACAAAAAGGACAAAAAAACATGATGAAATAAATACCTATGAAATGTTGATTATAGAGAAGACTTGTACATACACCACCAATGGGGCTACAAGTCCATATCTCCAATCAGCCAGCATCTTTTAATATAAAAGGTGGCAACACTAATGACTTTAAATACTCCTCTTCCGTATGTCTGGCCATGTAATTTGGTTAGAGTGGAGAAGGCCAACACCAGTCCTGCACAGCCATAGCTGCATTTGTTCCAGCCCAGCTCTAACACACCTGACCCAACTAACTAAGGTCTAAATCCCCGTAATCATCTAGATCAGGTTTGTTAAGGGCTGATATGGAGCTGCGGCTGCTCACTCTGCGGCTCTCCAGGACAAGAGTTGTCCCTCCAGGGTTATAGCTACAGTTCTGGGTGTGATACATTTAATAGGTGAAGGGGTTGGAGCTTGAATTTTTGTGAAAGCTTGTGGCTAGCCACTACTGTAGATTAGGCTTGCAATGGGTTGCATCTCAATAGTCTCTACAGTGACTTCCTCCCCTCATCTACTCTCCTTCACCTGCACTGATCTGAAAGAACTAGACAGGTGGAAGCGAAATCCCCTGATAGGCTTCCACCACATTGCTTTTTCACCTATCGTGTCACAGTCCAGATCAGAGAATCAGGAGAGGAATCCACTTTCCAGTATTTAGATACACCTAAACTGTCCTATGACTGACCGCACCCTGTATCACTCCATCCATCTGAGCTAAATCTACATAGACTTCCATTATATAAACATACTCACACAATATACTTTATCGTCAAAAGTAAAAGACATAACAAATAACTCGTTACCACCAAAGTGCAAACAAAACAAACTAAACATTAAAAGGTCATCTCCTCCAGTCTTTAGAAGGTAGAGGAAAGTGAAACGTTCTTCATATATTGACATCTACAACACAGGAGGCTGGTGAGGGGAGGCTCATAATAATGGCTGGAATGTAGAGAATGGAATGTTCCATTTATTGCATTCCAGCCATTATTATGAGCCCGTCCTCCCCAACTAAGGTGCCACCAGCCACCTGTGATCTACAATCTTAGCAGCCTAATAAGGATACAATTGGAAGCTGGATAAGGTGCTTTTAGCTTGTGCCTGCCCCACACTGCACATGGAGAAGAACCCCAGATACTGATCTAAGTTCCGCTTAGAATTTCCCCCCATTAATGGTTAAGTATTTGGGGAGGGTAAGCTTATCCTAGATGTTTCCCTACAGACAACTTCTACCCAGAACACATTGTGCAGGGAGGCAGAAGGGGAGTGACTGGGGAGGGTTTCAACACTGGGATATGGGTAGGGTTTCAGGCAGACAGGTTGTTAGCCAGCTCAATGAGCGCCAGGGCACCATGGAGACGCTCCCGTTGCTCTTGGAGACTCCGTTTGGCAGCCCCACCCCCGTTGCACTTCTCTTCCTCCATTGGCTCCTCCTCTTCCTCCTCATCTGATTGGAGAAACTCCCGGGGGTCCTGCTGCTCCTGGTCCTCCACCCCGCCCTTGCCCTGGGGTTTCCCCTTGGTGGGCACAGGGGCACGCTGCTCACGGGTCTGCCAGTACCTGCCACAACACAGAGAGTCAAAGGTGGATATGGTGAGAATTGGGGTGTGCAGAATAAGGTGAGATCCCTCAATTGCTTCACTTGTTTTACTATCCATCTGATCTGCCTGTCCACCTCCCTCCAGAGCCACTCACTTTGCCAGCCACTCTGCCACAGCCTTGTTGTCTACAGACTGGGCCTTGTTTGGTCCCTCCTTGGGGTCTTCTCTCTTCAAACGGGCATATGGGTGCTTCGGGCAGTGCCGGTTAGCGTGGGTAAAGCGACTCCCGCAGGCTTGGGAGAGAACAATGATATCAGAGTTAGTGTCATTCTTTTCTATATGGTGGATTCTGCACCCCTCCTATGAGAAAGGTCTAAAGGTACCACCTATATTTGGTAGGCGGTCATTGTAAAGCAGGCCGTTATTGTAAATAACAATTTGTTCTTAACTGACTTGCCTAGTTAAATAAAGGTTGAATAAATAAATAAAGGGCCGTAAGGTATAATCTCAAAAGTGAAGGTCTAGTTGTGTGCTCACCTTTCTCAGAGCAGACAAAGGGCTTCTCTCCGGTGTGAAGGCGCTGGTGAGTCTTTAGCTGGCCACTCTGGACAAAAGCCTTGCCACAGTCAGGATAGTCACACGGGTAAGGCCTCTCCCCTGGGAGAGAACACGGGGAGAGTTATTTGTTTGTAATTGTTCTATTTTTCTAGCAGATGCCTATAAAAGTGAGCAGTGTGTTGGTGTTGTAACACAGGGAACCGCATAGTGTCCTGGTAGTTTGGGTGTCAGTGTTTCAGGGCCATATGTTCTCTGCTTTCACCTGTGTGTTCTCTTGTGGGCCCGTAGAGACTTTTCTCACCTGTGTGTGTTCTCTTGTGGGCCTGTAGGGATTTCTCTCTAGGAAACACACGGTTGCAGATGTTACAGCGGATGCGGCTGGAGGAACTCTCCCCCTCGTTAATCAACTCACGGACAGTGTCAGCACGCGGGCGGCCACGCCGAATAGCGTCCTCTTTACTGTCCTGAAAACCAAGTGGAAACAAAGTTACCTACAGTTATATTAATAAATTCAGCTTTATTTACTTTCTGAATAGTGAATGTAGGTAGGCTTACAACTGCTTAGAATGCAGCATTATTCCATATCAACCTTTAAATAAATTGTATGGCCTATCATTATGCAAAACTAAAGTTAATGTGGTCATTGGTTAAGTAAAACTTACTAATGCATGGTGACATGTGACTGTTCAATTCTTGTCTAGTCCAATTTCAAATAATTGCTACATTATATTTTGTTCAATTAATGGTGCCGCAAGGTGCATGTATTAATTTATTCCAAGCACATCCGGAAACATTTTTGGCGGGCGACGCTACGTCACGTATGACAGCTGCCTGGGGTTTAAAATCCATCATGTCACAGTGAGCGCGGGCGTTTTTTTAAATACACTATTCAGAGTTTCCGTTTCACTCAAAACACGTTATTTTTGTTGCAAGCACTCAAAGATACGAACTCTTTAAAAAAAACTTGGACAGCTATTCAGATTGCCACTAGATTGCATCATTCAATGATGTAGTTTAAAGTTAACTTTTAGCTGGCCAGTGACCTAGGAATCCTCTGAATGTAACATGATCACTAAGATTCTAAAGTTGAAGCAATGTAACCGATAATCTCATTATTCATTGCAAGACTATTTAACACAACAAATAATTGAGAGTTACATGCAAATAAATGCTAATGTTTCAGTTATTACGGCGTCATATATCAGACACATAATTCATGCAAGGTCTAAAGAAGCCTACCGGATAGGATTTAAACTTCAACACAACACAATACTATTAGGCTAAACAACATGAAAAACAACCTCAAATTTATCCTACCTTCATCTGGTCAGGGGAGGCACCCATGTCCGCCTCGCTGGCAGTGTTGGTCCCGGTAGGGGAGGCAGCCCCGTTTACGGAGCCCGGGCTCAGGCTCACATTATGGGCGTTCTCCCCCCACTTCCACGGGTACACCATGAAGTCGCTGAATCCAGGGCTGGTCGCTATCAGAGATTCGTTCTTCCTGGGCTTGATCGGGGTGGTTTTGATCACAGACACTAGGACCCTCTTTGGAGAGTCGTTGCAAAAAATAACTTGAGGATGCTTGTTCTCCGCCATCGTTGAGATGAAAGACGAATGTGTCAAAAGCTGATCAAATCTCAAATTGTATCACAATGCTCAGGAATCACTTGCCATCTGAAGAAAAAGCTATTTACCCAGCTTTGCTATCAAGTAACCTAACTTTAGCAAAAAGTTGGGTTCGGCAGCTACAAGACCGAAAGTGTCCCACAAAATTCAGCTATTCAATCAGGAGTGAAAATAGGATTCATTTCCAAAGACGTAGAAATCCGTGCCACAATTCCTTATAAAAAATATGGCACAAAAATTCATGAATTTACAAAAATTGTATTCACACTGTCAATGTGGATACAATGTGTGCTCCTATTTTTGCAAGTATTTCCCGCGTTGCAAATCGCGCCTGGGCGGTTCATAAATCCTTTTACCACATGTATGGGAAATAACCTATTATAAGAGCCAAAGCATGAGGTAAACCCGAACGAGCGCAACACAGTAACCAATGGTCATCATCGGAACATTCAAAGTACGCTGATTGGTTGGTACTTTTTATCCAATGAGTTTTAAACGTTGTTGAGCGCGCCTTTCCGGACTGACAGCAGATTGAACCAATGTAGATAACGCAAATGAATCTGCTACGTATATTGGACGAAACAACCAATGTACTAAAGGGCGGTTCATTTGACAATAGACTGGGATTGGACCACAGTCGATCAAAAGCCTCTCCCGCGCATACAGCAGCCTATGTTAATATATTACGTTTTTGGGACGATTTAAAGGGAAATGGTGAGTCAATGGCGCCAAAGTTACGTAATCAAACCGCCAGAGAGAGAAACGATACTGAAACAAAGGTTGCAGTCAGTCATTTAACCTATGCACTACAGTACAGTTGTTATTACTATATTAATACACTGGGCCTATATAATTAAAGTTATATTTTGTTTATCAGAGGAGTATACAGTTTGTCCTATGTAAGAAGACTGACATTGTAACATTTTAAAAAATATACAGAAAACCACTGAATACCTTTACCCTGGGTGCATATTGCACATTGCCTTGTCCTTATCTGTGGACATGTTTTGTGTAAGGGAGGAGTAAATAATTATAGTTCAATAGGTAATGGACTCACCTGTGTGTGTGTGTGTGTGTGTGTGTGTGTGTGTGTGTGTGTTTTTGTTTAACCATCCTTGTTGATACCAGAAGTCCTCACAAGGATAGTAAAACAAGGAACATTCGGACAAGTGGGGACATTTTGCCAGTCGCCATGAGGAACCTATTTTAGGTGTAGGGGTAGGGTTAGAATTAAGGTTAAGGTTAGGGTTAGGGAAAATAGGATTTTGATTGGAAATTCATTTTAGGTCCTGACGAGGATAGAAGAACATAACGTGTGTGTGTGTGTGTATGTGTGTGTGTGTGGCCTCGTTTTCCCTCTTCTGGTTGTTGTGCCTCCTCAGGCCGGATCATATTTTTTGTGATCGAATAGGAGCATCAATTGTGAATGGAGGTTGTATGACAAATATTTTTTATAGCAACCTCGTCTGGAATAAGTGAGATGGTGTCAGGGATTTCCAAAATTTCAAAAAATTGGGGGGAGGGGTAAGCATACTATGGCCTCCTCCATAAGGTTATGACCTTTATGGGACAGGCACTGACTGCGCTCTCCTATCCAGTATCTGATTCTGATACATTAAATGAGGGTCTGAGACAAGAACAGAGAGGGAAATGTTTAAGAGTGACTGCCCCTAAAATCCAGCGAATCCCTTTGAAAACGGCCTATGTGGCATCAATATTAGAAAATTGATTACTTTAAAAGGTCAACTGCACTTACTGATTTGGCATAATTTTTTATCAAAGCTCATTAAAAAAATACCATGATAAAAAAATACCATACTCATAAAAAAATACCATACTCATTAAAAAAATACCATACTCATTAAAAAAATACCATGATAAAAAAAATACCATACTCATTAAAAAAATACCATGATAAAAAAATACCATACCCAAGGCAAACGAGAGTTGTCTTAAGGGTGTGGTTTCATGTGGGTGTTTCTTGGGTGTGTCCTTGTCATTCAATCACAACAAACATGTGCAGTAGTGAGTATAGCAAAGTAAGGAAAGCTAGCTTTGCTATGGAGAGAACAACATTATGGTCAGCTAATTCAGTTCTATGTGTAGGCTAAAGCCTGCGGTGACCTTGTGTTCAGCTAAGCTGACAGCAGCTTGCTAACCTAGCTTGGTGATAGCTGAAGCTGTCTATCAATTTAACTGATATTTCTGTCAAATCAGTTATGGCAAGACAGCAAGAGCCAGTGTCTGGAATGTTTTTCATAAGACACTCATTCTACAACTTAGTTTTAATGATCATCACCTCATGTAAAGACATTTTATTGTGTAAACGATATTAATTACTGTGAGTTGAAAGCCCGTGTACGGTCTTCAGTCAGCTCAGCTTTCCAACAACACAATATTCTATAACTGGCTAGTTTTGTCTCGTCTCGTCTCTCCTTATGTCCGCTGTTAGATCTTTCCTGGGAGACAAATCCCAGAACTAATATCCCTGCACAAACATCACCCAGCTTGAGTGTAGATACATCAACAAAAAGAACGATGGATTTGTTTGTCTTACAAAGACAAAACATTTTCTGCTGTAAATATCATATTCAAATCAAATCAAATCAAATTTATTTATATAGCCCTTCGTACATCAGCTGATATCTCAAAGTGCTGTACAGAAACCCAGCCTAAAACCCCAAACAGCAAGCAATGCAGGTGGAGAAGCACAGTGGCTAGGAAAAACTCCCTAGAAAGGCCAATACCTAGGAAGAAACCTAGAGAGGAACCAGGCTATGTGGGGTGGCCAGTCCTCTTCTGGCTGTGCCGGGTGGAGATTATAACAGAACATGGTCAAGATGTTCAATGTTCATAAATGACCAGCATGGTCGAATAATAATAAGGCAGAACAGTTGAAACTAGAGCAGCAGCACAGTCAGGTGGAAGTTGAAACTGGAGCAGCAGCATGGCCAGGTAGACTGGGGACAGCAAGGAGTCATCATGTCAGGTAGTCCTGGGGCATGGTCCTAGGGCTCAGGTCAGTTGAAACTGGAACAGCAGCATGGCCAGGTGGACTGGGGACAGCAAGGAGTCATCATGTCAGGTAGTCCTGGGGCATGGTCCTAGGGCTCAGGTCCTCCGAGAGAGAGAAAGAAAGAGAGAAGGAGAGAATTAGAGAACGCACACTTAGATTCACACAGGACACCGAATAGGACAGGAGAAGTACTCCAGATATAACAAACTGACCCCAGCCCCCCGACACATAAACTACTGCAGCATAAATACTGGAGGCTGAGACAGGAGGGGTCAGGAGACACTGTGGCCCCATCCGAGGACACCCCCGGACAGGGCCAAACAGGAAGGATATAACCCCACCCACTTTGCCAAAGCACAGCCCCCACACCACTAGAGGGATATCTTCAACCACCAACTTACCATCCTGAGACAAGGCTGAGTATAGCCCACAAAGATCTCCGCCACGGCACAACCCAAGGGGGGGGGGGCGCCAACCCAGACAGGATGACCACAACAGTGAATCAACCCACTCAGGTGACGCACCCCCTCCAGGGACAGCATGAGAGAGCCCCAGCAAGCCAGTGACTCAGCCCCTGTAATAGGGTTAGAGGCAGAGAATCCCAGTGGAAAGAGGGGAACCGGCCAGGCAGAGACAGCAAGGGCGGTTCGTTGCTCCAGAGCCTTTCCGTTCACCTTCCCACTCCTGGGCCAGACTACACTCAATCATATGACCCACTGAAGAGATGAGTCTTCAGTAAAGACTTAAAGGTTGAGACCGAGTTTGCGTCTCTGACATGGGTAGGCAGACCGTTCCATAAAAATGGAGCTCTATAGGAGAAAGCCCTGCCTCCAGCTGTTTGCTTAGAAATTCTAGGGACAATTAGGAGGCCTGCGTCTTGTGACCGTAGCGTACGTATAGGTATGTACGGCAGGACCAAATCAGAGAGATAGGTAGGAGCAAGCCCATGTAATGCTTTGTAGGTTAGCAGTAAAACCTTGAAATCAGCCCTTGCTTTGACAGGAAGCCAGTGTAGAGAGGCTAGCACTGGAGTAATATGATCAAATTTTTTGGTTCTAGTCAGGATTCTAGCAGCCGTATTTAGCACTAACTGAAGTTTATTTAGTGCTTTATCCGGGTAGCCGGAAAATAGAGCATTGCAGTAGTCTAACCTAGAAGTGACAAAAGCATGGATTAATTTTTCTGCATCATTTTTGGACAGAAAGTTTCTGATTTTTGCAATGTTACGTAGATGGAAAAAAGCTGTCCTCGAAATGGTCTTGATATGTTCTTCAAAAGAGAGATCAGGGTCCAGAGTAACGCCGAGGTCCTTCACAGTTTTATTTGAGACGACTGTACAACCATTAAGATTAATTGTCAGATTCAACAGAAGATCTCTTTGTTTCTTGGGACCTAGAACAAGCATCTCTGTTTTGTCCGAGTTTAATAGTAGAAAGTTTGCAGCCATCCACTTCCTTATGTCTGAAACACATGCTTCTAGCGAGGGCAATTTTGGGGCTTCACCATGTTTCATTGAAATGTACAGCTGTGTGTCATCCGCATAGCAGTGAAAGTTTACATTATGTTTTCGAATAACATCCCCAAGAGGTAAAATATATAGTGAAAACAATAGTGGTCCTAAAACGGAACCTTGAGGAACACCGAAATTTACAGTTGATTTGTCAGAGGACAAACCATTCACAGAGACAAACTGATATCTTTCCGACAGATAAGATCTAAACCAGGCCAGAACATGTCCGTGTAGACCAATTTGGGTTTCCAATCTCTCCAAAAGAATGTGGTGATCGATGGTATCAAAAGCAGCACTAAGGTCTAGGAGCACGAGGACAGATGCAGAGCCTCGGTCCGATGCCATTAAAATGTCATTTACCACCTTCACAAGTGCCGTCTCAGTGCTATGATGGGGTCTAAAACCAGACTGAAGCATTTCGTATACATTGTTTGTCTTCAGGAAGGCAGTGAGTTGCTGCGCAACAGCCTTCTCTAAAATTTTTGAGAGGAATGGAAGATTCGATATAGGCCGATAGTTTTTTATATTTTCTGGGTCAAGGTTTGGCTTTTTCAAGAGAGGCTTTATTACTGCCACTTTTAGTGAGTTTGGTACACATCCAGTGGATAGAGAGCCGTTTATTATGTTCAACATAGGAGGGCCAAGCACAGGAAGCAGCTCTTTCAGTAGTTTAGTTGGAATAGGGTCCAGTATGCAGCTTGAAGGTTTAGAGGCCATGATTATTTTCATCATTGTGTCAAGAGATATAGTACTAAAACACTTGAGCGTCTCTCTTGATCCTAGGTCCTGGCAGAGTTGTGCAG
Organism: Oncorhynchus kisutch; assembly: GCF_002021735.2. Classification (NCBI taxonomy): domain Eukaryota; kingdom Metazoa; phylum Chordata; class Actinopteri; order Salmoniformes; family Salmonidae; genus Oncorhynchus; species Oncorhynchus kisutch. The sequence goes on from NC_034181.2 coordinate 15,366,314, forward strand.
ACTCAGGACAACTGAGGTTTGGAGGAATACGCAGGTTTAAAGAGGAGTCCGTAATTTGCTTTCTAATAATCATAATCTTTTCCTCAAAGAAGTTCATGAATTTATCACTGCTAAAGTGAAAGTCATCCTCTCTTGGGGAATGCTGCTTTTTAGTTAGCTTTGCGACAGTATTAAAAAGGAATTTCGGATTGTTCTTATTTTCCTCAATTAAGTTAGAAAAATAGGATGATCGAGCAGCAGTAAGGGCTCTACGGTACTGCACGGTACCGTCCTTCCAAGCTAGTCGGAAGACTTCCAGTTTGGTGTGGCGCCATTTCCGTTCCAATTTTCTGGAAGCTTGCTTCAGAGCTCGGGTATTTTCTGTGTACCAGGGAGCTAGTTTCTTATGAGACATTTTTTTTGTTTTTAGGGGTGCAACTGCATCTAGGGTATTGCGCAAGGTTAGATTGAGATCCTCAGTTAGGTGGTTAACTGATTTTTGTCCTCTGGCGTCCTTGGGTAGGCAGAGGGAGTCTGGAAGGGCATCAAGGAATCTTTGTGTTGTCTGTGAATTTATAGCACGACTTTTGATGTTCCTTGGTTGGGGTCTAAGCAGATTATTTGTTGCAATTGCAAACGTAATAAAATGGTGGTCCGATAGTCCAGGATTATGAGGAAAAACATTAAGATCCACCACATTTATTCCATGGGACAAAACTAGGTCCAGCGTATGACTGTGACAGTGAGTGGGTCCAGAGACATGTTGGACAAAACCCACTGAGTCGATGATGGCTCTGAAAGCCTTTTGGAGTGGGTCTGTGGACTTTTCCATGTGAATATTAAAGTCACCAAAGATTAGAATATTATCTGCTATGACTACAAGGTCCGATAGGAATTCAGGGAACTCAGTGAGAAACGCTGTATATGGCCCAGGAGGCCTGTAAACAGTAGCTATAAAAAGTGATTGAGTAGGCTGCATAGATTTCATGACTAGAAGCTCAAAAGACGAAAATGTCATTTTTTTTTGTGTAAATTGAAATTTGCTATCGTAAATGTTAGCAACACCTCCGCCTTTGCGGGATGCACGGGGGATATGGTCACTAGTGTAGCCAGGAGGTGAGGCCTCATTTAAAACAGTAAATTCATCAGGCTTAAGCCATGTTTCAGTCAGGCCAATCACATCAAGATTATGATCAGTGATTAGTTCATTGACTATAATTGCCTTTGAAGTAAGGGATCTAACATTAAGTAGCCCTATTTTGAGATGTGAGGTATCATGATCTCTTTCAGTAATGACAGGAATGGAGGTGGTCTTTATCCTAGTGAGATTGCTAAGGCGAACACCGCCATGTTTAGTTTTGCCCAACCTAGGTCGAGGCACAGACACGGTCTCAATGGTGATAGCTGAGCTGACTACACTGACTGTGCTAATGGCAGACTCCACTATGCTGGCAGGCTGGCTAACAGCCTGCTGCCTGGCCTGCACCCTATTTCATTGTGGAGCTAGAGGAGTTAGAGCCCTGTCTATGTTGGTAGATAAGATGAGAGCACCCCTCCAGCTAGGATGGAGTCCGTCACTCCTCAGCAGGTCAGAGTCCCAGAAAGAGGGCCAATTATCTACAAATTCTAACTTTTGGGAGGGGCAGAAAACAGTTTTCAACCAGCGATTGAGTTGTGAGACTCTGCTGTAGAGCTCATCACTCCCCCTAACTGGGAGGGGGCCAGAGACAATTACTCGATGCCGACACATCTTTCTAGCTGATATGCACGCAGAAGCTATGTTGCGCTTAGTGATTTCTGACTGTTTCATCCTAACATCGTTGGTGCCGACGTGGATAACAATATCTCTATACTCTCTACACTCGCCAGTTTTAGCTTTAGCCAGCACCATCTTCAGATTAGCCTTAACGTCGGTAGCCCTGCCCCCGGGTAAACAGTGTATGATCGCTGGATGATTCGCTTTAAGTCTAATACTGCGGGTAATGGAGTCGCCAATGACTAGAGTTTTCAATTTGTCAGAGCTAATGGTGGGAAGCTTCGGCGTCTCAGACCCCGTAACGGGAGGAGTAGAGACCAGAGAAGAATCGGCCTCTGACTCCGACCCGCTGCTTAATGGGGAAAACCGGTTGAAAGTTTCTGTCGGCTGAATGAGCGACACCGGTTGAGCGTTCCTACAGCATTTCCTTCCAGAAACCGTGAGAAAGTTGTCCGGCTGCGGGGACTGTGCCAGGGGATTTACACTACTATCTGTACTTACTGGTGCCACAGACGCTATTTCATCCTTTCCTACACTGAAATTACCCTTGCCTAACGATTGCGTCTGAAGCTGGGCTTGCAGCACAGCTATCCTCGCCGTAAGCCGAGTACAGCGGCTGCAATTAGAAGTCATCATGTTAATGTTACTACTTAGCTTCGGCTGTTGGAGGTCCTGACGAATCGTGTCCAGATAAAGCGTCCGGAGTGAAAAAGTTGAGGAAAAAATAAATAAATATATGAACGGTAATTAAAAAGTGAAAACCGTAAAGTTGTCAGGTAGCAAAACAGGTTAGCAACAAAACGCACAGCAACTCGAAAACAAGCCTGCAAGTTGTGATGTGCTTATAACAACTGTATGCCTACACTTCACAGAAACAAATCAAAATCAGTTGTGTGTAGAGTACAACTTCAGCAGTTTAATCAGAACTAGAATGGCATTTCTATTTATATCTTCTATTTGCCCAAATCTAAGTATTTGGCCGTCTAACACACTGACATGCACAGCTCTCTTGGGTGAGGTTCTGTCTTCAAGTCTCCAGTGGGTGATGAAGTCCCTTCCATCTATATAATATATTACAGATTCTAGTCAGGTGGCAGGAGGTGTGGAGTGAATGACATCCTGGATATGACAGAGTTTGCCTCATGGGTAAATAATTATAGGCAATGCAGAAGGACGGCGCTCTTCTTGCACAGAGTAGCCTAAAGAGTAATATTACAATTATTAAATTGCTGAACTTACTTTTTCCACATTTTGTTACATTATAGCCGTATTCTAAAATGGATTAAATATTTTTTTCCTCCTCATCAATCTACACACAATACCCCATAACGACAAAGCAAAAATCAGATTTTGATATTTTAGCAAATTTATTGAAAATAAAAGTCTGAAATATCAGATTTCATAAGTAGTCAGACCTTTTACTCAGTACTTTGTTGAAGCACCTTTGGCAGCAATTACAGCCTCGAATCTTCTTGGGTATGATGCTACATCAACTTGACACACCTGTATTTAGAGAGTTTCTCTCATTCTTCTCTGTAGATCGTCTCAAGCTCTGTCAGGTTGGATGGGGAGCATTGCTGCACAGCTATTTTCTGGTCTCTCCAGAGATGTTCAAGTCCAGGCTCTGGCTGGGCCAATCAAGGACATTCAGAGACTTGTTCCGAAGCCACTCCTGCATTTTCTTGGCTGTGTGCTTAGGGTCGTTGTCCTGTTGGAAGGTGAACCATTGCCACAGCCTGAGGTCCTGAGTGCTCTGGAGCAAGACTTTGCCCCGTTCATCTTTCCCTCATCCTCAATAGTCTCCCAGTTCTTGCCACTGAAAAACATCCCCACAGCAATGATGCTGCCACCATGCTTCACCGTAGGGATGAGGCCAGGTTTCCTCCAGACGTGACTCTTGGTATTCAGGCCAAAGAGTTCAATCTTGGTTTCAGAAGACCAAAGAATCTTGTTTCTCATGGTCTGAGAGTCTTTAGGTGCCATTTGGCATCGCCAAGCTGGCTATCATGTGCCTTTTACTAAGGAGTGGCTTCCCTCTGGTCACTACCATAAAGGCCTGATTGATTGAGAGCTGCAGAGATGGTTGTTCTTCTGGAAAGTTCTCCCATCTCCACAGAGGAACTCTGGAGCTCTCTCAAAGTGACCATCAGGTTCTTGGTCACCTTCTTGACCAAGGCCCTTCTACCGTGATAGCTCAGTTTGGCCGGGCGGCCAGCTGTCTTGGTGGACATGTTATGATACCCACCTTTGCTCCTTCTGGTAGGTCCAGGCATCCGTTCATGACCAAGGGATCAGTCTGACAACCAACTGTGCACTTTGTTTAACAAAAAAATTGGATCAACGATTGTCATCATCCCTCAATTATAAACATAGCTTGAGAAATAACATAATTTCATTTGGAAGCTAATTCTATGCTTTATAGATGTAGACTGACTGGCTCCAGATTGGATTCAGTCCGGGTAACCAATTGTGATATGTTTTACTTTGTCCCTGGATTAGTTTGGGTTGGGTGACCTGGTTTGCTCCTCAGAGGCGCATGTGACTGTTTCGCAGGGGGGAAAGTAAGTCAATGCGGTCCGGGACGGCTTGCTGGCAAAATAAATAGTGAGGTATGCTGTACTGGTAAAAACGTGAGCCTATCGCAATAATTAACACAAAATGCCTAGAAAGCTATAGGCTACTACAACATTATTTAAACATTACCGCCTGTCAGCCGCATGAAAAATGAGCGAGTTGGCTTGAAACCGAGTGGTATACGCTCCAAATTGTGTTGTGGTTTGACATTTTGCCAAGGCGAAGATGAGTGGCTGAGACGAGACTGAGACATGGAGACAGCAGTGAAAGCATCAATTCAGACTACAATTGTAGGCCTGCTAACGACAATCGCAGAATAACAATACATGTTTAGGTGTTTTGTAACAGATATCTCTTTCTATTCATCAAATTGCGGGTGCACAGCTCAGTTTGGATGCTAGAATTATTTTGTGAGTGGACAAACGTGGGCCGGTAGCCTACAGGAGCGCCATTTTGAAGTGATTGTTTGACAATCAGATTAAGCCATCATGACTGGTTGTGTTAATGCCACTGCAAAAGCTAATACTATCACGTTTCAGGTAAGACCCAAATGCAGACTGTGTTGAAGTAACAATGTTTATTACAGCAACAGGGGTAGACAAACGGCAGGTCAAGGCTAGCAGGGGTCGATAAAGGCACAGGATGGCAGGCAGGGTCAGGGGCAGGCAGAGTGGTCAGGCAGGCGGGCTCAGAGTAGGCTAAGGTCAAAACCAGGAGAGCGAGAAAAAGAGCGACTGGGGAAAACCAAGAGCTGAGACAAAACGCTGGTTGACTTGACAAACAAGACGAACTGGCAACAGACAAACCGAGAACACAGATAAAAGCACCCAGGGTATAATGGGGAAGATGGGCGACACCTGGAAGAGGGTGGAGACAAGCACAAGGACAGGTGAAACAGATCAAGGCGTGACAAATACATGTTAAAAGTGATATGATAAACTTTTACTAGGCCCACAGAGATCATATGAAATTAATTAAATTCCCCTACTGGTAAGAAATCAAATCTACTTTCACCCATGCTGTTTCGTCTAAATGACACTAACTCATAGTGGCATGGGAATACGATGACATTGCTAAAGTTGGCAAATATTTAGTAGGAAACAAATACAATAAAATACAAAAACACAGTCATGGGAAGCACAAATAAAATATCACAAATCAATCAGAAAACATTTATATTCCTCCACAAATAAGTCCCCAGTCAATGCTTTTAATTGCCCAAACTGCCCCAGAACATCAACATGAAATGTATTTTGAATTTTGTTCCAGCAATAAGGTGCATTAAAACTAAAAGCAGATTTACCTAGCTCGGTGGAGACCCTAGGAACCTCAATAGTTAACCAATCCTGTGAACAGGTTAGACAATTCAAGTGTCTATACTTCAACAGCAAAGTTAGATGAGACAGAAGTTTATGAAGTAGGGCCTTGGAAACAAAAAGGGAGTAATGTAGAGATCTACGGGTCTTTAGCAAAGTCCAGCCAACCTTTTGATACAGGATGCAGTGGTGAGTATCAAAACTGTCACCTGTAACAAAACGAAGGGCACTATGGTAGATGGCATCCAAAGGTTTAAGAGTAGTAGCAGCTGCACTTTGATAAATAATATCACCACAATCAATTGTGGCTGGTAATGTCAAAGTGTCTGCAATAGTGTGTGGTTTCATAGCGTATTGTGCCTAGCCATTCACTGTGGGAATGATTCAAGTGCAACGGTCAAATATGGCCCTTAGAGATCATGGGAAAAGGCTGCATTTGACCGTTGCACTTGAATCATTGCCACAGTGAATTGCTAGGCTCGCTACGCTATGAAACCACACTCTATTGCAAAGACTTTGATATTACCGGCCGCAATTGATATGGTGAAAACAATGTGTGGAGGCAGAGACACAGAAACTCACATCAATACCTTTGTCAGATAACACTGTTGTCGTGTCTTTGGCTATGCCGGATTAAGTGATATGACATGTTATTCTATAAAATAATTTCTCTGTAATTAATATTACCTGATTAAGCTAATCAGGTAAATAGTTAACTAGAAAGTCGGGGCACCACGAAATAATGTTTATAGAGCTGTTATCTTCCGAATAAACTCTTAAAGACCTAGTAATATTTTACATCAATAGCAGTCACCTTATTTAGTCTCATCTGAAAGTTGTAAATTCTTGGTTATCTTCACGAACCCTTGCTAACAAGTTGAATCAGCGATACAAAACTTGGTTGAATTATTTATTTACTAAATACCTAAATAATCACACAGAATTACATATACACAGAATGTATCATACATTGATTACAAATTATGTCATAAAGGAAAACGTCCCTAGTGGACGGAACAGATATGACAGCTGGTTACACAAAGAAAGGGGGTTGGTTTGAGTGAAAAAGCGGGAAGACTGAGGAGCAAAAAGGTTTTGTGACTCTATAGGGCCGATGGCAGCTATGCTATCGTAAATACAGTATCTTTTGAATTCTAAATTACCGCCCATTTGAGAAAGGAAAATGCAATAATATTTACTCTGAGCTGCGCTTTGATCGGTTGGTCGTAGATGGGAGGCCGGGTTGTCCTTTGAAGAATGTCTGGTGGTAGAATGGATACATGGTAGTACCGTCATCGTTTGGTAGATAGATACTCTGTCCGTCCTCTCCTAGCCCACGTCTACAGTTGTCTACAGTAACACAACGGCTAGGAGGTATCACTTCTTTAGTGAATAAGAGTTCAAAGTTCATACCAAGTTGCCATACTTTAAGCTCATGCTATATTCTGGCTGGTATAGTTGAAATTCATCCTTCCGGCATGTAGGTTGTCACCATCACATATGAATTCGATGCTAATTTCATTAGGTTCTTGCGGAGGTTGACTTAGTTCTGTAGGTGGTCTTTGTCTTTTCAACGTGGGGACCTCAAGTCCACACGTTCTTGGAACAGGAAGTTACATTTTCGTCAACGGGTTTATTATAGTGGTGAAAGAAGGGCCTGTTTCATAGTTTACAACCCATGTTTGTTCACTTGGGCGGGGCCTCTGAGTGAGCAGAGTGGTGTTCTTTTGACAAACAGTTCTCTCATTAAGAGCAAAAAATACATTTCATCTTTTCACAAACAGTTTCATATTTAAACATTTAAATTGCACAACAATTCCATGTGAATCTGATAACTAGAATGTGTAGATTTTCCAAGATACAGTTTATGTCGTCCTATCATCAGTAATCATGTCTCAGACACCAACTGAACTGACATCATATTCATTAAGTCCCAACGAGAGGAAAAATGGGAAAGGTATTTATGGGGGTTATAAACCTCCCCCATCAGGCCGATGTCATGACACTGTTGAACAAAGCACTCATGCTATTACTAGCAATAAGGGGAAACTGACTGAACCAATCAAAAACTCTCAGAGGGCCGAGATTACCATGCATTGACTTTTGTTTGCTAAACATGTTTGGAGATGCTATTCACGAGGACATATTGTTCCGTTACGATTCCAGAGCATGAGAAGGCACAGGGGATGTTCAGTGTTCTGCATGGCTAAAGAATTTACGAAAAACAGATTCCATGGGAGTGAATGGTGGGCTTTTGCACGGATGGGGCTCAATCTATGGTGGGACCGCAGGCAGGCCTCTGTACTTTAGTTATGAATGTGTCTCGCTCTGCCATGTGGATGTATTGTATGATACACCGAGAGCAATTGGCGGCTAAAGAGCTGAGCACAGAATTTGGAGATACTGTATACTGCAGCAGGTAACTTAGTTTGTAAACAACATCAAACGACATCCACTGCTCGCACGCCTGTTCGCCAAACTGTGTGGAGATATGGGATCAGAGGAAGAAAATGTTTTATTTCACACCGTGGCTTGGTGGTTATCGTGGGGGAGTGTTGGAAAGATTGTTTGCATTCAGAGAGGAGCTGTCATTCAACATGGATGTAAAAAAACAAAACAGACTTGTTTGACTTTCTGTGTAAAATCAAATAAAAAAATGTCTCCTTGCCTATGTAACTGAACAAACTGAATGCGAGCATGCAGGGAAAATACACCAATATTCTACAGATGAATGACCGAATCAGTGGATTCAGAGGAAATCATTCTTATTGGAGAGAGCCTTTCAAAAGCGAAACATGCGCCCTTCCCTTGGCTGTGTATGTTTCTAACAGAAAACAGCATCAGTAAGTGTCCCACACGAGTGAAGACTGCTCACCTCCAACGATTGGAAGAGCACTTTGGAACCTACTTCCCAATCCATTTGACCATGATCCCGGCTCAGTTGACATGCCAGTATTTGTATTTATTATGGATCCCCATTAGTTGCTACCATGGCAGCAACTGCTCTTCCTGCGGTCAAGCAAAATTAAGGCAGTTATACAATTTTAAAAACATTACAATACATTCACAACATATTTAACAACACATTAAGTGTGTGCCCTCAGGCCACTACTTGTACTACCACATATCTACAACACAAAATATATGTGTACGTGTGTGTATGGTGCGTATGTTATCGTGTGTGTGTATGCATGTGTCTGTGTCTCTTCACAGTCCCCGCTGTTCCATAAGGTGTATTTTTATCTGTTTTTTAAATAAAATTTTACTCCTTGCATGAGTTACTTGATATGGAATAGAGTCCCATGTAGTCATGGCTTTATGTATTACTGTGCGCCTCCCATAGTCTGTTCTGGACTTGGGGAACCGTGAAGAGACCTCTGGTGGAATGTCTTGTGGGGTATGCATGGGCGTCCGAGCAATGTGCCAGTAGTTCAAACAGACACCTCGGTGCATTCAACATGTCAATACCGCTCACAAATACAAGTAGTGATGAATTCAATTAGAGGTCGACCGATTATTCAATGCCGGTACCGATTATTGGAGGCCCCAAAAAAAGCTGATACCGATTAATCGGACAATTTTTATATATATAGTTGTAATAATGACAATTACAACAATACTGAATGAACAATGAACACTTTTATTTTAACTTAATATAATACATCAATAAAATCAATTTAGTCTCAAATAAATAATGAAACATGTTCAATTTGGTTTAAGTAATGCAAAAACAAAGTGTTGGGGAAGAAAGTAAAAGTACAATATGTGCCATGTAAAAAAGCTAACGTTTAAGTTCCTTGCTCAGAACATGAGAACATATGAAAGCTGGTGGTTCCTTTTAACATGAGTCTTCAATAAGTTTTAGGTTGTAGTTATTATAGGACTATTTCTCTCTATACCATTTGTATTTCATATACCTTTGACTATTGGATGTTCTAATAGGTACTTTAGTATCTCAGGAGTTGATAGGCTTGAAGTTATAAACAGCTCAATGCTTGAAGCATTGCTAAGAGCTGCTGGCAAAGGCAGGAAGGTGCTGTTTGAATGAATGCTTACGAGCCTGCTGCTGCCTACCATCGCTCAGTCAGACTGCTCTATTAAATCATAGACTTATTTATAATACAATAACACACAAAAATACGAGCCTTATGTCATTAACATGGTCAAATCTGTAAACTATAATTTCGAAAACAAAACGTTTATTCTTTCAGTGAAATACGGAACCGTTTCGTATCTTATCTAACAGGTGGCATCCATAAATCTAAATATTGCTGTTACATTACACAACCTTCAATGTCATAATTATGTAAAATTCTGGCAAATTATTTTGCAATGAGCCAGGCAGCCCAAACAGTTCCATATACCCTGACTCTGCGTGCAATGAACGAGAAGTGACACAATTTCCCTAGTTAATATTGCCTACTCGCATGAATTTCTTTTAACTAAATATGCAGGTTTAAAAAAAAATACTTCTGTGTATTGATTTTAAGAAAGCCATTGATGTTTATAGTTAGGTACATTCATGCAACGATTGTGTTTTTTTCCACAAATGTGCTTTTGTTAAATCATCCCCCGTTTGGCGAAGTTGGCTGTCTATGTTAGGAAGAAATGGTCTTCACACAGTTCGCAATGATCCAGGCGGCACCAGAAGTGACACAATTTCCCTAGTTAAAAGAAATTCATGTTAGCAGGTAATATTAACTAAATATGCAGGTTTAAAACTATATACTTGTGTATTGTTTTAAAAAAGGCGTTGATATTTATGGTTAGGTACACATTGGTGCAACGACAGTGCTTTTTTCGTGAATGCACTTGTTAAATCACCCGTTTGGCGAAGTAGGCTGTGATTCAATGATAAATCAACAGGCACCACATCGATTATATGCAACGCAGGACAAGTTAGATAAACTAGTAATATCATCAACCATGTGTAGTTAACTGGTGACTATGTAAAGATTGATTGTTTTTTATAAGATAAGTTTAATGCTAGCTAGCACCTTACCTTAACTCCTTGCTGCACTCGCATAACAGGTAGCCAGCCTGCCACGCAGTCTCCTCGTGGAGTGCAATGTAATCGGCCATAATCGGTGTACAAAATTGCCGATTACCGGTTGTTATGAAAACTTGAAATCGTCCCTAATTAATCGGCCATTAATCAGTCGATCTCTAAATTCAATCTCTCCTCCACTATGAGCCAGGAGAGATTGACATATTTATTATTAATGTTAGCTCTCTGTGTACATCCAAGGGCCAGCTGTGCTGCCCTGTTCTGAGCCAATAATTTTCCTAGGTCCTCTTTACGGCACCTGACCACACGACTGAACAGTAGTCCAGGTGCGACAAAACTATGGCCTGTAGGACCTTCCTTGTTAATAGTGCTGTTAAGAAGTCAGAGCAGCGCTCTATTATGGACAGACTTCTCCCCATCTTAGCTGGTGTTGGATCAATATGTTTTGACCATGACAGTTTACAATCGAGGGTTACTCCAAACAGTTTAGTCACCTCAACTTGCTCAATTTCCACATTATTCAGAACAAGATTTTGTTGAGGTTTAAGGTTTAGTGAATGATTTGTCCCAAATACAATGCTTTTAGTTTTGGAAATATTTAGGACAAATGTATTCCTTGCCACCCATTCTGAAACTAACTGCAGCTCTTTGTTAAGTGTTGCAGTCATTTCAGTCGCTGTATTGGCTGATGTGTATAGTGTTGAGTCATCCGCATACATAGACACACACACACACGCCTCAACGTCACCAGTGAAGAGGTGACTCTGGGATGCTGACCTTCTAGGCACTGATGAGTTTCAGAAGAAAGATCTTCTTGTTTCTGGCCATTTTGAGCCTGTAATCGAACCCACAAATTCTGATGCTCCAGATACTCAACTAGTCTAAAGGACAGTTTTAATCGCTTCTTTAATCAGCACAACAGTTTTCAGCTGTGCTAACATAATTGCAAAAGGTTTTTCTAATGATCAATTAGCGTTTTAAAATTATAAACTTGGATTAGCTAACACAATGTGCCATTAGAACACAGGAGATAATGGGCCTCTATATGCCTATGTAGATATTCCATAAAAAAAATCTGCCATTTCCAGCTACAATAGTCATTTACAACATTAATGTCTACACTGTATTTCTGATCAAGTTGATGTTATTTTAATGGACAATTTTTTGTTGCTTTTCTTTCAAAAACACAATTTCTAAGTGACCCCAAACTTTTGAACAGTAGTGTAGGTTACAGTCCACTTGTCATTTCCGCCACAAATGGTGGGAAAATTTTATGAAAATCTAGATATGGTGTTCGGATGTACCGATCCTGTGCAGGTGTTGTTACACGTGGTCTGCCACTGTGAAGACAATCAGCTGTCTGTCCTGTCTCCCTGTAGCGCTGTCTTAGGCGTCTCACAGTACGGACATTGCAATGTATTTCCCTGGCCAAATCGGTCATCCTCATGCATCCTTGCAGCATGTATAAGGCACGTTCACACAGATGAGCAGGAACCCTGGGCATCTTTCTTTTTGTGTTTTTCAGAGTCAGTAGAAAGGCCTCTAGTGTCCTAAGTTTTCATAACTGTGACCTTAATTGCCAAACGTCTGTAACCTGTTAGTGTCTTAACGACCGTTACACAGGTGCATGTTCATTCATTTTTGAAGGTTCGTTGAACATGGGAAACAGTGTTTAAACCCTTTACAGTGAAGATCTGTGAAGTTATTTGGATTTTTACAAATGATCGTTGAAAGGCAGGGTCCTGAAAAAGGGACGTTTCTTTTTTTGATGAGTTTATGTGCTCCAATCCAGGGTTCCCCAAACTCTGTCCTGGGGCCTCCCTGGGTGCACATTTAGTTTTTTGCCATAGCACTACACAGCTGATTCAAATAATCAAAGCTTGATGATGAGTTGGTTATTTGAATCAGCTGTGTCGTCCTTGGGTAAAAAACAAAATGTTGCATCTGGGTGCCCAGGACCGACTTTGGGCAACACAGTGACTATGACACCACTGTCATCAATATGTCCACTCCTATTTATAGTTTATCTCATGATCTTGATAAAACAACTTTTGTTATGTTGTGATCATGAGATCATTATTATGTTGAGATTACGAATTATTTATTTGATTATTGTCCTCTCTGGAGAAATAGAGATGGTTGTAAAAAAGAAAACTTCTCCTTTAAGAGTCATGAATATTAAACAGACATGGGCAGGTCTCTTCTAGTTCCCCACGTGAAACCATTTAAACTCACGAACAAACTGTATGAGCCTACTTGGTGTTTAGCAAGTTCGTGTAAAATGCTCGTTATACCTTAACAACGTGTGGGTTGACTTCAGCAGTTTAACTATATTCGCTACTTTATGAGTACTGTGTAGTAGCTAAATTAGCAAGCTACATTTCCATGGCTTTGAAGTTGATTGGCGTTTCCGAAAATGCAGCAATGCTCCCCGACGACTATGGTTGTATGGTGGCGAATCGTTTCTGTCAGCTTGTGGATGACGATGCCGACCCGTTCGACTTTATAAAACATGCCGAGGTACAGAAGGAGAAGAAAAAGAAAGCAAACCAAATGACAGTGAAGCCTAAAAAACCGGGACAGAGGGAGTCCCAGAAAGATAGGCGGGTCCCCGTTTTAGCCGACAGAGAAGACCACCTGCCAGGAAATGAAACAGGCAGGTGGCTAGTTTAGTAGGCTAGTTAGCAAAGTTAAATAATGTCTGGCACTGCCTAATTGGCTAGCTAATGAAAGGCTTGCGTCTGTTCTGTCAAAGTGAAATTGTGTGTAGTGCACATGGACTCATTTAAGAAATGGCTACTAGTTAGACACCAAAGAAAGTACTCGGTAAAGCCTGGTTCGGAATTCTTTCACGTCTATGAAGATGAGGGAAAGGATGCCACTGCAGCAGACTATAGAGATGCACCTTACTGCAAGTCTCTCCTGTCGTATGGTAGGGGTGGGTATAATGTGTAAGGTTCCAACAGGAATCTGTTCCAAAAACTTCGTACGGTACAAGGTTGCCGACAAAACGCACACAAAGTAGCTTGATCAATTCACCTAGCCAATTAGCTGGCGAATAGGCATCAATTCACCTCGTAGCTTATTCTTAATGTTTGTCCATAGGCTACCAGAGTGCGGACAGACATTTTTCAAAACAAACTTATTTTCTTATTCGGCCGCTTTACAACTTTGTATGCGTTTTTGTCGGCAACCTGGTTATTTACGATTGTTTTTAACAGATTCCTGTTTGACCGTTCCACAAGTTATACCACCCGTATGGTTGCATTGACGAGCAGAGGGCGCTATGATTCTACCCTGAAAATAACTTAATGCCACTGCGTAATTCTGGCAGTCAGGCCTGCCTAGTCCTATTTCTAAATTGTGTAAATCCAGCTTTCAGTTGATTTAGGTGCTTTCAGCACTGTGCTGATGCTGCAATGTCATTCAGAATGAGTGGCAGAACAAATGGGTGATGTTTCAGTAGACTAGATATATTGGCATAGAATGTTATTGTCCACTCAGAAACGTGTCTACAGCATCTAGATGATGCATGACAAATTTGACTTCCATTTCAATCACTGTTTTCAGGTGGTAAGTGGTCTGCCCGACGGGGAGGGGTCCAGAATGAGACCAGAGGGTTGGTGGAGGCTGAGAGTGGCGCAAGGCGAGGTGTTCTTGGGGAATGCAGGACCAACCAAGAGGAACACCCACCGGAGTACTCCATCCAGAAGTAGGTCCCCTTTCTGTGGAGACGTGACAAATGGAACATTCTCTTGTTCCATCGCCTTCCTGGTGTGGCTATCCTATGAGCTTGGCCAAAGAAGCCTAAAATTTGACACTGCAAATGCCATGCTCAAATTAAACCTTCATTACTTTGAATGTTTTATTTTTATGTTCTCATATGGCCATCATTAGGACCTTGATTAACTCTCTCCACTTATGTTCTCCCAGGCCAGCACATTATGCTTATGGCCAAGTTCAAGGAGGTGGCTACAGAAACATGGATACTACCGGTAGCTTCAACCTGAGAGGCAAGAGAGAATATGAACGCCACAGTGGAACGTGAGTGCTTATCAATGTTGCAAATGAGACTTGTGTAAAAGTAATGTAATTGTTTACCACATGGTAAATGTGAAGTTTTCTTGTCTTTCAGAGTCGTCTCCCTTGAGGAGAAGAGAGGAGGACGTGGGTCCTGGAACAGGGGCTGTGTTCAAGACCCTATTTCCATGGGGTGAGTTTACTACCACATGGAGAAGTTATAATAGTTAACCTGTTATTGACTCTTTTACATTATAAATCCTAGCATGGTTACGATCTTATCTATAGTGATGTAGGGGTGAATGTGAAGCCTGATGCAGGAGGCATCCCACCTGAGGCCGGCCAACAGCCAGCAGAGATGGCGGGAGAGAATCAGTGAGTCACCGCACCTCTACAACTCAACTTTTGGGGGTGATAACAACATTGATAGATACTGGGAAGATGCACAGTGCAACAGGTTAATTTGTTTTTAGCAGTTTCATTTATCCCTGCCATTCATCACAGCCTATCAGAGGTGGAGGGGGATGTGGTGGTCCGAGTTGCCATGGAGATGTCTCTGGACGAGTGGAAGGCCCTGCAGGAGCAGCGTCGCCCAAAGGCAGAGTTTAACCTCCGTAAACTGGACTGCAAGGTGCCCTCCAAGGCCAGAGTAATACACAAGTCCAAACGCATTGAGGTGAATGACCCCTTCAGATTAGAGCTGTGGAGCTTGACCTTTGGCAGGACCTGTACATTCATAAACAATTTGGCATTTTTGTTTTAGTTAACGTGTTTCTGTTGTCTACATTTGCCATTTCTCTCCTAGAACTTGAAGGCGGCATCTGTGGAGGAACAGGAAGAGGACTGTCACTTCTCCAGTCTGCGCAGGTCTGCCAATGACATCACTTCCCACGTGGAGTTCAACTTTGGCAGCCTGCTGCGCCCCAGCCGAGGGGGGAAGGGACAAGGCAGGGGGGAGAGAGGGGGGGTGACTGAAAGGGTAGGTCTTCTCTCCTTTAGACAAGATGCTGGAAACCACTACATTAGGGCAGGGGGTTATGAGTTCTATACAGACCAGTGTTATTTTGAAGTGAAAGCTGCTGGCAACGGTTTGACCATTTCCTGGTTAAAAACCATGATTTTTAAAATTAAATACAATGACTGATTACAAATAATCTGACCATTTTGTTAGAACTTATTTCAGAAGCATGAAACAATTTATCCTGTCCCACTTGTATTAATGTCCTGTTGTGCTTCTCTCCAGGCTTACGTCCTAGCCCCAAACCCAGAAGACCCTGATGACTTCCCTGCATTGACTGTATAATCTGATAAAATGTTGGGAATTTACAGTGTGCCTTTTATATATAGGGAATCCCTTGTAATACAATTACTCTCAATGATATATATCCTTGAGAGTAATTGTATTACAAGGGATTCCCTATTTACATTTGCCTCCTGGTGAAATGGGTTGCTCTCTAATAAGCACTGTTTGGTTTGTTGCTATGACAACACTGGTCTTGTGTACATTTGTTATTTCTCCTGGCTTGGGTTCTGACTGAAGCAATGTTCAATAAGACCTGTGATAAATGCACTGATGGCTTGTGTCTGGTCTTACTGTTCCTCTTAAGGACACAACAGCCCAACAGTAAGGGTGTCCTGCCCCAGACAGACTATTGGCAGTCCATTTTCTTAAAATTTTTGAATGATTCTACATTTTCAATAGCCACTGTTTGACACCCAGGTATGATCTACTGTGAACGGCAGACTGTTCCTGTTGATCTGTCTTGTACTTTACACACCTGCGTCTTGCCAGTTAAGGGTGTTCTGTGGAGACTTTGATGTACAGCTGCAGACACTGTTCTGAACCTTCACAGCACACACTGAGCAAATCTCTCCTGTGATAAACTATCTACACCTGTTCTCTGCTTTCATCTAGCACAATTAAGTGTAAGATTTAAGTACAAAGCTTGGAAAACCATGAATGGCACTAGTGAGGGGTGTCCAACAGAGTTCATGTAATTTACAGAATAAGACAATGGTGAGTACAAGTGGTGGGATTTTATTTCAAAGCTGGTATACTCCATGTGCATGATAATCACAAATGCGGTGTCCTTTTAGGACTTATTTTTCTGTAATACTTCTGATTGTATGGTTCACAAGTACAAAAATATTTACAAAGTACAAATCAAATGTTTTCAGGGTATCAAATGTGACTTATTTACAGTTAAGTACAGATGAAATGCTTCACTGGGTAGAAGGGCATAGAAATGCAGGCAAATCAGATATTCAGGGTGGCATTGTAGTTACATTTCTATATGCAACATTCAGAAAGATACCCCTCTTGAACAAGAATTGACTTGAGCTAGGCTTTTCACAACTTCTCATTAAAGGTTCAATCTGAGCGGTGCCTAGCGCTGACGGACCTTTGTCAACAAGCAAATAAGACGGTCTGACAGTTCGGGATTGCTGTGGCAACATTCAACGTAAACAACCAGGCAACGCTTATGTACTGGTAACTTCCAAAATAAAGGAACCTCAAGTGTTTTATAGGGCCACAGATTCTACAAGAGTGGACCTGGTGCCAGACACGCACACCCGCTGAGACCCCTCTTTCAAAATCACTGGGTATTTAAATTGCCTAATTAACTCAAACCTGAGGCGCATACTACGTGCCTGGTTTGAGGAAACTTTCAACTCGGGATAACCAGAAGTGGCTCATCTTTTAGCCAGGTACTTTATGCTGCAATGAATGACTCAACTCCACTAATACTTAAGTGTTTGAGCCTCAAGTTTAGGACCAATGAAATAGATTCCCTCCCTCTCACAAACATTGCGTCATCACCTTTATATCTCATGAATGCCAGGCTTCCCCAAATGTTTGACCCCCCCCAAAATATAAAATCATTTATTTCATGTTTTTATAATTTGATGCCAGCAAGCATTTGGCCTCCCTTGATAAATGTTTGTTATGAAAGGATTAGCGCAACTGTGGGTTGTCTTGGTGCAGCAAAACAGGATGCACCTGAGCTCAATTTTGAGTCTCACAGCAAAGGGTCTGAATACTTATGTAATTAATACATTATGGGGTATTGGGTGTAGATTTGAGAATACATAATTTAATACATTTGAATAAGCCTGTAACGAAATGTGGATAAAGTGAAGGGGTCTTAATTATTTCCGAATGCACTGTATCACGGTGGCGTATTGAAAAAAATGAAGTATTTATTTAACTAGGCAAGTCAGTTAAGAACAAATTCTTATTTTCAATGACGGCCTAGGAACAGTGCCTGTTCAGGGGCAGAACGACAGATTTGTACCTTGTCTGCTCGGGGGTTTGAACTTGCAACCTTCCGGTTACTAGTCCGACGCTCTAATCACTAGGCTACCCTGCCGCCCCAGGGTATCCTAGTGAACGAATAGGTTAAAAGCAAACAACACAATTATCACAACATAGGTTGTAGTATGGCTTTTTTCCCCCTGGCTTGGCTTCCTCAGTGAATTTACACACGCACGCTACTGCACGGCTAACACGGAACCCAAACCGGATGCGCGCCTGCGCCATCGTGCATAACTGTATTTTGTCCCCCCACACCAAACGCGATCACGACAGGTTAAAATATCAAAACACTGAACCAATTACATAAAATTTGGGGACAGGTCGAAAGCATTAAACATTTATGGCAATTTAGCTTGCTAGCTAATTTGTCCTGGGCTATAAACATTGAGTTGTGCATTTCAGGTAAAATAACAAGGTCCACTCCTCCGACAATTAATCCACAGAAAACGGTCAACTGAATCGTTTCTAGTCATCTCTCCTCCTAGGCTTTTTTTGACTTTATATTGTGATTGGCAACGTTCATAAATTAGGTGCATTAACGCCACTGACCTCGTTCGACTTTCAGTCACGTGGGTATAACCAATGAGATGGTACTGGGTACCTGCTTCTATAAACCAATTAGGAGATGGGAGAGGCAGGACTTGCAGCGCGATCTGCTTCACAAATAGAACTGACTTCTATTTTAGCCCATGGCAACGCAGATGCTCGTGAGCAGTGTGGGTGCAATAATTGAATAATATAGATTTCTACATTTATTTTGCGACGCAAGCATTGTAGTCAGCCTGTGAGCTGGAATGTGAAGCAAACTGAAGCTAGCTGCCCCCCTTTCAATATACGTTGAATCCCTCAGTTACTTAAGGTTTCCTTTATTTTGGAAGTTACATTTGAAATGGCACTATTCCCACTACTTATGGCCAGGACACAGTTTTGTTTCATGATATAAACAGTGAAATATATACATACATATATATATATATAGTAATAAAAAGGGATGGCAAATTAATTCCAATCTAACTGAACATGGTTTACATCTGATTGAATGGGAAGAAAAAAACGGAGACATCACATTTCCTCATCAACATCCCTTAAAATCAGCAATTGACTGGACTGGTTCAAGTAAAATAAACCCAGTCCCTCTTAAGAAATGAAAACAAAAATCTCAATTTGCAGGAGCTGCAGGTAGACTGTACTCCCTTAGAATTCCAGAACCTCAGGCTCAGCGCAGTAGAGGAGCTCTAGCTTTGGGTATGGAGTGACTGAAGGGACAGAAAGCACACAATTACACCCAGGAAGAGAGAAATGGGACATACAGATCATACACATCAAAATGCTCAATAACACTACATTGGCTTCTATTCATTAGACCCTAGGGGTAAACAAAATGTGCCAGATTTGACTATGCATGCAGTCTTTCCATTATAATAGTAATAAAGGACTAAATGAAAAGGGGAAGAGGTTGACTGGAGACATTTTGCACACTAACAATAGCATAGAACGGAGCAGTGAGACGAGGATAGAAAAAGGAAATAGATACCATAGTCTCGTAAAGCGCATTGATTGTAAAGAACATCGAGTTTTCCGTCCTCTGGACACAGTGCGTCTGCTAAGAGGGAAATTACAAAGAAGAAAACAAGGGAAAGGAAAGGGACACGTGATTCCCCTTGTAGAACAATGATTCCCCTTGTAGAACAATGATTCATGTCAGCAGAATCCCAAACAGCTTATGACAGGATGCCGGTGTCTGAAAGCAAGGAGACCGTGTGAGCAGTAAAGTCCAGAGAAGCTATAGCCAGTCATACTTCTGGATCAGCCATTCTAATAGAACATGCACGGAGCCATAGGGAGTGTGAAGCGCTGCAGAGAGTATTCCAAGTCTTTGAGCTGGAGCGTTGAGAGCTTGAAAGTTTTTGGAAGGTCATGTGAAATGCAAAGGCTCAGTTAAGCAGACCTTGGTATGTGGAGGACCAACGGAGTAGGAGAGAATGAGTTTGAGCCCAGAGAAAGAGATTGAGGAGAGGCTAGGTGGGCTTGCCTTCTGAGGGGCCTGCAGCATGTTTAGGTTGGGCAGGTTGCCTGTGCTGCCTGCGTTGGTGGCTGTGTCTCTATGGCAGCCACTGGACTCACAGCACACTGGCTCTCTGTCGCTGGCCACTACATGCATGCTGCCTAGAGACCTGGCTAGTCTGGAGCTGCACAGGGAGCTGGCGGAGAGGAGGGAACGGGTTATTGGAACCATGAATGGCTATGGCTGGTTCTGTCCAGTTTACTTTACACACGTGTCAACTCTTTTCTGTATGACTGAGTAAACAAAGAGTTGCAACGCAAGCCATTTAATATGAATATACAGCTAGTAAATATGAGAAATAGTGCCCGAGCCAAAACTTAAGTTACACACACCCAATATTAACTTTCACATAAATCATGCACTGCTGTCAATGAAAGTAGTAGTTTGAATTCTCTAGGACGGCTCATTGGAGACATTGCCACTAACCTGCCCCCCACACTGTTGGCAGGCAGCGAGGTTCTGGTTCTCTTCCTATTGTCTGAGGCATCAGGCCCACTAGACTGCAGGAGAATCCTGAAGCAGACACACAACTCACACTTTAATGGTGATGCTCAATGTCCTCAACGGGCATGTATATAAAAAGTGAGTGTGTGAGACATTCAGGATGTGTTTAAGTACCTTAAAGACTGCGATGAGGACCTGGTGTGAATCTTGTTCTCTTCTTGTCTGTAAATAAACACAAACACACACAATATTTCAACACCAACAGCAAGCGAGGGGGAAAGACAGGAGGAGATGCCAAGACTGAAGGTGGGAGGGAGAGAGCAAACAGGCAGCAACTGCAGAATATTACAGAATTCTAAGATCATTGATCCATGTACATTTCATTATTCTTGTAATGCAATGGACCCTCATTCATTAACCTAAGGCTCTGAGATTCAAATTAGTTATCCCCAACTTTAAAAGTTTGACGCAAAGCGAGTGGAATGTGAGGCAATAATAGCATTGTTGTTTGCTCAGGTTCTGGAGGCCTGAGAGGTAAAATATTAGCTAGTTGATTTATTAGGGCACTTAATTATTAATTTGATATATATCTCCTTTGATAAATTAATTGAAGTGCAACATTTAGTGTTGTGTGTAAGGGATTTGCATTGGCTTTGCAGTGAAGGGAACGATTATTCCAAAACAGAGATTCAAGGAGTGAAATGTAAAGGCTATGGTTATTACTTGTCATAATTAAAGTTAAACCTCAGGACAACCATTGTCAGCCAAGGAGGACAAAGCGTTAAAAATAACAGACCATCGAAACGTGATTCCTGCACTCCTCATTTTCAAAAATATAAACTTCCTTTGCAGCCAGGGGGTGACAAACGTGTAGCCGGTTTAGAAGTGTAAAGTTAGGTGAGGATGGTGGGCGGGAGACAGGGCCAGGCACATAAACTGGTGTTGAGGAGGGGGTAAATAAAGGAAGGGATACACTTACAGCATTCTCAGTTAGACTCCGGAAGGGGGAAGGGTTTGGGGGACAGACTGGCAGGAGAGCTCAGTGAAATCCTAACCCGTCTATACAGAAATGCAGGATGGAAGAAGGGAAGCCATACACAATCCACCACAGGGCAAGGCTACACAGGGACGAGAGCAGCATGGCTGCCAACCATCTAAGAGGGGGAAAACATCCAACAAACAGAACAGAAACAAAAACATGACAGAGAGAAAGGAAGGATAGACAGAGAGAATCTCACGTTTTCTCCTCCCCCATCAGGAGTCCTACACATCCACTAGCCTGGGTGGCAGACCCTTTCTACTAAAGCCATCTGGTTGTCTTGCTTGACAAAAGTAAGAAAGTGGTATTATTACATGCTGAAACTGTTAGGCACCCAGGCTACATATTCACTAGCAGAACCAGGCTAACAAGTAAAGCCTTTTCACATTACACCACAGCAGAAATGGGTACCTGCAAGGTTTTCACTAACTACTCAAGTCTCACCTAAGTTCTGGCATTGATTTGAGACAACTTGTTTTCCACAGCATGCTAAAAGTGTTTCCCAAACGGTGGACTGGGCCTTTGACCCTATGCAGTGATAATAGCACCTTTCAGAGTCTACCATCTTCTATAATTGCAGAGGTATAGGCCTAAGAGTGGTTTAAAAATGGGGAAACATGAAAGCTTGCTTCTAGTTCTGTAAGACTGAATTCAAAGACACAACGCATATATAGGCCTAGTCATAGCTTCATACACACACACAGTTGAAGTCAGAAGTTTACACACACCGTAGCCAAATATATTTAAAAACTCAGTTTCACAATTCCAGACATTTAATCCTAGCAAAAATTCCCTGTCTTAGGTCAGTTAGGATTACCACCTATTTTAAGAACGTGAAATGTCAGAACAGTAGAGAGAATGATTTATTTCAGCTTTTTTTTCTTTCATCACATTCCCAGTGGGTCAGAAGTTTACATACACTCAATTAGTATTTGGTAGCATTGCCTTTACATTGTTTAACTTGGGTCAAACATTTCAGGTAGCCTTCCACAATAAATTGGGTGCATTTTGGCCCATTCCTCCTGACAGAGCTGGTGTAACTGAGTCAGGTTTGTGGGCCTCCTTGCTCGCATATGCTTTTTCAGTTCTGCCCACAAATTTTCTATAGGATTAAGGTCAGGGCTTTGTGATGGCCACTCCAATACCTTGACTTTGTTCTCCTTAAGCCATTTTGCCACAACTTTGGAAGTATGCCTGGGGTCATTGTCCATTTGGAAGACCCATTTGTGACCAAGCTTTAACTTCCTGACTAATCTCTTGAGATGTTGCTTCAATATATCCACATCATTTTCCTTGCTCATGATGCCATCTATTTTGTGAAGTGCACCAGTCCCTCCTGCAGCAAAGCACCCCCACAACATCATGGTTGGGATGGTGTTCTTCAGCTTGCAAGCCTCCCCCTTTTTCCTCCAAACATAACGATGGTCATTATGGCCAAACAGTTCTATTTTTGTTTCAGCAAACCAGAGGACATTTCTCCAAAAAGTACGATTTTTGTCCCCATGTGCAGTTGCAAACTGTGGTCTGGCATTTTTAATGGCAGTATTGGAGTAGTGGCTTCTTCATTGATGAGTGGCCTTTCAGGTTATGTCGATATAGGACTCGTTTTACTGTGGATATAGATACTTTTGTACCCGTTTCCTCCAGCATCTTCACAAGGTCCTTTGCTGTTGTTCTGGGATTGATTTGCACTTTTCGCACCAAAGTACGTTCATCTCTAGGAGACATAACGAGTCTCCCTCCCGAGCGGTATGACGGCTGCGTGGTCCCATGGCGTTTATACTTCCGTACCTTGAAAGGCACAGTCACCTTAGTGTATGTAAACTTCTGACCCACTGGAATTGTCACAGTGAATTGTAAGTGAAATAATCTGTCGGTAAACAATTGTTGGAAAAATTACTTGTGCCGTGCACAAAGTAGATGTCCTAACCAACTTGCCAAAACTATGGGCACAAACCCACCGTTGCTGGACCATACAGGACTGACAGAAAGTGCTCTTCACTGATGAGTCGCGGTTTTGTCTCACCAGGGGTGATGGTCGGATTCGCGTTTATCGTCAATGGAATGAGTGTTACACCGAGGCCTGTACTCCGGAGCAGGATCGATTTGGAGGTGGAGGGTCTGTCATGGTGTGGGGCGGTGTGTCACAGCATCATCGGACTGAGCTTGTTGTCATTGCAGACAATCTCAACGCTGTGCTTTACAGGGAAGACAACCTCCAGCATGACAATGCACCAGCCATACTGCTCTTTCTGTGCGTGATTTCCTGCAAGATAGAAATGTCAGCCCGGCTCTCAAACCCATTGAGCACGTCTGGGACCTGTTTGATCGGAGGGTGAGGGCTAGGGCCATTTCCCCCAGAAATGTCTGGGAACTTGCAGGTGCCTTGGTGGTAGAGTGGGGTAACATCTCACAGCAAAACTGGCAAATCTGGTACAGTCCATGAGGAGGAGATGCACTGCAGTACTTAATGCAGCTGGTGGCCACACCAGATACTGACTGTTACTTTTGATTTTGAACCCCTCCCCTTTGTTCAGGGACATATTATTCAATTTCTGTTAGTCACATGTCTGTGAAACTTGTTCAGTTTATGTCTCAGTTGTTGAATCTTGTTATGTTCATACAAATATTTACACGTTACGTTTGCTGAAAATAAACGCAGTTGACAGTGAGGACGTTTCTTTTTTTGCTGAGATATATATAGGCCTACACACCTGAAGAATGGCTTCACAATATGTGTGTGAATACAAATCACCTAAAAAAAATATATATTAAAGTAAGAAATAAAAATCTGCCAAATGTTGTCCCACAGAGAACACCAAGGGCATGTCACAATCACATGTAGGCTACTCTCATAAGTCTGTAAAGGTGCCTGTGGCAGATAGTGGTCAATTAAGGATATAAATTGAGACTTACTGGCAATAAGAGCAATATAATTCCAAAGACAAGAGTACAAGGTACAGAAGTAGCCTATGGTGCTCGAACCTTTACTACCACAAGAGTCCGAGGGATTCTTCCAAGACAGATGTGAGCTTGGTTCAATAGAGGACTTTTAAGCAGGAGGAAGCAAGGCTTGAACAGTACACAGGCAGTACCCAGTCACAAACACAATGGAAAAATATACATTTGCAGCATTTTATATTCAACCCGGCCCAACACTTAATACATATTACACACAAAGAATACAGAGGCCATGCATGTCAAAGGTTAAATCATGCTTTAAGTCGTGCATTGGTAAAAAAACAGATCACACGTGCCCACAGTCAATGTTGCATTGTGCATTTTAGTCCCTTGAACAGAGGGGGAAAAATAAATAGGTAGCTAGATTATGATTCAGTTTATTAGGAGTTTAAGGTTTGGCCTGCGATTCACAGCATCTCAGAGCATATTGGTGTATCCATGATGGAGAAACCACATTCTGTCTCACATCAATAGTACAAGTAGTCCTACAGTGGATTCTCACCCTTGCTAGCCTGTGCAGATCAAAGCAGCACGTGCCAGAACAGGTGACCAAAATCATTAATCACATTATGCATCCATCCACTGCCTATCTTATCTTACTGCGGTCACCCAAAAGCCACACATCCATTGGCATGGCACAATTTATACAGGAAGAGGAAGCTAGTCAGACAGGTAGTGACATGCACTTACCTCCATTATACAAAACCTCACTTCCTCTCTCTCTCTCTCTGTGTTTTTTCCCCCCTCTGTCTCTCTGCTACATTTTAAAATGTAGACACTCCAGACAGCACTCTGGCCACACGATGCCTAAGAGGCTCCAGCAATGTACTACCGCTTGCCTGCCACGGGATAACAAAACCCATAGCCATAGGTGTACACAGTTGCCTGCAAACTGTCCATGTTGGCACCAAATGTTCCACAACAATAACATTCTCATTTGGATTCTCATTGGATGTGCCAACATGGGACCCTTTAAAATAGCAAATATGGCACTCATTAAAATAGTAAAGTATGCCTAGCCCACATGGGCTAGGCATACTTTACTAGGCATACTTTGAATGACTACTTTCAGTCATTCAACATAGCCAGTATAAATCAACAATCAATTCGTGTTAGGATCCTGAGTAGCAGCTACATGATATGGTTCTGAGGCAGTCAGTGGAAAATAAGCCATGATTACTAGACCAAATACATGGCACAAACAGAACAATCTGACTGTTATATTAAGGTAATTAAAGCTGTAAAACTAAGCTAAACTCCATTCAACCCAAACCTGTATAGAAACCCATAGTAGATGGGTATAATGGGCCAGCTATCTTGAGGCAAAAATCAAATACTTGTCACCCAAGAATGCATGGTGGGGCATGAAATGACCTGAAAGAAGGACACCCTACAACAATATCAAAGGATCTCAAGTCATAATCCAGATGAAACCTCAACTTCCTCTAATCATCTAAATGACTTGGATAAACTGACTACACAGGCTGCTCCTACCCCCCCCCCCCCAAAAAAAAACAAGTCAGTGTGATGCATGGTGGGAGTTGTAGGCAGATCGGAGACTTACGAAAGGGAACCTGTGGTTGTTCTCGCCTGCCTCTTGCTCTTCAGGGCTCGCAGTTTATCACCCTGGGTGATGCCATTCCTCTCCTCATCGTCACTATACTGAGGAAGATAGAAGAGGGAGACAAACATTCAAAGAATGTGTAAAAAAAGAAAAGGTGATGAATACATTTGCTTACCATTCCCTCCCTTCTTTATGTGAAGGTATATTCAATTTCTGCATATCAAAAAGGAAAGGATTTCCAAAATTCTCACCAGTTCTGCCTCTTCCTTTTTGGACATCCTGCTTTTATTGCTGCCGTTGATAGTGATGTCATCAACCCCCGACAGGATTCTGGTGACGGCCAGCTTGCCGTTCTCCTGTTCGTTCATCTTCTCCCGGAAAACATCTCCCTCCGACCACAAGCTGATCTGCTTACTGCAGCATCGTGAGAGAAAACAGCAATCAAGTTGTACATCTCCCTACAAACAAATTGGTTACCGATCAACAATTGACACTCAACTCAATCAAAGAGCTCCCAGAACTGAAACACTTGAGTTGAATCTGGCGCGTTAGTGCCGGGTTGGAACAAAAGCATGCCTGTGGCTCCCCAGGACTAGAGCTGGTGACCACTGATCTATACAGTAAAATACGTCACAACAATGGATTGAATCTAGATCAAAATCAGACACATACTCTTCCACAAAGTTTTGTTGTGGTCCGATGACTGATCCTGGCCGGCAGATCCTCATCCAGGCGATGGCCTCAGGCGCAGTCAGGCGGTAGTGCTTCATCATGTAACAGCCTATCAGAGTGCCTGTTCGACCCAGACCCGCTGAAAAATGTCGGCATTGGTTAAATACATAGTTATTGATCAGACTTTTGGTGCAAATCTTTCCCATTCGTTTGGGACAGAGGCCTACACATTTTTTGGGAAATATGGCCTCCACTCAACTCCAGATGGTATTAAAGGACAACATAATGAGGTCTTGTACCTTTGCAGTGAACAGCGATAGCTCCATCTGCATTCTCACAGATGTTGAGGAACTTCCTGACGATGGCGTCATTTGGCGTGCTTCCGTCCACGAAGAAGAGGTCGTGGTGCTCGAAGCCCATGTCAGTGAAGCGCTTGGCATCGTACATCTTCTTGTTGAGACGGACGATGGCTGTGATGTTGTGTTTCCTGAAATAAGGAAAGTAGGCCTCGGGGGCATGGAGAGGGTAACCTGGAGAGAGAACAAGGGTTTTGTAGAAAGATGTGATTGAAAAAAATATATACATACAAAAAAACTGTGGACACCTGAAGTAACATATTTGTGCACAGATGTGTAGCTGAAGTGTACGCACAGGGTATACTTGTAAAACAAACAATTATTTGATTACGGTCTGTGACTGAAATATTGCATGTTATTCGATATCCACTTTGCAAGTATAGGCTTCTACACAGTATAAGGGAGGTCATTTCCCAGTCATTCTCAGTAGGGAAAATATTCCAATTTGGCAGCATGTCCTTACATCTCAGATTGCAGAAAGCTAATGTGGAGGGTTTCACATACCGTTCTCTATTTTGCTTTTTGGATGAGGGCCGCTGAACGCTAGGAACTTCCCAGGAATAATCCAGTTGAAATCTCCATTTTCTGCTCTCTGCAAAAAAGAGATGTGGACAGAATTATGAATCACTTATTGATGTTTACTCAACTTGCATTCTGAAGTATGATAATGAAAACGTACCTCATAATGCTCGTATTCCTCCACATCAAACTGGGAGAAATCAAGCCAGCCAAACTGCAGAGCCTGAAGAGAAAATTAATGGAAGTTAAGAGTTCCATGCTCCAAATAAAATAATGCAATATTTCTTAAATGTCATAACTGTGCAGCTGCAAATTAACTTTTTCGTCTAACATCAGACTGACTGAAGCAGTGTACCTTGTATATGGCGCGCAGGCAGTCTAGAATGTTCAGATTGTACATACAAGTTCCAAAAGAGGCATCTCTGTTTAAAGCAAACCAGAAACAATCCAAATCAACTACATCTTTTTAAAGCATTCATACCACATTTATAAGTAGAGATGCACGATATATCAGTGAACATATCGGAATCGGACGATATTAGCTAAAAATTCCAACATCGGTATTGGCCAATGTCTAGTTTAACACCCTGATGTGCAAAACCGATGTCAAAGCTGACGTGCATACCTATATAACGGACATACATGAGGTAATGACGCCACGGAAAATGATGCGCTACACGTGCAACACAGAATTTATAACCTAGCCCACAATGTCTGCTGTGTGGATTGAGCAGTCAAGCAGTCATTTGAAAGAGTAACACAATTTCAACGAGACAACTCAAAGGCGAAATCCATTAAAGCCAAGATAATGGATTTCATTGCCCTTGACAATCAACCATTCTCTGTCGTGGGTGATGTTGGCTTTCACCGACTGGTCAAAACCGGTACACACTACCAAGTGCTCTATGTTGCCCTACCGGAGTTAACACAGTAATAGCGTCACCGCTATTAGCTTCACGACATGCATACTATGGAACGCCGTTTGGGTCTTTGCGTGTCAAAAAAGATACAGCAGCACTGTCAAAGCTGTACAAAAAGTCTGCAAACAAGCAAACACCGGACACAAACCATGTGTTTACAATACCGCGTTGGTAATAAAGTATAACTTGTTCGACCGCAACTTCTGGGGTAGCTAGCTTTAGCTTACAACGAACCTGAAAACAATGACCAGTAGAACCTGCAGTCATTTTCATTATTCTTAGCAATGATTTAGGAATCGTTGTGAGTAAGTATTAGCTAGGTTGCCACTTGTTGTCCACCTATTGAAATTGAACTTGAGTTCATTAAAATTAATATGTAGCCAGCTACTTAACTCAGCTACCAAAGATAACATTATAAGCAGCCAGATAGCTTCATCGGGCTAGTGAGGCTATGTGTTGTGAAAATATCCACAATATCCAAAATATCCACAATAAGGATTAGGCACAAGTGGAATTTGCGGTTTGCTTTCAAAATAAAAGTATGTAATTGACAGTAATGCAAATTATTACATAGTAGAATTATGCCCTACTTTTATTTTGAAGGCTAACCGCCACCTTTATTTAACCAGGTAGGCCAGTTGAGAACAAGTTCTCATTTACAACTGCGACCTGGCCAAGATAAAGCAAAGCAGTGCGACACAAACAACAACACAGAGTTACACATGGAATAAACAAACGTACAGTCAATAACACAACAGAAAAAAAAGTCTATATACAGTTTGTGCAAATGGCGTGAGTAGGTAAGTCAATAAATAGGCAATAAATAGGCCATGGTAGCAAAGTAATTACAATTTAGCAAATTTACACTGGAGTGATCGATGTGCAGATGATGATGTGCAAGTAGAAATACTGGTGTGCAAAAAAAGTAAATAAAAACAATATGGGGATGAGGTAGGTAGATTGGATGGGCTATTTACAGATGGGCTGTGTACAGCTGCAGCGATCGGTTAGCTGCTCAGATAGCTGATGTTTAAAGTTGGTGAGGGAGATAAGTCTCCAACTTCAGCGATTTTTGCAATTCATTCCATTCATTGGCAGCAGAGAACTGGAAGGAAAGGAAGCAAAAGCAGGTGTTGGCTTTGGGGATGACCAGTGAGATATACCTGCTGGAGCGTGTGCTATGGGTGGATGTTGTTATCGTGACCAGTGAGCTGAGATAAGGCGGAGCTTACCGAGCAAAGACTTATAGATGACCTGGAGCCAGTGGGTCTGGCGATGAATATGTAGCAAGGGCCAGCAGACAAGAGCATACAGGTCGCAGTGGTGGGTGGTATATGGGGCTTTGTTGACAAAACGGATGTCACCGTGATAGACTGCATCCAGTTTGCTGAGTAGAGTGTTGGAGGTTAATTTTTAAATGACGTCGCCGAAGTCGAGGATCGGTAGAATAGTCCGTTTTAAGAAGGTATGTTTGGCGGCGTGAGTGAAGGAGGCTTTGTTGCGAAATAGGAAGCCGATTCTAGATTTAATTTTGGATTGGATTAGCTACTATTGTGGCTAACCCTTATTGTGGCTAGCTTCACATAGATGGGTCCGACCACCATTAATCAAATAATAACTGTCTTATAAATTAGGGTTATTTTAGATGACAACTAGCTATAAAGTTAGCTAGCTAACTATAGCTACTGAAACAGATTGTCGTTTTGCTATGTTTTTGGGGAAGAACATTGTTTGCATCCATAAGCAAGCTAGCTTTTTTTTTTGGACCAGCACTAAGTGTGCGAGACAACTTTACCAGCATATGTATCGATGAATCGTTGTGACATATGAAATATGAGTGATAGTGTAATCAATGTGTAATAACTACGGAAAAAATTTATGAACCCGTTAAATTATTATGTGTCGTGCAGTTATATTCAGGTTCTGATTGGTCAACAAGCTTTTTTGTCACGTCAAATAGTGTTAAATAGTATATTTTTTGACACGTAAAGACCCAACGGTGTTCCATAGCAAAGACCCAAACAGCGTTCCATAGAAAAGACCCAACGGCGTTCCATAGCAAAGACCCAAACAGCGTTCCATAGAAATCCTGGTTGAAAATGAAACGACTGAACAAATTAACAATGAAACACCACAGCAAGTAAGTGAAAGAAATAGGTTTTGATTATGTTTTACTGTCGTTCTGCCCCTGAACAGGCAGTTAACCCGCTGTTCCTAGGCCGTCATTGAAAATAAGAATTTGTTCTTAACTGACTTGCCTAGTTAAATAAAGGTAAAAAAATTAAATAAAAATGCCAACAAAATAACTTTTTGGTCAAGGTTACACACCATGTGTGTAACCTTTATTTAACTAGGCAAGTCAGTTAAGAACAAACTCTTATTTACAATGACGGACTACCCTGGTCAAACCCGGACCAATTGCACTCCGCCCTATGGGACTCCCAATCACGGCCGGATGTGATAGAGCCTGGATTCGAACCGGAGACTGTAGTGATGCCTCTTGCACTGAGATGCAGTGCCTTAAACCGCTGGTCCAGGTGTGTTTTTTAACTATTTAACTGTACTAGAATGCTTAAAAGGCCAATAAAATGGTAAATATCGGTTATCGGCATCGTTTTTTTGGCATGGAAAATATTGGATATTAGCCAAAAAGTAATATCGGTGCATCACTATTTATCGGTGCATCACTATTTATAAGGTAGAAATACATATCAACTTACAGCTCTAGACAGCATGATAAAAACGTAATGACATTGATCAATTGTCATAGACGCTACTTTCTAACATGTGTTCTTGAGAAGTTCCTCACTCTGTGAAGTTCTCCTTCAGTGTGTGTGTGTGTGTACCTGAAGGACAGGTAGGTAGAGTTCCTGGACACCAGTAGACTGTAGGCTTCCTCTGGCGTCTTCTGCAAATGCATCACCTTCAAACAAACAGGCCAGTATTATGGAGAAACTACTAATGGATAGCAACATTTTAAAAGAAGATACACAAGCACTTTTACTGTACGGTAACATGTAATACATCATGACTCAGGGCTATCAACGGGTATGACTTCTCTGCTGAGTGAGAAATACTTACTGCATATGAACCAATAAGATAGGCAGCATTGGCTTGTTTCTTATTATCTCCACAGGTATAGAAGACTATCTTCTTCTTTGCTAGTGTGAATGACTGCTCCAGATGTGGTGAAACAAAAACAAAATAACAATGTTAGCCAGGCTTACAATTCTGCACATCACTACACACATCACTATCACTACTTGGCCTGGACATCTAAAACCCTGCCAACATTCTCTTCAGAATATACAAGCATTAACCCCTTCTCTGACTAGTGTGACATAACTTCTATTTGGTTAGGCTGAGAGAACTGTTGACTATTAACTGTCAGTTCTCTGTCAGCGTGTGTGTCGAGGTTGAGTTTCTTTACCTTGAGCTTTTTAGTGAGTTTGCAACAAAAGCGATAGAACATGGCCAGGTTGAGCGGGCCAAAGTCTGCATAGAAGCTGGGAGAGAGAGAGAGAGAACAAGGCACAGACAGGTTAGGTTGACTGTTAAAGGCAAGTTTCATTAGAGACTATTCAGAAAAGTCAAACATTGAGAACGTTACAGATAGAAAAATTGTTATTTTTTGCATGACCACCTATTCTCTTTGACAATACCTTATCTACATTATATATTCATATGTGAGTGTTCTGTAATGTTGCACCAGTCTTTTAACCAACAGATTTAATTAATTAATCCACTACCCAAAACTAAGCCCCAGATGAAGACCTATGGGTGGAGACATTTATTGTGACAATAACCATATTTCACTATGTGAACTTCACTCTTAGCTGATGAACATTCATACACCACACCTTCTATCAGACAGTGTTCTAAACGTTTTATAGTGAAGTTTCATTAAGAGCTCATAAAAACAATACAGTATGCCTACTATTAGTGGGACCAAGGTACGATACAATTAAAATTGACAACATGAACTCCCTTTCATGATTGAAAAATAAATTAAATGTTTTTTTATGTAACCTTTTCATCAGGGAGCCATACTGAGACCAAGGTCTCTTTTATAGATGACCTCCGAATTACAGAATACAGACACATCAAAAATATTAATATATAATGCATCTGAAATGGCTTATAAAACTGACTGAGCAGATATCAAAACAATATACTAGTGAACTGCAAATGGCACAGTCTTTTGGATATAGTCTACAAACATCCTGTAATATAAAGTACCCACTTCTCATATGACAGCTCTTCGTCTATGCAGAAGAAATGTCTGTCAGCTGTGCTTTTAATCTTCTGCTGCAGTATGGCGAAATACAGTTGATCTTGAGAAAAAAATATATATACAACAAGAAAGTGGGTTTAAAAAGCTTTGCTTGGCATATGGACAGTTAAACAAACATACAACGTAGCTACGACTGAATGTATGTTAATTGGGACAATGTATGGACAAAACAAATGGAACACATCCTACACGTCACACGTGTCAGTTTGAATTTGAATTTTCCCCGGAAATGCCTCGACGGACTAATGTCTGCAATCTGCAGGTTTTGTTTGCTTTCAGAAAAGCACTTACCTTTGACGATTTCAATGCTTTTACTTGTGACATTGTCCTCGGTCATTCTGAAAGCGACTTGAGCCAACAATAAGTTACCAAATCAAGTTCAACGGCAATTGCTTGCCGTCTTTACTTTATAGACGCACCTAAATAATAACTTAAACGTCTGTCATAGGCACAGACCAGCACAATAACATACACACTCAGTAGGTTAAACAAAATATATTTTCTATATCCCGTGAAATTAAAACGCTCCACTGAAGCGAACTGCATGTGGTATAGACTACCACTCAGAAACCATAGAAAGTGTGACAATTTTTTTTAAATAGCCTAGCATAATGCTTTGCTTGGCAAGGGCTATAAATGTGTCTGCCGTCCGTCTCAGTTAACGAAATCTCTCAATATATACTGATATGACAAATAAAACGTGAACTGATTTAGCGACGAAAAAATAAATGCCCGCATAGGAGATGTGCTCGGTACTCTGCTCAAACCGAGTTAGGAAGGAAACTCATAAACGCCCCCCTCTGCAACAATGTAACGTTATTGGTTCAAGGAAACGGTAAACGCTACACAGTTGCATGGTTGGCAGGCCAATCATCCTACATTCTAGCTTGAGGATTTTTAAAGTTCATTTGAGATTCTAATTGGAACGCTGCCCAAGCCGTTGCTAGGAGATTAGTTTCGCTTGGCCAATAGAAATATATTTCCTACTTTGACCGAACACCTCCAACGGAGTCCTCAAGTGAGGAATGGGTACGTTAGATCAAGCGATGTGTTGAATTGATTGCAACAATTTTTCTTACCAAGCTATAACAAAACAATAATGTTTGGTTGGTTCTACAGGACTGTAGCCTATCATGCAGGAGGTAGCCTAACAAATAGCCTACAATTTGCGTCTTGTTTCTGTGTGCAAGAAACTCAATGAAAAATAACAAGTGAGACAACTTCATTTAGTGCTGCTCGGTTTATAAAAACAGCCTAATTATCAGCCTTTTGATTCAGATTTATTTTAGCCTATTCTCATTTCGGGGTCATAAAGGTTTCTGCATTTTTCTGATGCTCATGGTCAATATAGAAATAGGCCTAGACGAAAATGAATAAATTGGGGTATATGTGATCTGACTGCAGCATTGGTCACTGCATTTACGCAGCAGCATAAAAATGCATCCAAATGTAGATTAGGAATAGTCACAAGAGGAATATAGCCTGCATCACAGAAGCTCTAAATGAGTTGTTTTTTATTCAGGCTGTCATGTCTGACATGCCATCAAAAGGCGGACAACGCAGTGTCCCAATGATAATATGTAGTCAATACTGTACTTCAATGCGTTAGCGATTTGGAACCGATGGTGTCGCCATTTTAGGTCAAAACAGCTGCAGGAAAATCAATTGTAGGTCTAACAGTCAGCCACATCTTAATATCTGCATTCAGACACCGCAAGGCCAGGTAGCATATTATATTTGCACAAAGCTTGCTCTAAACAGAGTAAGTAGCCTACGATGGGATCCATTCCCCCAGTCTCTTACCTGATATTATACTAATGTAAATATCTGACTTTGGCTCCGCCTCCTCTCTTTGAGCTGCAAAACGCTTTTTCCTTGACTCGGGTCGCC
This sequence comes from Oncorhynchus kisutch, assembly GCF_002021735.2. Classification (NCBI taxonomy): domain Eukaryota; kingdom Metazoa; phylum Chordata; class Actinopteri; order Salmoniformes; family Salmonidae; genus Oncorhynchus; species Oncorhynchus kisutch. The sequence goes on from NC_034181.2 coordinate 15,401,007, forward strand.
TCTTCTCGCTTTTGCGCTTCATTCTCGCTTTTAAGCATGCACTGCCAGCATCTCCAAATCGCGCAATAAGATATCCTGTCTGCAGTGGGGTTGTCCTAGTTTACGGTGCTTTATTTGATGCTCACTTTTGCTCTTTAGCTACGGTGTCATCCGAAACACAGTTGTTCGTTCTCCCTCAGTTTTTCCTCTGGTGACGTCTGTGAACGGGGCCAGTTTCTAAATCCCACTTCTGTGACGTAAGAGGTTGCCAGCCCCTCACTAGTCACTAGTGCTACACAATGAAGTTGGGCTACTATAAAAAAACAAAAATACACATAAAGGTTGGCATAGCCTAAATAGAATAGGCTGATACGTTATTACAATGTAATAACAATCTTTTATTGAGAAGGTTATTTAATGGTGTTTTAGAGAATGATGTAGAATTAATGTGTCGAGGACTTGATGTCTGATGGGGTGATATATAGCCTAAGCCTATTGGTCAGCCATTGAATTATGACAATTATGACTAAGATGCAGCAGTGAAAAAGAAAGTATTTTTTATGTACATGATTATAATCAGACAATTAAGCATGCATCTCCAACACAGTGTCAAGCCTGGGTGGCTGACTGTTTTTTGTATTCAAAACAACATTTTTACTATTGACATGAGATTAATGTTTTTCATCATGGCACAAAAACAAAGCAGGATACACAAGTGGGCTACACAACAATGATCTTTGGCTTATCACTGAGGTCCAGTGTGTGTTGTACTCCGGACAGCTGTAGCAACCAGTTGATGGGCATGTGGTCCAGCCGGTTCATATCAAAATGGGCAAAATGGACCTCAGAGCCTGGGCAGAACGACAGATTTGCACACTAATAAAACCTATAGAATAGCCCAAAATGTGAATCACATGTACTACAGTAGGCTATTTGTAAGCTATAGCTAATACTATCAACAACACTGTAATAGCACAATGCAGTTACCTGGGCCAACGATTATGGCTCCACCCTGCTGTCGAGGGTCTCCCTGGAAGTCAAATATAGGGCTGGTCATGGCCCTCCACATGCTCTTCATATGGCCCACCAGCATACCTGACTTCACATGAGGGCTAGGTTTGGCTAGACAAACAGACATTATTTTACATTACATTTTATTACAGCTTTTATGTAGAGTAGACTATTACTATTTCAGGAATACAGCAAAAGACAGAATGAATGTCTCACCTGATTCCACAGACATCTCTCCTCTCCTCATCCCCAGTCTTTTGTATATGCATCTCTCTGGGTCGACGTATATGTCATGAGGGTAGCCAGTCAGTGAGCAGAATGACTACATCACACAGAGAAAACACACGTCAGACACTGCACAACAACACAACAAACAAGACGCTTACAAGTATTATTGACATTGACATAATTGCAGAATGACACATTGAATATGCCTACCTCAATATGATGATGAGATGATTGTCCAATAACAACCAGTCTGAGGCCAGCTTCCTGCATTGAATATATGAAAACATTCATCAAGTTAGACATAACAAGTTCTAGCCTATATTGTTGGCTATGTCACATTTGTCACTGAAATCAAATCCAAGTTTATTGGTTACATTCAGAGATGTTATCGCATCTGCAGCGAAATTATTGTTTTTCTAGCTCCAACAGTGAAGTAATAGGCCAAATGCCTAGCAATAAAAAACAATACGCACATAATCCAAAAAGTAAAAAGAAAGAAATTAAGAAATGTCAGAACGTGAAATGTCAGAGTAGGGAATAGTGGGTAAACAGTATGTAAACATTATTAAAGTATCTAGATTAAAATTATAGTTTATTTAATACTGCAAATGTTTTCATTAAAGACAGTTATAGACTGAAGAAAGTAGCAATTGGAAACTTGTCCCTATTAGAAATTGAAAACGTCATAGAAAAAACAACTCTTCACCACTCACCTTTAGAACTTCCGCTGGTATTCTGCTCAAATCATCCACATATTCTTTGCAGGTGTGGCACAAGAAATTCTGTCGAAATACAGAGTTTCTTTAGGAATTTAAAGCGTGTCTGCTGTTATTCGTTCTAATAGTCTCCCCCTCTTTGAACAGTGAACACCTGTGTATGTCGTGTCCTCAAAATCTGTCTAGTCTGACTGCGCTGAACAGTACGCTAGCTAGGCTACTTTGTTGCCTGCGCAGTGCTGCCAGAAGCATGTTGCTTTTTCAACTATTAGATCAATATATAAGGTTTAGAAACCTAACGCCATAAATACTTCTGAGTGTAGGCTATCTAGGATAGTCTAAATGTTTTGTAAAGTGTAATGTGAATATACCGTAAAATAGCCTACTATACCCTACCCGAACAAAAATAACGACTGATTTCCTGTCTTGGTATAACTCTTTGAAGAAAGTTGAGACTCCATGTCGGTCATAAATCAAACAGTCCTCTACATCCTCAAGACGAACATTTACTGGTGGTCTCTTGATCTCTCGATGATCCTTCGTTATTTGTTGCGTTATGGGTGGATCTGTCGCCATCGCAGCAGTTCATGGTAGCTTCATTTTTCCAAGGCCGCCCTGCCCATGCTATTTTGGGACTTGCCGTTGAAGCGTTATCTGGCTTCAGGTCAGGAGTAGGCTACTGAACACTATTCACGCCCATTTTCGTGTGCAGTCTTGCCTCGAATGTCTCTTATTTGCCCATAGGCTAGACTTTCACCACACACGTTCATTTTATAGCCCACTTTTGACAAAGCAGGCATATGGACCAATTTGGGCAACCTGAAAGGCTAAAAGAATAGGCCTTAGAGTCTGATGTTCAAGAGGTGGACATTGAGGAGGTCTAGGAAGAATACATGGAAGCCTGAGAGGAAGACAACCAAAGCTTTAGTTTTTAGACTATCATTTAACAGATGTATGTTGAAAATGTTTTTGGGCAATGCGATGGATCATTGGGGATCATTCAATATCCCCTTTCTTTTGTTGTTCATTGAAATCATCCCATGTGAAGAGTCAACTCATTTAATTGAAGTTAAATTCATAACCAAATAGTTTTTTTCTATTGGAAGGATTGAATCATTTGCAATTATATCTACTTATGATAAGGTAAAAGGTTTATGTTTTTGTCTCCATCTACATTTAAATGGTATTAATATTAGTTTGCATATATTTCCGTTAACTCCCATATATTCCCGTTAATTCCTACAGAAAGTTTCCACCTCTGAATATTCTCCAAAATGTGCAAACATAGTTTAACATGATAAACTCATTAAAAGTGGCAGTAATAAAGCTACTCTTGAAAAAGCTAAACCATTACCCGGAAAAAAACTATCGGCCTATATCGAATCTCCCATTCCTCTCCAACATTTTTGAAAAACCTGTTGCACAGCAGAAGACAAATAATGTATACTAACCGCTTCAGTCTGGTTTTAGACCCCATCATAGCACTGTGACTGCACTCATGAAGGTGGTAAATTACCTTTTAATGGCATCAGCCCAAGGCGCTGAATTTGTGCTCGTGCTCCTAGACCTTTGTGTTCTTTTTTGACACCATCGATCACAACGTTCTTTTGGAAATTGGTCTACGTGGACAAGTTCTTGTCTGGTTTAGATCTTATCTGTCAGAAAGATATCAGTTCCTCTCGAGGGTTTGTCCTCTGACAAATCAATTGTAATTTTCGGGGTTCCTCAAGGTTCTGTTTTAGGACTGCTATTGTTTTCACTATATATTCTACCTCTTGGTGATGTCATTAAGAAACAAATTTCAACTTTTGCTGTTATGCGGATGACACACAGCTGTGCATTGGTGAAGCCCCAAAATTGCTCACCCTGGAAGCCTGTGTTACAGACATAAGGAAGTGGATAACGGAACATTTTTTATTTTTGAACTCAAGACAAAACAGAGATGCTAGCTCCAGATCCCAAGAAACAAAGAGACCTGCTGTTGGATATGACAATTAATCTTGATGGTTGTATGGTCATCTCAAATAAAACTGTGAAGGACTTCGGCGTTACTCTGGACCCCGATCTCTCTTCTGACATATCAATAATCAATAATATTTCAAGGGCAACTTTTTTCCATATTCGTAACATTTCAAAAATCAGAAAATGATGCAGAAAATGTATCCTTTTTTTTTTCTTCTAGGTTAGACAACTGCAATGCTCTACACTCCAGCTCCTCGGATAAAGCACTAAAGAAACTTCAGTTAGTGCTAAACACAGCTGCTAAAATCTTGACTAGAACTCCAAAATGTTATCATATTATTGCAGTAATAGCCTCTCTACACTAGCCTCCTGTTAGGCTAGGGGTGATTTCAAGGTTTTACTGCTAACCTACAAAGCATTATTACATGGGCTTGCTCCTACCTATCTCTCCAATACCTGCATGTACGCTACGGTCACAAGACACTGGCTTCCTTATTGTCCCTAGAATTTGTAAGCGAACAGTTGGAGGCAGGGCTTTGTCCTATATAGCTCAATTTCTATGGAATGGTCTGCCTATCCATGTGACAGACGCAGACTCGGTCTCAAAGACCTTTAAGTCATTACTGAAGACTCATCTCTTCAGTAGGTTCTATGATTGAGTGTAGTCTGGCCCAGGGTTGCGAAGGTGAACGGCAAGGCACTGGAGCGACAAACCGCCCTTGCTGTCTCTGCCTGGCTGGCTCCCCTGTCCACTGGGATTCCCTGCCTCTGATCCTATTATGGGGGCTGAGTCACTGGCTTACTCATGCTCTTCAATGCCGTCCCTCGGAGGGGTGCGTTACTTGAGTGGGTTGAGTCACAGACGTGATCTTCCTGTCCGGTTTTGCACCCCATTGGGCTTGTGCGGTGGAGGAGATCTTCGTGGGCTATACTCAGCCTTGTCTCAGGGTAGTAAGTTAGTGGTCTGTTGATATCCCTCCTGTGGTGTGGGGGCTGTGCTTTGGCAAAGTGGGTGGGGTTATATCCTGACTGGTTGGCCCTGTCCAGGGGTATCGTCGGACGGGGCCACAGTGCCCCCTGACCTCGTGCCCCTGTCTCAGCCTCCAGTATCTATGCTGCAATAGTCTATGTGCCGGGGGCTAGGGTCACTCTGGTATATCTGGTGTTATTCACCTGTCTTATCTGGTGTCCTGTGTGAATTTAAGTATGCTCCCTATAATTGTCTCTCCCTCCCACTCTACCTCTCCATCCCCTCCCAGAGGACCAGAGCCATAGGACCATGCCTCAGGACTATCTGGCCTGATGACTCTTGGCTGTCCCCTGTCCACCTGGTCGTGCTGCTGCTCCAGTTTCAACTGTTCTGCCTGTGGCTATGGAACTCTGACCTGTTCACCGGACGTGCTACCTTGTCCCGGACTCTCTCTCTCTATCTCACCTGCTGTCTCGACCTCTGAATGCTCGGCTATGAAAAGCCAACTGACATTTACTCCTCTACAACCACTGTGATTGTTATTTGACCCTGCTGGTCATCTTTGAACATTTGAACATCTTGAAGAACAATCGTGCCTTAATGGCCGTGTACTCTTACAATCTCCACCCGGCACAGCCAGAAGAGGACTGGCCACCCCTCAGAGCCTGGTTCCTCTCTAGGTTTCTTCCTAGGTTCTTGCCTAGGCCACCGTGCTTAGCCACCGTGCTTCTACATCTGCAATGCTAGCTGTTTGTGGTTTTGGGGTTTGTGGTTTTAGGCTGGGTTTCTGTACAGCACTTTGTCACATCTGCTAATGTAAAAAGGGTTTTATAAATACATTTGATTGATTGTTGCAAGGTGTTGTGGCACCGGTACCTATGCCTTTTGGGTATGATAACCTTCATGATAGCAGTCTTTTCATGGGTCTTTTTTTAGGCAAACCTTGGTGCATAAACACACTTGTGTCAAAACAAAGTTCCACAGTGTCAAGTGTCTCTTCTCCACATTCAGACACGTGGTGGGAAAAATAACCAATCTCCCCCAGTCCACAACGTAGCGTCACACATCTTTAGATGGCACTTGACTGGAGGCACGGTGTCTGCTCCAACCAATGGCACACATGCGCACTGTTTCTTTGGATCATGCGAACAGTGAATTTGGGGTACAGGCTACATTTAGTTGCGCTTCACCCACACTTCTGCTGTGTCCTCACGTCGACTGTTACCAAGGCCTCAGTGCCCATTTTGAGAGAAGGAATATCCTCCTGTCTCCAGTAGAGGTCGACCGATTAATCGGAACGGCCGATTAATTAGGGCCGATTTCAAGTTTTCATAATAATCAGAAATCGTTATTTTTGTGCACCGCCGATTGGCCAATTTTTAAATTGTATTTATTTATTTTTAAATTATTTTTTTACAGCTTTATTTAATCTTTATTTAACTAGGCAAGTCAGTTAAGAACACATTCTTATTTTCAATGACGGCCTAGGAACGGTGGGTTAACTGCCTTGTTCAGGGGCAGAACGACAGATTTTTACCTTGTCAGCTCGGGGATTCAATCTTGCAACCTTACAGTTAACTAGTCCAATGCTCTAACCACCTGATTACATTGCACTCCATGAGGAGCCTGCCTGTTACGCGAATGCAGTAAGCCAAGGTAAGTTGCTAGCTAGCATTAAACTTATCTTATAAAAAACAATCATTCAATCAATCAATCATAATTGTCACGACAAAATTGTCTTAATATTTTGTGTTTTCTTTATTATTTTGGTCAGGCCAGGGTGTGACATGGTTTTATTTATGTGGTGTGTTTTGTCTTGGGGTTTTCGAAGGTATTGGGATTGTGGTTTAGTGGGGTTCTCTAGCAAAGTCTATGGCTGTCTGTAGTGGTTCTCAATCAGAAGCAGGTGTTTATCGTTGTCTCTGATTGGGAACCATATTTAGGCAGCCATATTCTTTGAGTGTTTCGTGGGTGATTGTTCCTGTCTTTGTGTTTGTTGTCACCAGATAGGCTGTTTAGATTTTCTCACATTTATTGGTTTTGTTAGTTTATTCATGTATAGTTTTCTTCATTAAAACACATGAATAACAATCACACTGCATTTTGGTCCGCCTCTACTTCACCTAAAGAAAACCGTTACAATAATCACTAGTTTATGGTTGATGATATTACTAGTTTATCTAGCGTGTCCTGCGTTGCATATAATCGATGCGGTGCGTATTTGTGAAAAAGGACTGTCGTCGCTCCAATGTGTACCTAACCATAAACATCAATGCCTTTCTTAAAATCAATACACAGAAGTACACATTTTTAAACCTGCATATTTAGCTAAAAGAAATCCAGGTTCGCAGGCAATATTAACCAGGTGAAATTGTGTAACTTCTCTTGCGTTCATTGCACGCAGAGTCAGGGTATATGCAACAGTTTGGGCTGCCTAATTCGCCAGAATTTTACGTAATTATGACATAACATTGATGGTTTTGCAATGTAACAGGAATATTTAGACTGTATGGCTGCCACCCTTTAGATAAAATACGGAACGGCTCCTTATTTCACTGAAAGAATAAACGTCTTGTTTTCGAGGTGATAAGTTTCCGGATTCGACCATATTAATGACCTAAGGCTCGTATTTCTGTGTGTTATTATGTTATAATTAAGTCTAGGATTTGATAGAGCAGTCTGACTGAGCGGTGGTAGGCAGGAGCAGGCTCGCAAGCATTCATTCAAACAGCACTTTTGTGCATTTTGCCAGCAGCTCCTCGCTGTGCTTCAAGCATTGCGCTGTTTATGACTTCAAGCCTATCAACTCCCGAGATTAGGCTGGTGTAACCAATGTGAAATGGCTAGATAGTTAGCGGGGTGCGCGCTATTAGCGTTTCAAACGTCATTGGCTCTGAGACTTGGAGTAGTTGTTCCCCTTGCTCTGCATGGGTAACGCTGCTTTGAGGGTGGCTGTTGTTGATGCGTTCCTGGTTTGAGCCCAGGTAGCGGCGAGGAGAGGGAGGGAAGCTGTACTGTTACACTGGCAATACTAAAGTGGCTATAAGAACATCCAATAGTAAAAGGTTAATGAAATACAAATGGTATAGAGAGAAATAGACCTATAATTCCTATAAAAACTACAACCTAAAACTTCTTACCTGGGAATATTGAAGACCCATGTCATCACAAAATTGTCCAAGTTCAACTTTTCCCCTGATGCCTTGAAATGGATGAAATCATACCTTGAAGGCAGAACTCAGTGTGTCAGAGTGAGCAATGAGCTGTCGCCCACTCGTAACTATGATGTGGGCGTGCCCCAAGGGTCAATACTGGGGCCCCTCCTGTTCAGCCTGTACATTAATGATCTGCCTTCTGTCTGTACTGGGTTTGAAGTTCAAATGTATGCAGATGATACAGTGATATATGTGCATGCAAAGAGCAAACAACAAGCTGCACAAGAACTCACTACTGTAATGGTCCAGGTTACAAAGTGGCTCAGTGACTCGTGTTTGCATCTCAATGTGAAAAAAACTGTTTGCATGTTCTTCACAAAGAGGGAAACAGATGCTACTGAGCCAGATGTCTATGTGTCAGGGGAGAAGCTCCAGGTGGTATCCGATTTTAAGTACCTTGGCATCATACTTGATTCCAACCTCTCTTTTAAAAAGCATGTGAAAAAGGTAATTCATATAACCAAATTCAACCTAGCTAATTTCCGATTTATACGAAATTGTTTGACTACAGAGGTAGCAAAACTGTACTTCAAATCTATGATACTCCCCCACTTAACATACTGCTTGACTAGTTGGGCCCAAGCTTGCTGTACAACATTAAAACCTATTCAGTCTGTCTACAAACAGGCTCTCAAAGTGCTTGATAGGAAGCCCAATAGCCATCATCATTGTCACATCCTTAGAAAGCATGAGCTCTTGAGTTGGGAAAATCTTGTGCAATACACCGACGCATGTCTTGTATTCAAGATCCTTAATGGCCTGGCTCCCCCTCCACTCAATATTTTTGTTAAACAGAAAACCCAGACATACGGCAGCAGATCCACAAGGTCTGCCATGAGAGGTGACTGTATAGTTCCCCTAAGGAAAAGCACCTTTAGTAAATCTGCATTCTCTGTGAGAGCTTCCCATGTCTGGAATACACTGCCATCAGACACACATAACTGCACCACATATCACACTTTCACAAAATGCTTGAAGCCATGGCTAAAGGTCAATCAGATTTGTGAACATGGTCCCTAGCTGTGTGTTGCCGCTCTCCATGTTGTCTGTTGTCTGTAGCTTGTGAGGTGTGGAAACACTTTGTTGCTTTTATGAATTTTGACTTGCTGCTTTTTGTTCTATGCTGCTCTGTCTGTATGCTACGTCTTGCTTGTCCTATGTTGCTCTGTCTGTATGCTATGTCTTGCTTGTCCTATGTTGCTATGTCTTGCTTGTTCTATGTTGCTATTGTCTATATTGTAATTGTTTTTAATAACCTGCTCAGGGACTGCGGTTGAAAATTAGCCGGCTGGCTAAAACCGGCACTTTTACTGAAACGTTGATTAATGTGCACTGTCCCTGTAAAAATAAAAAATAAACTAAACTAAACTAAACTAAAAGGAACCACCAGCTTTCATATGTTCTGAGCAACTTAACTTAAACGTTAGCTTTCTTACATGGCATATATTGCACTTTTACTTTCTTCTTCAACACTTTGTTTTGCATTATATAAACCAAATTGGACATGTTTCATTATTTATTTGAGGCTAAATTGATTTATTGATGTATTATATTAAGTTAAAATAAGTGTTCATTCAGTATTGTTGTAATTGTCATTATTACAAAAAAAAAAAAAAAAAGTTGGCCGATTAATCGGTATCGGCTTTTTTTGGTCCTCCAATAATCGGTATCGGTATCGGCATTGAAAAATCATAGTCAGTCGACCTCTAGTCTCCAGACGCGGTCAATCCAAGTGGTGTCTATGTCGGATCCGGAATGGCTGGTACAGCCGGTATTTCCTGGTTCCGAGAAGGGGTCGGGACTTGGACACCCTGTTCTATATTTATGTGTCCTCAGCAAACACGTCCAAGTCTATGAATTCAGAATGCCCACAAGCCACCGGCTATTACATTCGACGGGCTGGGGGCAAGCAGTGTTACACGCATACATTCTGGTCTCCCATACTCAGTCTCTAGGCTTCATAGGAAATAGAACAAGAGCTGCCTGACTCCATCTCAACGCATTCTGTTTCTGGGTCTGGAGTTAGACTCACTGGAATCACACTTCTCTATCCCCGTAGATGGTGTTCCGGCTCTGAATAGCCCAAATTCATCTGGGTCACATTTCAAAGGCAGACATCTTGGTTTAGCAACCTTCGTAACAGTCTTTGGTAACCCTTTTATAGTGTTTTTTTCATACCTATGTGGCGCTGCAGTGTTAAGCTGTGTTAGATCTCTTCCACGCAAGACATATCTATCATCTGTACAGTTTAATATAAAGTGTTGTGTTAAATTCTGTTAATTTATGCCCTTCTCTCTTTCCCGACCCAGAGTCTCATCTATATGGGCCATCTTCTCTCGAAAAATGGTTACCGCCTGAAGAAGAGTATGTGCAAGCTGCACCACAAGAAGAAGAAGAGGAACTGCTTCCTCCAGGGGCTGTGCATGCTCTGCTTCATCGTCCACAACAACAGCGGGCGTCAACGGTGGCATCGGAATTGGAGGACGTTGTCATAGTAACACAAGTGGTACGGTAAGCGGAGGAATCGGAAATGTTGTATTTGGAGCGGCAGCCGCCTCGGAGCTCACCGGGCGATACACTGCTCTCACTTCCCTTGAGGACTGTGCCAAATTCATGCTGTCGCCACGGGAACTAGCTATCTGGGAGGGCTGGGCTAGGGGAGGAGTCTACTGTCGGCTGTGCTGGCTAAGCTGATCCCACCACCAGCTCTGTTCCAGAGTGCAGGCGTTCCAGTGCAAGCTGTAGCTGTGCCCATGTCTGTGGCTGGTAGTGACAGTGACTACGCTGAGATGGTGAGAAACTACAAAGGGTTTATTCATAGTGCTGCTGAATTAGTTAATTGTTTAATTATGTCATTGATTGGCCAGAGTATCCATTGACTTGATGTCCCAGGTTTAAATCAGTCCCTGATTAGAGATGAAGGATGAAAATCACCCGGCACTGTCTGAGCGGTTTGCTCCAGTACCATAATACGTCCTGGTGTCGCTTCTAATATCATCCGTCTAATCCCTCTTCATGTGGTTCTCGTTGGTCTGTGTCTGGTCCTTCTTTCTCTCCTAGGTGTGTAAGAGGAAGTGTTCGGAGGTGCGGATGTGCTTTCTGTAAGCGGCCGTGATGTGCCTTCCCCATCCCTGAGGGAGGGCTGGAGAACAGAGGATGAGGTGGGGATGCCTCCTCTAACCCTGGGACTGGCCACTGCTCACTCTACTTCTGTCCCCTGCCCTCCTCCTCCTCGACTACCGAGGGCTGCTCTGGGATGGCTCTCGATGGCGATTCGCTTCAGACTCCTCAACCTTCTTCCCACATGACTGTGACGACTACCAGGGAAGGGGCTGCGACATGATTGACACATCCAGCGTCAACAGCCTCCCCTCCTCCATGCTGCTCAAAGTAGGATGTTACCATTAGGGTGCAGTTTCTTTTTGGAGGCCTGATTAGATGCTTTCAAAATCCTTTTAGCCTTTTAGTCCTTTAGTGCACAATCTGTAAATGCTATTGTGTGTTCTGTTCATCTCAGCTGTTCTCCCACCTTTCGGTGAAGGAGCGCTGTCTGTGTGCCTCGCTGGTCTGTAAGTACTGGCGGGGACCTCTGCTTAGACTTCCAGTTCTGGAAGCAAATCGTTCTCAGTGGCCTACAACGAGTGAGTAGAATATTTGAGCATTTTTTTAAGGTAACATTGAATTTTCAAGAGAATGTTTGTAAACCTTTTTTCTTATTTTGTAATGTTCATGTATTTTATAAAAAGTTTATTATTTGAATATAAGGAACACTTTCTCATCAAACCTTACCTTGAGCCATAATATCTCTCTCTTGCTCACCCTCAGGTAAATGATGACTTCCTGGTGAAGATAGCATCTCGGAGGCAGAATGTGACGGAGTTGACCATCTCAGACTGTTGTGGCGTGCTGGACCACGGTGTGTGTTCCTTGGCAACCCACTGCTCCGGCCATCAGAGGTACACTGTAAACAGGTGAGTGACCTGTCTCTCAGCACCCTGGCCTCACACTGCCCTCTGCTGGCCAAGGTCCATATGGGCAACCAGGACAAACTGATGAACGAAACACTCAAAGGTTCTCTCTCTCACCTCCCCCTTATTTCCTCTCTCTCTCCACTCAATCGATCAACCAAGTTTTGCAACAAGTGTTACTAACAAGTGTTACTTTCCCTCTTTTTCTCTTCCTCCTCCCCTCCCTCTCTCATGGCACAAGATGGGAGAGCACGGTTCAGAGCTGAAGGATATCCACCTGGGGCAGTGCTACAGTATAAATCAAATCAAATCAAATCAAATTTTATTTGTCACATACACATGGTTAGCAGATGTTAATGCGAGTGTAGCGAAATGCTTGTGCTTCTAGTTCCGACAATGCAGTAATAACCAATGAGTAATCTAGCTAACAATTCCAAAACTTACTACCTTATACACACGTGTAAAGGGATAAAGAATATGTACATAAAGATATATGAATGAGTGATGGTACAGAGCGGCATAGGCAAGATACAGTAGATGGTATTGAGTACAGTATATACATATGAGATGAGTATGTAAACAAAGTGGCATAGTTTAAAGTGGCTAGTGATACATGTATTACATAAAGATGCAGTACATGATATAGAGTACAGTATATACGTATACATATGAGATAAATAATGTAGGGTATGCAAACATTATATTAAGTAGCATTGTTTAAAGTGGCTAGTGATATATTTTACATCAATTCCCATCAATTCCCATTATTAAAGTGGCTGGAGTTGAGTCAGTGTGTTGGCAAGTGAGGGGATGGTGTCTCTGGCCAAGGGATGTCCCAAGCTGCAGAGAATCTACATACAGGAGAACAAAATGGTGAGCTCCCTTACCAGATCTTAGGCGACATCAGTGTTCAGTTGACACCAGTTGGCCTGCAGAACTTGGCAGACCAACGCTCTGTCTCTGTAGTGGTAGGGGAAACGTTGCCTTCACGTTTGAATTTTAACCCATGAAAAGGGATAGGGAAATGTTCTGGAAGGTCCCAAAGGCTACTAGATAAACTTTGAGTGGTGTCTCCGTGACGTATAATGTGTAACAGCTTCATTTGGGATGTGTGTTTACTGTGTGTGGGTTGGTGGGGTATTTTTGCTGTTGGGATCGTGGTACATCTGTTTCAAATGGAACGGAAATCCCAAACTCAAAACAAAATCGGTTGAAAACATGCAAAGAGGCACAGGCTAAGGGAGAGCACTGTGTGCATTTTGGATGACATGTACAGTCGTAGCCAAAGGTTTTGAGAATGACACAAATATTAATTTCCACAAAGTTTGCTGTTTCAGTGTCTTTAGATATTTTTGTCAGATGTTACTATGGAATACTGAAGTATAATTACAAGCATTTCATAAGTGTCAAAGGCTTTTATTGACAATTACATGAAGTTGATGCAAAGAGTCAATATTTACAGTGTTGACCCTTCTTTCTCAAGACCTCTGTAATCCTCCCTGGCATGCTGTCAATTATATTCTGGGCCACATCCTGACTGATGGCAGCCCATTCTTGCTTAATCAATGCTTGGAGTTTGTCAGAATTTGTGGGGTTTTGTTTGTCCACCCACCTCTTGAGGATTGACCACAAGTTCTCAATGGGATTATGGTCTGGGGAGTTTCCTGGCCATGGACCCAAAATATTGATGTTTTGTTCCCCGAGCCACTTAGTTATCACTTTTGCCTTATGGCAAGGTACTCCATCATGCTGGAAAAGGCATTGTTCGTCACCAAACTGTTCCTGGATGGTTGGGAGAAGTTGCTCTCGGAGGATGTGTTGGTACCATTCTTTATTCATGGCTGTGTTCAAAATTGTGAGTGAGCCCACTCCCTTGGCTGAGAAGCAACCCCACACATGAATGGTCTCAGGATGCTTTACTGTTGGCATGACACAGGACTGATGGTAGCGCTCACCTTGTCTTCTCCAGACAAGCTTTTTTCCAAATGCCCCAAACAATCGGAAAGGGGATTCATCAGAGAAAATGACTTGACCCCAGTCCTCAGCAGTCCAATCCTTTTGTACCCTTTGCAGAATATCAGTCTGTCCCTGATGTTTTTCCTAGAGAGAAGTGACTTCTTTGCTGCCCTTCTTGACACCAGGCCATCCTCCAAAAGTCTTCGCCTCACTGGGCGTGCAGATGCACTCACGCTTGCCTGCTGCCATTCCTGAGCAAGCTCTGTACTGGTGGTGCCCCGATCCCGCAGCTGAATCAACTTTAGGAGACGGTCCTGGCGCTTGCTGGACTTTCTTGGGCGCCCTGAAGCCTTCCTCACAACAATTGAACTTCTCTCCTTGAAGTTCTTGATGATCTGATGAATGGTTGATTTAGGTGCAATGTTACTGGCAGCAATATCCTTGCCCGTGAAGCCCTTTTTATGCAATGATGACGGCACGTGTTTCCTTGCAGGTAACCATGGTTGACAGAGGAAGAACAATGATTCCAAGCACCACCCTCCTTTTGAAGCTTCCAGTCTGTTATTCAAACTCAATCAGCATGACAGAGTGATCTCCAGCCTTGTCCTCGTCAACACTCACACCTGTGTTAACGAGAGAATCACTGACATGATGTCAGCTGCTCCTTTTGTGTCAGGGCTGAAATGCAGTGGGAACGTTTTTGTGGGGATTCAGTTCATTTGCATGACAAAGACGGACTTTGCAATTAATTGCAATTAATCTGATCACTCTTCATAACATTTTGGAGTATATGCAAATTTCCGTCATACAAACTGAGGCAGCAGACTTTGTGAAAATTAATACTTGTGTCATTCTCTACACTTTTGGCCACGACTATATGTGTGTATGATTGTTGCTGTGTGTTTGGGCTGGTGCTTTCAGGGTGTTTTGGGGACAGTCCCTGTTAGAGTGCAGTATGATGACAGGGGGTGGGGGGTCTGCATAAACACAACAAGTAAAGATGAATATTCAACACCCTGGGGTTGTGTGCCAGGCCAGCTGACAATACAGGCTTTATAATGAATACCCCCCGGATCCACTGTTGTGATTATACATTCATCTCCTAACGTGTGCACACACACACACACACACACACACACACACACACACACACACACACACACACACACACACACACACACACACACACACACACACACACACACACACACACACACACACACACACACACACACACACACACACACACACACACAGCACTCGGCAGTAATGCACTCAGTTCCCAGTCTAATTTCTGAACGATCCCTGACACTGTCTCTCCTCCACCACTGGAGGTCACTGTTCCTCCACTACTGAACGCGGACAGTCAACAGGTCTTACTCTGTGAGAGGCTTGATACATGGGTCAGATCATTTTTTAAATGATTTTAACTAAGCCACAGTGGCCGGATAGAATCCTCTACATGTGGCAGTTCCATGCAAAGCTTTCTTGGATTTGTACTGTATGTATTGAGATGTGCAATTGACTTCTGTTTCCAAGTCTATCTAGGCCTTGCAGCATTGCATCATAATCCTCATTATTCTCTAACCTAATGCATTTGCCTTCCTTTCCTCTAAATATTCTCTCTCCTCCCAGGTTGATTATGCTCTTGATGAATTAGTTCCACTTAAAGTTGTTTAACAGTAGCTCAGTTGGTTAAAATCTCATTCATCACCATAATAGTTATGAAAATAGGTATTATAGTGAGGTGAGAGATTCATTTCGGCGCTAATAATATTTCTAATGTTGCGGGATCAATTTCAGACAGTCATTTTTCAGACATTAGACTGCTGGAAGGTATTCTGGCTTCCTCTTTATATTGTGCCAGAGAGAAGTTGGTTGTGAATATTTTTAGGAGTTGTTATGTCTAGCCGCACTCATTGTGTTGGCCTGATATTGTCATTAATTTGGCCTGCTATTAAGAAGGCCAGGGAAACTTCCCTCTCTCCTCTCCGTAGAAGACTCTCATTATCTCACTGGGGTTTCTCTCCCCAACTGTTTTGAGAAATCAAATTTAATAGCTCGATATCTTTTCTAATGAGAAATGTAGGACCAGATTAAAGAATTGATTTCAACTCGTTAAAAAGGAAAGTGGGCAAGGTGAATTATTTACAATTGTCTTGTAGGTCTAGGGACAAGTGTCCTTATCTCTGGAGTTAGGCTGCTGGTTTTCATGTTGTCTCCTGTGTTTAGCTAGAAAACTGGATTGAAGTATTTCCATTTGCAGACATGTAGTGCGGGCTGAGGATAAACATATTGACTAGCCTGTCCTATATGCCCTAAGGAATCTAGCCTATAAAATGTTTTGAGGAGAGAATTTATTTGGCTATGAGTTAGGGATGGGAATTTTACATTTTTTGACTGTTCGAGTACTTGCATGTAATAGTTATGATAAATGAAATTACTCCCCAAAAATTCAGCAATTTTTTTAAACGCAAGGCCCGTGCTGGGGAAAAGATATGTGCTGATATATCCATATGCCAACAGTCTGCAACAATGCCTAATTTATTATAACCATTACAGATAACCAATCATAATTGCTAAATTGACCCATATATATTCGGTGAATAAAAAAACAAGTGCTATTTTAAGAGTCCTTAATTCAAATCGTAATATTAACTGGTTCTATTATATTGTGGAACACAATCTATTAAAAGGCAGTAACCTCAGCAGTGGTGCTTGATGGCTGACAGCCTTGTTTTGTTCATTTAGCAGACTGCTGTTATTTGCCGAACCCTTATCACAGTCAAGACACACCTATTTTATAGTAAAAACAAAAGAAAAGAACTGTGATATAAAATATGCAAAATGGTGAGCCTATGTTTAGGGGGGTTATTAGCCTAGGCTAACCAATTAAAAATTACACTTGCAGTTTGCAAAGTAGGGTCGTCACTAGTTACCAGAGCCACAAAGTCATAAACCCCGCCTATTTCTACAATTTATCTTCTTCAAATCTGATTTTAAACCTAACCCTTAACTCTAACCTTAACCACACTGCTAACCTTATGCATAACCCTAACCTTAGCTTGTGTATAAGGGGATATTGGCTTCGCTGATAGATGACGTGAGATACATTTGACATTTCTCGGTCCCTCCCTCTCTCCCTCGCTCTCTCACTCCCTCTCGCTCCCTCTCTCTCTCCCTCCCTCTCGCTCACTCTCGCTCCCTCTCTCTCTCCCTCCCTCTCGTTCACTCTCGCTCCCTCTCTCTCGCTTACTCGCTCCCTCTCTCTCTCTCCATCTTGCTCTCACTCCCTCTCTCTCACTCTCGCTCCCTCTCTCTCTCTCTCTCTCTCCCTCTCGCTCTCACTCCCTCTCGCTCACTCTCGCTCCCTCTCTCTCTCGCTCTCTCTCTCACTCCCTCTCACTCCCTCCCTCTCTTTTGCTCCCTCGCTCTCACTCCCCTCCCTCTCTCTCTTTCTTTCTCTCTCTCTCTCTCCCTCTCTCGCTCCCTCTCTCTCTCTCTCGCTCCCTCGCTCTCTCGCTCCTTATCTCTCTCTCTTTCTCTCTCGCTCGCTCCCTCTCTCTCTCTCCCTCTCTCTTTCTTTCTCTCTCACTCCCCCTCTCCCCTCTCTCTCGCTCCCTCTCTCTCTCGCTCTCCCTATCTCTCTCTCTCACTCGCTCGCCCTCTCTCTTTCTCTCGCTCCCCCTCCCTCGCTCTCTCGCTCCTTCTCTCTCTCTCTTTCTCTCTCGCTCCCTCACTCTCCCTCTCTCTTTTGTTCTCTCTTGCTCCCCCTCTCCCCTCTCTCTTGCTCGCTTGCTCGCCCTCTCTCTTTCTCTCGCTCCCTCTCGCTCCCCCCCTCTCTCTCTCACTCCCTCTCTCTCTCAAATCAAATCAAATCAAATTTATTTATATAGCCCTTCGTACATCAGTTGATATCTCAAAGTGCTGTACAGAAACCCAGCCTAAAACCCCAAACAGCAAGCAATGCAGGTGTAGAAGCACGGTGGCTAGGAAAAACTCCCTAGAAAGGCCAAAACCTAGGAAGAAACCTAGAGAGGAACCAGGCTATGTGGGGTGGCCAGTCCTCTTCTGGCTGTGCCGGGTGGAGATTTTAACAGAACATGGCCAAGATGTTCAAATGTTCATAAATGACCAGCATGGTTGAATAATAATAAGGCAGAACAGTTGAAACTGGAGCAGCAGCACGGCCAGGTGGACTGGGGACAGCAAGGAGTCATCATGTCAGGTAGTCCTGGGGCATGGACCTAGGGCTCAGGTCCTCCGAGAGATAGAAAGAAAGAGAGAAGGAGAGAATTAGAGAACGCACACTTAGATTCACACAGGACACCAAATAGGACAGGAGAAGTACTCCAGATATAACAAACTGACCCTAGCCCCCCGACACATAAACTACTGCAGCATAAATACTGGAGGCTGAGACAGGAGGGGTCAGGAGACACTGTGGCCCCACCCGAGGACACCCCCAGACAGGGCCAAACAGGAAGGATATAACCCCACCCACTTTGCCAAAGCACAGCCCCCACACCACTAGAGGGATATCTTCAACCACCAACTTACCATCCTGAGACAAGGCTGAGTATAGCCCACAAAGATCTCTGCCATGGCACAACACAAGGGGGGGCGCCAACCCAGACAGGATGGACCACATCAGTGAATCAACCCACTCAGGTGACGCACCCCTTCCAGGGACGGCACGACAGAGCCCCAGTAAGCCAGTGACTCAGCCCCTGTAATAGGGTGAGAGGAATCCCAGTGGAAAGAGGGGAACCGGCAAGGCAGAGACAGCAAGGGCGGTTTGTTGCTCCAGAGCCTTTCCGTTCACCTTCCCACTCCTGGGCCAGACTACACTCAATCATATGACCCACTGAAGAGATGAGTCTTCAGTAAAGACGTAAAGGTTGAGACCGAGTTTGCGTCTCTGACATGGGTAGGCAGACCGTTCCATAAAAATGGAGCTCTATAGGAGAAAGCCTTGCCTCCAGCTGTTTGCTTAGAAATTCTAGGGACAATTAGGAGGCCTGCGTCTTGTGACCGTAGCGTACGTGTAGGTATGTACGGCAGGACCAAATCAGAGAGATAGGTAGGAGAAGCCCATGTAATGCTTTGTAGGTTAGCAGTAAAACCTTGAAATCAGCCCTTGCTTTGACAGGAAGCCAGTGTAGAGAGGCTAGCACTGGAGTAATATGATCAAATTTTTTGGTTCTAGTCAGGATTCTAGCAGCCGTATTTAGCCCCAACTGAAGTTTATTTAGTGCTTTATCCGGGTAGCCGGAAAGTAGAGCATTGCAGTAGTCTAACCTAGAAGTGACAAAAGCATGGATTAATTTTTCTGCATCATTTTTGGACAGAAAGTTTCTGATTTTTGCAATGTTACGTAGATGGGAAAAAGCTGTCCTTGAAATGGTCTTGATATGTTCTTCAAAAGAGAGATCAGGGTCCAGAGTAACGCCGAGGTCCTTTACAGTTTTATTTGAGACGACTGTACAACCATTAAGATTAATTGTCAGATTCAACAGAAGATCTCTTTGTTTCTTGGGACCTAGAACAAGCATCTCTGTTTTGTCTGAGTTTAAAAGTAGAAAGTTTGCAGCCATCCACTTCCTTATGTCTGAAACACATGCTTCTAGCAAGGGCAATTTTGGGGCTTCACCATGTTTCATTGAAATGTACAGCTGTGTGTCATCTGCATAGCAGTGAAAGTTAACATTATGTTTTCGAATAACATCCCCAAGAGGTAAAATATATAGTGAAAACAATAGTGGTCCTAAAACGGAACCTTGAGGAACACCAAAATTTACAGTTGATTTGTCAGAGGACAAACCATTCACAGAGACAAACTGATATCTTTCCGACAGAGAAGATCTAAACCAGGCCAGAACTTGTCCGTGTAGACCAATTTGGGTTTCCAATCTCTCCGAAAGAATGTGGTGATCAATGGTATCAAAAGCAGCACTAAGGTCTAGGAGCACGACGACAGATGCAGAGCCTCGGTCCGATGCCATTAAAATGTCATTTACCACCTTCACAAGTGCCATCTCAGTGCTATGATGGGGTCTAAAACCAGACTGAAGCATTTCATATACATTGTTTGTCTTCAGGAAGGCAGTAAGTTGCTGCGCAACAGCCTTTTCTAAAATATTTGAGAGGAATGGAAGATTCGATATAGGCCGATAGTTTTTTATATTTTCTGGGTCAAGGTTTGGCTTTTTCAAGAGAGGCTTTATTACTGCCACTTTTAGTGAGTTTGGTACACATCCGGTGGATAGAGAGCTGTTTATTATGTTCAACATAGGAGGGCCAAGCACAGGAAGCAGCTCTTTCAGTAGTTTAGTTGGAATAGGGTCCAGTATGCAGCTTGAAGGTTTAGAGGCCATGATTATTTTCATCATTGTGTCAAGAGATATAGTACTAAAACACTTGAGCGTCTCTCTTGATCCTAGGTCCTGGGAGAGTTGTGCAGACTCAGGACAACTGAGCTTTGAAGGAATACGCTGATTTAAAGAGGAGTCCGTAATTTGCTTTCTAATAATCATAATCTTTTCCTCAAAGAAGTTCATGAATTTATCACTGCTAAAGTGAAAGTCATCTTCTCTTGGGGAATGCTGCTTTTTAGTTAGCTTTGCGACAGTATCAAAAAGGAATTTCGGATTGTTCTTATTTTCCTCAATTATCCTCTCTCTCTCTCACTCCCTCCCTCCCTCATTCTTTCTTTCTTTCTCTCGCTCCCTCTCTCTCTCGTTCCCTCTCTCTCTCTTTCTCTCTCGCTCCCTCTCTCTCCCTCTCTCTTTCTTTCTCTCTCTCTCGACCCCCCCCTCTCTCTCGCTCTCCCTCTCTTGCTATCCCTCTCTCTCTCTCCCTCTCTCTCTCTCTCGCTCGCTCCCTCTCTCTCTTTCTCTCTTGCTCGCTCGCTCCCTCTCTGTCTCTCTCCCTCTCCCTCTTTCACTCCCTCTCTCTCTCTCTCTCTCTCTCTTGCTCTCCTCCCACTCTCTCTCTCTCGCCCCCTCTCTCCCTCTCTCTCTTTCCCTCTCGCTCTCGCTCCCTCCCTCGCTCAAGCTCCCCCCTCCCTCCCTCTCTCTCTCTCTCTCCCTCTCTCCTTCTTTCTCTCTCACTCCCCCTCTCTCTCACTCTCACTCCCTCTCTCCCTCTCTCTCACTCCCTCTCGCTCCCTCCCTCCCTCGCTCAAGCTCCCCTCCCTCTCTCTCTTTCTCTCTCTCTCGCTCCCTCTCTCTCCCTCTCTACTTCTTTCTCTCTCGCTCCCTCTCTCTCTCTCGCTCTCTCTCTTTCTCTCTCGCTCCTTCTCTCTCTCGCTCCCTCTCTCTCTTTCTCTCTCGCTCCCTCTCTATCTTTCTTTCTCGCTCTCTCTCTCTCACTCGCTCTCTCTCGCTCTGTCTCTCTCCCTCTCTCTCTCTCTCTTGCTCCTTCTGTCTCTCTCTATCTCTCTCTCGCTCCTTCTGTCTCTCTCTGTCTCTTTCTCGCTCCTTCTGTCTCTCTCTGTCTCTCTCTGTCTCTCTCTGTTGCTCTGTCTCTCTCCCTCCCTCTGTCTCTCTCTCGCTCCCCCTGTCTCTCTCTCAGTCCCTCTGTCTGTCTCTCGGTCCCTCGGTCTCTCTCTCGCTCTCTCTCATGCCTCCCTTTCCCCATCTCTTTTCTCCACTCTCTTCTCCCAAATGTAATGTAACAGGATCCTGTCTCTCTCTTTCAATCAATGAGGAATGGAGATGATCCCTCACTCGCTCTGTTCCTCCTCCTCCCCTCCTTCTGGCTTTCTTCTAATTGAATAATTAAAAAGCTGGGGGATGTTTCTGTGCGGTCTCTCTCCTCTCTCTTTCTTGCTCTCTCTTTCTCTCTGTCTCCTTTCACAATCTCTCTCTCTCTCTCTCTCTATCTCTCTCTCTCTCTCTCTCTCTCTCTCTCTCTCTCTCTCTCTCTCTCTCTCTCTCTCTCTCTCTCACTCTCTATCATACTCCGCTGGTGGTTTTTCTCTTCTGTGGCTCAAGGCTTCCTGCTCTCATCAGAACATGCAGTGTCTAGTCTGTTTGTATGAAGGGAGTCTGCCACAATAAGCTCTCACCTTCTGTTTCCCTGTCAGATCTCTACTGGTTAGTCAGCTCCCACCTTCTGTTTCCTTGTCAGATCTCTACTGGTTAGCCAGCTCCCACCTTCCGTTTCCTTGTCAGATCTCTACTGGTTAGCCAGCTCTCACGTTCTGTTTCCTTGTCAGATCTCTACTGGTTAGCCAGCTCCCACCTTCTGTTTCCCTGTCAGAACTCTACTGGTTAGCCAGCTCTCACCTTCTGTTTCCCTGTCAGATCTCTACTTGTTAGCCAGCTCCCACCTTCTGTTTCCCTGTCAGAACTCTACTGGTTAGCCAGGTCCCACCTTCTGTTTCCCTGTCAGATCTCTACTTGTTAGCCAGCTCCCACCTTCTGTTTCCTTGTCAGAACTCTACTGGTTAGCGAGGTTCCACCTTCTGTTTTCCTGTCAGATCTCTACTGGTTAGCCAGCTCTCACCTTCTGTTTCCTTGTCAGATCTCACTGGTTAGCCAGCTCCCACCTTCTGTTTCCTTGTTAGATCTCTAATCAAATAAAATAAAATCAAATGTATTTATATAGCCCTTCGTACATCAGCTGATATCTCAAAGTGCTGTACAGAAATCCAGCCTAAAACCCCAAACAGCAAGCAATGCAGGTGTAGAAGCATGGTGGCTAGGAAAAACTCCCTAGAAAGGCCAAAACCTAGGAAGAAACCTAGAGAGGAACCAGGCTATGTGGGGTGGCCAGTCCTCTTCTGGCTGTGCCGGGTGGAGATTATAACAGAACATGGCCAAGATGTTCAAATGTTCATAAATGACCAGCATGGTCGTATAATAATAAGGCAGAACAGTTGAAACTGGAGCAGCAGCACAGTCAGATGGACTGGGGACAGCAAGGAGTCATCGTGTCAGGTAGTCCTGGGGCATGGTCCTAGGGCTCAGGTCCAGCATGTTCGAATAATAAGAAGGCAGAACAGTTGAAACTGGAGCAGCAGCACGGCCAGGTGGACTGGGGACAGCAAGTAGTCATCATGTCAGGTAATCCTGGGGCATGGTCCTAGGGCTCAGGTCCTCCGAGAGAGAGAAAGAAAGAGAGAAGGAGAGAATTAGAGAACGCACACTTAGATTCACACAGGACACCGAATAGGACAGGAGAAGTACTCCAGATATAACAAACTGACCATAGCCCCCCGACACATAAACTACTGCAGCATAAATACTGGAGGCTGAGACAGAGATCTCTACTGGTTAGTCAGCTCCCACCTTCTGTTCCCTTGTCAGATCTCTACTGGTTAGCCAGCTCCCACCTTCTGTTTCCTTGTCAGATCTCTACTGGATCTTTCCTGCACCCACGCTCTCTTTTTCTCTCTCTTCTCCCTGACGGTTCTCTGTGTCCACACAGAACAAGGTGAACTGGCTGGTTTGAACTGGATTAACGTTTCTCTCTGCTATGCAGCACGTGGGAAGAAGAAAAGAGAACTTTAAAAAAGTGGGTTTTTAAAGAGATGTTGGGATCACCTGTAAAGAATAAAGTATGTTTGTGTTCTCCTATTTGACTTGTTCATAGTTAGACTCTGTCAGAGTTGTAGCTATTTGTTGTTGTCCGTTTTTAGACCTTGTTTTGAGCTCTTGTTGATTTGCCATATTCTGTTCTCTCTCTTGTCTACCTCAGAGGATAAAGACTTACAGAATACCAAACTCCTCCTCATCATCATATTAATGTGTCCTAGGAGAGAGACGGCCTGGAAGTTGAGCTGAGAGTTTTATAAATGCAATACAGACAAGGCCTATCTTCTCAACAGATCACACCCATTCTTCTGCTTGAATAATTCTATTCCATTAGTCCTTTAAATTAAACACGAGTATATCGCAATTTTAGGAACATTTTGCAACATAGGCACTTTTCTCTCTCTCTCTTTTAATTTCCCTCCCGCCTCTCCTTTCCTGGTGGAATCAAAGCACATGTGTTTTAATTTTCCATTGAGGTGATAGAATATGAACACACACACACACACACACACACACACACACACACACACACACACACACACACACACACACACACACACACACACACACACACACACACACACACACACACACACACACGGTTCTGATTAAACACCGTTTCAATTAGCTTAAATGTGTGTAAGTGTAAATGGATTTGGAGATGACCTACAATAGATTACCATGTGCCCTCAATTTAGATCTAATTAGTCGCAAATGTGAATTTTACTCTCCTTTTTCCCTGAGACCTGTTCATCTTGGCTAATCCTCCCAGCTTGTCAGAGGGTGGAGTGTGACGGCTATATTTGTGTGAACAGACCACAGAACACATTCCACAGAACACGGACCACAGAACACGGACCACAGAACACGGACCTCAGAACATGGACCACAGAACACGGACCTCAGATCACGGACCACAGAACGCTCTGGGTGATGAGGTGTCACATTGAATGGCGTCTGTTTAGCCATTGGTCGGTCACAGATACCTCATCTCCCTCCCTGATAGGCTGACAGCTTGTGAACATTACAGTGTAGTTAAAACCAGACAAGTGGTCCGATGCAGTGAGTGATCTGTGTATTTTTTGCTGTATCAGATTGAACTGGCCAGAACAAAGGCGGAACAGGGGAACAGGTAATGAATATTCTTAGTTCTAGGATATCTATTCTGACACAACACCCAACTGGTTAGTTTAAACACAGGGAGACACATGGGAAAGGCTGGTCAAAATGTACACTTTCTTGGAAAACTTGTCCCAGGAAGTATTTTGGAATGATTAGAGATAAGTAGGACTGACTGACCATCGGACTGGAGGAACGCTCTCCACAGCCAGCCTTCTTCCCTCCCAGTGAAAACATCCCAGTGACAGTCTCCTGTCTGTGACATGGACGATGTGTCTACTTTGGCTGGAACATGTTGTTGGGATGATGTGACATTACTCGCTACTGGACATGAAGGATTACAAAGGACAGGAACTGACTCACTCTCTCTCTGTGTCTCTGTCTCTCTCCCCCAATGTTATCTCTCTCTCACTCGCTCTCTGTGTCTCTGTCTCTCTCTCACCCCTCATTCTCTCTCTCTCCCCCATGTTATCGCTCTCTCACTCTCTCTCTGTGTCTCTGTCTCTTTCTCTCTCACCCCTCATTTCTCTCTCTCCCCCAATGTTATCTCTCTCTCACTCCCTATCTGTGTCTCTGTCTCTCTCACCCCCTCATTTTCTCCCCTCCATGTTATCACTCTCTCTGTGTATTTGTCTCCTCTGTCTCTCTCTCTCACCTACTCATTTTCACTCTTCCCCATGTTATCTCTCTCTCACGCTCTCTGTGTCTCTCTGCCTCTCTCTCTCTCTCTGCCTCTCTCTCACTCTGCCCCTTCCCCTCTCTGTGGTTGTCTATCGTTGAGGTAACCACCAGTTAGATCTGCTGTGTTTCTGAGCTGACGGGAAGCTGGTCCCTGTATCTCTATCTCCCAACACAGGGGAGCAGGCTATTGGATGCCCCCTCCCCACTCCCCAAGTGATCCAGCTGAAAATTGGCACTATTTTCCCCATTTCCCTCATCTCCCAGACTCCCCCTTTCCCTTACCTCCCAGACTCTCCTTTTCCCTCACCTCCCAGACTCCCACATCCCTTATTTTCTCCCCTTGCTCCCCCTTTCCTTCTTACCCTCATATACCTTACACTTCTCCCTGTCTCTCATTCACCTCGATTTATTACCCCCTTTCACTCTGTTAGGTCTCCTTCCACCTCTCTCTCACCTCTTCCTCTCTCTCCCTCCTGTTCCTCTCCTGTTCTTTCTTTTCCTCTCTCTCTTCCCTCTGTGTGTTTGTGTACTCTCATTTCCTCTCTCTCTTCCCTCTGTGTGTTTGTGTACTCTCATTTCCTCTCTCTCTTCCCTCTGTGTGTTTGTGTACTCTCATTTCCTCTCTCTGCTGCATTCTTTGAAGTCTAGCTATCGATCCGTCAGAAAACCAGTGAAAGCTGTTTCATGTGGTTAGGAGTGAGGACCCTCTGTTGGGGGTCATCCAGTTGATCATCTCTCAGGTTCACAAGTCATCAGGTCTATTAATGCTGTGTTTCCTCTGACGGCCTGGCTGGCGGACTGGACCTAAACATACTGCTATCAATATGGAGGAAGAAGAGAGGAAAGAAGAAAATGGAGAGGCGAGCGATGAGTTTTGTAAATGTCACGACTGGCCTCTAGAAATGAGTGTCTGTGAAGTGAACTGTCCATTTGAGCTGTTCTGGGGATTACACTGTGACACTCCATGTCGGACAAAGAGACTGGTTGGAAGAAATGACTGTGGTTTAAAAAAGGTTCCCCTGGCGACAGGAAATAATTTGTATGAGTGAGAGGTTGTTCAGATTAAGGCTTGGTGTTTGTTATGTAGCTGGTAGGGATGGACATTTTGAGGTTTCACTATTCGAATATGATAATATTTTGCTGCACTTCCCATCCTCGTCTACAACTCCATTCCACATGGTGTCAGAGGAAGGCCCTAAAAATTGTCAAAGACTCCCGCCACCCAAGTCAGTCTGTTCTCTCTGCTACCTCACGGCAAGCAGTACCAGAGCGGCAGGTCTGGGACCAAAGGGCTCCTGAACAGCTTCTACTCCAAAGCCATTGCTAAACATTTAATTAAGCGGCTACCTGGACTTTCTGCTTTTCACACCCTACCTACAAATACATTTTACCTCAATCAATCACCTAACTAAACCTACAAATACATTTTACCTCAATCAATCACCTAACCAAACCTACATGTGCATATTACCTCAATCAATCACCTAACCAAACCTACAAGTACATATTACCTCAATCACCTAACCAAACCTACAAATACATATTACCTCAATCAATCACCTAACCAAACCTACAAATACATATTACCTCAATCAATCAATCACCTAACCAAACCTACAAGTACATATTACCTCAATCACCTTACCAAATCTACATGTATATATTACCTCAATCAATCAATCACCTAACCAAACCTACATGTATATATTACCTCAATCTATCAATCACCTTACCAAACCTACAAGTACATATTACCTCAATCAATCACCTAACCAAATCTACAAGTACATATTACCTCATTCAATCACCTAACCAAACCTACATGTACATATTACCTCAATCAATCACCTAACCAAACCTACAAATACATGTTACCTCAATCAATCACCTAACCAAACCTACATGTACATATTACCTCAATCAATCACCTAACCAAACCTACATGTACATATTACCTCATTCAATCACCCCAACTATCTCATATCCCAGTCCACTGACTCGGTACTGGTACTCCTTGAATATTTGTTATTTATTTATTTTATTTGACCTTTATTTATACAGGTTTTTCTCATTGAGATAAAATCTCTTTTCCAAAAGAGACCTGGTCCAATAGCAGCAGGGGGAACAACGTTTCAGACAAAACAACTTACATACACTAACATACACTACATACACTAACATACACTACATACACTAACATACACTACATACACTAACATACACTACATACACTAACATACACTAACATACACTACATACACTAACATACACTACATACACTAACATACACTACATACACTAACATACACTACATACACTAACATACACTAACATACACTACATACACTAACATACACTAACATACACTACATACACTAACATACACTACATACACTAACATACACTACATACACTAACATACACTACATACACTAACATACACTACATACACTAACATACACTAACATACACTAACATACACTAACATACACTACATACACTAACTACAACATACACTAACATACACTACATACACTAACATACACTACATACACTACATACACTAACACTACACTACATACACTAACACTACATACTACATACACTAACATACACTACATACACTAACATACCCTACATAACACACATACACTACATACACTAATCACTAACATACACTAACATACACTACATACACTACATACACTACATACACTAACATACACTACATACACTACATACACTACATACACTAACATACACTAACATACACTACATACACTACATACACTACATACACTAACATACACTAACATACACTACATACACTAACATACACTACATACACTACATACACTAACATACACTACATACACTAACATACACTACATACACTACATACACTAACATACACTACATACACTACATACACTAACATACACTAACATACACTAACATACACTAACATACATACACTACATACACTACATACACTACATACACTAACATACACTACATACACTACATACACTAACATACACTAACATACACTAACATACACTACATACACTAACATACACTACATACACTAACATACACTACATACACTACACTACCACTAACATACACTACATACACTACATACACTAATACACTACATACACTAACTGACACTACATACACAACCTACACTACATACACTACATACACTACATACACTACATACACTACATACACTACCTACAACTAACATACACTACATACACGAACATACACTAAATAACTACTACACTACATACACTACATACACCCATACACTACATACCTAATACACTACATACACTAATACACTAAACACTACTACACTACATACACTACATACACTAACTACACTAACATACACTACATACACTAACATACACTACATACACTACATACACTACATACCTACATACACTACATACACTAACATACACTATACATACACTACATACACTACCTACACTACATACACTAACATACACTAACATACACTACATACACTACATACACTACATACACTACATACACTAACATACACTACATACACTAACATACACTACATACACTACATACACTAACATACACTAACATACACTACACTACATACACTAACATACACTACATACACTAACATACACTACATACACTACATACACTACATACACTACATACACTAACATACACTAACATACACTACATACACTAACATACACTAACATACACTACATACACTAACATACACTACATACACTACATACACTACATACACTAACATACACTACATACACTAACATACACTACATACACTAACATACACTACACTACACTAATCACTACATACACTAACATACACTACATACACTACATACACTACATACACTACATACACTAACATACACTACATACACTACATACACTACATACACTAACATACACTACATACACTAACATACACTACATACACTAACATACACTACATACACTAACATACACTACATACACTACATACACTACATACACTACATACACTACATACACTACATACACTACATACACTACATACACTACATACACTAACATACACTACATACACTAACATACACTACATACACTACATACACTACATACACTACATACACTACATACACTACATACACTAACATACACTACATACACTACATACACTAACTACACTACATACACTACATACACTACATACACTAACATACACTAACATACACTACATACACTACATACAACATACATACATAACTAATACACTACATACACTAACATACACTATACACTACATACAACACTACATCTACTAGCACTAACATACACTACATACACTACATACACTACTACAACTAACATACACTACATACACTAAATACACTACATACACTACATATACACTACTACATACACATACCTAACATACACTAACATACACTAACATACACTAACATACACTACATACACTAACATACACTACATACACTAACATACACTACATACACTACATACCACTACATACACTACATACACTACATACACTACATACACTAACATACACTATACACTACCATACCCTAACATACACCTACATTACACTATACCCTAACATCACTACATCCACTAACCGACACTACATACATACATACACTACAACACTACATACACTAACATACACTACATACCCTACATACACTACATACACACTACACTAACATCACTACATACACCTATACACTACATACACTACATACACTACATTCCACTACATACACTAACATACACTACATACACTACATACACTAGCATACACTACATACAATAACATCCACTAACTACCCTAACATACACTACATACACTACATAACACTAACATACACTACCATACACTAACATACACTATCATACACTAACATACACTACATACACTACATACACTACATACACTAACATACACTAACATACACGTAAACATACCAACTAACATACACTGCATACACTAACATACACTAACATACACGACATACACTACAATACACTACATACACTACATACACTAACATACACTACATACCTACATACACTACATACACTACATACACTACATACACTACATACACTACATACACTAACATACACTACATACACTACATACACTACATACACTAACATACACTACATACACTACATACACTACATACACTACATACACTACATACACTAACATACACTACATACACTAACATACACTACATACACTACATACACTACATACACTACATACACTAACATACACTAACATACACTAACATACACTAACATACACTACATACACTAACATACACTACATACACTAACATACACTACATACACTAACATACACTACATACACTACATACACTAACATACACTACATACACTAACATACACTACATACACTAACATACACTACATACACTAACATACACTACATACACTTACTTACCTTACTTACCTTACTTTTTATGTAAGAAAAGTGTATACCAGTGTTTAAGCCTAAGCAAGGTCAATGACGACCAGCCAACAGCGCTGTAGAGATCACAATGATGTGTTAGACATTTCTGATTTGAAATGAACCTGAGGGCTGCATGATACACTGAATCAAGTGCTCTCAGGGTAGTGGCTGAGGCCTGCATATTTATAACATCACTAAAATCTAAAACCAACAGTAATGTACATCGTACCAGCTCCTTCCTGGCCTCAAAAGAAAAACAAGCCTTATGCCGGTAATAAAATCCTATTTTCAAGCTTGAGCTTCCTTATCAAGATCTCTACATGCACAGTGAAGCTCAGCTTATCATCAACCCACACACCCAGATATTTGTACACTTTAACTTGCTCTATAGTATGTCCAGCCAATGTAGCAATGACATGATTTGTAACATGCTTGGCATTTGAAAATACCATGCATTTTCTTTTACCCACATTTATAATCAGCTTTAAATCATACAGGTTATGTTATATGATGTTAAATGATCTTTGGGCATTTTCAAAAGCTAAAGATAAACTACTACCACTTGAATAAAAAACAGTATCATCTGCATAAAAATTAACATCTGTTGTTTCAATAAGATCCCTAATGTTATTGATATACAAAATGAACAACAGTTGGCCCAAAATAGAACCTTGCAGAACACCTGAGCACACCTCTATGGACTCAGATTTATAACCATCTGCCATTACACATTGTGTACGATTTGATAGGTATTTTATAAACCAATCTAGAGCATGACCAGTAATTACACAACATTTTAAACTTTGCACTAACACAGCATGGTCCACGGTGTCAAAAGCCTTCGACAAATCAATAAAAACAGACACACAATGTAACTTCTTATCAAGAGCACAGTGGATGTCATTTAAAACCTTCAATGTTGCTGAAACAATGCTGTGGCCAGACCTAAAACCTGATTCGCATTCCATTTAAAATATTGTTTTCTTGGAAGTAGGTCTTTAGCTGCCTACTAACTAAGGACTCCAGTACCTTTGACAATAAAGACAATTTTGATATGAGTCGATAGTTGTCAAGTAGCGATTTCCATAACTTGGAGATTTCCTTAACATCAAGCGTGAGGTTAAAAATACATGTTAAGGGGGAGCAATGATGTCTGCAGCTAGGTGTAGGAGGCTATGTAGTCTATGTAGTGTAGTTCATCAGGGCCAGGGGATTTCTTTTTATCAATTTCAGGGATTTACACACTTCTGAAACAGAGAAGGATGAAAAGGAGAACCTGGTGAAGGAGTGCACAGGGGTGTCAGGTAAATTCCTTTGACCTTTTCAAATAAACTGCCTGCATCTAAAACATGCTGGTTCAAGAATGGAGGTTCTGTCAGTTACAATCTGTGTGTCGATCAACAATTGTTTAGGAAGCTGTGTATCTTTTCTGCACTCCAAACCTTTCACTACTTGCCAAAATTTGGATGGATTATTTATTATTCCCTCTTGCTTTAGCCCACATAGCCTGTATATAGTCTCGTCATTATTATTATTTTATTGTGTTACTATTTAATTTTTATTTTCATACTTTTATCTGCATTGTTGGGAAAGGGCACGTAAGTCAGCATTTCACAGTGAAGTCTACACGTAAGTCAGCATTTCACGGTGAAGTCTACACGTAAGTCAGCATTTCACGGTGAAGTCTACACGTAAGTCAGCATTTCACGGTGAAGTCTACACGTATGTCAGCATTTCACGGTGAAGTCTACACGTAAGTCAGCATTTCACGGTGAAGTCTACACGTAAGTCAGCATTTCACGGTGAAGTCTACACGTATGTCAGCATTTCACGGTGAAGTCTACACGTATGTCAGCATTTCACGGTGAAGTCTACACGTATGTCTGCATTTCACGGTGAAGTCTACACGTATGTCAGCATTTCACGGTGAAGTCTACACGTATGTCAGCATTTCACGGTGAAGTCTACACGTATGTCAGCATTTTACGATGAAGTCTACACGTATGTCAGCATTTCACGGTGAAGTCTACACGTATGTCAGCATTTCACGGTGAAGTCTACACGTATGTCAGCATTTCACGGTGAAGTCTACACGTATGTCAGCATTTCACGGTGAAGTCTACACGTAAGTCAGCATTTCACGGTGAAGTCTACACGTATGTCAGCATTTCACGGTGAAGTCTACACGTATGTCAGCATTTCACGGTGAAGTCTACACGTAAGTCAGCATTTCACGGTGAAGTCTACACGTAAGTCAGCATTTCACGGTGAAGTCTACACGTATGTCAGCATTTCACGGTGAAGTCTACACGTAAGTCAGCATTTCACAGTGAAGTCTACACGTATGTCAGCATTTCACGGTGAAGTCTACACGCATGTCAGCATTTCACGGTGAAGTCTACACGTATGTCAGCATTTCACGGTGAAGTCTACACGTATGTCAGCATTTCACGGTGAAGTCTACACGTATGTCAGCATTTCACGGTGAAGTCTACACGTATGTCAGCATTTCACGGTGAAGTCTACACGTATGTCAGCATTTCACGGTGAAGTCTACACGTATGTCAGCATTTCACGGTGAAGTCTACACGTATGTCAGCATTTCACGGTGAAGTCTACACGTATGTCAGCATTTCACGGTGAAGTCTACACGTAAGTCAGCATTTCACGGTGAAGTCTACACGTATGTCAGCATTTCACGGTGAAGTCTACACGTATGTCAGCATTTCACGGTGAAGTCTACACGTAAGTCAGCATTTCACGGTGAAGTCTACACGTATGTCAGCATTTCACGGTGAAGTCTACACGTATGTCAGCATTTCACGGTGAAGTCTACACGTAAGTCAGCATTTCACGGTGAAGTCTACACGTAAGTCAGCATTTCACGGTGAAGTCTACACGTATGTCAGCATTTCACGGTGAAGTCTACACGTAAGTCAGCATTTCACGGTGAAGTCTACACGTATGTCAGCATTTCACGGTGAAGTCTACACGTATGTCAGCATTTCACGGTGAAGTCTACACGTATGTCAGCATTTCACGGTGAAGTCTACACGTATGTCAGCATTTCACGGTGAAGTCTACACGTATGTCAGCATTTCACGGTGAAGTCTACACGTATGTCAGCATTTCACGGTGAAGTCTACACGTATGTCAGCATTTCACGGTGAAGTCTACACGTATGTCAGCATTTCACGGTGAAGTCTACACGTATGTCAGCATTTCACGGTGAAGTCTACACGTATGTCAGCATTTCACGGTGAAGTCTACACGTAAGTCAGCATTTCACGGTGAAGTCTACACGTATGTCAGCATTTCACGGTGAAGTCTACACGTATGTCAGCATTTCACGGTGAAGTCTACACGTATGTCAGCATTTCACGGTGAAGTCTACACGTATGTCAGCATTTCACGGTGAAGTCTACACGTTTGTCAGCATTTCACGGTGAAGTCTACACGTATGTCAGCATTTCACGGTGAAGTCTACACGTATGTCAGCATTTCACGGTGAAGTCTACACGTAAGTCAGCATTTCACGGTGAAGTCTACACGTATGTCAGCATTTCACGGTGAAGTCTACACGTAAGTCAGCATTTCACGGTGAAGTCTACACGTATGTCAGCATTTCACGGTGAAGTCTACACGTATGTCAGCATTTCACGGTGAAGTCTACACGTATGTCAGCATTTCACGGTGAAGTCTACACGTATGTCAGCATTTCACGGTGAAGTCTACACGTATGTCAGCATTTCACGGTGAAGTCTACACGTATGTCAGCATTTCACGGTGAAGTCTACACGTATGTCAGCATTTCACGGTGAAGTCTACACGTATGTCAGCATTTCACGGTGAAGTCTACACGTATGTCAGCATTTCACGGTGAAGTCTACACGTATGTCAGCATTTCACGGTGAAGTCTACACGTAAGTCAGCATTTCACGGTGAAGTCTACACGTATGTCAGCATTTCACGGTGAAGTCTACACGTATGTCAGCATTTCACGGTGAAGTCTACACGTATGTCAGCATTTCACGGTGAAGTCTACACGTATGTCAGCATTTCACGGTGAAGTCTACACGTATGTCAGCATTTCACGGTGAAGTCTACATGTAAGTCAGCATTTCACGGTGAAGTCTACACGTGTATTGTATTCACCGCATTTGACAAATAAAATAGGATTTAATTCATATGAAACAGCCTACTTTTTGGTTGCTCATTGTAACATTTTTCTTCTCATTTAGTCGACTTAGTTCCATCATTTTAATTCCATTTTGCATTGATTTAGAAATCTCCCACTTCACTTGCTACACATGTAGCCTCTGACTGTATCGTAGCTGTGATTGGACAACAACAACAAGCTACATGTGTAAAATGGGTGTGTAGGCATTTATTACATTTATTTTGACAAAAGCCTTTTCAAAAAATGAATACTCTGCCAAGTAATCGAATACTAACGTCTGTTCGGATATTCTAATGACCGTGCCCATCCCTAATTGCAGGTAGCCTCTTTCTAAACATACTCTTCCAGTCAGGTGTTTTCATCACAGAACAGGCAAGACTGCGCTGTTTGTCTCTTACAGAACAGGCATGGACCCAGCTCACTAACTTGCTTTTAAATGATGAAAGACAGACAGGGTTTCTATCAACGTGGACCTTTGCCAAGCCTTCTGTCTCTGAGTGGTATATATCTCTTTATTTGTGACAGTTCAGCTGTCAAAGTCAGTTGAATGCTATTTGTTGTGGCCTGTTAATCTGATGTGATCTTTTAATGTAGCAATACTGCAGAAATACAGCAATTCACTAAACATCACTGACAGTGACACAATGTGTTATTAAGATGGACATCTTTCAAATCAGGTGTTGTGGAAGGCACAGAAAGGGAGTTAGTCTAGGTAACTGGGAGCACAATGAAAGGCAGAGAGTTGGAAGAGTTTGTCCAGACATTACAGTGTCTGTGGCAGAGGCTGTTGTGTTATACCTTGACCTGCAGAGAGTGCTCTAAGACTGGTTTTCAACAGGAGAGCAGCAGTGGATATCAGTGTAGCTTCGGCAACTACAGAGTTAAAAGAAATATATTAAGAATAGAAGCATGCATAAATGAAGCAAGCATTTGGGCTTATGTTAACCATTTGGCTTTTCAGCAGCCCAAAGTGGAACCGAAGCACATTTTTCAACACCAGCAATAGGGACAGTGGATAATCTCAACCCTGAGAATGAACACATTGTTGGCTGTTGTATCACTGGTAGTTGCAACATAGCCTGTTAAAGGGATTGTTTGGGATTTTGGCAACTTGTGGGTACCATTTCTATGTCTCTGTGTCCAGTATAAATTAATTTGAAGGTAGTTTTGCAAGCCAATGCTTACTAGCTTAGCACAAAGATTGGAAGTCTTTGGGTACAGCTAGCATTCTAAATGGACTCTTTGCCAAAATCCCGAACCTTTAAATCCTTGTATAACTAACACACATTTTCATCCAGAACTACAATCAACATAAATGCGTGATTTAAAGGAAAGTTAGTTACATCCAACTATTTCCTTTTAGGATGGAAGAACGATCCACTAGCCCCGGCCCGTTAGCTTTTTCTGAATGCTGTGTCCCCTGCTCGCCTAGTGTAGTAGTGAATACCGTACAGCACCCTGTCTCACCTATTGCTACTCTATTGACCCTATGATCACTCGGCTACACAGCTGATGCCCCCTGGACTGCTTCAATAACACGGTACCTCATTTTGTTTACCTGTCGGCCCCAGCCTCGAACTCAGGTCCTGTATGTACCTAACTGACCCGCTCTGCCCATTTATTGCCATTTACCCATTGTTGTCTTAGGTCTCCTGATCAACACCTGTGATTTCTTTATGCCTCTCTCTAATGTTAATATGCCTTGTCTACTGCTCTACTATCTATCTTACCCTGCCTTTCTAAGATCTACGAAAGCCAAGTTAACAAACAGATCACCGACCATTTTGAATCCCACCGTACCTTCTTCACCTGGTTCCAACTACTTCTCAGACAGAGTTCAGTGTGTCAAATCGGAGGGCCTGTTGTCCGGACCTCTGGCAGTCTCTATGGGGGTACCACAGGGTTAAATTCTCTGGCCGACTCTTTCCTCTGTATACATCAATGATGTCGCTCTTGCGGCTGGTGATTCTCTGATCCACCTCTACGCAGACGACACCATTGTGTATACTTCTGGCCCTTCTTTTGACACTGTGTTAACTAACTTCCAGACAAGCTTCAATGCCATACAACTCTCTTTCCGTGGCCTCCAACTGCTCTTAAATGCAAGTAAAACTAAATGCCGATCGCTGCCTGCACCTGCCCGCCTGTCTAGCATCACTACTCTGGACGGTTCTGACTTAGAATATGTGAACAACTACAAATACCTAGGTGTCTGGTTAGACTGTAAACTCTCCTTCCAGACTCACATTAAGCATCTCCAATCCAAAGTTAAAACTAGAATCCTATTTTGCAACAAAGCATCCTTCACTCATGCTGCCAAACATACCCTTGTAAAACTGATTATCCTACCGATCCTTGACTTCGGTGTTGTCATCTACAAAATAGCCTCCAACACTCTACTTGGTAAATCGGATGCAGTCTATCACAGTGCCATCCGTTTTGTCACCAAAGCTCCATCCACTACCCACCACTGTGACATCTATGCTCTTGTTGGCTGGCCATCGCTTCATATTCGTCACCAAACGTACCTGTTCCTGGTCATCTATAAGTCCTTGCTAGGTAAAGCCCTGCCTTATCTCAGGTCACCATAGCAGCACCCACCCGTAGCACACGTTCCAACAGGTATATTTCACTGGTCTCCCCCAATGCCAATTCCTCCTTTGGCCGCCTTTCCTTCCAGTTCTCTGCTGCCAATGACTGGAACGAATTGCAAAAATCACTGAAGCTGGAAACTCATATCTCCCTCACTAACTTTAAGCTATTAGAGCAGCTTACAGATCATTGCACCTGTACGTAGCCGATCTGTAAATAGCCCTCCAACTACCTCATCCCCATCTTGTTTTTTATTTTATATAGATATCTCTACTTGCACATTCATCTTCTCCACATCTACCACTCCAGTATTTATTTGCTAAATTGTAATTATTTCGCCATTACGGCCTATTTATTGCCCGTTTCTCCCTACTCTTACTTCATTTGCACACACTGTATAACTCTGTGTTGTTGTTTGTGTCGCACTGCTTTGCTTTATCTTGATCAGGTCACAGTTGTAAATGAGAACTTGAGACTGGCTTACCTGGTCAAATAAAGGTGATTTTTTTTCTCCAATTTTGGCTTAGTTACAGCTGTTGTGTGTCTTTGCTTGGTAGTTCCGAGTCAGTCAGTGCCTCCTGTCTGTCCACTAGCAGACACAGAGTCACAGACCCATTCCCCTATCCCCCTCACCCCCGTATTCCCCCTATGATGGGTTTTCCTTTTGATTTAGAAGTGCAGCTTTCAGGACCTATTGCCGGATTTGGGAGCTCCCTTTGCCTGACAGTGAGATGGAAGTCGTTAGTGTCCTGGCTCTGTCTCTGGCTCTGGGATGTGATAGTCAGTGATAAATAGCTCTGGGTGTACTGGATTCTGTAGGGTCATGGGAGAGGGGGAAAGAGAGAGGTAAAGGGAGTGAAAGACAACTCTCCTCACTCCGTCTTTCCTGTCTCCTTTCTCTCTTCTGTTCTTATCTCCCTCTGTCTCTCTGTTGGTCTAATCACTGGCTTCATTACTAATGATGGATGTGAGGCAGAGGTGTGTGTCTGTCTGAGTGAGTGTGTTGTCTTCCTCCTCTTCCTCCCCTTCCTCTTTCCTGTCTCCACCCTCTCTAACAGTGAAAGTGGAACACCCCCCCTCTCCTAATGTGTTTGGTCCTGTGCTGGCGCATGGTAGTGGTTCGATCTGGGCTGTAATGAATGTGTTTAATAAGCTCTGTGGGTCGATGGGCTTAATGAAGGTGTGACAGACGACGGGCCAGGAGAACGCTAACACCTTAACGAGATGCTAATGAGCCAGAGGGGTTAACGAGGTCACAGTAATCAGTATCTTTCTGTCTGTCTGTTTGTCTGTCTGTTCTTGTTCTCTTTCTGTCTTTTCTTGGTCGGTCGGTCTGTCTCTCTGTCTGTTTGTGTTTCTCTCTCAATGACATTTCTCTCACTCACTCTCTTACTCTCACTCTCTTACTCTCTTTCGGTCTCTTTCGTTCTCTCGTGTTCTCTCGTTCTCTGTCTATCAATTTAAGAAAGGCTTTGTTGTCATGAATGTGTGGTTGCCAAAGCAATGCATGTGAGGTATTACGTAAATTAACCATATGTTTGATTATTAATAATAATAATAATATATCAACAAAAACATTTATACAAGGAAATAATACACCAAAAAGTACAAATAAAATCTACAAGGCTCATGTGTATGACATGGTGGGAGCTACAGTCTAATATCATAACAGGCCAGGACATCATCTGCAGTAAGATCTACTGTCTCTCTAATATCATGACAGGCCAGGATGTCACCTGCAGTAAGATCTACTGTCTGTCTAATATCATGACTTGCCAGGATGTCATCTGCAGTAAGATCTACTGTCTGTCTAATATCATGACAGGCCAGGATGTCATCTGCAGTAAGAGCTACAGTCTGTCTAATATCATGACAGGCCAGGATGTCATCTGCAGTAAGAGCTACTGTCTCTACGTTTTCTAACAAAATGAATATTCTTTCCCCAACAGGCAGTTCAAGAAATGTTGCAATTCTTTCTTTTATTTTCAGGAGATAAATACACTCCATGACCAAAGGTATGTGGACACCTGTTGAACATCTCATTCCAAAATCATGGGCATTAATATGGTTGTTCCCCCCTTTGCTGCTGTAACAGCCTCTACTCTTCTGGGCTTTCCACTAGATGTTGGAACATTGCTGCAGGGATTTGCTTCCATTCAGCCTTGAGCATTTGTGAGCACAGGCACTGATGTTGGGCGATTAGGCCTGGCTCGCAGTCGGCATTCTAATGAATCCCAAAGGTGCTGATGGGGTTGAGGTCAGGGCTCTGTGCAGGCCTGTCAAGTTCTTCCACACCGATCTTGGCAAACCATGTTGAAACAGGAAAGGGCCTTTCCCAAACTGTTGCCAGTTTCATTCATTACACCAGAGAACGTGTTTCCACTGCTCCAGAGTCCAATGGCAGCAAGGTTCACACCACTCCAGCCAACGCTTGTCATTGCGCATGGTGGTCTTAGGCGTGTGTGCGTTTGCTTCGGCCATGGAAACCCATTGCATGAAGCTCCCACGAACAGTTCTTGTACTGACGTTGCTTCCAGAGGCAGTTTGGAACTTGGTAGTGAGTGTTGCAACCGAGGACAGACTATTTTTTACACGCTACTCGCTTCAGCACTCCAGTTAACTGCTCAGATAGCTGATGTTTAAAGTTAGTGAGGGAAATATAAGTCTCTTGCTTCAGCTATTTTTTTTCTTCAATTCGTTCCAGTCATTGGCAGCAGAGAACTGGAAGGAAAGGCAGCCAAAGGAGGTGTTGGCTATGAGGATGACCAGTGAGATATACCTGCTGGAGCTCGTGCTACGGGTGGGTTTTGTTATTGTGACCAGTGAGCTGAGATAAGGCGGGGCTTTACCTAGCAAGGACTTATATATGACCTGGAGCCAGTGGGTCTGGCGACGAATATGTAGCGAGGGCCAGACGACTAGAGCATACAGGTCGCAGTGGTGGGTGGTATAAGGGGCCTTGGTGACAAAATGGATGGCACTGTGATAGACTGCATCCAGTTTGCTGAGTAGAGTATTAGAAGCTATTTTGTAAATGATATCGTCGAGGATTGGTAGGACAGTCAGTTTTACGAGGGTATGTTTGGCGGCGTGAGTAAAGGAGGCTTTGTTGTGAAATAGGAAGCTGATTCTAGATTTAATTTTGGATTGGAGATGTTTAATGTGAGTCTGGAAAGAGAGTTTACAGTCTAGCAAGATACCTAGGTATTTGTAGTTGTCCACATATTCTATGTCAGAACCGTCCAGAGAAGTGATGCAAGTCAGGTGGGCGGGTGTGGGCAGCGAGCGGTTGGAAAGCATGCATTTGGTTTTACTAGAGTTTAAGAGGAGTTGGAGGCCACGGAAGGAGAGTTGTATGGCATTGAAGCTCGTCTGGAGGTTAGTTAACACAGTGTCCAAAGAAGGGCCAGATGTATACAGAATGGTGTCGTCTGCGTAGTGGTGGATCAGGAAATCACCCACATCAAGAGCGACATCATTGATATATACAGAGAAAAGAGTCGGCCAGAGAATTGAACCCTGTGGCACCCCCATGGAGACTGCCAGAGGTCCGGACAACAGGCTCTCCGATTTAACACACTGAACTCTGTCTGAGAAGTAGTTGGTGAACCAGGTGAGGCAGTCATTTGAGAAACCAAGGCTGTTGAGTCTGCCGATAAGAATACGATGATTGACAGAGTCAAAAGCCTTGGCCAGGTCGATGAAGACGGCTGCACAGTACTGTCTTTTATCGATGGCGGTTATGATATCGTTTAGTACTTTGAGCGTGGCTGAGGTGCACCCGTGACCAGCTCGAAAACCGTATTGCACAGCGGAGAAGGTACGGTGGGATTCGAAATGGTCAGTGATCTGTTTATTAACTTGGCTTTCAAAGACTTTAGAATAGCAGGGCAGGGTGGATATAGGTCTATAGCAGTTTGGTTCTAGAGTGTCACTCTAGAACTCTTCACCTTTGAAGAGGGGGATGACCGCAGCAGCTTTCCAATCTTTGGGGATCTCGGATAATACAGAAGAGAGGTTGAACAGACTGGTAATTGGGGTTGCAACAATGGCAATTTTGCACGCCCAATTTTTCAGTTTTTGATTTGTTAAAAAAGTTTGAAATATCCAATAAATGTCGTTCCACTTCATGATTGTGTCCCACTTGTTGTTGATTCTTCACAAAAAAATACAGTTTTATATCTTTATGTTTGAAGCCTGAAATGTGGCAAAAGGTCGCAAAGTTCAAGGGGGCCGAATACTTTCGCAAGGCACTGTATCTCTAACATTAACACTTCAGTGGCACTTCTCATGTCTATGTGCTGTTGGCTTTGTAGACGCTGTAGTGTGTTAACATGTTAGATATTACCTGTCTGTTATACAAGGTAATAACAATGGCCTGACCGCCACCAACCTTACATGTGGTGTAGTGGAGGGTAAATGTACGTTTTGCTGGAAATGCATTGAAAATATAGGTAGCGCTACCTTATTCACAGTGATTAGTATTTACTATTTTCACTGATGTGAACGTAAAGCAGAGGTCTTCATCCTAGAAAACTAGAGGGTGGACACATTCTTTAAATTCTTCTTTTGTCAACTTTATCCCTCACTTCATCTCTCACTTCTTCACCTCATCTACTCTTTCCATTGTGGCTCCTCTGAGAGATGGGATGAAAGGAAAGAGGGATGAAATGTTGACTTTTTATTGTCACCTGTCACCATTCCCCCTTCTGCTCCCTCTCCTCCCTTGTCATCTCTCATTCCGTTCTCTTCTCCTCCCCTGTCATCTCTAGTTCTGTTCTCTTCCCCTCAGCTCCTCTCCTCTCCTCAGCTCCTCTCCTCAGCTTCTCTACCTACACTGTGTGTATTTTGGGCAAAGCTGAATCAGTTCCCTCAATTAAAAGTGAATTTGGTTAAAGTGATTTGGCGCCATTGGGCTCAGATGAAAGAGCGCTGGGTGCATTTAATTTATTTATTTGTTTTGGGGTTTGTGTGTGTGTGTGTGTGCGCAGAGTGAAAGCAGCTGATTTACATTTAGATAAATCCCCATGGATACGCTCTTGTCATTGAGATGCAGGGGACTACATCCAGGGCCCCCACCTGTGCCCTATTACCTGCAGGAGATAGCCTACTTTCACAGACAGAGAGTCATGGAAGGAAATATCAACCCTGACTCCTTAAATAGCCACCGTGTGTGCGGGTGTGTAATATCATTCCTGACGTACAGCACATCAGTGACATGACATTCCAGACCATGTCGTGATTGCGTGTGTAGCTTGGGTTTAGCTATACCAGAAGTGCCCACAAGAATAGTAAACAAACACAAATTTGACCAACTGGGGACCTTTTATTATTCCCCACGAGGTCAAATGCTATTTTTATGGGGTTTAGGGTTAGAATTAATGTTAGGGTTAGAATTACGTTAAGGGTTAGGGAGCTAGGGAATAAATTGTGTGTCCCCACAAGGTTAGCTGTACAAGACTGTGTGCGTGTGTTGGGCAGGCAAGGCGATGATTGACTGTGGGGCGGTGGGTGGTGGCTGATTGACAGCTAGTGTTGATGGCGGTCGGATGGGCTGAAAAGGCCATAAATATTAACCAGTGCCAGATGAAGGTGTGTGTGTGTTG
The DNA here is from genome assembly GCF_002021735.2 of Oncorhynchus kisutch. NCBI lineage: Eukaryota > Metazoa > Chordata > Actinopteri > Salmoniformes > Salmonidae > Oncorhynchus > Oncorhynchus kisutch. The sequence goes on from NC_034181.2 coordinate 15,444,286, forward strand.
CTGTTGGGAGGTAGCGATTGCTGCAATTCTAGCTGAAATACCAGAGGAAACTATTGATTTACTCAGAGTATTCCATTAATACTGTACCTCTCTACTATAGTGCTATAGAGTAGCAGTATTGGGGATAGAGTATAGAGTATTTAATACTGTATCTCTCTACTACAGTGCTATAGAGTATTTAATACTGTATCTCTCTACTATAGTGCTGTCGAGTATTTAATACTGTACCTCTCTACTATAGTGCTGTTGACTATTTAATACTGCACCTCTCCACTATAGTGCTGTAGAGTATTTAATACTGTACCTCTATACTATAGTGCTGTAGAGTATTTAATACTGTACCTCTCTACTATAGTGCTGTAGAGTATTTAATACTGCACCTCTCCACTATAGTGCTGTAGAGTATTTAATACTGTACCTCTATACTATAGTGCTGTAGAGTATTTAATACTGTACCTCTCTACTATAGTGCTGTAGAGTATTTAATACTGTACCTCTCCACTATAGTGCTGTAGAGTATTTAATACTGTACCTCTCCACTATAGTGCTGTAGAGTATTTAATACTGTACCTCTCCACTATAGTGCTGTAGAGTATTTAATACTGTACCTCTCCACTATAGTGCTGTAGAGTATTTCATACTGTACCTCTCCACTATAGTGCTGTAGAGTATTTCATACTGTACCTCTCCACTATAGTGCTGTAGAGTATTTAATACTGTACCTCTCCACTATAGTGCTGTAGAGTATTTCATACTGTACCTCTCCACTATAGTGCTGTAGAGTATTTCATACTGTACCTCTCCACTATAGTGCTGTAGAGTATTTCATACTGTACCTCTCCACTATAGTGCTGTAGAGTATTTAATACTGTACCTCTCCACTATAGTGCTGTAGAGTATTTCATACTGTACCTCTCCACTATAGTGCTGTAGAGTATTTCATACTGTACCTCTCCACTATAGTGCTGTCGAGTATTTCATACTGTACCTCTCCACTATAGTGCTGTAGAGTATTTCATACACTGGTCATAGAGAGGCTTTTATTCTATATTTTGGTTAGGCCAGGGTGTGACTAGGGTGGGCATTCTAGTTTCTTTATTTCTATGTTTTGGCTGGGTATGGTTCTCAATCAGGGACAGCTGTCTATCGTTGTCTCTAATTGGGAATCATACTTAGGCAGCCTTTTCCCACCTGTGTTTTGTGGGTAGTTTTCTGTATAGTTTATGCACCTTACAGAACTGTTTCGGTTTTCCCTCTTGTTTATTTTGTTAGAGTGTTTTGTGATCAAATAAAATCATGAACACTTACCACGCTGCACTTTGGTCCGATCCTCATTACGACGAGAGCCGTGACAGAACTACGCACCACCAAAGGACCAAGCAGCGTGGCCAGGAGGAGGAGGGATCCTGGGCCTGGGAGAAGGAGTGGAGGACCTCATGGACATGGGAGGAGGATATGGCAGGGGACAAGACCCTGCCATGGAAACAGGCGGAAACAGCATGGGAGGAACAGCGGCGATACCAGGAGTCACGGCAACGAGGCAAGCACGAGAGGCAGCTCCAATTTTCTTTTGGGGGGGGGCACACGGGGAGTGTGGCAGAGTCAGGGATCAGACCTGAGCCAACTCCCCGTGCTTACCGTAGGGAGCGTGGTACTGGTCAGGCACAGTGTTATGCGGTGGAGAGCACGGTGTCTCCAGTGTCTCCGGCTCTACGCTCGAGACCTCCAGTGCACCTCCACAGACCAATGTATCCGGTGCCTGCTCCAAGAACCAAGCCTCCAGTATGTTTCTCCTGCCGGGTGAGTCCTGTGCCTGCTCCCAGAACCAGGCCTTCTGTATGTCTCCCAAGCCTGGTAAGCCCTGTGGCAGCTCCACGCACCAGGTTGCCTATACGTCTCCTCACTCCAGTGATGATCCATGGCACGAAGCCTCCAGTGATGATCCATGGCACAAAGCCTCCAGTGATGATTCATGGCACGAAGCCTCCAGTAATGATCCATGGCCCAGAGCCTTCAGCGATGGTCCCCAGTCCGGGGCCTGCAGCGAGGGTCCCCAGTCCGGGGCCTGCAGCGAGGGTCCCCAGTCCGGGGTTTGCTGCAAGGGTCCCCAGTCCGGGGCCTGCAGCGAGCGTCCCCAGTCCGGGGCCTGCAGCGCTTTGGTCCGATCCTCATTAAGACGAGAGCCGTGACAGCTGTAGAGTATTTAATACTGTACCTCTTTTACTATAGTGCTGTAGAGTATTTATGTACCTCTCTACTACAGTGCTGTAGAGTATTTATGTACCTCTTTACTATAGTGCTGTAGAGTATTTATGTACCTCTCTACTACAGTGCTGTAGAGTATTTATGTACATCTTTACTATAGTGCTGTAGAGTATTTATGTACCTCTCTACTACAGTGCTGTAGAGTATTTATGTACCTCTCTCCTACATTGCTGTAGAGTATTTATGTACCTCTCTCCTACATTGCTGTAGAGTATTTATGTACCTCTCTACTACAGTGCTGTAGAGTATTTATGTACCTCTCTACTACAGTGCTGTAGAGTATTTATGTACCTCTCCACTACAGTGCTGTAGAGTATTTATGTACCTCTCTTCTACAGTGCTGCAGAGTATTTATGTACCTCTCGACTACAGTGATGTAGAGTATTTATGTACCTCTCTACTACAGTGCTGTAGAGTATTTATGTACCTCTCTACTACAGTGCTGTAGAGTATTTATGTACCTCTCTACTATAGTGCTGTGGAGTATTTATCTACCTCTCTTTACTATATTGCTGTAGAGTATTGAGTTCCTTCTCTTCCTCTATAAATCCCTCTCTTCCGTGTGTAACCTCCCCCTGTGTTCCTGTTACTGTAAAACAGATTCACCTTCTGTCTATTCCCCTCTTCTCTCATCTCTCTGAAGAGCTGGAGCTGTGTCAGAGAAGTGTAGGATTACCACATTTACAGCACACACACTCCAGAGGACACTATGTTAGGAAACGTTGCTTCTGTTTTTCAATGGCACAGGGCTGTGAAGCTGATATGCTAGAATATTGTATTTCAACTCAACTCTATGGCCAACTGCTATGCTGTGTTTGAATACTCATACTAAAAGTACTATTTGTGATGTAAATGAAGTATGTAGTATGCTTATTGGTCATAGTATGGACATAGTTAGTATTCCAAAAGTTCCCAGCTGTCGTTTTACATTCGTCCAAATTTGAAGTATATAAGCAGTGGACACTATTTCTGTGCTTTTAGGGTCCATAATGCAATTGTTCAGAAAAGGTGCGTGGCTTCACAACATTTTCAGATTTGAAGAAATTGGCGTAAAATATGCAGCCGAAGTCCGACGAGAGCGGATATAAATGTAAGTACAAAATGTAAATGTTCATTGCTTTAACTAATTATGACAAATGTTAAGAATATTACGAAGAAATTGTTTAGCAACACGGAGCATAGCATATCATTACAAATCAAATCAATCAAATCAAATTTTATTTGTCACATACACATGGTTAGCAGATGTTAGTGCGAGTGTAGCGAAATGCTTGTGCTTCTAGTTCCGACAATGCAGTAATAACCAACAAGTAATCTAGCTAACAATTCCAAAACTACTACCTTATACACACGTGTAAAGGGATAAAGAATATGTACATAAGATATATGAATGAGTGATGGTACAGAGCGGCATAGGCAAGATACAGTAGATGGTATAGAGTGCAGTATATACATATGAGATGAGTATGTAAACAAAGTGGCATAGTTAAAGTGGCTAGTGATACATGTATTACATAAGAATGCAGTAGATGATATAGAGTACAGTATATACGTATACATATGAGATTAATAATGTAGGGTATGTAAACATTATATTAGGTAGCGTTTAAAGTGGCTAGTGATATATTTTACATCATTTCCCATCAATCCCATTATTAAAGTGGCTGGAGTTGAGTCAGTGTGTTGGCAGCAGCCACTCAATGTTAGTGGTGGCTGTTTAACAGTCTGATGGCCTTGAGATAGAAGCTGTTTTTCAGTCTCTCGGTCCCAGCTTTGATGCACCTGTACTGACCTCACCTTCTGGATGATAGCGGGGTGAACAGGCAGTGGCTCGGGTGGTTGTTGTCCTTGATGATCTTTATGGCCTTCCTGTGACATCGGGGGGTGTAGGTGTCCTGGAGGGCTGGTAGTTTGCCCCCGGTGATGCGTTGTGCAGACCTCACTACCCTCTGGAGAGCCTTACGGTTGTGGGCGGAGCAGTTGCCGTACCAGGCGGTGATACAGCCCGACAGGATGCTCTCGATTGTGCATCTGTAGAAGTTTGTGAGTGCTTTTGGTGACAAGCCGAATTTCTTCAGCCTCCTGAGGTTGAAGAGGCGCTGCTGCGCCTTCTTCACGATGCTGTCTGTGTGGGTGGACCAATTCAGTTTGTCTGTGATGTGTACGCCGAGGAACTTAAAACTTACTACCCTCTCCACTACTGTTCCATCGATGTGGATAGGGGGGTGTTCCCTCTGCTGTTTCCTGAAGTCCACAATCATCTCCTTAATTTTGTTGACGTTGAGTGTGAGGTTATTTTCCTGACACCACACTCCGAGGGCCCTCACCTCCTCCTTGTAGGCCGTCTCGTCGTTGTTGGTAATCAAGCCTACCACTGTTGTGTCGTCCGCAAACTTGATGATTGAGTTGGAGGCGTGCGTGGCCACGCAGTCGTGGGTGAACAGGGAGTACAGGAGAGGGCGCAGAACGCTCCCTTGTGGGGCCCCAGTGTTGAGGATCAGCGGGGTGGAGATGTTGTTGCCTGTGTGGTTGAGATTGCATCGTCTGTGGACCTATTTGGGCAGTATGATGACAGAAGTGAGTGCTTTCTTGGGAACAGGAACAATGGTGGCCCTCGTGAAGCATGTGGGAACAACAGACTGGGATAGGGATTGATTGAATATGTCCGTAAACACACCAGCCATGCTCTGAGGGCGCGACTGGGGATGCCGTCTGGGCCTGCAGCCTTGCGAGGGTTGACACGTTTAAATGTTTTCCTCACGTCGGCTGCAGTGAAGGAGAGTCCGCATGTTTTAGTTGCGGGCAGTGTCAGTGGCACTGTATTGTCCTCAAAGCGGGCAAAAAAGTTATTTAGTCTGCCTGGGAGCAAGACATCCTGGTCCGTGACGGTGCTGGTTTTCTTTTTGTAATCCGTGATTGACTGTAGACCCTGCCACATACCTCTTGTGTCTGAGCCGTTGAATTGAGATTCTACTTTGTCTCTATACTGACGCTTAGCTTGTTTGATTGCCTTGCGGAGGGAAAAGTTACACTGTTTGTATTCGGTCATGTTTCCAGTCACCTTGCCCTGATTAAAAGCAGTGGTTCGCGCTTTCAGTTTCACGCGAATGCTGCCATCAATCCACGGTTTCTGGTTTGGGATTGTTTTAATCGTTGCTATGGGAACGACATCTTCAACGCACGTTCTAATGAACTCGCACACCGAATCAGCGTATTCGTCAATGTTGTCTGACGCAATACGGAACATATCCCAGTCCACGTGATGGAAGCAGTCTTGGAGTGTGGAATCAGATTGGTCGGACCAGCGTTGAACAGACCTCAGCGCGGGAGCTTCTTGTTTTAGTTTCTGTCTGTAGGCAGGGATCAACAAAATGGAGTCGTGGTCAGCTTTTCCGAACGGAGGGCGGGGCAGGGCCTTATATGCGTCGTGGAAGTTGGAATAGCAATGATCCAAGGTTTTTCCAGCCTGGTTGCGCAATCGATATGCTGATAAAATTTAGGGAGTCTTGTTTTCAGATTAGCCTTGTTAAAATCCCCAGCTACAATGAATGCAGCCTCCGGATATATGGATTCCAGTTTGCAAAGAGTCAAATAAAGTTCGTTCAGAGCCATCGATGTGTCTGCTTGGGGGGGAATATATACGGCTGTGATTATAATCGAAGAGAATTCTCTTGGTAGATAATGCGGTCTACATTTGATTGTGAGGAATTCTAAATCAGGTGAACAGAAGGACTTGAGTTCCTGTATGTTGTCATGATCACATCACGTCACGTTAACCATAAAGCTTACGCCCCCGCCCCTCTTCTTACCACAAAGATGTTTGTTTCTGTCGGCGCGATGCGTGGAGAAACCAGCTGGCTGCACCGTCTCCGATAGCAGTTGCTTGTATGCATTGGTATGTTAGCGAAGCAAGCACGGCGGCGCGGAAGGAAGCCCGAGAGTCAGCCCCAAACATTTATTGGGGGGGGGGCTCAGGGAGAGTGTGGCAGAGTCAGGAGTCAGACCTGAGCCAACTCTCCCTGTTTATCGTGAGGAGCCAAGGAGGAGACCAGAACCAGAGCCGGTGTTGGAGGTGAGCGAAGCAGAGACTGTGAAGGAGTTAATGGGGAAATTGGAGGAGAGAGAAATGAGGGAGTTGCTGTGTTGGTGCGTTAAGCATGGAATTCGCCCGACGGAGCGTGTCGGGGAATTGATGGCACCTGGGTCAGCGATTCATACTCGTCCTGAGGTGCGTGTTAGTCGGCTGGTGAAGATGGTGCCAGCCTCACGCACCAGGCCTCCTGTGCACCTCCCTAACCTTGCACATCCTGTGCCAGCCCTGCTCTCAAGATCTCCAGTATGCCTTCACGGTCTAGCCCATCCTGTGCCACCTCCACACACCAGCCCTCCGGTGGCAGCTTCCCGCACCAGGCTTCCTGTGCGTGTCCTCGGCCCAGTACCACCAGTGCCAGCACCACGCATCAGGTCTACAGTGCGCTTCGCCTCTCCAGCGCTGCCGGAGCCTTTCTCCTCTCCTGCGCTGTCGGAGTCTCCCGCTTGTTCAGCGCTGCCAGTCTACATGGAGCAGCCAGAATTGTCAGTCTGCATGAAGCAGCCAGAGCTGCCAGTATGCATGGAGCAGCCAGAGTTTTCAGTCTGTGAGGAGCTTCCAGCCAGCATGGAGCAGCCAGAGCTGCCAGTCTGCATGAAGCAGCCGGAGTTGTCAGTCTGCATGGAGCAGCCAGAGATGTCAGTCTGCATGGAGCTGCCAGTCTGCAAGGAGGTGCCAGTCTGCATGGAGCAGCCAGATCCGTCAGTCTGCCAGGATCCGCCAGTCAGCCAGACTCTTCCAGACCTGCCAGTCAGCCAGACTCTTCCAGATCTGCCAGTCAACCAGACTCTTCCAGATCTGCCAGTCAGCCAGACTCTTCCAGATCTGCCAGTCAACCAGACTCTTCCAGATCTGCCAGTCAACCAGACTCTTCCAGATCCGCCAGTCAGCCAGACTCTTCCAGATCTGCCAGTCAGCCAGACTCTTCCAGATCTGCCAGTCAACCAGACTCTTCCAGATCTGCCAGTCAACCAGACTCTTCCAGATCCGTCAGTCAGCCAGACTCTTCCAGATCTGCCAGTCAGCCAGACTCTTCCAGATCTGCCAGTAAGCCAGACTCTTCCTGATCCGCAAGTCAGCCAGACTCTTCCAGATCCGCCAGTCAGCCAGACTCTTCCAGATCCGCCAGTCAGCCAGACTCTTCCAGATCCGCCAGTCAGCCAGACTCTTCCAGATCCGCCAGTCAGCCAGACTCTTCCAGATCTGCCAGTCAGCCAGACTCTTCCAGATCTGCCAGTCAACCAGACTCTTCCAGATCTGCCAGTCAGCCAGACTCTTCCAGATCCGTCAGTCAGCCAGACTCTTCCAGATCCGCCAGTCAACCAGACTCTTCCAGATCTGCCAGTCATCCAGACTCTTCCAGATCCGCCAGTCAGCCAGACTCTTCCAGATCCGCCAGTCAGCCAGACTCTTCCAGATCCGCCAGTCAACCAGACTCTTCCAGATCCGCCAGTCAACCAGACTCTTCCAGATCCGCCAGTCAACCAGACTCTTCCAGTGCCGCCAGTCTGCCCAGCGCCGCCAGTGCCGCCAGTCTGCCCAGCGCCGCCAGTCTGCCCAGCGCCGCCAGTCTGCCCAGCGCCGCCAGTCTGCCCAGCGCCGCCAGTGTCGCCAGTCTGCCCAGCGCCGCCAGTCTGCCCAGCGCCGTCAGTGCCGCCAGTCTGCCCAGCGCCGTCAGTGCCGCCAGTCTGCCCAGCGCCGCCAGTGCCGCCAGTCTGCCCAGCGCCGCCAGTCTGCCCAGCGCCGTCAGTGCCGCCAGTCTGCCAGGATCCACCAGTCTGCCAGGATTCGCCATTCAGCCAGAATCTGCCAGTCAGCCAGGATCTGCCGGAACCACCAGCCAGCCAGGATCTGCTAGATCCATCAACCTGCCGGAGCTTCCTCTCAGTCCTGAGCTTCCTCTTGAGCTTCCCCTCAGTCCTGAGCTTCCCCTCAGTCCTGAGCTACCTCAGTCCGGAGCTGCCCCTCAGTCCAGTGGGGTCCGTTGTTAGGTTTCCTAGGCCAACGTTAGCGGCGAGGGTCGCCACTCAAGGGACGCTAAGGAGGTGGACTAAGACAATTATGGAGTGGGGTCCACGTCCAGTGCCAGAGCCGCCACCGTGGACAGATGCCCACCCAGACCCTCCCCTATAGGTTTAGGTTGTGCGTTCGGAGTCCGCACCTTGGGGGGGGGGGGGGTACTGTCACGTTCTGACCATCGTTCGTATGTGTTTTCCTTCTTTTAGTGTTGGTCAGGACGTGAGCTGGGTGGGCATTCTATGTTGTGTGTCTGGTTTGTTTATTTCTATGTTTGGCCTGATATGGTTCTCAATCAGAGGCAGGTGTTAGTCATTGTCTCTGATTGGGAACCATATTTAGGTAGCCTGTTTTGTGTTGGGTTTTGTGGGTGATTGTTCCTGTCTCTGTGTTTACACCAGATAGGACTGTTTCGGTATTCACATTTCATTATTTTGGTAGTTTATTCATGTATAGTTTTTTTCCTTCATTAAAATATCATGAATCATCATCACGCTGCATTTTGGTCCGATCCTTGTTCCACCTCTTCATCAGAGGAGGAGATAGAAGATAACCGTTACAGTTAGCCACAGTAGCTACCTAATGTTAGTTGGCTGGTAATACATCAAACTTTCCAGTATATGAACTCTTACATAATTGTATGTGGAACAGTATGTCTGTCTCGAGCCGCATACATTGCATCTCGTGCAGAGTTGAGCCATAAAGGGTTTAACATGGAATGGAACCTCCAAAAAATAATGGAGATGGAGGAAAACATTTGACTTCATTATTCACGTCATTCTGAACTTAGCTAAGTGGTATAGTCGTTGTGCGTTCTCAATGGACATTGTTAATGAAGTCGTAAGATGTCTAGCTTGTCTAGCTATGTGGTCATCCTGTCTGGGTTGGCGCCCCCCCCTTGGGTTGTGCCATGGCGGAGATCTTTGTGGGCTATACTCGGCCTTGTCTCAGGATGGTAAGTTGGTGGTTGAAGATATCCCTCTAGTGGTGTGGGGGCTGTGCTTTGGCAAAGTGAGTGGGGTTATATCCTTCCTGTTTGGTGTCCTCGGATGGGGCCACAGTGTCTCCTGACCCCTCCTGTCTCAGCCTCCAGTATTTATGCTGCAATAGTTTATGTGTCGGGGGGCTAGGGTCAGTTTGTTATATCTGGAGTACCTCTCCTGTCCTATTCGGTGTCCTGTGTGAATCTAAGTGTGCGTTCTCTAATTCTCTCCTTCTCTCTTTCTTTCTCTCTCTCTGAGGACCTGAGCCCTTGGACCATGCCCCAGGACTACCTGACATGATGACTCCTTGCTGTCCCCAGTCCACCTGGCCGTGCTGCTGCTCCAGTTTCAACTGACCTGAGCCCTAGGACCATGCCCCAGGACTACCTGACATGATGACTCCTTGCTGTCCCCAGTCCACCTGGCCGTGCTGCTGCTCCAGTTTCAACTGTTCTGCCTTATTATTATTCGACCATGCTGGTCATTTATGAACATTTGAACATCTTGGCCATGTTCTGTTATAATCTCCACCCGGCACAGCCAGAAGAAGACTGGCCACCCCACATATGCTCTCTCTAATTCTCTCTTTCTTTCTCTCTCTCGGAGGACCTGAGCCCTAGGACCATGCCCCAGGACTACCTGACATGATGACTCCTTGCTGTCCCCAGTCCACCTGACCGTGCTGCTGCTCCAGTTTCAACTGTTCTGCCTCATTATTATACGACCATTATTATACGACCACCTTCCGGTGGACAGGTGAAGCACAAGTTCACTCAACTGAAAGGTTACCATTAGTTTACAGTATACTAAAATGAACTAATAGTATATACTCATTCAGTATGTAGTATACTGTCTGTTAGAGTGGGTATTTGAACACAGCGCTATCGTTTACTTCAAACCCACTTGACTACTCACTCAACACCCTTTCTGTTAGCTGACATCAACACAGACACGGAGAGAGCGACAGAGGGAGAGCTGGATGGAGACCCAAATGAACATGGTGTAAGACTAATTGAGTTAGAGAGAGAGAGAGAGAGCGCAGGGGGAAGAGAGAAAAGACTTACAGATTTACAGAGAAAGTCGGACATGGGGAATGAGATCGAAAGTAGAGACAAAGGAGGTAATGAGGCTGCATAAAGACAGGAGAGGGTGAGAGATGTTGAAGGGGAGAAAGAGAGAGAGAGAGAGAGGAAGGGATGGAGGGAGACGAGGGGAAGAGAGGTGAGGGCAGCGGGCTGCTCATCCCTGTTGGTCTCGTTATCCTGTCAATGACACAGGTATCATCAGAGAGAACACAGCAGCATGCCTCTGGAGGACACACACACACACACACACACACACACACACACACACACACACACACACACACACACACACACACACACACACACACACACACACACACACACACACACACACACAGCCTCTCCACGAGAAATTCCATCATTTGGTGTGTTGTTGATGGTGGTGGGAAATGCTGTCTCAGGCACGGCTCTAGAATCTGTTATAAGTGTTACATTTGGATGAGATCTGGTGACACACACAAACACTCACACACACACACACACTCTTTAAACCCCCTATGCCCTCTGGTGACACACACACAAACAAACACACACACACACACACACACACACACACACACACACACACACACACACACACACACACACACACACACACACAATAATGGGTAACTGGGCATGACAGGATTTTTATTGTTTAATTACCTCAGGAACCACACCTGTGTGGAAGCACCTGTTTTCAATATACTTTCTGTTCCTCATTTACTCAAGGGTTTCCTTTATTTTGTCAGTTACCTGTATATATATTATACAGAGAGCACCATGAAACTGGTGCCAAATGAAACCTTTCTTCATCAATACCTTTTTACAGAGTTGTTGTCATCATATTTTAAGCTATCAAGCTGCATTTGTTTGTACAATTTACTTTGATTTGAACAATTTATAGATTTCTATGAGTTAATCTATTCTCAATTTGGTCTGTGCATAGTTAGTGACAACAATGAAACTCAGACGCAAATGTGTCAGTTGGGCTTTTAGTCTAATTAAGACCACCTAAAGACCACAGGAGGTTGGTGGCGCCTTAATTGGGGAGGATGGGCTTGTGGTAATGTCTGGAGAGGAATGAGTGGAATGGTATCAAATACATTAAACACATGGTTTCTATGTGTTTGATGGCATTCCATTAGCTCTGTTCCAGCCATTATTATGAGCCGTCCTCCCCTCAGCAGCCTCCTGTGGTAGGGACACTCTCCCTCTCTATGGTCTTCAGTGAGCACTCTAGTGGGCTATTGGTCTTCAGTGAGCTCTCTAGTGGGCTATTGGTCTTCAGTGAGCTCTCTAGTGGGCTATTGGTCTTCAGTGAGCTCTCTAGTGGGCTATTGGTCTTCAGTGAGCTCTCTAGTGGGCTATTGGTCTTCAGTGAGCTCTCTAGTGGGCTATTGGTCTTCAGTGAGCTCTCTAGTGGGCTATTGGTCTTCAGTGAGCTCTCTAGTGGGCTATTGGTCTTCAGTGAGCTCTCTAGTGGGCTATTGGTCTTCAGTGAGCTCTCTAGTGGGCTATTGGTCTTCAGTGAGCTCTCTAGTGGGATATTGATTTTCAGTGAGCTCTCTAGTGGGCTATTGGTCTTCAGTGAGCTCTAGTGGGCTATTGGTCTTCAGTGAGCTCTCTAGTGGGCTATTGGTCTTCAGTGAGCTCTCTAGTGGGCTATTGGTCTTCAGTGAGCTCTCTAGTGGGCTATTGGTCTTCAGTGAGCTCTCTAGTGGGCTATTGGTCTTCAGTGAGCTCTCTAGTGGGCTATTGGTCTTCAGTGAGCTCTCTAGTGGGCTATTGGTCTTCAGTGAGCTCTCTAGTGGGCTATTGGTCTTCAATGAGCTCTCTAGTGGGCTATTGGTCTTCAGTGAGCTCTCTAGTGGGATATTGATTTTCAGTGAGCTCTCTAGTGGGCTATTGGTCTTCAGTGAGCTCTCTAGTGGGCTATTGGTCTTCAGTGAGCTCTCTAGTGGGCTATTGGTCTTCAGTGAGCTCTCTAGTGGGCTATTGGTCTTCAGTGAGCTCTCTAGTGGGCTATTGGTCTTCAGTGAGCTCTCTAGTGGGCTATTGGTCTTCAGTGAGCTCTCTAGTGGGCTATTGGTCTTCAGTGAGCTCTCTAGTGGGCTATTGGTCTTCAGTGAGCTCTCTAGTGGGCTATTGGTCTTCAGTGAGCTCTCTAGTGGGATATTGATTTTCAGTGAGCTCTCTAGTGGGCTATTGGTCTTCAGTGAGCTCTCTAGTGGGCTATTGGTCTTCAGTGAGCTCTCTAGTGGGCTATTGGTCTTCAGTGAGCTCTCTAGTGGGCTATTGGTCTTCAGTGAGCTCTCTAGTGGGCTATTGGTCTTCAGTGAGCTCTCTAGTGGGCTATTGGTCTTCAGTGAGCTCTCTAGTGGGCTATTGGTCTTCAGTGAGCTCTCTAGTGGGCTATTGGTCTTCAGTGAGCTCTCTAGTGGGCTATTGGTCTTCAATGAGCTCTCTAGTGGGCTATTGGTCTTCAGTGAGCTCTCTAGTGGGATATTGATTTTCAGTGAGCTCTCTAGTGGGCTATTGGTCTTCAGTGAGCTCTCTAGTGGGCTATTGGTCTTCAGTGAGCTCTCTAGTGGGCTATTGGTCTTCAGTGAGCTCTCTAGTGGGCTATTGGTCTTCAGTGAGCTCTCTAGTGGGCTATTGGTCTTCAGTGAGCTCTCTAGTGGGCTATTGGTCTTCAGTGAGCTCTCTAGTGGGCTATTGGTCTTCAGTGAGCTCTCTAGTGGGCTATTGGTCTTCAGTGAGCTCTCTAGTGGGATATTGATTTTCAGTGAGCTCTCTAGTGGGCTATTGGTCTTCAGTGAGCTCTCTAGTGGCTATTGGTCTTCAGTGAGCTCTCTAGTGGCTATTGGTCTTCAGTGAGCTCTCTAGTGGGCTATTGGTCTTCAGTGAGCTCTCTAGTGGGCTATTGGTCTTCAGTGAGCTCTCTAGTGGGCTATTGGTCTTCAGTGAGCTCTCTAGTGGGCTATTGGTCTTCAGTGAGCTCTCTAGTGGGCTATTGGTCTTCAGTGAGCTCTCTAGTGGGCTATTGGTCTTCAGTGAGCTCTCTAGTGGGCTATTGGTCTTCAGTGAGCTCTCTAGTGGGCTATTGGTCTTCAGTGAGCTCTCTAGTGGGCTATTGGTCTTCAGTGAGCTCTCTAGTGGGCTATTGGTCTTCAGTGAGCTCTCTAGTGGGCTATTGGTCTTCAGTGAGCTCTCTAGTGGGCTATTGGTCTTCAGTGAGCTCTCTAGTGGGCTATTGGTCTTCAGGGTGTTCAGTGAGCTCTCTAGTGGGCTATTGGTCTTCAGTGAGCTCTCTAGTGGGCTATTGGTCTTCAGTGAGCTCTCTAGTGGGCTATTGGTCTTCAGTGAGCTCTCTAGTGGGCTATTGGAGCAGTGTTGATGGTGCTCTGTGAACATGATTTATGCCTGAGTGGAGGGATGGAAGATTGATGAGGAAGAATAACTTATTTTTTTATCAGACTTTCTACTTCAAAAGTTTTGAGACAGTAACACATTTTTTGTTGTTTTGGCTCTGTACTCCAGCACTTTGGATTTGAAATGATACAATAACTATGAGTTTAAAGTGCAGACCGTCAGCTTTCATTTGAGGGTATGTTCATCCATATCAGGTGAACCGTTTAGAAATTACATCACTTTTTGTACATAGTCCCCCCCATTTTAGGAGACCAAATGTATTGGGACAAATTCACTTATGTGTATTAAAGTAGTCAAAAGTTTAGTATTTGGTCCCATATTCATAACACACAATGATTACATCAAGCTTGTGACTCTACAAACTTGTTGGATGCATTTGCTGTTTGTTTTGGTTGTGGTTCAGATTTTGTGCATAAGCATTTTGCTACACCCGCAATAACATCTGCTGAACAAGTGTATGACCATAGAAATGAATGGTAAATAAGGTATTGTGTCATTTTGGAGAAGAATACAATATGTTTCAACACTTCTACATTCATGTGGATGCTACCATGATTACGGATAGTCCTGAATTAATTGTGAATAAGGATGAGGGAGAAAGTTACAGACACAAGACAAGCTAACCTCTCACCATTACAATAACAGGGGAGGTTAGCATTTTTTGGGGGGTGTGATATGTGTTTGTCTATCTTGCTCTCTCCTTTTTCATAATTCATTCAGGACTATCCGTAGTCATGGAAGCATCCAGAATGAAGTGTCAGAGCAGTATCTTTTTTGCGCACAGATACAACGCACGCACGCAGACAACACACACACCCCACATGCAGACCTCTGCTAACTGCAGATACCTAAGCACTGATATCATTCACAGAACTTGGCTACTGTAGATTCTTCCGTTAAGCTCCCTCTAACAGATCTGCTGTTTTGTGGTTTTCTTTAAAGCCTAATAGCTACAAATATGCATGCCAAATGATCCCTGTGAATTCCTATTAGTCATTCTCTCCAGACAGAGACTGCCTGGGTGGCTCTAGGATGACTTCATCAGGAGTTCCACCACACACCTGACACAAGGCTGCGCTGTGCTCTCTCTCAAGGCTAGTCTGTTCCTATATGACTCCTATATGGTTCTCCCCTCTCTGTGTGTGTGTGCGTTCTCCTGCTGGCTCTCAATGGTTCAGCCACTAATCCCACAAAGGCCTGTGGGTCATATAACCAGGAATTGGGTTTACAGGTCTGTCTCACAGGGACCAATCAAGGCCGCCCCTGGCAGGGTTCCGTGCGACGTGATTGGCCGGTCAGCGATGAAAGGGTGATTCCACAGAGGAGGTCCTGCTGTTCTGGAAAGGTGGATTTCAAAGGAGGCTTTTCACCTGTATGAACCCCCCCCCCCCCCCCCCCCCCCCCCCCCCTTAGGCTAGGATGAGGAATCCTAGTTCAGGATGTGGATCTAATGGTCATTTACGAGTGTACACTTCTTAGTGTACTCATGCCTAAGGGAACTACTAGAATCTGATTTCCTTCATTGCCTCCATTGTATCTTTACAAAGAATTAACATCACTAAGTAGCCAAGAAATAGCCTGGATAAGTAGGTTGAAAAAGCCCTTTTCAGCTAACAGATTGGAGACGGTGCTATTATTTTCTGTCACCTCTCTCCTGTTCATCTCTCCTGTTCATATCTCCTGTTCATCTCTCCTGTTCATCTCTCCTGTTCATCTCTCCTGTTCCTCCCTCTCTCCTGTTCATCTCTCCTGTTCATCTCTCCTGTTCATCTCTCCTGTTCCTCCCCTCTCTCCTGTTCATCTCTCCTGTTCCTCTCTCTCCTGTTCCTCCCTCTCTCCTGTTCATCTCTCCTGTTCATCTCTCTCCTGTTCATCTCTCCTGTTCCTCCCCCTCTCCAGTTCATCTCTCCTGTTCATCTCTCCTGTTCATCTCTCCTGTTCATCTCTCCTGTTCCTCCCTCTCTCCTGTTCATCTCTCCTGTTCATCTCTCTCCTGTTCATCTCTCCTGTTCATCTCTCTCCTGTTCATCTCTCCTGTTCATCTCTCCTGTTCATCTCTCCTGTTCATCTCTCCTGTTCATCTCTCCTGTTCATCTCTCCTGTTTCCTCCCCCTCTCCTGTTCATCTCTCCTGTTCATCTCTCCTGTTCCTCCCCCTCTCCTGTTCATCTCTCCTGTTCATCTCTCCTGTTCATCTCTCCTGTTCCTCCCTCTCTCCTGTTCATCTCTCCTGTTCATCTCTCCTGTTCCTCCCCCTCTCCTGTTCATCTCTCCTGTTCATCTCTCCTGTTCATCTCTCCTGTTCCTCCCTCTCTCCTGTTCATCTCTCCTGTTCCTCCCTCTCTCCTGTTTCATCTCTCCTGTTCATCTCTCTCCTGTTCATCTCTCTCCTGTTCATCTCTCTCCTGTTCATCTCTCCTGTTCATCTCTCCTGTTCCTCCCCCTCTCCTGTTCATCTCTCCTGTTCCTCCCTCTCTCCTGTTCATCTCTCCTGTTCATCTCTCCTGTTCCTCCCTCTCTCCTGTTCATCTCTCCTGTTCCCCCCTCTCTCCTGTTCATCTCTCCTGTTCATCTCCCTCTCCTGTTCATCTCTCCTGTTCCTCCCTCTCTCCTGTTCATCTCTCTGTTCATCTCTCCTGTTCCTCCCTCTCTCCTGTTCATCTCTCCTGTTCCTCCCTCTCTCCTGTTCATCTCTCCTGTTCCTCCCTCTCTCCTGTTCATCTCTCCTGTTCCTCCCTCTCTCCTGTTCATCTCTCCTGTTATCTCTCTCCTGTTCATCCCTCTCTCTTGTTCATCTCTCCTGTTCCTCTCTCTCCTGTTCATCTCTCTGTCCTGTACCTCTCTCTGTCCTGGTCCTCTCTCTCCTCTCTCTTGTTCATCTCTCCTGTTCATCTCTCTCCTATTCCCCTCTCTCCTGTTCCTCTCTCTCCTGTTCATATCTCTGTCCTGTACCTCTCTCTGTCCTGTTCCTCTCTCTCCTCTCTCCTGTTCATCCCTCTCTCTTGTTCATCTCTCCTGTTCATCTCTCTCTCCTATTCCTCTCTCCTGTTCATCTCTCTCTCCTGTTTCTCTCTCCTATTCCTCTCTCTCCTGTACCTCTCTCTCTCCTATTCCTCCCTCCTATTCCTCTCTCCTGTTCCTCTCTCTCTCCTGTTCCTCTCTCTCTCCTGTTCCTCTCTCCTGTTCATCTCTCTCTCCTGTTCCTCTCTCTGTCCTGTTCAACTCTCTCTCCTGTTCATCTCTCCTGTTCCCCTCTCTCCTGTTCCCCTCTCTCCTGTTCCTCTCTCTCTCCTGTTCATCTCTCCTGGTCCTCCCTCTCCTGTTCCTCTCTCTGTCCTTTTCCTCTCTCTCTTCTCTTCCTCTCTCTCCCCTTCCTCTCTCTCCTCTTCCTCTCTCTCTCCTCTTCCTCTCTCTCTCCTGTTCATCTCTCTCCTGTTCCTCTCTCTCCTGTTCATCTCTCTCCTGTTCACCTCTCTCCAATTCCCCTCTCTCCTGTTCCTCTCTCTCCTGTTCATATCTCTGTCCTGTACCTCTCTCTGTCCTGTTCCTCTCTCTCCTCTCTCCTGTTCCCCTCTCTCCTGTTCCTCTCTCTCTCCTGTTCATCTCTCCTGGTCCTCCCTCTCCTGTTCCTCTCTCTGTCCTTTTCCTCTCTCTCTTCTCTTCCTCTCCTCTTCCTCTCTCTCTCCTGTTCATCTCTCTCCTGTTCCTCTCTCTCCTGTTCATCTCTCTCCTGTTCACCTCTCTCCAATTCCCCTCTCTCCTGTTCCTCTCTCTCCTGTTCATATCTCTGTCCTGTACCTCTCTCTGTCCTGTTCCTCTCTCTCCTCTCTCCTGTTCATCTCTCCTGTTCATCCCTCTCTCTTGTTCATCTCTCCTGTTCATCTCTCTCTCCTATTCCTCTCTCCTGTTCATCTCTCTCTCCTGTTTCTCTCTCCTATTCCTCTCTCTCCTGTACCTCTCTCTCCTATTCCGCCCTCCTATTCCTCTCTCCTGTTCCTCCTGGTCCTCTCTCTCTCCTGTTCATCTCTCTTTCCTGTACCTCTCTCTGTCCTGTTCCTCTCTCTCCTCTCTCCTGTTCATCTCTCATGTTCCTCTCTCTGTCCTGTTCCTCCATCTCTCCTGTTCATCTCTCCTGTTCATCCCTCTCTCCCTGTTCATCTCTCCTGTTCATCCCTCTCCTGTTCCTCTCCTCTGTCCTGTCCTGTTCTTCTCTCTCTCCTGTCCCTCTCCTCTGTCCTTTTCCTCTCTCTCCTGTTCATCTCTCTCTCCTGTTCCTCTCTCTCTCCTGTACCTCTCTCTCTCCTGTTCCTCTCTGTCTCTTCTATTCCTCTCTCCTGTTCATCTCTCTCTCCTGTTCCTCTCTCTCTCCTGTGCCTCCCTCATGTTCCTCTCTCTCTCCTGTTCCTCTCTCTCTCCTGTTCCTCTCTCTCTCCTGTCCCTCTCTCTCTCCTAGTCTTCTCTCTCTCCTGTTACTCTCTCTCTCCTGTTCCTCTGCTCTGTCCTTTTCCTCTCTCTCTCCTCTCTCTCGCCTCTCTCCTGTGTCTCTCGCTCTCCTGATCCTCTCTCTCCTTTTCCTCTCTCTCTCCCGTTCATCTCTCTCTTCTGTTCCTCTCTCTCTCCTGTTCCTCTCTCCTGTTCCTCTCTCTCTCCTGTGCCTCTCTCCTGTTCATCTCTCTCTCCTGTTCCTCTCTCTGTCCTGTTCCTCTCTCCTGTTCAACTCTCTCTCCTGTTCAACTCTCCTGTTCCTCTCTCTGTCCTGTTCCTCTCTCTGTCCTGTTCCTCTCTCTGTCCTGTTCCTCTCTCTGTCCTGTTCCTCTCTCTGTCCTGGTCCTCTCTCCTGTTCATCTCTCTCTCCTGTTCAACTCTCCTGTTCCTCTCTCTCCTGTTCCTCTCGCTCTGTCCTGTTCCTCTCTTAGTCCTGTCCCTCTCTCTGTCATGTGCCACTCTCTCTCCTGTTCAACTCTCCTGTTCCTCTCTCTGTCCTGTTCCTCTCTCTGTCCTGTTCCTCTCTCTGTCCTGTTCCTCTCTCTGTCCTGTTCCTCTCTCTGTCCTGTTCCTCTCTCTGTCCTGGTCCTCTCTCCTGTTCATCTCTCTCTCCTGTTCAACTCTCCTGTTCCTCTCTCTCCTGTTCCTCTCGCTCTGTCCTGTTCCTCTCTTAGTCCTGTCCCTCTCTCTGTCATGTGCCACTCTCTCTCCTGTTCAACTCTCCTGTTCCTCTCTCTGTCCTGTTCCTCTCTCTGTCCTGTTCCTCTCTCTGTCCTGTTCCTCTCTCTCTCCTGTGCCTCTCTCTGTCCTGTTCCTCTCTCTGTCCTGTTCCTCTCTCTGTCCTGGTCCTCTCTCCTGTTCATCTCTCTCTCCTGTTCAACTCTCCTGTTCCTCTCTCTCCTGTTCCTCTCGCTCTGTCCTGTTCCTCTCTTAGTCCTGTCCCTCTCTCTGTCACGTGCCACTCTCTCTCCTGTTCAACTCTCCTGGTCCTCTCTCTGTCCTGTTCCTCTCTCTGTCCTGTTCCTCTCTCTGTCCTGTTCCTCTCTCTGTCCTTTTCCTCTCTCTCTCCTGTTCCTCTCTCTGTCCTGTTCCTCTCTCTGTCCTGTTCCTCTCTCTGTCCTGTTCCTCTCTCTGTCCTGTTCCTCTCTCTGTCCTGGTCCTCTCTCCTGTTCATCTCTCTCTCCTGTTCAACTCTCCTGTTCCTCTCTCTCCTGTTCCTCTCGCTCTGTCCTGTTCCTCTCTTAGTCCTGTCCCTCTCTCTGTCATGTGCCACTCTCTCTCCTGTTCAACTCTCCTGGTCCTCTCTCTCTCCTGTTCCTCTCTCTGTCCTGTTCCTCTCTCTCTCCTGTTCCTCTCTCTCTCCTGTTCCTCTCTCTCTCCTGGTCCTCTCTCTCTCCTGTTCCTCTCTCCTGTTCCTCTCTCTCTCCTGTACCTCTCTCGCTCCTGTTCCTCTCTCTCTCCTGTACCTCTCTCGCTCCTGTTCCTCTCTCTCTCCTGTACCCCTCTCTCTCCTGTTCCTCTTTCCTGGTCCTCTCTCTCTCCTGTTCCTCTCTCTCTCCTGTACCTCTCTCGCTCCTGTTCCTCTCTCTCTCCTGTACCCCTCTCTCTCCTGTTCCTCCTTCCTGGTCCTCTCTCTCGCTCCTGTTCCTCTCTCTCTCCTGTTCCTCTCTCTCCTGTACCCCTCTATCTCCTGTCCCTCTCTCTGTCATGTGCCACTCTCTCTCCTGTTCAACTCTCCTGTCCCTCTCTCTCTCCTGTTCCTCTCTCTGTCCTGTTCCTCTCTCTGTCCTGTTCCTCTCTCTGTCCTGTTCCTCTCTCTGTCCTGTTCCTCTCTCCTGTTCATCTCTCTCTCCTGTTCCTCTCTCTCTGTCCTTTTCCTCTCTCTCTTGTTCCTCTTTCCTGTTCCTCTCTCTCTCCTGTACCACTCTCTCTCCTGTTCAACTCTCCTGGTCCTCTCTCTCTCCTGTTCCTCTCTCTGTCCTGTTCCTCTCTCTCTCCTGTACCTCTATCGCTCCTGTTCCTCTCTCTGTCCTGTTCCTCTCTCAGTCCTGTTCCTCTCTCTCTCTCCTGTTCCTCTCTCTCTCCTGTTCCTCTCTCTCTCCTGTTCCTCTCTCCTGTTCCTCTCTCTCTCCTGTACCTCTCTCGCTCCTGTTCCTCTCTCTCTCCTGTACCCCTCTCTCTCCTGTTCCTCTTTCCTGGTCCTCTCTCTCGCTCCTGTTACTCTCTCTCTCCTGTACCTCTCTCGCTCCTGTTCCTCTCTCTCTCCTGTTCCTCTTTCCTGGTCCTCTCTCTCTCTCCTGTTCCTCTCCTCTCTCCTGTTCCTCTCAATTCAATTCAAGAGGCTTTTATTATGTTAACATTGTCAAAGCAAGTGAAATAGATAATATACAAAAGTGAAAAAACTATAAAAATTAACAGTAAACATTACACTCACATAAGATCCTCTCTCTCTTTCTTTCTCTTCTCTCTCTCTCTCCTGTTCCCTTTTCTCTCCTGTTCCTCTCTCTCCCTCCTGTTCCCATCTCTCCCTCCCGTTCCCCTCTTGCTCTCTTGTTCCTCTCTCTCTCTCTCTCTCTCTCTCTCTCTCTCTCTCTCTCTCTCCTGCTCCTCTCTCTCTCTCTCTCTCTCTCTCTCTCTCTCTCTCTCTCTCTCTCTCTCTCCTGCTCCTCTCTCTCTCTCTCTCTCTCTCTCTCCTGCTCCTCTCTCTCTCTCTCTCTCTCTCCTGCCTCCTCTCTCTCTCTCTCTCTCTCTCTCTCCTGCTTCTCTCTCTCTCTTGTTCCTCTCTCTCCTGTTCCTCCTCCTCTCTCTCCTCTCTCTCTCTCTCTCTCTCTCTCTCTCTCTCTCTCTCTCTTCTCTCTCTCTCCTCTCTCTCTCTCTCTCTCTCTCTCTCTCTCTCTCTCTCTCTCTCTCTCTCTCTCTCTCTCTTCTCTCTCTCTCTCTCTCTCTCTCTCTCTCTCTCTCTCTCTCTCTCTCTCTCTCTCTCTCTCTCTCTTGTTCCTATTTCTTCAGACATATCTGGTTGTTTCATCATCTCTGTCTTTCTCCTTAGTCTAAGCCCATTAGTGTCCGTGTTGGATCCCTTTGAGAGCCCGTGTAGCTCTCTGTTCAAGCCCTGACCCCACAAGCCCCCTCAAGCCCCTGGTCTGAGCAGAAAGCCCTGTGTGACCGCCATGTACAAACAATCACAAAATACAAAACAATACACCTCCCCTCCTCTCAGACTGGATATTCCTGTGAAACGTAAGCAGGGTCTCTTGTCTGGTCGGATGAAAGGAAGGAAAGGAGAAAGGAAGTGAAGGAGCGGTTAAGTTATGCACAGGCCAGGCGACATGCCTGCTTGTTGTCTTCCATCTCTCCCTCTTTCTCTTTTTCCCTCCCTCTGTGCTATTCTTTTATAGTGAGGAGAGGATGTTTGGGTCTGGATGTTGGGGGAACCCCCCCCCCCCCCCAACAGTGGGAGTGGGAGCTAGCGTCCATACCTAGCCTCCCCAGCTCTACTCTACTCCACCCCAGCCATGTCCTCCCTCCTATTCCTCTCTCCTGTTCCTCTCTCTCTCGTGTTCCTCTCTCTCTCCTGTTCCTCTCTCCTGTTCATCTCTCTCTCCTGTTCCTCTCTCTGTCCTGTTCCTCTCTCTTGTTCAACTCTCTCTCCTGTTCATCTCTCCTGTTCCCCTCTCTCCTGTTTCCCCTCTCTCCTGTTCCTCTCTCTCTCCTGTTCATCTCTCCTGTTCCTCCCTCTCCTGTTCCTCTCTCTGTCCTTTTCCTCTCTCTCTTCTCTTCCTCTCTCTCCCCTTCCTCTCTCTCCTCTCCTCTCTCTCTCCTCTTCCTCTCTCTCTCCTCTTCCTCTCTCTCTCTCCTCTTCCTCTCTCTCTCCTGTTCATGTCTCTCCTGTTCCTCTCTCTCCTGTTCATCTCTCTCCTGTTCATCTCTCTCCTATTCCCCTCTCTCCTGTTCCTCTCTCTCCTGTTCATATCTCTGTCCTGTACATCTCTCTGTCCTGTCCTCTCTCTCCTCTCTCCTGTTCATCTCGCCTGTTTCATCCCTCTCTCTTGTTCATCTCTCCTGTTCATCTCTCTCTCCTATTCCTCTCTCCTGTTCATCTCTCTCTCCTGTTTCTCTCTCCAATTCCTCTCTCTTCCTGTACCTCTCTCTCTCCTATTCCTCCCTCCTATTCCTCTCTCCTGTTCCTCTCTCTCTCCTGTTCCTCCTGGTCCTCTCTCTCTCCTGTTCATCGCTCTTTCCTGTACCTCTCTCTGTCCTGTTCCTCTCTCTCCTCTCTCCTGTTCATCTCTCCTGTTCCTCTCTCTGTCCTGTTCCTCCCTCTCTCCTGTTTCATCTCTCCTGTTCATCCCTCTCTCCTGTTCATCTCTCCTGTTCATCCCTCTCCTGTTCCTCTCCTCTGTCCTGTCCTGTTCTTCTCTCTCTCCTGTCCCTCTCCTCTGTCCTTTTCCTCTCTCTCCTGTTCATCTCTTCTCCTGTTCCTCTCTCTCTCCTGTACCTCTCTCTCTCCTGTCCTCTCTGTCTCTTCTATCCTCTCTCCTGTTCATCTCTCTCTCCTGTTCCTCTCTCTAACCTGTGCCTCCCTCATGTTCTTCTCTCTCTCCTGGTCCTCTCTCTCTCCTGTTCCTCTCTCTCTCCTGTCCCTCTCTCTCTCCTAGTCTTCTCTCTCTCCTGTTACTCTCTCTTCCTGTTCCTCTGCTCTGTCCTTTCCTCTCTCTCCTCTCTCTCGCCTCTCTCCTGTGTCTCTCGCCTCTCCTGATCCTCTCTCTCTCCTTTTCCTCTCTCTCTCCTGTTCATCTCTCTCTTCTGTCCTCTCTCTCTCCTGTTCCTCTCTCTCTCCTGTGCCTCTCTCCTGTTCATCTCTTCTCCTGTTCCTCTCTCTCTCCTGTACCTCTCTCTCTCCTGTTCCTCTCTGTCTCTTCTATTCCTCTCTCCTGTTCATCTCTCTCTCCTGTTCCTCTCTCTAACCTGTGCCTCCCTCATGTTCTTCTCTCTCTCCTGGTCCTCTCTCTCTCCTGTTCCTCTCTCTCTCCTGTCCCTCTCTCTCTCCTAGTCTTCTCTCTCTCCTGTTACTCTCTCTCTCCTGTTCCTCTGCTCTGTCCTTTTCCTCTCTCTCTCCTCTCTCTCGCCTCTCTCCTGTGTCTCTCGCTCTCCTGATCCTCTCTCTCTCCTTTTCCTCTCTCTCTCCTGTTCATCTCTCTCTTCTGTCCTCTCTCTCTCCTGTTCCTCTCTCTCTCCTGTGCCTCTCTCCTGTTCATCTCTCTCCCTGTACCACTCTCTCTCCTGTTCAACTCTCCTGGTCCTCTATCTCTCCTGTTCCTCTCCCTGTCCTGTTCCTCTCTCTGTCCTGTTCCTCTCTCTCTCCTGTTCCTCTCTCTCTCCTGTTCCTCTCCTGTCCTGTTCCTCTCTCTCTCCTGTTCCTCTCTCTGTCATGTTCCTCTCTCTCTCCTGTACCTCTATCGCTCCTGTTCCTCTCTCTGTCCTGTTCCTCTCTCAGTCCTGTTCCTCTCTCTCTCCTGTTCCTCTCTCTCTCCTGTTCCTCTCTCTCTCCTGTTCCTCTCTCTCTCCTGTACCTCTCTCGCTCCTGTTTCCTCTCTCTCTCCTGTACCCCTCTCTCTCCTGTTCCTCTTTCCTGTCTCTCTCTCGCTCCTGTTACCAATTCTCGCTATGTCTTACCAATTCTCCCTATGTCTTACCATGTCTCACCTTTGTCTTACCATGTCTCCCTATGTCTTACCATGTCTCCCTATGCCTTACCATGTCTCCCTATGTCTTACCATGCTCCCTATGTCTTACCATGTCTCCCTATGTCTTACCAAGTCTCCCTATGTCTTACCAATTCTCCCTATGTCTTACCCAATTCTCCCTATGTCTTACCAATTCTCCATGTCTTACCAAGTCTCCCTATGTCTTACTAATTATCCCTGTCTTACCAATTCTCCCGTCTTACCAAGTCTCCCTATGTCTTACTAATTATCCCTGTCTTACCAATTTCTCCTATGTCTTACCAAGTCTCCCTTTGTCTTACCAAGTCTCCCTATGTCTTACCAAGTCTCCCTATGTCTTACCATGTCTCCCTATGTCTTACCAAGTCTCCCTATGTCTTACCATGTCTCCCTATGTCTTACCAATTCTCCCTATGTCTTACCAAATATCCCTATGTCTTACCAAGTCTCCCTATGTCTTACCAATTCTCCCTGTCTTACCAAGTCTCCCTTTTGGTCAACTTTTGGTCAAGTCTCCCTTTTGGTCTCCCTTTTGGTCAACTCAACTACCTCTTGCCTTAACTAGCATATCCCCATCCTTCCCCAGACCCCTTAATTCCCTTAGTCCTCTACCATTGTCCTCTACCTATCTCCTCTCCACTACCTCTGTCCTCTACCTATCTCCTCTCCACTACCTCTTTCCTCTACCTATCTTCTCTCCACTACCTCTGTCCTCTACCTATATCCTCTCCACTACCTCTGTCCTCTACCTATCTCCTCTCCACTACCTCTCTCCTGTCCACTACCTCTGTCCTCTACCTATCTCATCTCCACTACCTCTGTCCTCTACCTATCTCCTCTCCACTACCTCTGTCCTCTACCTATCTCCTCTCCACTACCTCTGTCCTCTACGTATCTCCTCTCCACTACCTCTGTCCTCTACCTATCTCCTCTCCACTACCTCTGTCCTCTACCTATCTCCTCTCCACTACCTCTGTCCTCTACCTATCTCATCTCCACTACCTCTGTCCTCTACCTATCTCCTCTCCACTACCTCTCTCCTCTGTCCTCTCTCCTCTCCACTACCTCTGTCCTCTAACTATCTCCTCTCCACTACCTCTGTCCTCTCTCCTCTCCTCTACCTCTGTCCTCTACCTATCTCATCTCCACTACCTCTTTCCTCTACCTATCTCCTCTCCACTACCTCTGTCCTCTACCTATCTCCTCTCCCCTACCTCTGTCCTCTACCTATCTCCTCTCCACTACCTCTGTCCTCTCTCCTCTCCACTACCTCTGTCCTCTACCTATCTCCTCTCCACTACCTCTGTCCTCTACCTATCTCATCTCCACTACCTCTGTCCTCTACCTATCTCCTCTCCACTACCTCCGTCCTCTACCTATCTCCTCCCCACTACCTCCGTCCTCTACCTATCTCCTCTCCACTACCTCTGTCCTCTACCTATCTCCTCTCCACTACCTCTGTCCTCTACCTATCTCCTCTCCACTACCTCTGTCCTCTACCTATCTCCTCTCCACTACCTCTGTCCTCTACCTATCTCCTCTCCACTACCTCTGTCCTCTACCTATCTCCTCTCCACTACCTCTGTCTCTACCTATCTCCTCTCCACTACCTCTGTCCTCTACCTATCTCCTCTCCACTACCTCTTTCCTCTGTCCTCTGTCCTCTACCTCTGTCCTCTACCTATTTCATCTCCACTACCTCTTTCCTCTGTCCTCTGTCCTCTACCTCTGTCCCCTACCTATCTCATCTCCACTACCTCTTTCCTCTGTCCTCTGTCCTCTACCATTGTCCTCTACCTATCTCCTCTCCACTACCTCTGTCCTCTACCTATCTCCTCTCCACTACCTCTGTCCTCTACCTATCTCCTCTCCACTACCTCTGTCCTCTACCTCTACCTCTGTCCTCTACCTATCTCCTCTCCACTACCTCTGTCCTCTACCTATCTCCTCTCCACTACCTCTGTCCTCTACCTATCTCCTCTCCACTACCTCTGTCCTCTACCTATCTCCTCTCCACTACTTCTGTCCTCTACCTATCTCCTCTCCACTACCTCTGTCCTCTACCTCTACCTCTGTCCTCTACCTATCTCATCTCCACTACCTCTTTCCTCTGTCCTCTGTCCTCTACCTCTGTCCTCTACCTATCTCCTCTCCACTACCTCTGTCCTCTCTCCTCTGTCCTCTACCTCTGTTGTCTACCTATCTCCTCTCCACTACCTCTGTCCTCTCTCCTCTGTCCTCTACCTCTGTCCTCTACCTATCTCCTCTCCACTACCTCTGTCCTCTCTCCTCTGTCCTCTACCTCTGTCCTCTACCTATCTCCTCTCCACTACCTCTCTCCTCTCCACTACCTCTGTCCTCTACCTATCTCATCTCCACTACCTCTGTCCTCTACCTATCTCCTCTCCACTACCTCTGTCCTCTACCTATCTCCTCTCCACTACCTCTGTCCTCTACCTATCTCCTCTCCACTACCTCTGTCCTCTACCTATCTCCTCTCCACTACCTCTCTCCTCTGTCCTCTCTCCTCTCCACTACCTCTGTCCTCTCTCCTCTCCTCTACCTCTGTCCTCTACCTATCTCATCTCCACTACCTCTGTCCTCTACCTATCTCCTCTCCACTACCTCTGTCCTCTACCTATCTCCTCTCCACTACCTCTGTCCTCTACCTATCTCCTCTCCACTACCTCTGTCCCTACCTATCTCCTCTCCACTACCTCTTTCCTCTGTCCTCTGTCCTCTACCTCTGTCCTCTACCTATTTCATCTCCACTACCTCTTTCCTCTGTCCTCTGTCTCTACCTCTGTCCTCTACCTATCTCATCTCCACTACCTCTTTCCTCTGTCCTCTGTCCTCTACCATTGTCCTCTACCTATCTCCTCTCCACTACCTCTGTCCTCTACCTATCTCCTCTCCACTACCTCTGTCCTCTACCTATCTCCTCTCCACTACCTCTGTCCTCTACCTATCTCCTCTCCACTACCTCTGTCCTCTACCTCTACCTCTGTCCTCTACCTATCTCCTCTCCACTACCTCTGTCCTCTACCTATCTCCTCTCCACTACCTCTGTCCTCTACCTATCTCCTCTCCACTACCTCTGTCCTCTACCTATCTCCTCTACCTCTACCTCTGTCCTCTACCTATCTCATCTCCACTACCTCTTTCCCCTGTCCTCTGTCCTCTACCTCTGTCCTCTACCTATCTCCTCTCCACTACCTCTGTCCTCTCTCCTCTGTCCTCTACCTCTGTTGTCTACCTATCTGTCCTCTACTGTTGTACTGTTGTTCTGCCCCTGAACTGGCAGTTAACCCACTGTTCCCAGGCCGTCATTGAAAATAAGAATGTGATCTTAACTGACTTGCCTGGTTAAATAAAGGTAAAATGTTTAAAAAATCTCCTCTCCACTACCTCTGTCCTCTCTCCTCTGTCCTCTACCTCTGTCCTCTACCTATTTCATCTCCACTACCTCTTTCCTCTGTCCTCTGTCCTCTACCTCTGTCCCCTACCTATCTCATCTCCACTACCTCTTTCCTCTGTCCTCTGTCCTCTACCATTGTCCTCTACCTATCTCCTCTCCACTACCTCTGTCCTCTACCTATCTCCTCTCCACTACCTCTGTCCTCTACCTATCTCCTCTCCACTACCTCTGTCCTCTACCTCTACCTCTGTCCTCTACCTATCTCCTCTCCACTACCTCTGTCCTCTACCTATCTCCTCTCCACTACCTCTGTCCTCTTCCTATCTCCTCTCCACTACCTCTGTCCTCTACCTATCTCCTCTCCACTACTTCTGTCCTCTACCTATCTCCTCTCCACTACCTCTGTCCTCTACCTCTACCTCTGTCCTCTACCTATCTCATCTCCACTACCTCTTTCCTCTGTCCTCTGTCCTCTACCTCTGTCCTCTACCTATCTCCTCTCCACTACCTCTGTCCTCTCTCCTCTGTCCTCTACCTCTGTTGTCTACCTATCTCCTCTCCACTACCTCTGTCCTCTCTCCTCTGTCCTCTACCTCTGTCCTCTACCTATCTCCTCTCCACTACCTCTGTCCTCTCTCCTCTCTCCTCTGTCCTCTACCTCTGTCCTCTACCTATCTCCTCTCCACTACCTCTCTCCTCTCCACTACCTCTGTCCTCTACCTATCTCATCTCCACTACCTCTGTCCTCTACCTATCTCCTCTCCCCTAGCTCTGTCCTCTACCTATCTCCTCTCCACTACCTCTGTCCTCTACCTATCTCCTCTCCACTACCTCTGTCCTCTACCTATCTCCTCTCCACTACCTCTGTCCTCTCTCCTCTCCTCTACCTCTGTCCTCTACCTATCTCATCTCCACTACCTCTGTCCTCTACCTATCTCCTCTCCACTACCTCTGTCCTCTACCTATCTCCTCTCCACTACCTCTGTCCTCTACCTATCTCCTCTCCACTACCTCTGTCCCTACCTATCTCCTCTCCACTACCTCTTTCCTCTGTCCTCTGTCCTCTACCTCTGTCCTCTACCTATTTCATCTCCACTACCTCTTTCCTCTGTCCTCTGTCCTCTACCTCTGTCCTCTACCTATCTCATCTCCACTACCTCTTTCCTCTGTCCTCTGTCCTCTACCATTGTCCTCTACCTATCTCCTCTCCACTACCTCTGTCCTCTACCTATCTCCTCTCCACTACCTCTGTCCTCTACCTATCTCCTCTCCACTACCTCTGTCCTCTACCTATCTCCTCTCCACTACCTCTGTCCTCTACCTCTACCTCTGTCCTCTACCTATCTCCTCTCCACTACCTCTGTCCTCTACCTATCTCCTCTCCACTACCTCTGTCCTCTACCTATCTCCTCTCCACTACCTCTGTCCTCTACCTATCTCCTCTACCTCTACCTCTGTCCTCTACCTATCTCATCTCCACTACCTCTTTCCCCTGTCCTCTGTCCTCTACCTCTGTCCTCTACCTATCTCCTCTCCACTACCTCTGTCCTCTCTCCTCTGTCCTCTACCTCTGTTGTCTACCTATCTGTCCTCTACTGTTGTACTGTTGTTCTGCCCCTGAACTGGCAGTTAACCCACTGTTCCCAGGCCGTCATTGAAAATAAGAATGTGATCTTAACTGACTTGCCTGGTTAAATAAAGGTAAAATGTTTAAAAAATCTCCTCTCCACTACCTCTGTCCTCTCTCCTCTGTCCTCTACCTCTGTCCTCTACCTATCTCCTCTCCACTACCTCTGTCCTCTCTCCTCTGTCCTCTACCTCTGTCCACTACCTATCTCCTCTCCACTACCTCTGTCCTCTCCACTTCCTATGTCCTCTCTCCTCTGTCCTCTCCCTCTGTCCTCTACCTCTGTCCTCTCCACTACCTCTCTCCTCTCCACTACCTCTGTCCTCTACCTATCTCATCTCCACTACCTCTGTCCTCTACCTATCTCCTCTCCACTACCTCTGTCCTCTACCTATCTCCTCTCCACTACCTCTGTCCTCTACCTATCTCCTCTCCACTACCTCTGTCCTCTACCTATCTCCTCTCCACTACCTCTTTCCTCTACCTATCTTCTCTCCACTACCTCTGTCCTCTACCTATCTCCTCTCCACTACCTCTGTCCTCTACCTATCTCCTCTCCACTACCTCTGTCCTCTACCTATCTCATCTCCACTACCTCTGTCCTCTACCTATCTCCTCTCCACTACCTCTCTCCTCTGTCCTCTCTCCTCTCCACTACCTCTGTCCTCTACCTATCTCCTCTCCACTACCTCTGTCCTCTCTCCTCTCCTCTACCTCTGTCCTCTACCTATCTCATCTCCACTACCTCTGTCCTCTACCTATCTCCTCTCCACTACCTCTGTCCTCTACCTATCTCCTCTCCACTACCTCTGTCCTCTACCTATCTCCTCTCCACTACCTCTTTCCTCTGTCCTCTGTCCTCTACCTCTGTCCTCTACCTATTTCATCTCCACTACCTCTTTCCTCTGTCCTCTGTCCTCTACCTCTGTCCTCTACCTATCTCATCTCCACTACCTCTTTCCTCTGTCCTCTGTCCTCTACCATTGTTCTCTACCTATCTCCTCTCCACTACCTCTGTCCTCTACCTATCTCCTCTCCACTACCTCTGTCCTCTACCTATCTCCTCTCCACTACCTCTGTCCTCTACCTCTACCTCTGTCCTCTACCTATCTCCTCTCCACTACCTCTGTCCTCTACCTATCTCCTCTCCACTACCTCTGTCCTCTACCTATCTCCTCTCCACTACCTCTGTCCTCTACCTATCTCCTCTCCACTACTTCTGTCCTCTACCTATCTCCTCTCCACTACCTCTGTCCTCTACCTCTACCTCTGTCCTCTACCTATCTCATCTCCACTACCTCTTTCCTCTGTCCTCTGTCCTCTACCTCTGTTGTCTACCTATCTGTCCTCTACTGTTGTACTGTTGTTCTGCCCCTGAACTGGCAGTTAACCCACTGTTCCCAGGCCATCATTGAAAATAAGAATGTGATCTTAACTGACTTGCCTGGTTAAATAAAGGTAAAATGTTTAAAAAATCTCATCTCCACTACCTCTGTCCTCTCTCCTCTGTCCTCTACCTCTGTTGTCTACCTATCTCCTCTCCACTACCTCTGTCCTCTCTCCTCTGTCCTCTACCTCTGTCCTCTACCTCTGTCCTCTCCACTACCTCTGTCCTCTCTCCTCTGTCCTCTACCTCTGTCCACTACCTATCTCCTCTCCACTACCTCTGTCCTCTCCACTTCCTATGTCCTCTCTCCTCTGTCCTCTCCCTCTGTCCTCTACCTCTGTCCTCTCCACTACCTCTGTCCTCTCCCTCTGTCCTCTCCCTCTGTCCTCTCCCTCTGTCCTCTCCCTCTGTCCTCTACCTTTGTCCTCTCTCTGCCCTCTACCTATCGCCTCTCCACTACCTCTGTCCTCTCTCCTCTGTCCTCTCCCTCTGTCCTCTACCTATCTCCTCTCCACTACCTCTGTCCTCTCTCCTCTGTCCTCTACCTCTGTCCTCTACCTATCTCCTCTCCACTACCTCTGTCCTCTCTCCTCTGTCCTCTACCTCTGTCCACTACCTATCTCCTCTCCACTACCTCTGTCCTCTCCACTTCCTATGTCCTCTCTCCTCTGTCCTCTCCCTCTGTCCTCTACCTCTGTCCTCTCCACTACCTCTGTCCTCTCCCTCTGTCCTCTCCCTCTGTCCTCTACCTATCTCCTCTCCACTACCTCTGTCCTCTCTCCTCTGTCCTCTCTCCTCTCCACTACCTCTGTCCTCTCTCCTCTGTCCTCTCGCTCTGGCCTCTCACTCTGGCCTCTCCCTCTGGCCTCTACCTATCTCCTCTCCACTACCTCTGTCCTCTACCTCTCTGTCCTCTAACTCTGTCCTTGTCCTCTCCCGCTCTCCTCTGTCCTCTCCCTCTCTCCTCTGTCCTCTCTCCTCTGTCCTTTCTGAATCTCCCTCTCTCCCTCTGTCCTCTGTCCTATACCTCTCTCCTCTCCTCTCCCTCTGTCCACTCCCTGTGTCCTCTACCTCTCTCCTCTGTCCTCTACCTCTCCCTACTACCTCTGTCCTCTCCCTCTGTCCTCTACCTCTCTCCTCTACCTATCTCCTCTCCTCTCCCTCTGTACTCTCCCTCTGTCCTCTACCTCTCTCCTCTGTCCTTTCCCTCTCTCCTCTACCTATCTCCTCTCCTCTCCCCCTGTCCTCTCCCTCTGTCCTCTACCTCTCTCCTCTGTCCTCTACCTCTCTCCACTCCCTTTGTCCTCTACCTCTGTCCTCTGTCCTCTCTCCTCTCCCTCTTTCCAGCATGTCTCTCCCCCCTTATCTGTCCTATAGAGATCTGGGTCATAGTCAGCGGTACATGACAGCTCTCTATGTATCTTCACTTGTCCCAATATCCTCTTGCCCTTTCACACCGATCCCTCCTTCAACGTCCACAGCATCCCCACTCTGAGGTATGCTCCTCCGGGCGAGATGCTGATGACCAGTTGCCCTATGTGGAGCAGCTGGTATTGGAACCCCTCCCCGTTGGGAGAACGAAGTTCCGATGACGGTCCTTCTGTTGGTGGTGGCGGGGAGGTGAAAGGTTGTCGGAAGACTGCTGCATTACAGTGGGAGGCAGAAGGTTTCAGTTGACATATAAACACAACCCAAGATTTATGCATATTGAAAGAAAGGAAAGTGATTATTGCACAAGTGAGCACATAGGTTAATCAGCAAGCAAGATGGAATTGCCTTAGCGTGTGCCTTGCTCATAGGCTGAAGTTAATAGGTGAATCACATTCCGCACGGTTGCTAATAGGAAAGGAGGAAGAGGGACGTGACACTATGTAAACATTATAAATATTACCCTATAAATACCTGCTATGTGGATGAGGTAACATTATAAATATTAACCTACAAATACTAGCTATGCTGATGAGGTAACATTATAAATATTACCCTATAAATACCTGCCATGCTGATGAGGTAACATTATAAATATTACCCTATAAATACCTGCCATGCTGATGAGGTAACATTATGAATACTACCCTATAAATACCTGCCATGCTGATGAGGTAACATTATAAATATTACCCTATAAATACCTGCCATGCTGATGAGGTAACATTATAAATACCACCCTATAAATACCTGCTATGCTGATGAGGTAACATTATAAATATTACCCTATAAATACCTGCTATGCTGATGAGGTAACATTATACATATTACCCTATAAATACCTGCCATGCTGATGAGGTAACATTATAAATACCACCCTATAAATACCTGCTATGCTGATGAGGTAACATTATAAATATTACCCTATAAATACCTGCTATGCTGATGAGGTAACATTATACATATTGCCCTATAAATACCTGCTACGCTGATGAGGTAACGTTATAAATACTACCCTATAAATACCTGCTATGCTGATGAGGTAACGTTATAAATACTACCCTACAAATACCTGCTATGCTGATGAGGTAGCATTATACATATTACCCTATAAATACCTGCTATGCTGATGAGGTAACGTTATAAATACTACCCTAGAAATACCTGCTATGCTGATGAGGTAACATTATACATATTACCCTATAAATACCTGCTATGCTGATGAGGTAACATTATAAATATTACCCTATAAATACCAGCTATGCTGATGAGGTAACATTATAAATACTACCCTATAAATACCGGCTATGCTGATGAGGTAACATTATAAATACCAGCCTATAAATACCTGCTATGCTGATGAGGTAACATTATAAATATTACCCTACAAATACCTGCCATGCTGATGAGGTAACATTATAAATACCACCCTATAAATACCTGCTATGCTGATGAGGTAACATTATAAATATTACCCTATAAATACCTGCTATGCTGATGAGGTAACATTATACATATTGCCCTATAAATACCTGCCACGCTGATGAGGTAACATTATGAATACTACCCTATAAATACCTGCCATGCTGATGAGGTAACATTATAAATATTACCCTATAAATACCAGCTATGCTGATGAGGTAACATTATAAATACTACCCTATAAATACCTGCTATGCTGATGAGGAAACATTATAAGTATTACCCTATAAATACCAGCTATGCTGATGAGGTAACATTATAAATACCAGCCTATAAATACCTGCTATGCTGATGAGGTAACATTATAAATATTACCCTACAAATACCAGCTATGCTGATGAGGTAACATTATAAATACTACCCTATAAATACCTGCTATGCTGATGAGGTAACATTATAAATACTACCCTATAAATACCAGCTATGTTGATGAGGTAACATTATAAATATTACCCTATAAATACCTGCCACGCTGATGAGGTAACATTATGAATACTACCCTATAAATACCTGCCATGCTGATGAGGTAACATTATAAATACCACCCTATAAATACCTGCTATGCTGATGAGGTAACATTATAAATATTACCCTATAAATACCTGCTATAATGATGAGGTAACATTATACATATTGCCCTATAAATACCTGCTACGCTGATGAGGTAACGTTATAATTACTACCCTATAAATACCTGCTATGCTGATGAGGTA
This sequence comes from Oncorhynchus kisutch, assembly GCF_002021735.2. Classification (NCBI taxonomy): domain Eukaryota; kingdom Metazoa; phylum Chordata; class Actinopteri; order Salmoniformes; family Salmonidae; genus Oncorhynchus; species Oncorhynchus kisutch. Next base: position 15,478,404 of record NC_034181.2, read on the forward strand.
ACGTTATAAATACTACCCTATAAATACCTGCTATGCTGATGAGGTAGCATTATACATATTACCCTATAAATACCTGCTATGCTGATGAGGTAACGTTATAAATATTACCCTATAAATACCAGCTATTCTGATGAGGTAACATTATAAATACTACCCTATAAATACCTGCTATGCTGATGAGGAAACATTATAAATACTACCCTATAAATACCTGCTATGCTGATGAGGTAACATTATACATATTACCCTATAAATACCTGCTATGCTGATGAGGTAACATTATAAATATTACCCTATAAATACCAGCTATGCTGATGAGGTAACATTATAAATACCAGCCTATAAATACCTGCTATGCTGATGAGGTAACATTATAAATATTACCCTACAAATACCAGCTATGCTGATGAGGTAACATTATAAATACTACCCTATAAATACCTGCTATGCTGATGAGGTAACATTATAAATACTACCCTATAAATACCAGCTATGTTGACGAGGTAACATTATAAATATTACCCTATAAATACCTGCCACGCTGATGAGGTAACATTATGAATACTACCCTATAAATACCTGCCATGCTGATGAGGTAACATTATAAATATTACCCTATAAATACCTGCCACGCTGATGAGGTAACATTATGAATACTACCCTATAAATACCAGCTATGTTGATGAGGTAAAATTATAAATATTACCCTATAAATACCTGCCATGCTGATGAGGTAACATTATAAATACCACCCTATAAATACCTGCTATGCTGATGAGGTAACATTATAAATATTACCCTATAAATACCTGCTATGCTGATGAGGTAACATTATACATATTGCCCTATAAATACCTGCTACGCTGATGAGGTAACGTTATAAATTCTAGCCTATAAATACCTGCTATGCTGATGAGGTAACGTTATAAATACTACCCTATAAATACCTGCTATGCTGATGAGGTAGCATTATACATATTACCCTATAAATACCTGCTATGCTGATGAGGTAACGTTATAAATACTACCCTAGAAATACCTGCTATGCTGATGAGGTAACATTATACATATTACCCTATAAATACCTGCTATGCTGATGAGGTAACATTATAAATATTACCCTATAAATACCAGCTATGCTGATGAGGTAACATTATAAATACTACCCTATAAATACCGGCTATGCTGATGAGGTAACATTATAAATACCAGCCTATAAATACCTGCTATGCTGATGAGGTAACATTATAAATATTACCCTACAAATACCTGCCATGCTGATGAGGTAACATTATAAATACCACCCTATAAATACCTGCTATGCTGATGAGGTAACATTATAAATATTACCCTATAATACCTGCTATGCTGATGAGGTAACATTATACATATTGCCCTATAAATACCTGCTACGCTGATGAGGTAACGTTATAAATACTACCCTATAAATACCTGCTATGCTGATGAGGCAATGTTATAAATACTACCCTATAAATACCTGCTATGCTGATGAGGTAGCATTATACATATTACCCTATAAATACCTGCTATGCTGATGAGGTAACTTTATAAATATTACCCTATAAATACCAGCTATTCTGATGAGGTAACATTATAAATACTACCCTATAAATACCTGCTATGCTGATGAGGAAACGTTATAAATACTACCCTATAAATACCTGCTATGCTGATGAGGTAACATTATAAATACTACCCTAGAAATACCTGCTATGCTGATGAGGTAACATTATAAATATTACCCTATAAATACCAGCTATGCTGATGAGGTAACATTATAAATACTACCCTATAAATACCTGCTATGCTGATGAGGTAACGTTATAAATATTACCCTATAAATACCAGCTATGCTGATGAGGTAACATTATACATATTACCCTATAAATACCTGCTATGCTGATGAGGTAACATTATACATATTACCCTATAAATACCAGCTATGCTTATGAGGTAACATTATAAATACTACCCTATAAATACCTGCTATGCTGATGAGGTAACATTATAAGTATTACCCTATAAATACCAGCTATGCTGATGAGGTAACATTATAAATACCAGCCTATAAATACCTGCTATGCTGATGAGGTAACATTATAAATATTACCCTATAAATACCAGCTATGCTGATGAGGTAACATTATAAATATTACCCTATAAATACCAGCTATGCTGATGAGATAACGTTATAAATACTACCCTATAAATACCAGCTATGTTGATGAGGTAACATTATAAATACTACCCTATAAATACCAGCTATGTTGATGAGGTAACATTATAAATACTACCCTATAAATACCTGCTATGCTGATGAGGTAAGATGGGAAGCAATGTGAATTCTGTTGTGTTTACTAGTGACAAGGCATTCAGGCCAGCCTTCCTGATTTGAACTTTTGTAAACTACATTATAATTCTGTGTGGTTTTATGAGGATTTATGTGTTTGCATACAGGCAGACCGACCCAAGGTATGCGTGTGTCAGTGAGGGCATGCAAAGTGGAAGTGACCTCCCCTTTAATGACAATAAAGGAGAGGAGAGTGGAGCAGATCAGTGGTGTCAGATTAGATGTGTCCCTGATAAGAACAGACAGAGACTCAGACCAGGGGGTCACTCCTTGTTCTGGGAGCTACTGCCCTCCTGCTGAGAGAGAGAGAAAGGGACAGGCGTGTCTCTGACATGGAGTGACACTGAACCCCAGAACCCCTTGTCTGACCACTGTCCAGCTGGAACCTGGCGTCTGTGAACTGTCTTGGACAGGTCTGGGTCCCGTCTGGCATCCTCAGCACTGCATGACCAAATCCAAGCCTGGGCTCAGCTAGATATATTCAGCCACTCTTGGATGACAATGGAAGCTGAATAGAATAGAAAATGCTTCTTTATCATGAAAAACCAGTACGCTGCCTTTATTCACAATAAATAGCATTTTCTATTCAACTTCCATTGTTCTCCCTCCTCAGGGTCACGGTATAAGCAAACACTCCTGCTTTGTGATTGTTTCACACTTTCAAACCATATTGTAATATGTTTTCATATCAAATCTGACGTCATTTGTGTATTAATATGAAATATTTGGTCATTTGGCATATAGAGGTCAAACATATACTTACTCCCAACCTTAGTCTGTTCTATTGTCTCTAACCTTAGTCTGTTCTATTGTCTCCCTCTAACCTTAGTCTGTTCTATTGTCTCCCTCTAACCTTAGTCTGTTCTATTGTCTCTAACCTTAGTCTGTTCTATTGTCTCTAACCTTAGTCTGTTCTATTGTCTCCCTCTAACCTTAGTCTGTTCTATTGTCTCCCTCTAACCTTAGTCTGTTCTATTGTCTCCCTCTAACCTTAGTCTGTTCTATTGTCTCCCTCTAACCTTAGTCTGTTCTATTGTCTCTAACCTTAGTCTGTTCTATTGTCTCCCTCTATCCTTAGTCTGTTCTATTGTCTCCCTCTATCCTTAGTCTGTTCTATTGTCTCCCTCTAACCTTAGTCTGTTCTATTGTCTCCCTCTAACCTTAGTCTGTTCTATTGTCTCTAACCTTAGTCTGTTCTATTGTCTCCCTCTAACCTTAGTCTGTTCTATTGTCTCTAACCTTAGTCTGTTCTATTGTCTCCCTCTATCCTTAGTCTGTTCTATTGTCTCCCTCTATCCTTAGTCTGTTCTATTGTCTCCCTCTAACCTTAGTCTGTTCTATTGTCTCCCTCTAACCTTAGTCTGTTCTATTGTCTCTAACCTTAGTCTGTTCTATTGTCTCCCTCTATCCTTAGTCTGTTTCTATTGTCTCTAACCTTAGTCGTTCTATTGTCTCCCTCTAACCTTAGTCTGTTCTATTGTCTCTAACCTTAGTCTGTTCTATTGTCTCGAACCTTAGTCTGTTCTATTGTCTCCCTCTAAACCTTAGTCTGTTCTATTGTTTCTACCTTAGTCTGTTCTATTGTCTCCCTCTAACCTTAGTCCTGTTCTATTGTCTCCCTCTAACCTTAGTCTGTTCTATTGTCTCCCTCTAACCTTAGTCTGTTCTATTGTCTCCCTCATAACCTTAGTCTGTTCTATTGTTCCCTCTAACCTTAGTCTGTTCTATTGTCTCTAACCTTATCTGTTCTATTGTCTCCCTCTAACCTTAGTCTGTTCTATTGTCTCCCTCTAACCTTAGTCTGTTCTATTGTCTCTAACCTTAGTCTGTTCTATTGTCTCCCTCTAACCTTAGTCTGTTCTATTGTCTCTAACCTTAGTCTGTTCTATTGCTCTCCCTCTATCCTTAGTCTGTTCTATTGTCCTCTAACCTTAGTCTGTTCTATTGTCTCCCTCTAACCTTAGTCTGTGTTCTAATTGTCTCTACCTTAGTCTGTTCTATTGTCCTAACCTTAGTCGTTCTATTGTCTCCCTCTAACCTTAGTCTGTTCTATTGTTTCTAACCTTAGTCTGTTCTATTGTCTCCCTCTAACCTTAGTCTGTTCTATTGTCTCCTCTAACCTTAGTCTGTTCTATTGTCTCTAACCTTAGTCTGTTCTATTGTCTCCCTCTAACCTTAGTCTTTTCTATTGTCTCTACCTTAGTCTGTTCTATTGTCTCCCTCTATCCTTAGTCTGTTCTATTGTCTCTAACCTAGTCTGTTCTATTGTCTCCTCTAACCTTAGTCTGGTTCTATTGTCTCTAACCTTAGTCTGTTCTATTGTCTCTAACCTAGTCTGTTCTATTGTCTCCCTTCTAAGCCTTAGTCCTGTTCTATTGTTCTAACCTTAGTCTGTTCTATTGTCTCCCTCTAACCTTAGTCTGTTCTATGTCTCCCTCTAACCTTAGTCTGTTCTATTGTCTCCCTCTAACCTTAGTCTGTTCTATTGTCTCCCTCTAACCTTAGTCTGTTCTATTGTCTCCCTCTAACCTTAGTCTGTTCTATTGTCTCCCTCTAACCTTAGTCTGTTCTATTGTCTCTAACCTTAGTCTGTTCTATTGTCTCCCTCTAACCTTAGTCTGTTCTATTGTCTCCCTCTAACCTTAGTCTGTTCTATTGTCTCTAACCTTAGTCTGTTCTATTGTCTCCCTCTAACCTTAGTCTGTTCTATTGTCTCTAACCTTAGTCTGTTCTATTGTCTCCCTCTATCCTTAGTCTGTTCTATTGTCTCTAACCTTAGTCTGTTCTATTGTCTCCCTCTAACCTTAGTCTGTTCTATTGTCTCTAACCTTAGTCTGTTCTATTGTCTCTAACCTTAGTCTGTTCTATTGTCTCCCTCTAACCTTAGTCTGTTCTATTGTTTCTAACCTTAGTCTGTTCTATTGTCTCCCTCTAACCTTAGTCTGTTCTATTGTCTCCCTCTAACCTTAGTCTGTTCTATTGTCTCTAACCTTAGTCTGTTCTATTGTCTCCCTCTAACCTTAGTCTGTTCTATTGTCTCTAACCTTAGTCTGTTCTATTGTCTCCCTCTATCCTTAGTCTGTTCTATTGTCTCTAACCTTAGTCTGTTCTATTGTCTCCCTCTAACCTTAGTCTGTTCTATTGTCTCTAACCTTAGTCTGTTCTATTGTCTCTAACCTTAGTCTGTTCTATTGTCTCCCTCTAACCTTAGTCTGTTCTATTGTCTCTAACCTTAGTCTGTTCTATTGTCTCCCTCTAACCTTAGTCTGTTCTATTGTCTCCCTCTAACCTTAGTCTGTTCTATTGTCTCCCTCTAACCTTAGTCTGTTCTATTGTCTCCCTCTAACCTTAGTCTGTTCTATTGTCTCTAACCTTAGTCTGTTCTATTGTCTCCCTCTAACCTTAGTCTGTTCTATTGTCTCCCTCTAACCTTAGTCTGTTCTATTGTCTCCCTCTAACCTTAGTCTGTTCTATTGTCTCTAACCTTAGTCTGTTCTATTGTCTCCCTCTAACCTTAGTCTGTTCTATTGTCTCTAACCTTAGTCTGTTCTATTGTCTCCCTCTAACCTTAGTCTGTTCTATTGTCTCTAACCTTAGTCTGTTCTATTGTCTCCCTCTAACCTTAGTCTGTTCTATTGTCTCTAACCTTAGTCTGTTCTATTGTCTCCCTCTAACCTTAGTCTGTTCTATTGTCTCCCTCTAACCTTAGTCTGTTCTATTGTCTCCCTCTAACCTTAGTCTGTTCTATTGTTTCTAACCTTAGTCTGTTCTATTGTCTCCCTCTAACCTTAGTCTGTTCTATTGTCTCCCTCTAACCTTAGTCTGTTCTATTGTCTCCCTCTAACCTTAGTCTGTTCTATTGTCTCCCTCTAACCTTAGTCTGTTCTATTGTCTCCCTCTAACCTTAGTCTGTTCTATTGTCTCTAACCTTAGTCTGTTCTATTGTCTCCCTCTAACCTTAGTCTGTTCTATTGTCTCTAACCTTAGTCTGTTCTATTGTCTCCCTCTAACCTTAGTCTGTTCTATTGTCTCTAACCTTAGTCTGTTCTATTGTCTCCCTCTAACCTTAGTCTGTTCTATTGTCTCTAACCTTAGTCTGTTCTATTGTCTCCCTCTAACCTTAGTCTGTTCTATTGTCTCCCTCTAACCTTAGTCTGTTCTATTGTCTCTAACCTTAGTCTGTTCTATTGTCTCCCTCTAACCTTAGTCTGTTCTATTGTCTCCCTCTAACCTTAGTCTGTTCTATTGTCTCCCTCTAACCTTAGTCTGTTCTATTGTCTCTAACCTTAGTCTGTTCTATTGTCTCCCTCTAACCTTAGTCTGTTCTATTGTCTCCCTCTAACCTTAGTCTGTTCTATTGTCTCCCTCTAACCTTAGTCTGTTCTATTGTCTCCCTCTAACCTTAGTCTGTTCTATTGTCTCCCTCTAACCTTAGTCTGTTCTATTGTCTCTAACCTTAGTCTGTTCTATTGTCTCCCTCTAACCTTAGTCTGTTCTATTGTCTCTAACCTTAGTCTGTTCTATTGTCTCCCTCTAACCTTAGTCTGTTCTATTGTCTCTAACCTTAGTCTGTTCTATTGTCTCCCTCTAACCTTAGTCTGTTCTATTGTCTCTAACCTTAGTCTGTTCTATTGTCTCCCTCTAACCTTAGTCTGTTCTATTGTCTCCCTCTAACCTTAGTCTGTTCTATTGTCTCCCTCTAACCTTAGTCTGTTCTATTGTCTCCCTCTAACCTTAGTCTGTTCTATTGTCTCTAACCTTAGTCTGTTCTATTGTCTCCCTCTAACCTTAGTCTGTTCTATTGTCTCCTCTAACCTTAGTCTGTTCTATTGTCTAACCTTAGTCTGTTCTATTGTCTCCCTCTAACCTTAGTCTGTTCTATTGTCTCCCTCTACCTTAGTCTGTTCTATTGTCTCCCTCTAACCTTAGTCTGTTCTATTGTCTCTAACCTTAGTCTGTTCTATTGTCTCCCTCTAACCTTAGTCTGTTCTATTGTCTCTAACCTTAGTCCGTTCTATTGTCTCCCTCTATCCTTAGTCTGTTCTGTTGTCTCTAACCTTAGTCTGTTCTATTGTCTCCCTCTAACCTTAGTCTGTTCTATTGTCTCTAACCTTAGTCTGTTCTATTGTCTCCCTCTAACCTTAGTCTGTTCTATTGTCTCCCTCTAACCTTAGTCTGTTCTATTGTTTCTAACCTTAGTCTGTTCTATTGTCTCCCTCTAACCTTAGTCCGTTCTATTGTCTCCCTCTATCCTTAGTCTGTTCTATTGTCTCTAACCTTAGTCTGTTCTATTGTCTCCCTCTAACCTTAGTCTGTTCTATTGTCTCTAACCTTAGTCTGTTCTATTGTCTCTAACCTTAGTCTGTTCTATTGTCTCCCTCTAACCTTAGTCTGTTCTATTGTTTCTAACCTTAGTCTGTTCTATTGTCTCCCTCTAACCTTAGTCTGTTCTATTGTCTCCCTCTAACCTTAGTCTGTTCTATTGTCTCCCTCTAACCTTAGTCTGTTCTATTGTCTCTAACCTTAGTCTGTTCTATTGTCTCCCTCTATCCTTAGTCTGTTCTATTGTCTCTAACCTTAGTCTGTTCTATTGTCTCCCTCTAACCTTAGTCTGTTCTATTGTCTCTAACCTTAGTCTGTTCTATTGTCTCCCTCTATCCTTAGTCTGTTCTATTGTCTCTAACCTTAGTCTGTTCTATTGTCTCTAACCTTAGTCTGTTCTATTGTCTCTAACCTTAGTCTGTTCTATTGTCTCTAACCTTAGTCTGTTCTATTGTCTCCCTCTAACCTTAGTCTGTTCTATTGTCTCTAACCTTAGTCTGTTCTATTGTCTCCCTCTAACCTTAGTCTGTTCTATTGTCTCCCTCTAACCTTAGTCTGTTCTATTGTCTCCCTCTAACCTTAGTCTGTTCTATTGTCTCCCTCTAACCTTAGTCTGTTCTATTGTCTCTAACCTTAGTCTGTTCTATTGTCTCCCTCTAACCTTAGTCTGTTCTATTGTCTCTAACCTTAGTCTGTTCTATTGTCTCCCTCTAACCTTAGTCTGTTCTATTGTCTCCCTCTAACCTTAGTCTGTTCTATTGTCTCCCTCTAACCTTAGTCTGTTCTATTGTCTCTAACCTTAGTCTGTTCTATTGTCTCCCTCTAACCTTAGTCTGTTCTATTGTCTCTAACCTTAGTCTGTTCTATTGTCTCCCTCTAACCTTAGTCTGTTCTATTGTCTCCCTCTAACCTTAGTCTGTTCTATTGTCTCCCTCTAACCTTAGTCTGTTCTATTGTTTCTAACCTTAGTCTGTTCTATTGTCTCCCTCTAACCTTAGTCTGTTCTATTGTCTCCCTCTAACCTTAGTCTGTTCTATTGTCTCCCTCTAACCTTAGTCTGTTCTATTGTCTCTATCCTTAGTCTGTTCTATTGTCTCCCTCTAACCTTTGTCTGTTCTATTGTCTCTATCCTTAGTCTGTTCTATTGTCTCCCTCTAACCTTAGTCTGTTCTATTGTCTCCCTCTAACCTTAGTCTGTTCTATTGTCTCCCTCTAACCTTAGTCTGTTCTATTGTCTCTAACCTTAGTCTGTTCTATTGTCTCCCTCTAACCTTAGTCTGTTCTATTGTCTCTAACCTTAGTCTGTTCTATTGTCTCCCTCTAACCTTAGTCTGTTCTATTGTCTCTAACCTTAGTCTGTTCTATTGTCTCCCTCTAACCTTAGTCTGTTCTATTGTCTCTAACCTTAGTCTGTTCTATTGTCTCCCTCTAACCTTAGTCTGTTCTATTGTCTCTAACCTTAGTCTGTTCTATTGTCTCCCTCTAACCTTAGTCTGTTCTATTGTCTCTAACCTTAGTCTGTTCTATTGTCTCCCTCTAACCTTAGTCTGTTCTATTGTCTCTAACCTTAGTCTGTTCTATTGTCTCCCTCTAACCTTAGTCTGTTCTATTGTCTCTAACCTTAGTCTGTTCTATTGTCTCCCTCTAACCTTAGTCTGTTCTATTGTCTCTAACCTTAGTCTGTTCTATTGTCTCCCTCTAACCTTAGTCTGTTCTATTGTCTCCCTCTAACCTTAGTCTGTTCTATTGTTCTAACCTTAGTCTGTTCTATTGTCTCCCTCTAACCTTAGTCTGTTCTATTGTCTCCCTCTAACCTTAGTCTGTTCTATTGTCTCCCTCTAACCTTAGTCTGTTCTATTGTCTCTAACCTTAGTCTGTTCTATTGTCTCCCTCTAACCTTAGTCTGTTCTATTGTCTCTAACCTTAGTCTGTTCTATTGTCTCCCTCTAACCTTAGTCTGTTCTATTGTCTCTAACCTTAGTCTGTTCTATTGTCTCCCTCTAACCTTAGTCTGTTCTATTGTCTCTAACCTTAGTCTGTTCTATTGTCTCCCTCTAACCTTAGTCTGTTCTATTGTCTCCCTCTAACCTTAGTCTGTTCTATTGTTCTAACCTTAGTCTGTTCTATTGTCTCCCTCTAACCTTAGTCTGTTCTATTGTCTCCCTCTAACCTTAGTCTGTTCTATTGTCTCTAACCTTAGTCTGTTCTATTGTCTCCCTCTAACCTTAGTCTGTTCTATTGTCTCTAACCTTAGTCTGTTCTATTGTCTCTAACCTTAGTCTGTTCTATTGTCTCCCTCTAACCTTAGTCTGTTCTATTGTCTCTAACCTTAGTCTGTTCTATTGTCTCCCTCTAACCTTAGTCTGTTCTATTGTCTCCTCTAACCTTAGTCTGTTCTATTGTCTCCCTCTAACCTTAGTCTGTTCTATTGTCTCTAACCTTAGTCTGTTCTATTGTCTCCCTCTAACCTTAGTCTGTTCTATTGTCTCTAACCTTAGTCTGTTCTATTGTCTCCCTCTAACCTTAGTCTGTTCTATTGTCTCTAACCTTAGTCTGTTCTATTGTCTCCCTCTAACCTTAGTCTGTTCTATTGTCTCTAACCTTAGTCTGTTCTATTGTCTCTAACCTTAGTCTGTTCTATTGTCTCTAACCTTAGTCTGTTCTATTGTCTCTAACCTTAGTCTGTTCTATTGTCTCCCTCTAACCTTAGTCTGTTCTATTGTTTCTAACCTTAGTCTGTTCTATTGTCTCCCTCTAACCTTAGTCTGTTCTATTGTCTCCCTCTAACCTTAGTCTGTTCTATTGTCTCCCTCTAACCTTAGTCTGTTCTATTGTCTCCCTCTAACCTTAGTCTGTTCTATTGTCTCTAACCTTAGTCTGTTCTATTGTCTCCCTCTAACCTTAGTCTGTTCTATTGTCTCTAACCTTAGTCTGTTCTATTGTCTCCCTCTAACCTTAGTCTGTTCTATTGTCTCCCTCTAACCTTAGTCTGTTCTATTGTCTCTAACCTTAGTCTGTTCTATTGTCTCCCTCTAACCTTAGTCTGTTCTATTGTCTCTAACCTTAGTCTGTTCTATTGTCTCCCTCTAACCTTAGTCTGTTCTATTGTCTCCCTCTAACCTTAGTCTGTTCTATTGTCTCCCTCTAACCTTAGTCTGTTCTATTGTCTCTAACCTTAGTCTGTTCTATTGTCTCCCTCTAACCTTAGTCTGTTCTATTGTCTCCCTCTAACCTTAGTCTGTTCTATTGTCTCCCTCTAACCTTAGTCTGTTCTATTGTCTCTAACCTTAGTCTGTTCTATTGTCTCCCTCTAACCTTAGTCTGTTCTATTGTCTCTATCCTTAGTCTGTTCTATTGTCTCCCTCTAACCTTAGTCTGTTCTATTGTCTCCCTCTAACCTTAGTCTGTTCTATTGTCTCCCTCTAACCTTAGTCTGTTCTATTGTCTCTAACCTTAGTCTGTTCTATTGTCTCCCTCTAACCTTAGTCTGTTCTATTGTCTCTAACCTTAGTCTGTTCTATTGTCTCCCTCTAACCTTAGTCTGTTCTATTGTCTCTAACCTTAGTCTGTTCTATTGTCTCCCTCTAACCTTAGTCTGTTCTATTGTCTCTAACCTTAGTCTGTTCTATTGTCTCCCTCTAACCTTAGTCTGTTCTATTGTCTCTAACCTTAGTCTGTTCTATTGTCTCCCTCTAACCTTAGTCTGTTCTATTGTCTCTAACCTTAGTCTGTTCTATTGTCTCCCTCTAACCTTAGTCTGTTCTATTGTCTCTAACCTTAGTCTGTTCTATTGTCTCCCTCTAACCTTAGTCTGTTCTATTGTCTCTAACCTTAGTCTGTTCTATTTTCTCCCTCTAACCTTAGTCTGTTCTATTGTCTCTAACCTTAGTCTGTTCTATTGTCTCCCTCTAACCTTAGTCTGTTCTATTGTCTCTAACCTTAGTCTGTTCTATTGTCTCCCTCTAACCTTAGTCTGTTCTATTGTCTCTAACCTTAGTCTGTTCTATTGTCTCCCTCTAACCTTAGTCTGTTCTATTGTCTCTAACCTTAGTCTGTTCTATTGTCTCCCTCTATCCTTAGTCTGTTCTATTGTCTCTAACCTTAGTCTGTTCTATTGTCTCCCTCTAACCTTAGTCTGTTCTATTGTCTCTAACCTTAGTCTGTTCTATTGTCTCTAACCTTAGTCTGTTCTATTGTCTCCCTCTAACCTTAGTCTGTTCTATTGTTTCTAACCTTAGTCTGTTCTATTGTCTCCCTCTAACCTTAGTCTGTTCTATTGTCTCTAACCTTGGTCTGTTCTGTTGTCTCTAACCTTGTCTGTTCTGTTGTCTCTAACCTTGGTCTGTTATATTGTCTCTAATCTTAGATTGTTCTTTTGTCTCTTACCTTGTCTGTTCTGTTGCCTCTAACCTTAGTCTGTTCTATTGTCTCCCTCTAACCTTAGTCTGTTCTATTGTCTCCCTCTAACCTTAGTCTGTTCTATTGTCTCCCTCTAACCTTAGTCTGTTCTATTGTCTCCCTCTAACCTTAGTCTGTTCTATTGTCTCCCTCTAACCTTAGTCTGTTCTATTGTCTCTAACCTTAGTCTGTTCTATTGTCTCTAACCTTAGTCTGTTCTATTGTCTCCCTCTAACCTTAGTCTGTTCTATTGTCTCCCTCTAACCTTAGTCTGTTCTATTGTCTCCCTCTAACCTTAGTCTGTTCTATTGTCTCCCTCTAACCTTAGTCTGTTCTATTGTCTCAAACCTTAGTCTGTTCTATTGTCTCCCTCTAACCTTAGTCTGTTCTATTGTCTGTAACCTTAGTCTGTTCTATTGTCTCTAACCTTAGTCTGTTCTATTGTCTCCCTCTAACCTTAGTCTGTCCTATTGTCTCTCTCTAACCTTAGTCTGTCCTATTGTCTCCCTCTAACCTTAGTCTGTTCTATTGTCTCTAACCTTAGTCTGTTCTATTGTCTCCCTCTAACCTTAGTCTGTTCTATTGTCTCCCTCTAACCTTAGTCTGTTCTATTGTCTCCCTCTAACCTTAGTCTGTTCTATTGTCTCCCTCTAACCTTAGTCTGTTCTATTGTCTCCCTCTAACCTTAGTCTGTTCTATTGTCTCTATCCTTAGTCTGTTCTATTGTCTCCCTCTAACCTTAGTCTGTTCTATTGTCTCTATCCTTAGTCTGTTCTATTGTCTCCCTCTAACCTTAGTCTGTTCTATTGTCTCCCTCTAACCTTAGTCTGTTCTATTGTCTCCCTCTAACCTTAGTCTGTTCTATTGTCTCTAACCTTAGTCTGTTCTATTGTCTCCCTCTAACCTTAGTCTGTTCTATTGTCTCTAACCTTAGTCTGTTCTATTGTCTCCCTCTAACCTTAGTCTGTTCTATTGTCTCTAACCTTAGTCTGTTCTATTGTCTCCCTCTAACCTTAGTCTGTTCTATTGTCTCTAACCTTAGTCTGTTCTATTGTCTCCCTCTAACCTTAGTCTGTTCTATTGTCTCCCTCTAACCTTAGTCTGTTCTATTGTCTCCCTCTAACCTTAGTCTGTTCTATTGTCTCTAACCTTAGTCTGTTCTATTGTCTCCCTCTAACCTTAGTCTGTTCTATTGTCTCTAATCTTAGTCTGTTCTATTGTCTCCCTCTAACCTTAGTCTGTTCTATTGTCTCTATCCTTAGTCTGTTCTATTTTCTCCCTCTAACCTTAGTCTGTTCTATTGTCTCTATCCTTAGTCTGTTCTATTGTCTCCCTCTAACCTTAGTCTGTTCTATTGTCTCCCTCTAACCTTAGTCTGTTCTATTGTCTCCCTCTAACCTTAGTCTGTAATATTGTCTCTAACCTTAGTCTGTTCTATTGTCTCCCTCTAACCTTAGTCTGTTCTATTGTCTCTAACCTTAGTCTGTTCTATTGTCTCCCTCTAACCTTAGTCTGTTCTATTGTCTCTAACCTTAGTCTGTTCTATTGTCTCCCTCTAACCTTAGTCTGTTCTATTGTCTCTAACCTTAGTCTGTTCTATTGTCTCTAACCTTAGTCTGTTCTATTGTCTCCTCTAACCTTAGTCTGTTCTATTGTTTCTAACCTTAGTCTGTTCTATTGTCTCCCTCTAACCTTAGTCTGTTCTATTGTCTCTAACCTTGGTCTGTTCTGTTGTCTCTAACCTTGGTCTGTTCTGTTGTCTCTAACCTTGGTCTGTTATATTGTCTCTAATCTTAGATTTGTTCTTTTGTCTCTTACCTTGTTCTGTTCTGTTGCCTCTAACCTTAGTCTGTTCTATTGTCTCCCTCTAACCTTAGTCTGTTCTATTGTCTCCCTCTAACCTTAGTCTGTTCTATTGTCTCCCTCTAACCTTAGTCTGTTCTATTGTCTCCCTCTAACCTTAGTCTGTTCTATTGTCTCCCTCTAACCTTAGTCTGTTCTATTGTCTCTAACCTTAGTCTGTTCTATTGTCTCTAACCTTAGTCTGTTCTATTGTCTCCCTCTAACCTTAGTCTGTTCTATTGTCTCCCTCTAACCTTAGTCTGTTCTATTGTCTCCCTCTAACCTTAGTCTGTTCTATTGTCTCCCTCTAACCTTAGTCTGTTCTATTGTCTCTAACCTTAGTCTGTTCTATTGTCTCTAACCTTAGTCTGTTCTATTGTCTCTAACCTTAGTCTGTTCTATGTCTCCCTCTAACCTTAGTCTGTTCTATTGTCTCCCTCTAACCTTAGTCTGTTCTATTGTCTCCCTCTAACCTTAGTCTGTTCTATTGTCTCCCTCTAACCTTAGTCTGTTCTATTGTCTCTAACCTTAGTCTGTTCTATTGTCTCCCTCTAACCTTAGTCTGTTCTATTGTCTCTAACCTTAGTCTGTTCTATTGTCTCTAACCTTAGTCTGTTCTATTGTCTCCCTCTAACCTTAGTCTGTTCTATTGTCTCTAACCTTAGTCTGTTCTATGTCTCCCTCTAACCTTAGTCTGTTCTATTGTCTCTTATAACCTTAGTCTGTTCTATTGTATCCCTCTAACCTTAGTCTGTTCTATTGTCTCCTCTAACCTTAGTCTGTTCTATGTTCCTCTAACCTTAGTCTGTTCTATTGTCGTCTCTAACCTTAGTCTGTTCTATTGTCTCCCTCTAACCTTAGTCTGTTCTATTGTCTCTTATCTTAGTCGTTCTATTGTCTCCCTCTAACCTTAGTCTGTTCTATTGTCTCTAACCTTAGTCTGTTCTATTGTCTCCTCTAACCTTAGTCTGTTCTATTGTTCTCCTCTAACCTTAGTCTTTCTATTGTCTCCCTCTAACCTTAGTCTGTTCTATTGTCTCTAACCTTAGTCTGTTCTATTGTCTCCCTCTAACCTTAGTCTGTTCTATTGTCTCTAACCTTAGTCTGTTCTATTGTCTCCCTCTAACCTTAGTCTGTTCTATTGTCTCTCTAACCTTAGTCTGTTCTATTGTCTCCCTCTAACCTTAGTCTTCTATTGTCTCTAACCTTAGTCTGTCTATTGTCTCCCTCTAACCTTAGTCTGTTCTATTGTCTCCCTCTAACCTTAGTCTGTTTATTGTCTCCCTCTAACCTTAGTATGTTCTATTGTCTCTAACCTTAGTCTGTTCTATTGTCTCCCTCTAACCTTAGTCTGTTCTATTGTCTCTAACCTTAGTCTGTTCTATTGTCTCCCTCTAACCTTAGTCTGTTCTATTGTCTCTAACCTTAGTCTGTTCTATTTGTCTCCTCTAACCTTAGTCTGTTCTATTGTCTAACCTAGTCTGTTCTATTGTCTCCCTCTAACCTTAGTCTGTTCTATTGTCTCCCTCTAACCTTAGTCTGTTCTATTGTCCCTCTAACCTTAGTCTGTTCTATTGTCTCTAACCTTAGTCTGTTCTATTGTCTCCCTCTAACCTTAGTCTGTTCTATTGTCTCTAACCTTAGTCTGTTCTATTGTCTCCCTCTACCTTAGTCTGTTCTATTGTCTCTAACCTTAGTCTGTTCTATTGTCTCCCTCTAACCTTAGTCTGTTCTATTGTCTCTAACCTTAGTCTGTTCTATTGTCTCTAACCTTAGTCTGTTCTATTGTCTCCTCTAACCTTAGTCTGTTCTATTGTTTCTACCTTAGTCTGTTCTATTGTCTCCCTCTAACCTTAGTCTGTTCTATTGTCTCTAACCTTAGTCTGTTCTATTGTCTCTAACCTTAGTCTGTTCTATTGTCTCTCTAACCTTAGTCTGTTCTATTGTCTCTAATCTTAGTCTTGTTCTATTGTCTCTTACCTTGTCTGTTCTGTTGCCTCTAACCTTAGTCTGTTCTATTGTCTCCTCTAACCTTAGTCTGTTCTATTGTCTCCCTCTAACCTTAGTCTGTTCTATTGTCTCCCTCTAACCTTAGTCTGTTCTATTGTCTCCCTCTAACCTTAGTCTGTTCTATTGTCTCCCTCTACCTTAGTCTGTTCTATTGTCTCTAACCTTAGTCTGTTCTATTGTCTCTAACCTTAGTCTGTTCTATGTCTCCCTCTAACCTTAGTCTGTTCTATTGTCTCCCTCTAACTTAGTCTGTTCTATTGTCTCCCTCTAACCTTAGTCTGTTCTATTGTCTCCTCTAACCTTAGTCTGTTCTATTGTCTAACCTTAGTCTGTTCTATGTCTCCCTCTAACCTTAGTCTGTTCTATTGTCTCTAACCTTAGTCTGTTCTATTGTCTCTAACCTTAGTCTGTTCTATTGTCTCCCTCTAACCTTAGTCTGTTCTATTGTCTCTCTCTAACCTTAGTCTGTCTATTGTCTCCCTCTAACCTTAGTCTGTTCTATTGTCTCTAA